>NC_041808.1:21910188-22561318 GCF_900964775.1 Scleropages formosus | reverse complement strand
GTAGGGTTAGGGTTGGGCTAGGCAAGTGCTGGAGCCGGCTAAGGGTTTCAGGCTCGTTGCGGGGCCGGCGCTGTGGCTTGCGCAGCAGCCAGAGTTCAGCTGGGAGCTAGGGTTAGGGCTGGAGATAGGGTCGGGCCGGAGCCTGGGCTATGGCTGGAGGTAGGGTTAAGGCCGGAGCTAGGGTTAGGGTTCGGGCTAGGGCAAGCGCTGGAGCCCGGCTAAGGGTTTCGGCTCGTTGCGGGGCCGGCGCTGTGGCTTGCGCAGCAGCCAGAGTTCAGCTGGGAGCTAGGGTTAGGGCTGGAGATAGGGTCGGGGCCGGAGCCTGGGCTATGGCTGGAGGTAGGGTTAAGGCCGGAGCTAGGGTTAGGGTTCGGGCTAGGGCAAGCGCTGGAGCCCGGCTAAGGGTTTCGGCTCGTTGCGGGGCCGGCGCTGTGGCTTGCGCAGCAGCCAGAGTTCAGCTGGGAGCTAGGGTTAGGGCTGGAGATAGGGTCGGGGCCGGAGCCTGGGCTATGGCTGGAGGTAGGGTTAAGGCCGGAGCTAGGGTTAGGGTTCGGGCTAGGGCAAGCGCTGGAGCCCGGCTAAGGGTTTCGGCTCGTTGCGGGGCCGGCGCTGTGGCTTGCGCAGCAGCCAGAGTTCAGCTGGGAGCTAGGGTTAGGGCTGGAGATAGGGTCGGGGCCGGAGCCTGGGCTATGGCTGGAGGTAGGGTTAAGGCCGGAGCTAGGGTTAGGGTTCGGGCTAGGGCAAGCGCTGGAGCCCGGCTAAGGGTTTCGGCTCGTTGCGGGGCCGGCGCTGTGGCTTGCGCAGCAGCCAGAGTTCAGCTGGGAGCTAGGGTTAGGGCTGGAGATAGGGTCGGGGCCGGAGCCTGGGCTATGGCTGGAGGTAGGGTTAAGGCCGGAGCTAGGGTTAGGGTTCGGGCTAGGGCAAGCGCTGGAGCCCGGCTAAGGGTTTCGGCTCGTTGCGGGGCCGGCGCTGTGGCTTGCGCAGCAGCCAGAGTTCAGCTGGGAGCTAGGGTTAGGGCTGGAGATAGGGTCGGGGCCGGAGCCTGGGCTATGGCTGGAGGTAGGGTTAAGGCCGGAGCTAGGGTTAGGGTTCGGGCTAGGGCAAGTGCTGGAGCCCGGCTAAGGGTTTCGGCTCGTTGCGGGGCCGGCGCTGTGGCTTGCGCAGCAGCCAGAGTTCAGCTGGGAGCTAGGGTTAGGGCTGGAGATAGGGTCGGGGCCGGAGCCTGGGCTATGGCTGGAGGTAGGGTTAAGGCCGGAGCTAGGGTTAGGGTTCGGGCTAGGGCAAGCGCTGGAGCCCGGCTAAGGGTTTCGGCTCGTTGCGGGGCCGGCGCTGTGGCTTGCGCAGCAGCCAGAGTTCAGCTGGGAGCTAGGGTTAGGGCTGGAGATAGGGTCGGGGCCGGAGCCTGGGCTATGGCTGGAGGTAGGGTTAAGGCCGGAGCTAGGGTTAGGGTTCGGGCTAGGGCAAGCGCTGGAGCCCGGCTAAGGGTTTCGGCTCGTTGCGGGGCCGGCGCTGTGGCTTGCGCAGCAGCCAGAGTTCAGCTGGGAGCTAGGGTTAGGGCTGGAGATAGGGTCGGGGCCGGAGCCTGGGCTATGGCTGGAGGTAGGGTTAAGGCCGGAGCTAGGGTTAGGGTTCGGGCTAGGGCAAGTGCTGGAGCCCGGCTAAGGGTTTCGGCTCGTTGCGGGGCCGGCGCTGTGGCTTGCGCAGCAGCCAGAGTTCAGCTGGGAGCTAGGGTTAGGGCTGGAGATAGGGTCGGGGCCGGAGCCTGGGCTATGGCTGGAGGTAGGGTTAAGGCCGGAGCTAGGGTTAGGGTTCGGGCTAGGGCAAGCGCTGGAGCCCGGCTAAGGGTTTCGGCTCGTTGCGGGGCCGGCGCTGTGGCTTGCGCAGCAGCCAGAGTTCAGCTGGGAGCTAGGGTTAGGGCTGGAGATAGGGTCGGGGCCGGAGCCTGGGCTATGGCTGGAGGTAGGGTTAAGGCCGGAGCTAGGGTTAGGGTTCGGGCTAGGGCAAGCGCTGGAGCCCGGCTAAGGGTTTCGGCTCGTTGCGGGGCCGGCGCTGTGGCTTGCGCAGCAGCCAGAGTTCAGCTGGGAGCTAGGGTTAGGGCTGGAGATAGGGTCGGGGCCGGAGCCTGGGCTATGGCTGGAGGTAGGGTTAAGGCCGGAGCTAGGGTTAGGGTTCGGGCTAGGGCAAGCGCTGGAGCCCGGCTAAGGGTTTCGGCTCGTTGCGGGGCCGGCGCTGTGGCTTGCGCAGCAGCCAGAGTTCAGCTGGGAGCTAGGGTTAGGGCTGGAGATAGGGTCGGGGCCGGAGCCTGGGCTATGGCTGGAGGTAGGGTTAAGGCCGGAGCTAGGGTTAGGGTTCGGGCTAGGGCAAGCGCTGGAGCCCGGCTAAGGGTTTCGGCTCGTTGCGGGGCCGGCGCTGTGGCTTGCGCAGCAGCCAGAGTTCAGCTGGGAGCTAGGGTTAGGGCTGGAGATAGGGTCGGGGCCGGAGCCTGGGCTATGGCTGGAGGTAGGGTTAAGGCCGGAGCTAGGGTTAGGGTTCGGGCTAGGGCAAGCGCTGGAGCCCGGCTAAGGGTTTCGGCTCGTTGCGGGGCCGGCGCTGTGGCTTGCGCAGCAGCCAGAGTTCAGCTGGGAGCTAGGGTTAGGGCTGGAGATAGGGTCGGGGCCGGAGCCTGGGCTATGGCTGGAGGTAGGGTTAAGGCCGGAGCTAGGGTTAGGGTTCGGGCTAGGGCAAGCGCTGGAGCCCGGCTAAGGGTTTCGGCTCGTTGCGGGGCCGGCGCTGTGGCTTGCGCAGCAGCCAGAGTTCAGCTGGGAGCTAGGGTTAGGGCTGGAGATAGGGTCGGGGCCGGAGCCTGGGCTATGGCTGGAGGTAGGGTTAAGGCCGGAGCTAGGGTTAGGGTTCGGGCTAGGGCAAGCGCTGGAGCCCGGCTAAGGGTTTCGGCTCGTTGCGGGGCCGGCGCTGTGGCTTGCGCAGCAGCCAGAGTTCAGCTGGGAGCTAGGGTTAGGGCTGGAGATAGGGTCGGGGCCGGAGCCTGGGCTATGGCTGGAGGTAGGGTTAAGGCCGGAGCTAGGGTTAGGGTTCGGGCTAGGGCAAGTGCTGGAGCCCGGCTAAGGGTTTCGGCTCGTTGCGGGGCCGGCGCTGTGGCTTGCGCAGCAGCCAGAGTTCAGCTGGGAGCTAGGGTTAGGGCTGGAGATAGGGTCGGGGCCGGAGCCTGGGCTATGGCTGGAGGTAGGGTTAAGGCCGGAGCTAGGGTTAGGGTTCGGGCTAGGGCAAGCGCTGGAGCCCGGCTAAGGGTTTCGGCTCGTTGCGGGGCCGGCGCTGTGGCTTGCGCAGCAGCCAGAGTTCAGCTGGGAGCTAGGGTTAGGGCTGGAGATAGGGTCGGGGCCGGAGCCTGGGCTATGGCTGGAGGTAGGGTTAAGGCCGGAGCTAGGGTTAGGGTTCGGGCTAGGGCAAGCGCTGGAGCCCGGCTAAGGGTTTCGGCTCGTTGCGGGGCCGGCGCTGTGGCTTGCGCAGCAGCCAGAGTTCAGCTGGGAGCTAGGGTTAGGGCTGGAGATAGGGTCGGGGCCGGAGCCTGGGCTATGGCTGGAGGTAGGGTTAAGGCCGGAGCTAGGGTTAGGGTTCGGGCTAGGGCAAGCGCTGGAGCCCGGCTAAGGGTTTCGGCTCGTTGCGGGGCCGGCGCTGTGGCTTGCGCAGCAGCCAGAGTTCAGCTGGGAGCTAGGGTTAGGGCTGGAGATAGGGTCGGGGCCGGAGCCTGGGCTATGGCTGGAGGTAGGGTTAAGGCCGGAGCTAGGGTTAGGGTTCGGGC
Organism: Scleropages formosus; assembly: GCF_900964775.1. Lineage (NCBI taxonomy): Eukaryota > Metazoa > Chordata > Actinopteri > Osteoglossiformes > Osteoglossidae > Scleropages > Scleropages formosus. The sequence goes on along the minus strand of NC_041808.1, from coordinate 22,557,522 downwards.
TAGGGCAAGCGCTGGAGCCCGGCTAAGGGTTTCGGCTCGTTGCGGGGCCGGCGCTGTGGCTTGCGCAGCAGCCAGAGTTCAGCTGGGAGCTAGGGTTAGGGCTGGAGATAGGGTCGGGGCCGGAGCCTGGGCTATGGCTGGAGGTAGGGTTAAGGCCGGAGCTAGGGTTAGGGTTCGGGCTAGGGCAAGTGCTGGAGCCCGGCTAAGGGTTTCGGCTCGTTGCGGGGCCGGCGCTGTGGCTTGCGCAGCAGCCAGAGTTCAGCTGGGAGCTAGGGTTAGGGCTGGAGATAGGGTCGGGGCCGGAGCCTGGGCTATGGCTGGAGGTAGGGTTAAGGCCGGAGCTAGGGTTAGGGTTCGGGCTAGGGCAAGCGCTGGAGCCCGGCTAAGGGTTTCGGCTCGTTGCGGGGCCGGCGCTGTGGCTTGCGCAGCAGCCAGAGTTCAGCTGGGAGCTAGGGTTAGGGCTGGAGATAGGGTCGGGGCCGGAGCCTGGGCTATGGCTGGAGGTAGGGTTAAGGCCGGAGCTAGGGTTAGGGTTCGGGCTAGGGCAAGCGCTGGAGCCCGGCTAAGGGTTTCGGCTCGTTGCGGGGCCGGCGCTGTGGCTTGCGCAGCAGCCAGAGTTCAGCTGGGAGCTAGGGTTAGGGCTGGAGATAGGGTCGGGGCCGGAGCCTGGGCTATGGCTGGAGGTAGGGTTAAGGCCGGAGCTAGGGTTAGGGTTCGGGCTAGGGCAAGCGCTGGAGCCCGGCTAAGGGTTTCGGCTCGTTGCGGGGCCGGCGCTGTGGCTTGCGCAGCAGCCAGAGTTCAGCTGGGAGCTAGGGTTAGGGCTGGAGATAGGGTCGGGGCCGGAGCCTGGGCTATGGCTGGAGGTAGGGTTAAGGCCGGAGCTAGGGTTAGGGTTCGGGCTAGGGCAAGCTGCTGGAGCCCGGCTAAGGGTTTCGGCTCGTTGCGGGGCCGGCGCTGTGGCTTGCGCAGCAGCCAGAGTTCAGCTGGGAGCTAGGGTTAGGGCTGGAGATAGGGTCGGGGCCGGAGCCTGGGCTATGGCTGGAGGTAGGGTTAAGGCCGGAGCTAGGGTTAGGGTTCGGGCTAGGGCAAGTGCTGGAGCCCGGCTAAGGGTTTCGGCTCGTTGCGGGGCCGGCGCTGTGGCTTGCGCAGCAGCCAGAGTTCAGCTGGGAGCTAGGGTTAGGGCTGGAGATAGGGTCGGGGCCGGAGCCTGGGCTATGGCTGGAGGTAGGGTTAAGGCCGGAGCTAGGGTTAGGGTTCGGGCTAGGGCAAGTGCTGGAGCCCGGCTAAGGGTTTCGGCTCGTTGCGGGGCCGGCGCTGTGGCTTGCGCAGCAGCCAGAGTTCAGCTGGGAGCTAGGGTTAGGGCTGGAGATAGGGTCGGGGCCGGAGCCTGGGCTATGGCTGGAGGTAGGGTTAAGGCCGGAGCTAGGGTTAGGGTTCGGGCTAGGGCAAGCGCTGGAGCCCGGCTAAGGGTTTCGGCTCGTTGCGGGGCCGGCGCTGTGGCTTGCGCAGCAGCCAGAGTTCAGCTGGGAGCTAGGGTTAGGGCTGGAGATAGGGTCGGGGCCGGAGCCTGGGCTATGGCTGGAGGTAGGGTTAAGGCCGGAGCTAGGGTTAGGGTTCGGGCTAGGGCAAGCGCTGGAGCCCGGCTAAGGGTTTCGGCTCGTTGCGGGGCCGGCGCTGTGGCTTGCGCAGCAGCCAGAGTTCAGCTGGGAGCTAGGGTTAGGGCTGGAGATAGGGTCGGGGCCGGAGCCTGGGCTATGGCTGGAGGTAGGGTTAAGGCCGGAGCTAGGGTTAGGGTTCGGGCTAGGGCAAGTGCTGGAGCCCGGCTAAGGGTTTCGGCTCGTTGCGGGGCCGGCGCTGTGGCTTGCGCAGCAGCCAGAGTTCAGCTGGGAGCTAGGGTTAGGGCTGGAGATAGGGTCGGGGCCGGAGCCTGGGCTATGGCTGGAGGTAGGGTTAAGGCCGGAGCTAGGGTTAGGGTTCGGGCTAGGGCAAGTGCTGGAGCCCGGCTAAGGGTTTCGGCTCGTTGCGGGGCCGGCGCTGTGGCTTGCGCAGCAGCCAGAGTTCAGCTGGGAGCTAGGGTTAGGGCTGGAGATAGGGTCGGGGCCGGAGCCTGGGCTATGGCTGGAGGTAGGGTTAAGGCCGGAGCTAGGGTTAGGGTTCGGGCTAGGGCAAGCGCTGGAGCCCGGCTAAGGGTTTCGGCTCGTTGCGGGGCCGGCGCTGTGGCTTGCGCAGCAGCCAGAGTTCAGCTGGGAGCTAGGGTTAGGGCTGGAGATAGGGTCGGGGCCGGAGCCTGGGCTATGGCTGGAGGTAGGGTTAAGGCCGGAGCTAGGGTTAGGGTTCGGGCTAGGGCAAGTGCTGGAGCCCGGCTAAGGGTTTCGGCTCGTTGCGGGGCCGGCGCTGTGGCTTGCGCAGCAGCCAGAGTTCAGCTGGGAGCTAGGGTTAGGGCTGGAGATAGGGTCGGGGCCGGAGCCTGGGCTATGGCTGGAGGTAGGGTTAAGGCCGGAGCTAGGGTTAGGGTTCGGGCTAGGGCAAGCGCTGGAGCCCGGCTAAGGGTTTCGGCTCGTTGCGGGGCCGGCGCTGTGGCTTGCGCAGCAGCCAGAGTTCAGCTGGGAGCTAGGGTTAGGGCTGGAGATAGGGTCGGGGCCGGAGCCTGGGCTATGGCTGGAGGTAGGGTTAAGGCCGGAGCTAGGGTTAGGGTTCGGGCTAGGGCAAGCGCTGGAGCCCGGCTAAGGGTTTCGGCTCGTTGCGGGGCCGGCGCTGTGGCTTGCGCAGCAGCCAGAGTTCAGCTGGGAGCTAGGGTTAGGGCTGGAGATAGGGTCGGGGCCGGAGCCTGGGCTATGGCTGGAGGTAGGGTTAAGGCCGGAGCTAGGGTTAGGGTTCGGGCTAGGGCAAGCGCTGGAGCCCGGCTAAGGGTTTCGGCTCGTTGCGGGGCCGGCGCTGTGGCTTGCGCAGCAGCCAGAGTTCAGCTGGGAGCTAGGGTTAGGGCTGGAGATAGGGTCGGGGCCGGAGCCTGGGCTATGGCTGGAGGTAGGGTTAAGGCCGGAGCTAGGGTTAGGGTTCGGGCTAGGGCAAGCGCTGGAGCCCGGCTAAGGGTTTCGGCTCGTTGCGGGGCCGGCGCTGTGGCTTGCGCAGCAGCCAGAGTTCAGCTGGGAGCTAGGGTTAGGGCTGGAGATAGGGTCGGGGCCGGAGCCTGGGCTATGGCTGGAGGTAGGGTTAAGGCCGGAGCTAGGGTTAGGGTTCGGGCTAGGGCAAGTGCTGGAGCCCGGCTAAGGGTTTCGGCTCGTTGCGGGGCCGGCGCTGTGGCTTGCGCAGCAGCCAGAGTTCAGCTGGGAGCTAGGGTTAGGGCTGGAGATAGGGTCGGGGCCGGAGCCTGGGCTATGGCTGGAGGTAGGGTTAAGGCCGGAGCTAGGGTTAGGGTTCGGGCTAGGGCAAGCGCTGGAGCCCGGCTAAGGGTTTCGGCTCGTTGCGGGGCCGGCGCTGTGGCTTGCGCAGCAGCCAGAGTTCAGCTGGGAGCTAGGGTTAGGGCTGGAGATAGGGTCGGGGCCGGAGCCTGGGCTATGGCTGGAGGTAGGGTTAAGGCCGGAGCTAGGGTTAGGGTTCGGGCTAGGGCAAGCGCTGGAGCCCGGCTAAGGGTTTCAGCTCGTTGCGGGGCCGGCGCTGTGGCTTGCGCAGCAGCCAGAGTTCAGCTGGGAGCTAGGGTTAGGGCTGGAGATAGGGTCGGGGCCGGAGCCTGGGCTATGGCTGGAGGTAGGGTTAAGGCCGGAGCTAGGGTTAGGGTTCGGGCTAGGGCAAGCGCTGGAGCCCGGCTAAGGGTTTCGGCTCGTTGCGGGGCCGGCGCTGTGGCTTGCGCAGCAGCCAGAGTTCAGCTGGGAGCTAGGGTTAGGGCTGGAGATAGGGTCGGGGCCGGAGCCTGGGCTATGGCTGGAGGTAGGGTTAAGGCCGGAGCTAGGGTTAGGGTTCGGGCTAGGGCAAGTGCTGGAGCCCGGCTAAGGGTTTCGGCTCGTTGCGGGGCCGGCGCTGTGGCTTGCGCAGCAGCCAGAGTTCAGCTGGGAGCTAGGGTTAGGGCTGGAGATAGGGTCGGGGCCGGAGCCTGGGCTATGGCTGGAGGTAGGGTTAAGGCCGGAGCTAGGGTTAGGGTTCGGGCTAGGGCAAGCGCTGGAGCCCGGCTAAGGGTTTCGGCTCGTTGCGGGGCCGGCGCTGTGGCTTGCGCAGCAGCCAGAGTTCAGCTGGGAGCTAGGGTTAGGGCTGGAGATAGGGTCGGGGCCGGAGCCTGGGCTATGGCTGGAGGTAGGGTTAAGGCCGGAGCTAGGGTTAGGGTTCGGGCTAGGGCAAGCGCTGGAGACCGGCTAAGGGTTTCGGCTCGTTGCGGGGCCGGCGCTGTGGCTTGCGCAGCAGCCAGAGTTCAGCTGGGAGCTAGGGTTAGGGCTGGAGATAGGGTCGGGGCCGGAGCCTGGGCTATGGCTGGAGGTAGGGTTAAGGCCGGAGCTAGGGTTAGGGTTCGGGCTAGGGCAAGCGCTGGAGCCCGGCTAAGGGTTTCAGCTCGTTGCGGGGCCGGCGCTGTGGCTTGCGCAGCAGCCAGAGTTCAGCTGGGAGCTAGGGTTAGGGCTGGAGATAGGGTCGGGGCCGGAGCCTGGGCTATGGCTGGAGGTAGGGTTAAGGCCGGAGCTAGGGTTAGGGTTCGGGCTAGGGCAAGCGCTGGAGCCCGGCTAAGGGTTTCGGCTCGTTGCGGGGCCGGCGCTGTGGCTTGCGCAGCAGCCAGAGTTCAGCTGGGAGCTAGGGTTAGGGCTGGAGATAGGGTCGGGGCCGGAGCCTGGGCTATGGCTGGAGGTAGGGTTAAGGCCGGAGCTAGGGTTAGGGTTCGGGCTAGGGCAAGCGCTGGAGCCCGGCTAAGGGTTTCGGCTCGTTGCGGGGCCGGCGCTGTGGCTTGCGCAGCAGCCAGAGTTCAGCTGGGAGCTAGGGTTAGGGCTGGAGATAGGGTCGGGGCCGGAGCCTGGGCTATGGCTGGAGGTAGGGTTAAGGCCGGAGCTAGGGTTAGGGTTCGGGCTAGGGCAAGCGCTGGAGCCCGGCTAAGGGTTTCGGCTCGTTGCGGGGCCGGCGCTGTGGCTTGCGCAGCAGCCAGAGTTCAGCTGGGAGCTAGGGTTAGGGCTGGAGATAGGGTCGGGGCCGGAGCCTGGGCTATGGCTGGAGGTAGGGTTAAGGCCGGAGCTAGGGTTAGGGTTCGGGCTAGGGCAAGCGCTGGAGCCCGGCTAAGGGTTTCAGCTCGTTGCGGGGCCGGCGCTGTGGCTTGCGCAGCAGCCAGAGTTCAGCTGGGAGCTAGGGTTAGGGCTGGAGATAGGGTCGGGGCCGGAGCCTGGGCTATGGCTGGAGGTAGGGTTAAGGCCGGAGCTAGGGTTAGGGTTCGGGCTAGGGCAAGTGCTGGAGCCCGGCTAAGGGTTTCGGCTCGTTGCGGGGCCGGCGCTGTGGCTTGCGCAGCAGCCAGAGTTCAGCTGGGAGCTAGGGTTAGGGCTGGAGATAGGGTCGGGGCCGGAGCCTGGGCTATGGCTGGAGGTAGGGTTAAGGCCGGAGCTAGGGTTAGGGTTCGGGCTAGGGCAAGCGCTGGAGCCCGGCTAAGGGTTTCGGCTCGTTGCGGGGCCGGCGCTGTGGCTTGCGCAGCAGCCAGAGTTCAGCTGGGAGCTAGGGTTAGGGCTGGAGATAGGGTCGGGGCCGGAGCCTGGGCTATGGCTGGAGGTAGGGTTAAGGCCGGAGCTAGGGTTAGGGTTCGGGCTCGGGCAAGTGCTGGAGCCCGGCTAAGGGTTTCGGCTCGTTGCGGGGCCGGCGCTGTGGCTTGCGCAGCAGCCAGAGTTCAGCTGGGAGCTAGGGTTAGGGCTGGAGATAGGGTCGGGGCCGGAGCCTGGGCTATGGCTGGAGGTAGGGTTAAGGCCGGAGCTAGGGTTAGGGTTCGGGCTAGGGCAAGCGCTGGAGCCCGGCTAAGGGTTTCGGCTCGTTGCGGGGCCGGCGCTGTGGCTTGCGCAGCAGCCAGAGTTCAGCTGGGAGCTAGGGTTAGGGCTGGAGATAGGGTCGGGGCCGGAGCCTGGGCTATGGCTGGAGGTAGGGTTAAGGCCGGAGCTAGGGTTAGGGTTCGGGCTAGGGCAAGTGCTGGAGCCCGGCTAAGGGTTTCGGCTCGTTGCGGGGCCGGCGCTGTGGCTTGCGCAGCAGCCAGAGTTCAGCTGGGAGCTAGGGTTAGGGCTGGAGATAGGGTCGGGGCCGGAGCCTGGGCTATGGCTGGAGGTAGGGTTAAGGCCGGAGCTAGGGTTAGGGTTCGGGCTAGGGCAAGCGCTGGAGCCCGGCTAAGGGTTTCGGCTCGTTGCGGGGCCGGCGCTGTGGCTTGCGCAGCAGCCAGAGTTCAGCTGGGAGCTAGGGTTAGGGCTGGAGATAGGGTCGGGGCCGGAGCCTGGGCTATGGCTGGAGGTAGGGTTAAGGCCGGAGCTAGGGTTAGGGTTCGGGCTAGGGCAAGCGCTGGAGCCCGGCTAAGGGTTTCGGCTCGTTGCGGGGCCGGCGCTGTGGCTTGCGCAGCAGCCAGAGTTCAGCTGGGAGCTAGGGTTAGGGCTGGAGATAGGGTCGGGGCCGGAGCCTGGGCTATGGCTGGAGGTAGGGTTAAGGCCGGAGCTAGGGTTAGGGTTCGGGCTAGGGCAAGCGCTGGAGCCCGGCTAAGGGTTTCGGCTCGTTGCGGGGCCGGCGCTGTGGCTTGCGCAGCAGCCAGAGTTCAGCTGGGAGCTAGGGTTAGGGCTGGAGATAGGGTCGGGGCCGGAGCCTGGGCTATGGCTGGAGGTAGGGTTAAGGCCGGAGCTAGGGTTAGGGTTCGGGCTAGGGCAAGCTGCTGGAGCCCGGCTAAGGGTTTCGGCTCGTTGCGGGGCCGGCGCTGTGGCTTGCGCAGCAGCCAGAGTTCAGCTGGGAGCTAGGGTTAGGGCTGGAGATAGGGTCGGGGCCGGAGCCTGGGCTATGGCTGGAGGTAGGGTTAAGGCCGGAGCTAGGGTTAGGGTTCGGGCTAGGGCAAGCGCTGGAGCCCGGCTAAGGGTTTCAGCTCGTTGCGGGGCCGGCGCTGTGGCTTGCGCAGCAGCCAGAGTTCAGCTGGGAGCTAGGGTTAGGGCTGGAGATAGGGTCGGGGCCGGAGCCTGGGCTATGGCTGGAGGTAGGGTTAAGGCCGGAGCTAGGGTTAGGGTTCGGGCTAGGGCAAGCTGCTGGAGCCCGGCTAAGGGTTTCGGCTCGTTGCGGGGCCGGCGCTGTGGCTTGCGCAGCAGCCAGTGTTCAGCTGGGAGCTAGGGTTAGGGCTGGAGATAGGGTCGGGGCCGGAGCCTGGGCTATGGCTGGAGGTAGGGTTAAGGCCGGAGCTAGGGTTAGGGTTCGGGCTAGGGCAAGCGCTGGAGCCCGGCTAAGGGTTTCGGCTCGTTGCGGGGCCGGCGCTGTGGCTTGCGCAGCAGCCAGAGTTCAGCTGGGAGCTAGGGTTAGGGCTGGAGATAGGGTCGGGGCCGGAGCCTGGGCTATGGCTGGAGGTAGGGTTAAGGCCGGAGCTAGGGTTAGGGTTCGGGCTAGGGCAAGTGCTGGAGCCCGGCTAAGGGTTTCGGCTTGTTGCGGGGCCGGCGCTGTGGCTTGCGCAGCAGCCAGAGTTCAGCTGGGAGCTAGGGTTAGGGCTGGAGATAGGGTCGGGGCCGGAGCCTGGGCTATGGCTGGAGGTAGGGTTAAGGCCGGAGCTAGGGTTAGGGTTCGGGCTAGGGCAAGCGCTGGAGCCCGGCTAAGGGTTTCAGCTCGTTGCGGGGCCGGCGCTGTGGCTTGCGCAGCAGCCAGAGTTCAGCTGGGAGCTAGGGTTAGGGCTGGAGATAGGGTTGGGGCCGGAGCCTGGGCTATGGCTGGAGGTAGGGTTAAGGCCGGAGCTAGGGTTAGGGTTCGGGCTAGGGCAAGCGCTGGAGCCCGGCTAAGGGTTTCGGCTCGTTGCGGGGCCGGCGCTGTGGCTTGCGCAGCAGCCAGTGTTCAGCTGGGAGCTAGGGTTAGGGCTGGAGATAGGGTCGGGGCCGGAGCCTGGGCTATGGCTGGAGGTAGGGTTAAGGCCGGAGCTAGGGTTAGGGTTCGGGCTAGGGCAAGCTTCTGGAGCCCGGCTAAGGGTTTCGGCTCGTTGCGGGGCTGGCGCTGTGGCTTGCGCAGCAGCCAGAGTTCAGCTGGGAGCTAGGGTTAGGGCTGGAGATAGGGTCGGGGCCGGAGCCTGGGCTATGGCTGGAGGTAGGGTTAAGGCCGGAGCTAGGGTTAGGGTTCGGGCTAGGGCAAGCGCTGGAGCCCGGCTAAGGGTTTCGGCTCGTTGCGGGGCCGGCGCTGTGGCTTGCGCAGCAGCCAGAGTTCAGCTGGGAGCTAGGGTTAGGGCTGGAGATAGGGTCGGGGCCGGAGCCTGGGCTATGGCTGGAGGTAGGGTTAAGGCCGGAGCTAGGGTTAGGGTTCGGGCTAGGGCAAGCTGCTGGAGCCCGGCTAAGGGTTTCGGCTCGTTGCGGGGCCGGCGCTGTGGCTTGCGCAGCAGCCAGAGTTCAGCTGGGAGCTAGGGTTAGGGCTGGAGATAGGGTCGGGGCCGGAGCCTGGGCTATGGCTGGAGGTAGGGTTAAGGCCGGAGCTAGGGTTAGGGTTCGGGCTAGGGCAAGCGCTGGAGCCCGGCTAAGGGTTTCGGCTCGTTGCGGGGCCGGCGCTGTGGCTTGCGCAGCAGCCAGAGTTCAGCTGGGAGCTAGGGTTAGGGCTGGAGATAGGGTCGGGGCCGGAGCCTGGGCTATGGCTGGAGGTAGGGTTAAGGCCGGAGCTAGGGTTAGGGTTCGGGCTAGGGCAAGCGCTGGAGCCCGGCTAAGGGTTTCGGCTCGTTGCGGGGCCGGCGCTGTGGCTTGCGCAGCAGCCAGAGTTCAGCTGGGAGCTAGGGTTAGGGCTGGAGATAGGGTCGGGGCCGGAGCCTGGGCTATGGCTGGAGGTAGGGTTAAGGCCGGAGCTAGGGTTAGGGTTCGGGCTAGGGCAAGTGCTGGAGCCCGGCTAAGGGTTTCGGCTCGTTGCGGGGCCGGCGCTGTGGCTTGCGCAGCAGCCAGAGTTCAGCTGGGAGCTAGGGTTAGGGCTGGAGATAGGGTCGGGGCCGGAGCCTGGGCTATGGCTGGAGGTAGGGTTAAGGCCGGAGCTAGGGTTAGGGTTCGGGCTAGGGCAAGTGCTGGAGCCCGGCTAAGGGTTTCGGCTCGTTGCGGGGCCGGCGCTGTGGCTTGCGCAGCAGCCAGAGTTCAGCTGGGAGCTAGGGTTAGGGCTGGAGATAGGGTCGGGGCCGGAGCCTGGGCTATGGCTGGAGGTAGGGTTAAGGCCGGAGCTAGGGTTAGGGTTCGGGCTAGGGCAAGTGCTGGAGCCCGGCTAAGGGTTTCGGCTTGTTGCGGGGCCGGCGCTGTGGCTTGCGCAGCAGCCAGAGTTCAGCTGGGAGCTAGGGTTAGGGCTGGAGATAGGGTCGGGGCCGGAGCCTGGGCTATGGCTGGAGGTAGGGTTAAGGCCGGAGCTAGGGTTAGGGTTCGGGCTAGGGCAAGCGCTGGAGCCCGGCTAAGGGTTTCGGCTTGTTGCGGGGCCGGCGCTGTGGCTTGCGCAGCAGCCAGAGTTCAGCTGGGAGCTAGGGTTAGGGCTGGAGATAGGGTCGGGGCCGGAGCCTGGGCTATGGCTGGAGGTAGGGTTAAGGCCGGAGCTAGGGTTAGGGTTCGGGCTAGGGCAAGTGCTGGAGCCCGGCTAAGGGTTTCGGCTCGTTGCGGGGCCGGCGCTGTGGCTTGCGCAGCAGCCAGAGTTCAGCTGGGAGCTAGGGTTAGGGCTGGAGATAGGGTCGGGGCCGGAGCCTGGGCTATGGCTGGAGGTAGGGTTAAGGCCGGAGCTAGGGTTAGGGTTCGGGCTAGGGCAAGTGCTGGAGCCCGGCTAAGGGTTTCGGCTCGTTGCGGGGCCGGCGCTGTGGCTTGCGCAGCAGCCAGAGTTCAGCTGGGAGCTAGGGTTAGGGCTGGAGATAGGGTCGGGGCCGGAGCCTGGGCTATGGCTGGAGGTAGGGTTAAGGCCGGAGCTAGGGTTAGGGTTCGGGCTAGGGCAAGTGCTGGAGCCCGGCTAAGGGTTTCGGCTCTTTGCGGGGCCGGCGCTGTGGCTTGCGCAGCAGCCAGAGTTCAGCTGGGAGCTAGGGTTAGGGCTGGAGATAGGGTCGGGGCCGGAGCCTGGGCTATGGCTGGAGGTAGGGTTAAGGCCGGAGCTAGGGTTAGGGTTCGGGCTAGGGCAAGCGCTGGAGCCCGGCTAAGGGTTTCGGCTCGTTGCGGGGCCGGCGCTGTGGCTTGCGCAGCAGCCAGAGTTCAGCTGGGAGCTAGGGTTAGGGCTGGAGATAGGGTCGGGGCCGGAGCCTGGGCTATGGCTGGAGGTAGGGTTAAGGCCGGAGCTAGGGTTAGGGTTCGGGCTCGGGCAAGTGCTGGAGCCCGGCTAAGGGTTTCGGCTCGTTGCGGGGCCGGCGCTGTGGCTTGCGCAGCAGCCAGAGTTCAGCTGGGAGCTAGGGTTAGGGCTGGAGATAGGGTCGGGGCCGGAGCCTGGGCTATGGCTGGAGGTAGGGTTAAGGCCGGAGCTAGGGTTAGGGTTCGGGCTAGGGCAAGTGCTGGAGCCCGGCTAAGGGTTTCGGCTCGTTGCGGGGCCGGCGCTGTGGCTTGCGCAGCAGCCAGAGTTCAGCTGGGAGCTAGGGTTAGGGCTGGAGATAGGGTCGGGGCCGGAGCCTGGGCTATGGCTGGAGGTAGGGTTAAGGCCGGAGCTAGGGTTAGGGTTCGGGCTAGGGCAAGTGCTGGAGCCCGGCTAAGGGTTTCGGCTCGTTGCGGGGCCGGCGCTGTGGCTTGCGCAGCAGCCAGAGTTCAGCTGGGAGCTAGGGTTAGGGCTGGAGATAGGGTCGGGGCCGGAGCCTGGGCTATGGCTGGAGGTAGGGTTAAGGCCGGAGCTAGGGTTAGGGTTCGGGCTAGGGCAAGTGCTGGAGCCCGGCTAAGGGTTTCGGCTCGTTGCGGGGCCGGCGCTGTGGCTTGCGCAGCAGCCAGAGTTCAGCTGGGAGCTAGGGTTAGGGCTGGAGATAGGGTCGGGGCCGGAGCCTGGGCTATGGCTGGAGGTAGGGTTAAGGCCGGAGCTAGGGTTAGGGTTCGGGCTAGGGCAAGCGCTGGAGCCCGGCTAAGGGTTTCGGCTCGTTGCGGGGCCGGCGCTGTGGCTTGCGCAGCAGCCAGAGTTCAGCTGGGAGCTAGGGTTAGGGCTGGAGATAGGGTCGGGGCCGGAGCCTGGGCTATGGCTGGAGGTAGGGTTAAGGCCGGAGCTTGGGTTAGGGTTCAGGGCTAGGGCAAGTGCTGGAGCCCGGCTAAGGGTTTCAGCTCGTTGCGGGGCCGGCGCTGTGGCTTGCTGCAGCAGCCAGAGTTCAGCTGGGAGCTAGGGTTAGGGCTGGAGATAGGGTCGGGGCCGGAGCCTGGGCTATGGCTGGAGGTAGGGTTAAGGCCGGAGCTAGGGTTAGGGTTCGGGCTAGGGCAAGTGCTGGAGCCTGGCTAAGGGTTTCAGCTCGTTGCGGGGCCGGCGCTGTGGCTTGCGCAGCAGCCAGCGTTCAGCTGGGAGCTAGGGTTAGGGCTGGAGATAGGGTCGGGGCCGGAGCCTGGGCTATGGCTGGAGGTAGGGTTAAGGCCGGAGCTAGGGTTAGGGTTCGGGCTAGGGCAAGCGCTGGAGCCCGGCTAAGGGTTTCGGCTTGTTGCGGGGCTGGCGCTGTGGCTTGCGCAGCAGCCAGAGTTCAGCTGGGAGCTAGGGTTAGGGCTGGAGGTCGGGTTAAGGCTGGAGCTAGGGTTCGGGTTCGAGCTCGGGTAAGTACTGGAGCCAGGCTAAGGGTTTCACGTTTTTGTGGGACCGGCGCTGTGGTTTGCACAGCAGCCAGAGTTCAGCTGGTAGCTTTCTCTTTACCCTTTCAACTTGTATGCCAAATACATGAGAGAAGCAGGACTATAAGAAATCTGGATTCAAAATAGTGTAACATCGCTGAGGGGAGTAAATGTGTAAATAGTTGGCATTAGTGTTTATGTGTGTGTACATAGTTGTGTGTGGTTTCTGATTGGTTGTCGTCCTATTTATGTTCAGTGTTTGAGAGTGGAATTCTGGGGAGTCCCGGGGGGAACCCCTTAACCATAGGGTGCAGCAGGGGGGCTGGGAGTGACCCAGGGGGATTCTGAGGCGTTCTGTGTCTTGTACTGTCTGAAGTGTCTTTGTTAAGACTGCTGTTGGAGACATGTACGCTTTCAATAAAGAGCACGTTCCTTTTACCCTGTCTGTTGAGCCAGTTTCCAGTAGCTCTATGGGGGGACGCTACAATAGGTAGAAGGAACATAATCTCTGATATGCTAATTAAAGTGCACTATTAGCAAAGGGCTATTAGCAGTGTGGAGATACTGAAGTCAATTATTAGAAATGATGAGTAAGTGGAATTTTTGTTGACACTATGAATGTGAGAGCTGGACATTTAAGATACAGGACAGGAAAAACCTAGACTCAGAACTATGGTGCTAAAGGAGACTTTAAAGTATACAAAGGGCAGCCAAGTACACAAATGAATGCATCTTGGATCACATAAGGTCAAAACTTTCATTGAAATCAGATATAATGAGACTGTTGAGATAAGATTATTGCACTTTGAATGTAGTTGTAACATCGAATTTACATTTTACATTCATTTTAGATTTATAGAATTCTATTGAAAAGACTGTACTTCTTAAAGTTGAGGGAAAAGAAGATGAAGATGACCCAGTCACCGTGAGAATAGACACATCCCTCCCAACAGAGAAAGGATGCAAGTAGAGGACTGAATTTTCTGCAGACAATGATTGTAGTGGCTAAGGACAGGACCATTAGGGACATTGACTCGGTGGTGCTTAATACAATGGCCAGTAGAGAGCAAAGAAAAAAACAAAGACAAATCAAAAAACAATACAGAAAACAACACCTTGAATCAATACTTAGAGGACCGCTCTTCAGTGGGAATAAACAGCCAAGACCGAGAGCGCGCGCGCGCGTTTGTTGGCGCCGTGCACAGTAGCACAAGCTCTTGTACATTTTATTGTAGTGACGAGGGACCTGTGTGGAGAGTCCTAGTGTGGAACCCAGGGCCCACCCGTCATTTCAGTTACATTTTTTTAAACAAAAAAGGACTAATGTAAAAATACGTCATATTTTTGTAGGATCAAGATGTTATTTGTTTGGCTAAATAACCGGCAACCATTTTTAATTATAGCGTTTATTCAAATAAGTTTATTTACTTCATGGTTATAACAGATCTGTGGATTAGCCGTTCCTCCCCCAGAGAAAGACGCTTTAAAAAACATCGCAGGCTCAATGATCTTCCGTATCATTGGACAGTTCTCCAGTAATTTCTCAAACACATGTCTCTGATTGCACAGTCCCGTCTCAAACACAGGTCTCTCATTGGATACCTATTTCACTTGCTCTCATACAGCGTTCTTTCATTGGTCAATATCGACACCTTGTTTATATCAAATACTCCCGCGCAAGGAACTAGAGTGTAACTTTGGATTATTAGCATAGAAGCTAACTGCTACGTGAAAAATTACATACTACTTTTTTTTTTTTTTTTTTTTAAAAAAAAAATTGCTGCGTGAAATACAGTTCCTGTGGTTAAAACGCTGTTTTCGTTCCTTTTCAAATCGAGTTTGGTATGTGTTATCCTCATGCAGTTTGACTAGGAGGGTTTCTACTAGCTAGAGCCCTGCTGCTCGTCCGTTGCTTTGTTTGCCCACCACACAACAGCGGTCTAGACGGATCTTTTCAACACAATTTTAACGGTCAAGTCGATTTAACTTTGGCCCGTAAGTCACATCCGGACTCGTTGTCAAAGCCGTTTTATATTAAAAACACACCACCCACGAAGCCGGTATGTAGACGCGGCTGACAGGTTTGTCCAGTTCGAGATGTGTGTTGCTGATGTACGAAATTCGGCCCAGTTGTTCAGCATTTTAATTGTCACACAACTTAGCCGTCTTTCTTCGCGCACCTGCCTACCGCAGGCATTATAATCATTATTATGTGAGGAGCTGTTTTGTACATTCAAAGTGTAGTGTGTATCTGTCAGTGTGTGTGTGTATACTACACCTACCAAGCAGGCAGCATGTTTTTGGAGCTGAAAAGAAATGCAAATGCTGCAGGTCAATTTTGAAAAATTAAACTTAATTTATTTGGCTTTTTATTTGCTTTACCAGATGAGATGCTTCTCTGTCACACTAGACTAGTCTTGCATTTTAAACTAAACTTGTGTGAGTTTCAATGGAATTTAATTAAGACAGGTTTTTGGGTGCGGTGGCGTAGCGGGTTTGGCCAGGTCCTGCTCTCTGGTGGGTCTGGGGTTCGAGTTCCACTTGGGGTGCCTTGCGATGGACTGACATCCCGTCCTGGGTGTGTCCCCTCCCCCTCCAGCCTTATGTCCTGTTGCCGGGTTAGGCTTCGGTTTGCCGCAACCCCACTTTGGACAAGCTGTTTCAGCCTCTGTGTGTGTGTGTGTGTGTGTGTCTGAGCTTTTATTATTTTAATAGTTTGTATTGCCCATTTTTCTGTATTTGTCACGAGTTACATATATGGGGGGAGTTCTTAATTGTACTGAAGTGTCTCTGTAACTGACTGGTATTTTTTCATGAAGTGGTATTGATACATGGCAGCTATTCATAATATGTTTGGGATTAATGTGAAGAAGCAAAGTTAAACTGCTGTTGAAAACAAAGCAGTTATCTTTGGGTCAAGTTGGGCTCAACTGTAAGAGATGCTGTATGTTGAGTGAAATTTCAGTAAGAATCATTGGAGCAGACACTAAGATACTCCATGTGCCACAGGGAGGGGGGAGCCATCCAGAAGCTACAATGCGCCTGAGGACGCTCGCCTTGTCAGCGGGCCAGCTCGCACCTAGCACTAAAGAGGGCGCGTTCCGGGACTCTCCTGAGCTCAACAAGTCTTTCCCATGTACCAAAAGGCCTTTTCGGCGCAGGGCCTTCGGGCTGCATCGCTGGCGTGTCCATGAGAAAGCTGGTAGGTATGGCTGTTTCTGTATGGAAACTGGTATTGGGCTTAACACAGCACCTAGATGAGCTGGTCCAGCTACAGCTGAAAACAGCATGTTCTAGTCATGCTTTTGGACTGTGTGTACATGCATGCACTCACAGTATTTGATTCACAGATGCATTCATAAAACCAGAAACAAGCATACACTGGTTCTTCAGCTTACAAACCCTATGGGGAACAGAAGTTATTGAAACTGACTGACGATGTCTCTATACGGTTGTTTATAACTCTGAAATCACATGTACCATTATGACACAGTAAAAGCTTAATACGCATATCTCTCACTTAATTGACTCATGTACGTTAGGAGAAGCGCTATAAACGGTGTGTGAACTTCTATACCATTTATATCATTTTCTCACACAATAGGCTAATAATTCAGTACATTGGCATTGTGGCTTCACATGTGGTCATTTCCACTTTCATACATGTTCTTTATGCAACCTTATTAAAGACATAGCAGGCACTACAGCTGGCAGTCAACATCATATAGGTGTTTCCCAACAACACAACTCCCATCCCAGCTGTTGTTTCAAAGCAGTCATCAGCGCAACAGAAACAAAATAAGCTTGTAATAAACTAAGGAAAACAATTACAGAACACAAAAATGTATTTCACTGTACAGAAACTTACTTATGCAGTGCAACATGTGAGAACAAAGTCCTAAACTGCTGAATCTCAGTCACTGGATTAATTTTCACTATAATAACAGAAATGGCAGGTTCAGTAGTTAGAATTCATTAAATGGGTGCTTTGCAGCTTTCAGTAGTAAGCTACTTACAGTGTTACCTATTTATACAGTAGGAAACTTTTTACTGAAGCTGTTATGGATAAGTACCTCAATCATGCATTCTGCAGCATGAGGCAGATTATCAACCTGGGACCTTTGAGCCCTTACAGATATAATGATTCAATATACCTTTTAACTTAGTTACTTAAATCATTGTAACATATCAAGTTATTACAGTAAGCAAGCCTGAGGGGGAAAAACTCACAGGGTATGTGAAACTTGTGCTTTTACTCTATTTGTTACATAAACAGTGACGGGTGAGGGAAAACAGTATGAGACTAGACAGGGGGAAGGCATGGATTCTCTTTGGTCTCCTTCACAGGGTCATGCTCCCTCATCCCCCTGAGAAGGCTATTTAAAAAAAAAAAAAAAAAAAAGAGTGATGAGCATATTGTCCCTCCTTACTCCTTCTCTTTGTGCTTTTGTAGCCATGCATGCATGCAGCAGTAATATAAATTTATTAAATAACAGGAATACCCTTACACTGAAGTAAATAAAGCTTTTTCTTTCCATCAAATGATCTGCTTAGTAACACTGCACAGCACCTTATTGTTGTTATGCATAATTTAAACAAAAAATAATTTTAGGTGGTTAATTTTTTTATGAAGGCTCAAGTAATGTTTTTCCCAGTAAGTAATATTAATTTGACCCCTCCCCCTCAAAAGGTAGGATGATTTCACAGAAAAAACTAAGAGGTGAGAGATGGGTGTCCAGATTTCCACTGACTTGGTAACTGGTTAAATTCTGTAATTCTTTTATATAGCTGTATTAATTAAAATCTTCACAGGAACTTTTTTTTTTTTTTTTACTTATATTAGAATTTAAAATGACTGAAAAATCAAAAAGATGCGCTCTCCAGAAACTTCTGTTCAGTGCCAGTTTAACAGTTCATTCTGTAACGTACAGCATTGCTCCTCTTGTTGTTTTATCACAAATGTGCAAATATGAGAAACAAGCTGTAAACAATGGAAGTGGTTTGAAGTAGATCCCACGCTCCTATTCTGTTTGTGTGTTTTACTGATATCTGTCAGCAGGGTGTGACAGAAATTTTAGAAGGTAAGTGAAGAAAATGCACTGAAAAATAAATAAATGGGACTATGTATATCTGAGAAGTTGTAACTTGGGCGTTTGTAAGCATGATGGGTTATGCTTGTTGCAGTTTGACACAAAAATCGTCATGTCTCATTTGCAGTTACTTAGGTTTTTTCTTCTTCAGATGACTCTTCAAACTTGTACAGCTACAGTTCAGCAGCTGCATGGAGTGTGCTGCAGACTGATGTCCCTGCTACCAAATCCCATTCCTGCAGTAGGCTTGAGAGTTCCTTCCTTGATCATCTGGATCATGGGGGCTTTGTACTGTGTGGACCCCCTGTGTTTCACAATCCCAATAAAGCAGTCCTTACAGTGGACTCCAAGAGCACAGAGGTATGTGATGGAATATTAAGGGAAACTATTATTTTCAATGTGTTATTAGTTTTCTAATGAAGAGGTCTATGACAAACAATATGCAATATAAAAACAATTTACTTTGCTTTTACAGATTTTAATTAGGTGTATACAGCATTTTAGTTCAGACTTACCTTGAAGTTTAAAATGGTTGTTCTGTGTTGTTTCTTTTGTTTTACAGATATTGGTTGCTAATGAGAAGGCTTGCAATTTATTTGAGTGCAGTAGTAATGATCTGATTGGATCACATCTTTGCAGTCTCATAAAGAAGTCCAGTCAGTCCTTGGAAGAAGCCTTAGGGGAGGAACATCTGAAAATTAATGGCTCTCTTGTTGTTGTGTCAGGAAAAGTGGTATAAAAAACTTTGTAAATCTTTTACTTCACAACTCAGTATATTTTGCTAAATTTTTTAAGGTAACCTGAATCACTTCATTATATACTAGACTCTGTCACTATAATTTAGTTCTAATGTTCAAGTCATTTAGTGATCTTAACATAAATTATACAAATACTAATAACTAATATGTATTCATAATATAATGAATTATATCTCTATCTTTAACCTGTTGTTAGGTGGATGCTGTTAGCAAAGGTGGGAATGCGGTTCCGGTGTCTGTGTGGGTCAGGAGGTTGACTCAGGAGGGACAGCGTACCCTGGTGGTGATGGAACGTGTGGAGAGAATAGCTGGCCATGTGACCTTCTTGCCTGGCGTAAGTTCCCACTATGCCCCATGTTTGCTGGGGTTCAGAATAGCACCTTATGCTCCCTGAGACTGTGTCTGGGAATGGCATATCTGTGAACTGCCCCTCTACTGCCTGGGTTCCGAACTGAAATTGCTTTCAGTATTGTAGCACTAAGGGCAACATTGCAATGCTGGCAATACTGCTTTTAGACATATACAAGCAGCAGAAAATAAGTGTCCTCTTTCTGAGATGGCATATGAAACTTCATTGATGTGTGTTGTTTTTTCAGATTTTTCTACGTCTTAGTCCCTTTTTTTGTGTTCTTAGGGGAAGATCCTGAGCTGCGACCCTGCCTTTACTTACCTTCATGGTTATGTACATACTGGTGAGGTGATTGGGCGGTCCATCCATGAGTTCATCCCATTGCTTCGAATTCCTGTGGACTCCAAGCCATTGCCCAAGGTGATGTTGCTCTAAACACTGTATCTGACCAGAGTGCAACTGAAGTGCTAGTTTATTCACAGCTTTAAGTCATGGTACTGGCTCAGGTCAACCTGCCCTGGAGAAAATCCAGAGCACAGGCACCTAAAGTACCTAGCTTTTCACTGGAGACTCAGGTATGACATGTCTGTCTCTTTGCAGGTGTTCTCCTGAGTCTTCTCAAAAAGTCTGAGTGGTTTAATTGTGTGTGTGTGTGTGTGTGTGTGTGTGTGTGTGTGTGTGTGTGTAAATGCACAACTGATAATCCTGCCTCTGCTCTCCTACAGACTTTCAGACTCCAGTGTGTGACTGGTAGGACCAGTTGGGGTTACCCTTTCCCTCTCTGTGTCCAGCTGCAAATTGCCAAGGACTCTGAGAAAGCGGTGGAACCGAGGAAGAAGCCTACAGGGTCCTTTGTGTCTGACTGTAGTGGTGAGGAAACGCTATATTTGACTTGTTCTGCTTCTGGGCAGTCAAAGATGGTCCTTTTAATCATAGCATTAGTTCTCCCTGTCACATACTGACACCATGCTAATTTTTAATTGGGTTAATTCTTAGAAATGCTTACTATATAATTGGAAAATAAAGCTTGTTGGAGAGAGGAGGAGGAAAGGTCTAAATTTCCTCCAATTTGTTGTATAAGTCCGATCAGCAGCTACTGGCAATATTTGGTGGATGTTAATGTTGCTAAAGGAGGTTCTACCAGTTATCAAATACAAGGTTCACATACTTTTCCCACCTGGATTATGAATGTTTGGACAGTGTCTGCGACCGTGGGACAGCTGGTAGCGAAGTGGTTAGAGCTACTGCCTTTGGATTCAAAGGTTGCAGGTTTGATCCCCACCTCTGCCTGTAGTACTTTTGAGCAAAGTACTTACTCTGAATTGCTCCAGTAAAATTACCCAGCTGTATAAACGGCTAAATAATTGTAACCTTAACATTGTAAGTCACTTTGGAGAAAAGCATCAGCTAAATAAATTAATAAATTCAATTCATTTAGCTGATGCTTTTCTCCAAAGCGATGTACATCTCATAGAAAATACAATTTGTGCATTATCTTAGGAGAAAGAGCCATAGCTGCAGAAATGTTAAGTACAGTTAGTTTTCTTCACCATATGCATCTACGCTCATCACACAAGTAGCTGCATAAAACTTTACCAGAATATTGCTGATTCCTAATCACCTTCCTAGTAGTTTTTTTTTTTTTTTTTCCCTCTTAGATACACATAAACATTTACATTACATTGCAGCAGTAGCTCTGTAAAGGATTGATAATCATAAACATTAAACCTTAGATGAACTTAAGAGATCATGGGTGAAGTGAGTCTGGAAGAGGTGGGAGGTTGTTCTACTACAACGGAGCCAGAACCGAGAACCTCTTTGCTTTACCTTTCATGTGTGGGCCCACCAAGCGGGCAGATGTGGAAGAGCGTAGCAGTCTGGTTGGCGTGTAGCGAATGATCAAGCCCTGTAGATAGCTAGGAGCAGTTCTGTTGGTGCATTTGTAGGCCATAACCAGGAGCTTAAATTTGATCTGGGCAGCTTTAGGAAGCCAGTGCAGAGAAATGAGTAGAGGAGATACATGCAAACACAACTCGTGCAGCAGCGTTCTGTATCAGCTGTAGAGGTTTTATGGCAGTTCCGGGAAAGCTAGACAAGAGAGAGTTACAGTAGTCTAGACAGGATGTTACCATGGCCTGGACAAGTAGTTGTACAGAGTTGGTTGTGAGGTAAATGTATATGAATAAATGAATGTTTGAATGTTCATGAATAAATGTAAATGTTTATTGTATTTAATATTGACAAGAAGCACAACTGTTTGCATATTATTAGTTTAAGCAGGGGGTGTGGTGGCGCGGCAGGTTCAGCCGAGGTCTTTTGTGTGGTGGGTCTGGGCTCGAGTTCTGCTTGGGGTGCCTTGCGACAGATTGGTGTCCCGTCCTGGGTATGTCGACCCCCCCCCCCCCCGGCCTTCCATCCTATGTTGCTGGGTAGGCTTCAGCTTGCTGCGACCCTGCTTGGAACAAGCAGTTGTTTACAATGGATGGATAATTTAAGCAGACTGTGTTTTATTATACTGACAGTTGAAGGTCAGACCACATTTTAAGAGTTAATACAGAAATTCAAGTAATTCCAAATGGTTCACACACTTTTTCTTACAACTGTGTATGTATGCAGGTCTATGCATTTTACAGCCTCATAGTAATTCAGTGAAACTAGTTTTTTCCATTTTGCAGGATTATGAGTTTAAATCTAGTTTTTCTTCATGTTCTTCTCATATTGGGGTAGGTGGTGTGCCTTGTGATGAACAGGGTTCCAATGGAGGGTGTTCAGTGAATTGCAATTCATGCCTTGTGGGAGTGGTTCTGGGTCATCACTGTCTTATTCAAGTGAGCAGTTTGTGTGAATGAATGAAAAGTATGAAAAATTTAACCCTGTATGTGAATGTTTTAATGTTGTTGTCAGCACCTCATGAAGATGGTTGGTCCACCTCAGCAAATACAGGGCTGGTGTACTCTGCCACCATCTGGGTTTTCACCACTCTCAGTGGACTGTTGACACTGAGGCCTGATGGCTCTATCCTCAGCGTCAGTGACAACTTTGCACTCGTTCTGTTTGGGTACAAGGCCTGCGAACTGCAGGAGAAGGTATGGCAGTCTAGGTTTGCATTTGTGTGGGTGGGCACATTTGGTGGGGGGGGTGAGTTGACCTTGTGACCCTGTCTACACAGAGCATTACCTTCCTGATGCCTGGCTTCTATGAGAGTCTGTGTGATGTGAAGGAGCTGTCCTACAGTGCCCAACCCCACCCAGTTAATGATGAAGCCAAAAAATTCCCCCCCACAAATGGGCCTGGTCACTCTGGCCTCCTTTGCAGCATGGGTAAGAAGGGCGCTTGGTGTACCAACAAGAAGGAGGGTATCTCTTCAGCAGCATGTTAAGCAAAATCCCTGTTGTCCTTCAGACCCATGTAGAAGTACCAGTAGTACTAAATCCCTTCCTCCTATCTTCCTGATCTAGTTGAACCAGAAGCCAGAATCTCTCAAACCTTACTCTGTGTGCACTGTTTTTGACGTGGAATGATTGTTTTAATGCTGTCTGGCTGTAATCAGGTGCTACCTGTTGCCTGTTAAACGTAGTACATTACCTCAGTCACTTCACCAGACATCTAACCTTATAAAGCTGCTTAACTTGCTCAGAGAACATTTTTATTGAGAAACAAAGTTTGATTTCCAATGTGGTAATGTTTGTTCTGTAGATCCCAGCACACTCCTTGCTGGGGACATGGTCATGATTCACCAGGAGGCTGTGAAAGTGTCCCCTGCCTTTAAGAAGAAGGTCTTCAGTGAAGTGAGTGACAGACTGGGTAGTCAGGACAACACCCCACCTACACTGTTGTCACCCACATTGACCTCAACCCCATTCAACCGGTAGGCATACAGATTGTATTTGCTGGATCACTCATCTGAGCTGCTCATCAAACCAGACAAAGCAGTAATAATGTCTGTATTTTTGTATTTTATCTTTTTTGGATTCTGTGAATCCAGAGAGGATGACGTCACTGATCTGATGGAGCAGGCCATACTGACAGCACCTGAGCTCAATGGACGTGAGGGGGTGGACAATACCACAGCTCTTCTGCAGAGTCTCAGCCTTGTAGAACCACAGGAGCTTTCCATAGTCTGTATGCCTCCTGTGGATCTGGACCAGGCTGCTTCTGACCAGAATAGAACTGTTGATGTTACCAGTAAGGGGCATCCTTCTTGGGACCATCCTTGCTCTAACACTACAGGAAGTAATAATTCCAGCTTTGAGATCATAACACTGGGAAGCCATTCTTCCTCTGGATTTTGTGAGAAATGGCCCGGTGGATCTGGTCCGGAGCGCCAGGAGGACATGGGTCACAGTCCTGGTGGAGAATTGCAGGCAGACCCCTGTAGTAGCTTCCTGGAAATGGATTCCAAAGGAGACCTTGTTACCTGTGTTCTTTCTAATCTGGAGCTACTAGCTGATGACTTGTCTCAAGCTGCCTGCAACACAGCAGAGCTCCTCCACACCCCCTCCCACAGTGTTTTGAACTCTGTCCTGGAAGTTGAGAGTCTTGTGGAACAAACCACAAGAAAAAGGGAAGCTGTCACAGACAGCCCTATGGGAAGAGGTAACCACTGTGTCAAAAATGAGGGGATTCCAAGCACTTCAACTCCAAAGAAACTGGAGCCAAATGAGCTGCAAGCAAGTGCTGCTCCAATCCAGATTGTGGAAGGGCGGTACAAAGGCCATTGTTACCACAGAGATGGATCCAAACTTGGTAGGTTGCAGGCTGTATAATTTCCAACCTCACAAAGTTGACTGATGCTTTGAAGTCTGTATTGTTGGTTTTGAAGCAAAGAGCTTTTATATTTATTTGTTTAGGTGATACTTTCTCCATAGCAACTTCCAATGTTCAGATACCTACCATTATTTACTCATTTTATACAGCTTCGTAATATTACTTGAGGAATTTAGGCTAAGTACTTTGCTCAAGGGTTCTATAGCTGTAGGTGGAATTCAAACCTTTGACCTTTGGGTCCAAAGGTAGCAGGTCTAACCACTAGACTTCTTGCTGCCGTTCTCAGCTTTTTTTTTGACAGCTGAAAATTATTTTCTGTCCTTCTGTCTTTTCCAGGTTGGTGTTGCTTTGTTTTTGTTTTCCCATTGCTTCTCCTTTGTACCTTTTGTTGTTTATACTAGCAAACTGAACTGTGTGCATTATTTCAGCAGATGTAGGAAATGAATTGAGTTGAAAGTGTTAATAGCTTGGAGGATGATGCTGACTAGACTTTGCTGTTTTGTCAGATGTGCAGCTAGACATCCGTGAGGTGGAGCTCTCCAATGGCCAGCCGCTCTTCTGCGTATGGGTGTCAAGGAATCAGTATGTGGGTCCAAGCCATGGGTCATGGAGAAGCCCACAGCACTGCATGGAAGGCGATAGCATGTCATTACAGGATGCTTCTACTTGGAGCAAGGGAGAGGTGAGCACCAGTTATTATGTGTTCCCATTGAAGGTTCTGTGCAAGTATGCAGGTTGTCAGGACTTCGATCATCATTTCAGTCAGCCTTTTTGGTCGCTTGCATACCTCCCTGCATGTGCCTCCCTACCGCACCGAATACCTGTAGGCTGGTCTTGATGTGGCCCAGGGTGAGATGCTGGGCTCAACCCAGGACCTGGAAGACTCTCATGCTTGTGATGGCCTGTTTGGGGAGGAGTACTACCCACTGTGTGTCATGGGAAAGGGGGCCTTTGGTTTTGTCTGGAAGGCCCAGCGAAGGGCTGATGGTAATGAGGTGAGCACATAGCCATCTCTATCTTTCTGCAGTCTTTATCCCTACTGTCTTTAACATAATTTTGTTTGTTTTCATTATTCTACAGTTTTTAAAAAAATATATATATATATTTCTTACAATTTTACCTGTTTCCCAAGCTTAGTGTTCTAGTGAAAACAAAATGAAAGATATGGCTGAAGGATACAGTAGCAGTTGTCCTCCCTTTGATCGACAGTTTACATTTTGGTCACAAAGTCTGGATGACTAATTGGTTTCATTGTTTCGTTCATTTATTTCCTTCTCATTCTCAGGTTGTTGTGAAGTTCATCCGGAAGGCTAAAATCCTGAATGAGTGCTGGGTTAATGATCCAGACATGGGAAGGGTTAGCCAGGAGATTGCCATACTGTCCAGGCTGCAGCATCCTAACATAGTCAAGGTGAGAGAGCATTGTGCTATTTTATTTTAACCCATGGCATGGGATATGAATGATTTACTGATTGATTGGCCAACTCATTTTTAGCAACAACTAGGGTGTCTTTCTGTTCTCAGGTACTGGAAGTATTTGAGAATGAGACCTTCTTCCAAATGGTGATGGAGAAACATGGTGAGGGAGTGGACCTGTTTGAGTTCATTGAGCGTCAGCCTCTTTTAGATGAGCCACTGGCCAGCTACATCTTCAGACAGGTGTGGTCACAAAGGAAATGTAGGTCTTGTTTTTGCTAGAAACAGCAGGAAGCAAGTTTACAGGAAATGTAAAAATGCATATTCTTGCTGGTCAATGTGCTGTAGCTGGTGGCTGCGGTGAGCTACCTGCGAGGCAAAGGCATCCTTCACCGGGACATCAAGGACGAGAACATCATCATTGACACACAGTTCCACATTCAACTCATCGATTTTGGCTCAGCCACTAGGATGGAATCAGGGAAGCTGTTCCAAGTATTCTGTGGCACACTGGAGTACTGCTCTCCAGAGGTGTTAAATGGAAAACCGTACGTCTGCCGCAATAATGTACTGAGCATGCAGAGTTTAAGGGAGTGGGCTTGTAACCAAAGTTATTGTTTTGGTCTTATCTTTTTAGTGTAGAACTAAGGTATTCAAGTTTCTTCATAACTATTGAGTAATGACATAATGTGATTAAACTGGAGCTCCTGCTGTGCCACACACACACTGTGTTAAGGGGGCAGTAAATGGTGCCTAACAAAGTTGTACTGCATTTGTGCATGTGTTTGGTAGTTATGAGGGCCCTGAACTGGAAATGTGGTCCCTGGGAGTGCTGCTGTACACACTGCTGTTCAGTGAAGTCCCCTTTTTTGATGTAGAGGAAACCTTGAAGGCCCAGCTCCACCCTCCCTTCTCTGTGTCCCCAGGTGAGTACTAATGGAGCTTTGGAGAGCTTTCATCATCACTGCCTGGGGCATATACTTTCCGTTGTTTATCAAGTGGTATACAGTACAATATCCACAACTATAGTGTTTCGGGTAAGGATTACCTCGCTGCTTTCTGATTGCTTTCCTTCCCCACCAGAGCTGCATTCGCTCCTCTTTGGGCTGCTTCAGCCAGATCCTAACACTCGGACTACCTTATCAGAGCTGCTGCAGGCTGCCTGGCTTCGGCAGCCCATCAACCTGGCAGACTACACCTGGGAGGAGATGTTCCCTATGTACCAAGGTGAGTGCAGCCCATGCAACACCCCCCATCCCAGTGCGTCAGGCAGGGTTCATATGTCAATTGCTGATACCCTGTCTGTGACAGATAACCAACTACACCATGGAACCAGTGTAAACATCTGTGAGGAAGAACAAAGCAGTTTGAGTCCAGGAGGTGGTGGGAACCTATGTATCCCCCAGGAAGTACTACAAATAACCAGGTGATAGTCATAATGTTGAAGTTTTCCCTGGACAACAAGTTTCCCAGATACTCTTAGACAATTGAAGAATGAACTTGGGCACTCAAGATTTGGCACTGAAGAGCTACAGCAGTCTTCCTCTTTAGCTGCAAATATTTTTTCCATTTAAACATGGTAAAATGAATATGCAACTGTGACAGTAAAAAACAGAAAGAGCATGAAGCTTATTGCAGAAATGCTCTACTGTTCTAAGAAGAACAGACCAAAGATGGGCTATAGAGAATGAAAGAAAATGGGGTCAGATCTGAACTACTTTCAGACCTTATCAGTGTAATTTGTACAATATTTTATATTGAGAGGTAGAAAAGCTTTTAATAATTTAATGTTTATGTATAACTGCAAGTTGCGCCTGTAAACTGTTTGTAAAGCTTGACTTAAATAAAACTAATTCTAATGCTACACCTTAGGCTCTGTGTTGTTAATAAGTGGTAGAATTGTGTGTGACTATTTCAACCATTGTCAGTTCCTATGTTTTGCTGAACATCACAAACCTTTAAAGTGACAAACTGGTAAATGCAGAACTGCAATACATTTTACCCATTGATACAATGTGGATGGATTAGGCAGCATGTCATAAACTGCCTGGATCAAGAATTTAATACCGTGGCATTCTGTTCTCCAGAGCTCTGCCTAGGAGACCTTATGTTGAAGTGCTTGTTCTCACCTTGTCTATGTTCACTGCTGCTTCACTCCTACCACCCCAGCCATCTGTTCATTCTCCATGGCTGTGTGCAACCCTCCTTCCCCTTGTCCTTGAATGCTGCCCAAACCTGCTCTTCCAGAAGCCACTGTGCTGAAGCCACCACACTTCTTGCGCCACTGCAGCCAGCACTTCCTGAAGGGGAACCTTAGTTTGCCGCTCTGCTCATACAAGGCAATGCTGCACAAGCTATCAAACTTCTTGTCTAAGCTATTCATTGGCACCTCCAAAATTAAATATGTGATATTTGTAGATGTACTTGCAATTCCTAGGTGTACTGTTTCTATGTTGCTGTAACCCAGTTCTGCTTTCTTGTTTAGAATAATATGGTGAATAATTTGTGTATTGTGCTGTGTCCATGGGTTCGAATTCGTCCTACTGCCTGTCCGCCCCATGCCCTATCCTATATGTTCCTGCCTCACTCTGTCTAGGCTCCTCCACTTCTCCTCCAAGTGTTCGATAAACGTGTATGCATGTGTGATGGGGGGATGCAGTGGTGCAGCGGGCTTGGCCTGTGCCTGCTCTCGTGTGGGTCTAGGGTTCGAGTCCCGCTTCGGGTGCCTTGCGACGGATTGGCGTCCCCATCCTGGGTGTGTCCCCTCCCCCTCCAGCCCTACGCCCTGCGTTGCTGGGTTAGGCTCCGATTTGCCGCGACCCCACTTGTGACAAGCAGTTTGTGTGCATATGTGATGTTTAATTTTTTAATAATGGAAAAGCCTACATGTAGCTACTCATGTAATATATACGGGTTCATATGGTGGCATGTGACAAATTAACTAATCACGTCTCTGCAACCAAATTTTCTCCCCCTTTTGCACTTTCTCTATATTCATATTGTTCTCTGACATGCTTAACTTAAGCATCTCCTAAAGGAATATATGTAAATATAACGGCTATGGATGGATGGAACTTGTGCATTGTATAATGTTATATGATTTGTTGCAAAAAGAAATCACTTTGCAGTGTCTGGTATAATTCATGTATTTCCTTATTTTTCAATACACCGAACTTCCTACAGTGTCGCATTTCACTGTCGTCAAAGCGACGCCCGGCGGCGCGCCTTGATGTCGTCAAAAGCTAAGGAGTGCGCTGATTGGTTTTCTGGTCTTTAACGTGCTTAAACGCGACATTGACTGTTAGAGGCGGATAGACATGCTGCTCCGAAACTGCATGCAGCAGAGGGTAATGAGTTTTTATTTTTTATTTAAAATTAACTTCAAGAAATTGCTTTCAGCTATGCGCCTTAAAGTAAATTAGTATTTTTTTTTTAATGGTCTGTTGATTCACTGATGTTGAGCAACGAATTATGAACCTTAAGATGGCACCCTTAAGCAGTCTTACTGCAATCATACAACAGCATCACCATCTGATCTCTCACTTTGACGAATTAGATGGTGCAGGGTTTTTTCAGTTCGGTGTAATTATCTTGATCAAAGCTAATGCAGCAGGATTTACAGACCAGTGACCGTTAGGTTACAAGGAAAGAGCCCCGCAACTTGCTGCTACCCAGGCCAGTAATGTGGTGTTTTCTGTAATTTTGGACTGCAGGTATTTGGATTGGTCTGGAGAACCACACCTGTCCACTGCTGTAGGCATAATGTAGTGATTGCTGGGATGCACAATGGAAGCTGGTCAATTGTGTCGCTGCGAGGAATGTGTTCAAACCCCATGCAGCATCACAGTGTCCACCCCCAGCAGTCCTCCGGCTGGTCCCTTAGCGAGGACCCGCTGCCTTCCCTGCTCCACCTGGGCTTTACTGAAGGCCAGGCTCGACAGCTCCTCTATGAACAGTGTAAAGGTCATCACGGTCACAAGGTCACGATGCACCTATGTGGCGTTTCAACACTAATCTCTCTGGGTATGAGACCTTCAAACATCCTGAAGATCCTGCAGAAATGCCCTGATCTTTGTAGAGTGAAAGGTGTCCAGATGCAACAGCGCGTTGACAACCTGCGCAAACTGGGTCTCGTTGAAGGTGAAGATTTTCATCATCTGGTGTTTATTACATGTTTTTCTAACATTGTTTTTTGTTATAGCAAACTATAAGTAGATCTGTTGGAAATGTTTGTTTGTACAGCGTGCTTAAAAGAAAATCAGTCTGGTGTCTTTGTGTAGTCCGTGTTGTTTGTGTGGCAGGTGATCCGCTTTCCTTTCCTCTTCCCTCCAGGGAGCCTGCAGCGAGTGATTAGCTACTACCCAAAACTGCTCACCTTGACCCCAAAGAAGGTGAACGTGGTGTGTCGCTTCCTGCAGGAGAAGTGCCTTTTCACCACCCAGCAGGTCACAGAGATCCTCCGGAACTTTCCTGCCACCATGGTGGAAGATTTCGAACAACTAGAGTACAAATTTCAGGTTGCCTAACATAATCCTACATTTTTTTTAGTGATTCGCTTTAGCCCCTGGTTTCAGTGGGTGGAGTTTATTTCAGGTGTTGCTAGTTTTCTGATCTTAGGTATTAACACTGACTAATTTTTACTGTTGTTGCTTTCACACATGAATTGAAGCACATGAAGTCATTATTTTGACACATGGAGACAATTATTTTACATTATTTAAACTGTATTTTACTGTAGCTCAGTTACTACCTGGCATAACACTGTGCTTTGAAGCTCGCTTCTAAGCTGAATGGAAGGTACCCTTATGGTTCTCTTTACCTGTTGTAGTATGCCTACTTCCGTATGGGACTTCGGCAGGCTGAGATGCTGCAGTCTGGGCTCTTCCGTGTGTCTCTGGTGGACCTTCACTATCGTCATAGTTTCCTAGAACGCCGTGGGCAGTACCAGACTCCTGACAAGAAGGGCCAGACCCGCATTGTCAACCCCAGACCCAAGGACGTCATTGGTGGGTCAGAGTATGCTTTCCTGTCCCAAGTTGCTAAGGCAACACAAGAGGAATTCAGAGTCTTTCAGAAGCTAATATTAAGGGAGCAGGAGGAGGAAGAGCAGCAAGAGGAGGAGCTGAGCGGCGATGAAGAAGTCGAGGAATCAGGAGACGGATGAAGAGAGCAAGTTTTGATATGAAGACAATTAAAATACAGACTAAAGAAAAGTCACACCATAGCCTTTTTGCTGAGTGTTCTTATGGTGAAAGTCAAGCTGTTCAATCTTGTTTCCTCAACTTGTAATGGATAGTTTTCTCCATTTCATTTTCAATTATGACTTATGTGACTGTGCTGTACTGGACCATAACAAAATTAGTATAAAATGTATACCAACTCTCGGTTGTGAAAGTAAGGGAGAAATTAAAAGGTGAAATTTATGACTAATTTTTTTTAATAGCAGTCTTTAGAGGAGTGCTTTTTCCATCACTGCTGATCCTAGGTGGCACACACGGGATAGAAAGACCAGACTCAGTTCTTCATGATAAACAGTGGGCACTTTGAAAGGGACGAGAGAAAGCCAAACAGTATACATACAAGGAGTGGGTGATTTTCTTCTTTCCAGGCTACAGCACAGCCATCGTCCAGAAGTGTCTGTAGTTCAAGCAGATGAAAAATAAACTGTCTTGACCGCAAGGCTTAGAATTTGCTCCCCTACTGAAATGGATGCTGCATGATATGGATAACCATTTCTGTGACAGCCCTTCATTAATTGCTCAGCAATTGGCTCTGAGTGGGAGAATCATTCTCTGAATAAATTTTATGTAGTATTGTTAATACATTCTTAGACTGGCTGTTATATGGCACTTCTGTAGCTACAAGCCATTGGTACATGAGGCACAGCACTGCCACATAATGGTCAGTCTAAGAATATACTGATTGCACTACATAAATTAGTTTTTGGTTAATGTAGCTTGATGTTTTTTAAAATTATTTTGTTCTGAACTGAAAAAAATGTTTTTATTGCCATAGCCAAGACTTTTAAAGATCCTAATATATAAATAGAGGGATATCTGTATTATAAAGCTACTGTTCTCTTGAAATGTTGAAAATGGGCAGAATATGACAAGTACTGCATATAGTATGTTTATATAAGATGGATGATTTGCCAGCAGCTGGAATTTAGTAAGATGTTGTAGTGTGGTTTTTAGATTAATTTTAATGTGGTTCAACATTAATAAAAAAAATTATATCTTACACAGGTCCTTTTTTTCCCAGTCTCCCTTTTTATAGTTATCTGTTCTTCAGTTCATACTTGCTGAAGTAGATGCATCAAGCAGATTCAATTGTACTTATGTCAATTATGATTAATTTTGGCTTACAGCACAAAATGAAAATCGCAAAGATAACTGCAGTGTTTTCCCGGTAGTTCTGAGGCATAGCTTTTCTGGTTTTTTTAAATTACATGAAAATGTTTTGTGTTATTACGGTGAAATTGCAAGAAAGCATGTTCCCTGGTACCAAGTAATGAATAAAAAAGAAAAGAACAGACTGTTCTAGAAATGTGAGCTTTCAGCAAAGGGCACGGAGCCTTGGGAGAAGGCCAAGGGAAGTTGCAGTAGAAGGAGTTGACCCCCCAAGGCTCATTTGGTCACAGCATGAATGGATTTAATCAACTGAAAGGAAAGCATATGCACCTGAGATAAAGGCAGGGAGATTAGGCACTGTGGTGAGGTTTGCTGGAACAGCAGCTTAACTGGTCATGTTTGACTTTTGCCGATTAATTGAAACAGACGGGACAACTGACTCACCACATAGAGCAACAGATTGTGGCCTGCAGGAGCATGTAATGTAATAATGAGTATTCACACCCCTTCACTTTTTTCACATTTTTTCATGTTGCTGCCTTATGCTAAAATCGTTAATTCATTTTTTCCCTGATCATTCTACACACAATACTCCATAATGGCAATGCGAAAACAGGATTTTGATAAATTTCTGCAAATTTAATAAAAGTAAAAAAAACTGAAATATCACACTGACATAAGTATTCATACCCTTTGCTATGACTCTTGAAATTTAGCTCAAGTGTATGTCGTGTTGCCGGGTAGGCTCCGGTTCCCCATGACCCCGTATGGGACAAGCGGTTCAGAAAGTGTGTGTGTGTGTATTGTCATTTATGTAAATAATTTTTGAGATGAGTCCACCTGTAGTAAAGTCAATTAACAGGACATGATTTAGAAAGGCACACACCTGTCTATATAAGGCCTCGCAGCTGACAATGTGTATCAGCAGATACATAATATTACTCTAGAGAGCCTTGGAGAGACTTCCAAAAAGACAACCATCACTGCAACACTCCACCTATCTGGAGTTTATAGCAGAGTGGCTAGACAGAAACTTCCTCTAAGTAAGACACATGAAAGCCTGTTTGGCGTTTGTAAAAAGGCACCTAAAGGACTCTCAGACTGTAGAAACCAAGACTGAAGTGTTTGGCCCCAATTTTAAGCGTCACATCTGGAGGAAACCAGGCACCACTCATCACCTATGCAGTACAATCCAAATGGTGAAATATGGTGGTGGCAGCATCATGCTGTGGGGTTGTCCTTCAGATGCAGGGATTGGGAGACTAGTCAGGGTCAAGAGAAAGTTGAAGAGAGCAAAGTACAGCAATATCCTCAGTGGAGGTTCACCTTCCAACAGGACAATGACCTTATAAACACCAATCAAAGACAACACAGAAGTGGCTTAGAGACAACTCTGTGAATGTCTTTGAATGGCCCAGCCAGAGCCGGGACTTGAACTCAGTTGAACATCTCTTGAGAGACCTGAAAACAGCTGTCTGCTGACGGTTCCCATTGAACCTGACAGAGCTTGAGAGGATCTGCAAAGAAAAATGGTAGAAAATCCACAAATCCAGGTGTGTTTAAGCTTGTTATGTCATACCAAAGAAGGCTGGAGGCTGTAATTGCTGCTGAAGGTACTTCAACTAAGTACTAAGTAAAGGGTCTGAATACCCCTGTTAACATGATATTTCAGTTTTTATTTTTAATCAATTTGCAAAAATTTCTAAAATCTTGTTTTTGCTTTGTCATTATGAGGTATTGAGTGTAAATTTTTAGAGGAAAAATGAATTTTAGCAAAAGGCTGCAAATCTAAATGTGAGGGGGTCTAAATACTTATAGAATACTGTATTTTACTGAAGTGTTAAACTATCCAGTTACAACTTCTTGGAATCTTGATATATTGTTAATATCAAGGCAATAATAGTTATATTCTCTGGTGAGATAAGATTATTATTGTATTCAGGTTTTTATGTGATTTCTGGGTGTAGCTGGGTAGAGCTTGGAACAGGTTAGATTTTTTCTCCATAAGAAATAACTGCGTTTATCATTTTGATATACAAATTTTAACACAACAGATTTCTATAAATAAATTAGGTTTTTAAACTGAATAATGGATGTATTTTCACTTCTGTTCAAAGTTAATGATGATCAGTTGTTTAATGCAAATACATCAATATTTAAAAGGACTTATTTGTAAAATCATAACTTCTAGGAGAACTTAAAAGTTTCTCTTTTTAATAATGTTGACATTATTCTGTTCCTTTGTTATTGCTCTGCCCTTTCAGCCATGGGGGAGGTTTTTCTCACTGAAGCATATTTGCTTCTTTTTGTTTTGTTTGCCCAAATACAGGTTTCCTCGGCAACCAGAACTAAATGTACCTGTGGTTAATCGATGGCTTTGAAATTAGCTGGTCTCTGCGTTTAAACACTTAGTAACAGCCAACAGCTGCAGCTGAACAAGTCATCTTTCCAACCAGTCTCGAATCCACCACAACAATGTCCACAAGGGACTCTGTCTGGTCACTGCTGTGCACTTTTGGGAACTGGTACCACAAATCTGGCTACGGCGAGAAGCACAGCAGGATGGCCAACAACTCCAACTCATCCCTCGGTCCTGTGGAGCTGTTTTTGCAAGAGTGGCAGGTGTTCATCCCACCGAAGCAGATGAAATACTTGCAGGTGTGCCCGATGGTGAGCTTCCTGGCTGTGTCCCCAGTTGTGCCCGTGATCCTGGCCAAGGTGCTACGCAGTCCTCACCTACAGCAGGAGACACGGTATCTGCTTCTTGCCAACGCTCTGCTCAGTGATCTCGCCTTTGTCTCTGTCTACGCACTGACCTCCGTCTTCAACGCTGCTGGTATGCTCATGACCATGTGGGGCTGCACGGCGCTGTTATCTCTCCTAGGTGTACTCTTCAGCGCTGGGATCCTTAGCACCATGGTCATGGCACTGGACACTTCTCTAGCTGTGCTGGTGCCCTTGCGCTACTTGGCACTCTGGCCTGTTTCCCGTACCAGGAGAGTGATTGGGGTCACCTGGGTGTTATCACTTTTCTTTCCGGTTGCCCTGGTGGGGGCTTTCCTGTGGTTTCACTCTCCCAGCCCCTGCACTTCACACATCTGCTCTCTGCCCCTGCTTATGGTGCTCACAGTCAGCCACTCTGCTCCACTGAAGGTGACCATGCTTTTGACAGTCACCAGCATCTTGGTCATCCTACTGCTGGTTTTCTGTGGGTATGTCATGCTTTACTGGAAGACCTGGCATTCAGGGGTATGGAGGGGTGAGCAGTGCTCGCGAGGCAGGGGCACCTTCTTCATCCACTACCTGCACCTGTTCCTCTCCTTTTTCCCTATGGTGATGCTTGTCGTTGAGCTGCTGCTGTACTCGCAGCTGAGCACAGCTGACCTGAAGACCAGGCTTTGGGTCTCCCTAATAGTTTGCAACGTGCTGCTCGTGCTGCCCAAAGTACTGGCTCCATATATGTATGGGTTCCGCTACAGGGACCTGCGTTGCAGTCTGCTGAACTTTTATGGCCTGCACTGTAAAGCAGTGGTGTCCCCTCAGATGTAAAAGCTTGAGTGCTTTATGTTTACTTTACCAAGGGTCACCTTTCCTTCCAGCTCGATAAATGATATTTTAAACACAGTAAGATAGATGCATTTGGCCTATAAATTAAGGTAGAGTCATGTATACCTGTTATGAGCAATTATTATTGATACATTTGCAACTGCAGCAGCATCACACGGCAGTCTTAGAGCTTATAGACTTTACCACATATTGCCATGATTATTGTTATAGGCAGACCCAAAACAGTTTCTGTTTTCAAAAGTAAATGTTTGGACTAATATATTTATGTTCTGTTTTAAACTGTTTAAGTCAGAGGAAAGATCAGTCAAATTATGTTCTATATCAGATTGTTCAGGATTGCATCTCTCTGCTAGCACGTTTTAAAGTTTTGTCGTTTTAATTTTTTCTGAAACATTTCTTAATTTTATAATATTTTGTCCATCATATTGTATAAAATGTTCAGATAATAGTGAAAATATTAGTTTAAAAGTTTCTCCAAACTGAAGTTCAGGTTTAAGAACAGTTTTTAGATTTTTTTTTTTTTGACTAATTTTTATATAAGGAGTTTGACAATCCAGTTATTCATCAGTATGCCTGTTTACAAATTAAAAAATGTTTTTATTGTACAAAGTATCTTTTCACGCATTGTATACATACTATCTTGTTTGAATAGTAGAGCCTGGGTCGGTGATGAGAGTCCGTCCACCTGCAGGTGTTATGAATGAACTGTGAAAATGACCTATTAAACAACAAAACATTAAATTTGCTGCATGGACTCCTTTCTGTTGATCTCCTGATCTTACCAGTATGGAACCATTCTCTCCTCAAGAATGTTCTATTTTCTTTTTGTTGATTAATCATTTTACATGAGTGGAAACAATGGAAAATATTACCATCCACGTTCAATAATTGCTTGTCCTCATCAGAGTCACAGTGAGCCAGAGCCTATCTCAGAATCACTGGGTGCAAAGCAAAGGGAGTACACTGGTCCATTGCAGGGTAACCACACACTGAGCAATTTAGAGCCACCAAATTATCATAAACTGTAAGTATTTGGACTGTGGAAGGAAACCTGACCACCCAAAAGAAACCCACACAGATGCAAGAAGAATATGCAAACTTCACAGGAATAGAGTGGAAATTGATCTCCTGTTCTTGCAGTAGGGATGGTTTCTGTGCCACCCTGGAAAATATGTATTTGGTTAAAGTCCTGTTCCTGACATGCAGTGATTAGGAATCATGTTGTATGCCTGCCTGATGTTTTGTGCATGCCCTATAAGAGAGGGGACCATCAGGGCCATTTGGCTAGCCTTTACCTTGCAGAAGGGCCTGGACTAGGGTTGTCAACCCGTGCAGAAGAAAATAAGGGACACTTCTGGGTTCTTTATAGGAAAATAAGGGACAGTATAAGGGGCACTTGATTTCTTTGTAGCTAATGTATATATGTAAAAAAAAGAAGTCTATGCTTGACTGAATTAAATACTAAAATGAATCTGAGATACATTTCATTTACTTTTAGCTCACATGTCAATTGTAAAAAAAAAAAAAAAATAGTTATGCTAAAGTCTCACCCACCATTAGACACATTTCACTATAGTGTGTACCAGGCGATTTATAACACTTGTTACACAACTGATGAACAGACTCACAGCCCTTTTGAGTGATTTTTTCTTTTTTTTTACTTTAATGAGCAGACACAAATTCAAAAGAAGTGAAATTTGCATGAATGAAAGAAGCTTAACTTATCTTTAAGCACAGCAATGTATTGACAATAGACTGCATTTCACTAACTTTTATTAACAAAAGTGCAATATTCTGACTGGTTAAAATGCAAACAAAAAAGTCCCTTTTCTTTCCTTCTTTAGATCCTCATTTTTTCCATGAGTACTTATCACTTTTCAGAGCAGCAAGAATTTCTTTGTCCTGAAGTACAGTTTTGTAAAAATCACTACATGGTTTATTAAAGTTCATGGTCACAAGCAGCTCACTTTTCATGAATTCATAGAGTCACTCCACTTGTTTTTCCATTATGGAGAAAATCCTCTCCATGTAGCCTATTAGTAGCCATGATGACATCTAATTAGTAGCTACCTGCCTTGACCCTGAGAGGCCCCCCACTGTCAATTGTATAATCCTGTTAACGTAGCAATGCTGGTCAAACTCACACACAACATAGCTGTTTCACATCCATTTTTGCAATTTGTTTTCCTAATCTTTTAACACTTTTATGGGAACTGTGTAAGTTTATGTATGCAATACACACACACACACGCACGCACGCACGCATTTTCAGAACCGCTTGTCCCATACAGGGTCGCGGGGAACCAGAGCCTACCCGGCAACACAGGGCGTAATGCCGGAGGGGGAGGGAACACACCCAGGACGGGACGCCAGTCCGTCACAAGGCACCCCAAGCAGGACTCGAACCCCAGACCCACTGGAGAGCAGGACTGTGGTCCAACCCACTGCACCACCGCACCCCCATGTATGCAGTAATATATGTAATACATATTTTTAAATGTCTCTAGGTGTGAAAGGTTAATATGGGTTTAATATGGAACGCAACTCTTAACCCTTAAACGGAAAGGGGCTGTTGGCAACCCTAGCCTGGATCTTACCATTGTGCATGATAGTATAACATACAAACTAGGTGAGCCAGAGCCAATTAGAAAGCTAATTAGAATTATACTCTTATGCATTCTATAAATTTAAAAGTTTTGCATGCCATTCTTTACATTAAAATATTTTCGTGCCCACCTTCCCCAACAGTGAGGGGTCCTCTCAAAGGGAAATGACTCAGACGTCATCTGAGCTCTCGGAGGGCCTGGATTTATGCATCTTTTGGTACCTCGCTGGTGGAGAACTACACGAGTTGACACTTTGGCACTGCAAATAGCACTGCTGTTTTCCTGGATCCCAACAGAGAATGTAAGTTCAATTCTCTGCTCAGTATGTGTCTACTTTGTATGTTCTCCCAGTGTTTGTGTGGGTTTCCTTGGGTGCTCAGGTTTGAGCCCACAGTTCAAAAACATGCATTTAGGGTTACATGCTTTTAGCAGCAGCTTCAGTGAATGTCCCTACGAGTACTAATAACGTATTTGCAGTATCCTTAAAAACACGGCGTAATTCTCACAAATGACCGCTAGAGGAACTTTCCGTCTTTATTGGTCATAAACCGAAAAGATGGTAGGAAAACATCTCGGAAGATCACGTAGAAACCGGTGAATGTGACGTCATGAAAGCATGGCGCATAAACAAAGGGGGACCAAAAAGACAAAGAGATGGCAGATACGTTTGAACTGGATCCACACAACCTGTTTCTGACACACACAAACACAATACATGCCCCCTGTATAGACACAAACGGAAGTCGAAGTCGTGCGATAACTTCATACAATTGCCGGATTTTAACAGAAAGCCAGTCGAAATCAAACGTTTTAATACTGGAATATGCAGGGGAGAACTATATGTCAACGCCTTGTCTGGAATGTTACGGCAAACAAATCATGCCCGCTGAAAAAATGCAATAGTATTCGCATTATAATATAAAGAAGTTAAGTGTACTTTGAAATATAGTTTTCCTTTTTTTGGAATACGTCACTGTTTAGAACCCCTCCTTGTTGAGACCACTTTGTTTGCAAACAAAAGCCGGCCACGTGGAGCTTGGGGGAACTCTGTGATTTGTAGTTCATAATCCCTCACTGTAAGACACTGTGACTACGAAATAAACTCCATTACCCACTAGTCCTAAATCACCACCGATTGGCCCATGTCATGTGGCAGTGGTGACATATTGCGATATGTGGATACGTGTTTCTATACCTCTCTTTGTGCTGCGACAGAATGTCAGGGTCAAGGTGAAACATCACTTGATCACGTCAAGATCTTAAGAAGACAGTACTCACATTGCTGTAACGTTTAATTAGAAAACGTTTCAGATTACATTTTTTGCTGTTTTCATCATCAGTTGTTTTCTTCGAAACACGTCAAGACTGCAAAGAAACTTTTTTGAAAGGTAAATGACTTTTAAATGCTAAAGACCAGTCTAATTCCTGGAAAAATTAAAATAAAATAATGAAATTATTAATGCTGTAAAATAAAATTACTCAAACAAATATACTGTCGTTCGCAAAGGCACTGAGATAATTCCGTAGAATAAAGCAAGGCAGCAGTTGTTTGTGTTTCTGAGGCCGTCATGATCCTGTGTGTCACGCACAAGTTTAACTGTTGAAGGGGATGTATGCTGTTCTGCTAACAATATTTGTGAAATGCCAGTGTCGTGCGGAGATTTTGTTCAATTCAGATGATGGTTGATAATTACAGTACTCTCTGCCATCACGTTACACAACATGAGGCTGTTAACATGATATCCTGTGCAGGCTCCGGATTGTTGACAGCACTTTTAAAAAAGCAATTCTCATTGTTTTCTAATAATCTCAGACTTGTTAACTTGTTAGTAAACCATGCTCATCGTTCATATGTGCATATGATATGTTAGGAATCCAGAGTGACACTCGTATGTTAAGAGAAGTAATTTTTCCTTGGAAGTTGTTGTAACGGTTATATGGGCATTCCCCCTGACGACAGTCTCCTTTTAAGTGCCCAGTGTCATCCGCTGTTTACACTTTGTTGTTGTTTGTATTCGGAGTTACTGTAGGATACACACACACACACACACACACACACACACACACACACACACAGCGGCACTAATTTTAGAGAGCTTATAGTTATATAATAATTTCGCTGTAAGGTCAACAAAGAAGTTGGTGAAATCTGGTAAACTGGTTCTTTTTTCATTTTGCATTCATGAGAAGATCAAGATTTAGATTTGTGTTTCATCTTCGAGTTTTTCCACTCTTTTA
This sequence comes from Scleropages formosus, assembly GCF_900964775.1. Classification (NCBI taxonomy): domain Eukaryota; kingdom Metazoa; phylum Chordata; class Actinopteri; order Osteoglossiformes; family Osteoglossidae; genus Scleropages; species Scleropages formosus. The sequence continues at coordinate 22,518,511 of NC_041808.1, read as the reverse complement.
TTTTTCGGGCGTATGCAGTTTCAAGAAAGTGCGTACACCCAGTAAGCCATAGTTACGTATTTGTTGTATTATTATGTCTTTTCATTGACTATTGTTACGCTACTGCATTGAATGGTGGCGTTAACCCGCAAGCAGAGGAGCAGGTGACCGTTTGTGACGTCATTCAACGACTTTCCTGGTGAGAACACATTGTCACTCAAATTTGTGTTGTCAAAGCAACGGTTGAGCAGTTTTTTTTAACAAGAATATTTTGTTCCGAAAAACAGTAATAAATTATGCATACATTAAAATAGAGAACTAAATATATATTAACCTGCGGTCTAGCTAACTGATACGTCAATTAGTAACAATAACAAAGTGTTCCCTCTTGTTAGTCCCTTCCCCCACCCACCCCGGCCTCTTCCCTGTATATTTTTAGCCACTCGCTGCCTAGTTTGTCCTCCAGTGGGAAGTACTCAGCCCCATTGTTGTTTTTGTCTCTAACAACCAATGAGATTTTGATAAAAGATGTTTTTGCTCTCCGATTTAAATTAACATGTTACTCAGACATTCGCATTTTTGTCATCTTCGACACATATGTTTTATGTATGGACGCTTCATGCAGTTTGTAAACTGGGACTTCGTAGTTTGTAACTTCGTCTTATGTGCTAACTAATGCGAGTATTTATAATTATTTTAGCTGCGAATCCACGTTCCCAAAGAACACGTAGATTCGTAGTCATAAGAAAAGTCAGGCGCGCTGTATTCAATACGGCAACTGAAGGAGGATGTCGAGAGCGCACGCGCTCGTCCCCGTGCCCGCGGGTTGTTTTTCCACGTTGCTCCGCCTGAGTAGGTGCATAACACCGGGCTTCGTGTTTTTGCTCGACCTCGGCAGTCTATTTGACTGTGTACAAGGTGCAACAAGATTGCAAAATGTTTTTGTTTCTCAGTCCTCTCCGCCTAAAGTGTTGATTAAACGGATTTATTACGCAACCCATCTTTCGCCCTCTCTCTCTGTCTGTTTGTTTTGTGGAATTAGCTTTTTCAAGTAACGATACTTCCTCAGTCCTAATTCCCTCAGGCACGTTTTTTTCCGTTGATCATTTCTAACTTCCTCAGTACTAGCTATGGTGTTTGCACTATTAAACTTGCGTCTGGTTTACAATACATTCAGTGAAATCATTCATTGGTGTGACGTGCGGTAAACAGGACATTTTAAAAAAGAAAAGCAGCTTTCGATACATACAGACATCATTATCAAAGCATGTTTAGTTTTTTTTTTTTTTTTTTTTTTTTGCTGTTTAAAGGTCAGGACAGAAAGAAACGGGTCTGAAAGAAATGTGTTTTGAGACACGTATTCAGTGTTGAAAGGGATTCTCTGCAGTTCTCAGGAGCTCATTCCTTCCTCCATGTCGAAGCCTAAACTGTAGACATTCAGTGTCGTATGCGTTGGGACCGCCAAGCAGTCAGAGGAGAAAGACCATAGTCTTGCAGTCAGGTCCTGTAGGTGTTGACATCCACAACCTCAAGCAGGAGGTGATGAGAAAAGCCAGTGAGACACATGAGAATGCTTTAGTAAGTAAAATACAACTAATACAACGGTGTACTGTATCTTTCTGGAAGCTTAATGGTAAGCCTAGCCGAACACAAGTGGAGAGAGACTAAGAGGTGACGGGAGCAGATAAATACACCTGATGAAATATACCTGATAGGTGAGATTCAGACTGTTTTTGCACTGATTCTCTGATTTCAAGCTGCTCCAGGGAGGGAAGAAGGATCTGATGTTTGACAGTGTCAAATATTAAATAAGTGAATGATGACCAAGTAAAGGAGGACAGTTCTAGCGAAATTGAGAGCTTCCGAAATACCAAGGAGGGCAGTTCTGGTGGAGTGGCGGATCTTGAAACTTCTCAAGAAGTTACCTACCTGGTAACTTCTCAAGATGATCATTCTGGGCAAGGAACACAGATAACTGCTCATAATCTGCATGTTCCGTAGTTTTTGAGAGAAAAGAGAAGAAATAATAGCCTGTAATTCTCAACTGAGTTTGGGTCCAGAGAGGATTTTTTTTAACAGTGGTGAGATATAGGTAGTCTTAAACTATGAGAGGGGAAGCAACCATAAATCACAGAGAGGAAATCAGAATTTTTATTGTTTGTTTTAAAAACCAAGCCTTTCCCACTATTAAATAATATGGCACAGTTTCTTGACATCAACACACTGGGGATTGTTAAGTGATTCAGATTCCCTTGGACAGGACTGATTATGTTACTACAGCTATTGACTGTAACTTCCTTGTCTGCCTTAGTTAAGGTAGGCAGCTCAGTTACAGTCATCTCAGAATACTAATCAACTGTATAATGAAACTCTTATTGTATCAGTTCAGGGTAAGAACTTCAATGAAGGCTACTACATCTGGAGCAGGGATTTAAATCTGATACCTTTAGTTTGCAAGACAATGGCCCCAACCTTTATGTTACCTGCTGCCCCTACTCAGTTTTTCCAGTTTCACTTAAAAATGCAGTTATTGGGAAATCTTAAATGTTGTTATTCATATATTCAATACATCTCTTGATTTTTGCTTTCATAGAACTTTTATGTCATCTGTATAGTGATTTCTGCTGTCTGTATTGTGATCTGTATTGCGTCTACAATTAGAATGTCCATATGTATTGTGCATGTAGCTGATAGGTTAATGGTTTGTCAGAGTGTCAGAGATGCAGCACGACCTGTTGTCACACAAAGAGTTAAACTTAAAGACCTGTAATAAAATGGTAGAAGTGTTACTAAGAACTTTCCTACACTTTGAAGCCCACAGGGAGTGACTGCCTGTGAGTTACCTTGTGCTGGTAGACGTCGCACACAACCATGGTGTTGATCCTGGGCCGGCGGTTGAACCGGCAGGACTCTGGGGTCCGTGAGTCCCCTGCAGTCAAGCGCAAGGTGTTTGATATGGACCCCAAGGCCCTCATGAGCCACGACATTTTTGACTTCTCCTCCGGGCCGTTACACGCTGAAAGCATCTTGCAAGTATTCAACGAATTCCGAGACAGCCGCCTTTTCACCGATGTCATCATCTGTGTGCAGGGCCGTGAGTTCCCTTGCCACCGTGCTGTGTTGTCTGCCTGCAGTGCCTATTTCCGTGCCATGTTCTGCAATGACCACCGCGAAAGCCGGGAAATGCTGGTTGAGATCAACGGGATCCGGGCTGAAGCTATGGACAGCTTCTTGCAGTACGTCTACACTGGCCGGGCCAGGATCACAACTGAGAATGTGCAGTTCCTCTTTGAGACCTCAAGCCTCTTTCAAATCGGAGCACTGCGTGATGCCTGCGCCCAGTTTCTGGAGGACCAGCTGGATCCATGCAACTGCCTGGGCATTCAACGTTTTGCCGATGCTCATTCTTTGAAGCAGCTGGCCAGTCGATGCCGTACTTATGCCCTGCAGAACTTTCCAGATGTGGCTCAGCATGAGGAGTTTCTGGACTTACGGCATGATGAGCTGGAGGAGTACATCAACAGCGACGATCTGGTGGTGAGCAAGGAGGAGACTGTGTTCGAGGCAGTGATGCGCTGGGTGTACCGTGATGTGGAGCACCGGCGGCCCATGTTGCGAGAGCTGCTACAGCATGTCCGCATGCCACTGCTGCACCCCAACTATTTTGTGCAGACAGTGGAGGGTGACCAGCTCATCCAGAGTGCCCCTGATTGCTACCAGCTGCTCCACGAAGCCCGACGCTATCATGTGCTGGGCAATGAGATGATGTCACCCAGGACCCGACCTCGTAGGTATGATGACTGTTGGCAGGACCTGTTGGTAAATGAGTTTGCCATTGTAGATAACTTGCAATGGTGTGGGGTTCGGAGAGGTCCATTCATAGCCATTTGGCTGTACAACAGAAAACTTAATCCTTTTTTTGTCTTTTACCTTGCTTTAGACACTAATTATTATGAATGGGATTTATCATAAGACACACACACACACATTTTCAGAACCGCTTGTCCCTAAGAGCAATGAGAAAATCTGCTTATGCTTCAGAAGAAACAGTAATTTGTTTTTGTCTGGTTTCTTCCTTCCAAGTTTTTTTGTGTGTGTTTGTTTTTCAGTCATACTTCAGGACCAGCTGTGGCTTTGTTGAGGGGGACACTAAAACTAGATGAAAGTCCAAACTAATCTAGCCACTACACAATTGGTGTTTAAACAGATCACCATAGACAGGACAGCTTATAATCATTGTTACCTTTAGAAGTCTTGCTGTTTTATAGAAATTAACGCACAGGACAAAGTGGTTTTGAAGATTATCTGGTGAGGCTGCACAGACGTAATATATTTCAGGGAAACCTGTTTCTGTGCGTTCCCAGAATGACTGTACAGTATTCTCTTATTTGTCTGCTGGGGGTGACTGTGTCCAGGGTGGAAGTTTTCTGTGTACGGGGCTTCAGCTGCTTCCTCAGGCTCCTGAGATCAGGGTGCAGAGTGTCATGCCCTGAGGCAACCTGTTCATGTGTACAGTTTGTACTCTATTAGTGAAAGTGAAATAAAGATTGTGGCTCTACTTGAATCATACACTATACAGCAAGTGGAGGATGGCTTTTGGGGTTTTCAAACAGTTTTTCTTATGGCTGTGACATTTTAGTAAGATGTTAGACAGTGCTGTGTTGGCTCCTTCAGTTTTGGCAAAGGTCTTACTTTTGTAAAGTTATCACTCACCTGGACACCATTTTGCTCCACGTAACATTTTTTCTTTTTCTCCTGCTCTACACCACAGGTCCACCGGCTTTTCTGAGGTCATTGTGGTGGTGGGTGGGTGTGAGAGGGTAGGTGGCTTCAATCTACCCTACACTGAGTGCTATGACCCAGTGACTGGAGAGTGGAAGTCATTGGCTAAGTTGCCCGAGTTCACCAAGAGTGAATATGCAGTGTGTGCCCTGAGGAATGACATTCTAGTTTCAGGTAAGTCATGTCCAGCTGCTTTTTTTGCGAGGGGGCTTGTTTGGACCTGAACGGTGATATCTTGGCCTGTGGTCAGGGTCAGCTAAATAAATATTCCTGAAACACGTCTTTGGACTACGGGAGGAAACCCACACGAATACAAACAACATGCAGATTCCAAATAAACACACCAGGGATTGAACCCACATCCACATTTGTACCTTGTTTTAACCAGGTCTTGTAATGATCTCATATGGAGTAGAACCCAGTTTAAACCTCTCTTTCTAGATTTTTTCCTTGTGAATTTTTTTTTTTCCAATTTACTAGGTCACAGCTATGTAGAGACAGAAACAGCACATGGAAAAATTGCAAGTACATCCACATACATAGAACAAAGGTAGAAGGTGAAAAAGGTTGCAATGCTTCACAAGTGTGTTCGAGTACCTCTATCTAATAAGTTCCAGAAGGGTTTCCAGACATTCCAGAAGTCATTTAAATTGTCATGGAGATCAGTATATTTCTTCTGGGGTTTTGGGGACCTGTGGTATAGTCATCTTGCTGGGAATGCTTCCAGAAACCAGCAGGTTCATATCAGATTGGCATGGAGTCTGACTCGAGTCATGCTTGTAATTTCCTTTTTAACTGAGCATAGCATAGAAGATAGTATGTTTCTATGGGCAGCTAAGTCAACAATCTACCCATGATTGATTGGCAAATGTATCTTTTTTAGTCCAAACATGGGCTTTGTTTTCTCTGTAGACATCATTTGTGGGCTTGTGAAATACAATACTAAAATAACAAAAAAAAGGAGCATACTTTTTCCACCTTTCCAGTTGTTGAGAGGAAAGTTGGCGTGTTGAACTTCACTGTAATTTAGTTGGTATTTTTGCTTTGTGTGAAAATGAAAATGACAAGGCTATACAATTTGAAACATGCCTCTTTTAGTTCTTTTAGTTCTTTTAGTTTAGTTTTGTTATCTGTTTCCAAAACTGGTTCTGTGACATCACAGGTTTGGAGAAGGAAGCGATAGTAGGTATTCCACTGTCATTAAAGACGGTTGCACAGTCCTGCATACTTTTCTTGCCCTCTGTGTTGTCATGTCATTGTTTGATTAAGAGTTTCATATGACTGCTACCTTTGAAACTAACTTATCCTATCCATTTAAAATTTCCATTATCATGCAAAAACAGAGGTTATAATTGAATGACATTTATATGTGTGGACATAGCTGTCTTTTGTTTAGCAGTTTTCACATGAAGCACTGGAATTCTACCCACATAAACTAACAGCCATGAAATAATAAAAACTTGCACACCTTCAAGCCCTGACCTAAATATGGCAAAGGCTTGTCAGTAATAACCAAAGTATGCTCCTAGTGAATAAAAATTTGTGCATTTTCTTTTCACGCAAACCTCAGCATTTACCTGTCACCAGTGATCTGGGAAGTGCAGGCAAGAAGAAAATTATCTGTTTATTGGCGCTGCTTTTGTCCTAGGGGGCCGGATCAATAGTCGTGATGTGTGGATGTACAACTCCCAGCTGAACCTATGGATCCGTGTGGCTTCGCTGAATAAAGGCCGCTGGCGGCATAAGATGGCTGTCCTGCTGGGCAAGGTAAGATCATATTATTGTTAAAGAAGTTTATGGAAATGTTTTGCTCCACTTAAGAGATACAAAGAGATACACATGATACCATTATTGTGTTTGTTCTTTGTCCACGACACATCTTACAGAGATATGTTAATATAAGCTGAAACTGCATATGTGGTGCAAGATAACCAGGTGAATACAATCTAGGAAAAGTATTACAAGCATCACAATTTTTGAACCAGTCAAAAGATTTTTAAATAGCAGTCCTTACAGAGTGTGCACACACACACACACACACACACACACACCATCTGAAGCCGCTTGTCCCATGCGGGGTCACGGGAGAGCTGGAGCCTAGCCCGGCAACACAGGGCGTAAGGCTGGAGGTGGAGGGGACACACCCAGGACGGGATGCCAGTCCGTTGCAAGGCACCCCAAGTTGGACTCGAACCCCAGACCCACTGGGGAGCAGGACCCAGTGCAACCCACCGCGCCACTGCACCCACCGCCCCCCCGTGCTGAAAGTTGGCAGTTAAAATTGGCTTGTGTTCTGTTTTCTCTGCAGACCAACTAGGTCATATAAATCAAATTTTTGGCCACTCAGAAATGCACACAAGGTTCATTTTACTGTTTTAACATTTTTACAAATTTTTAGTGTTTGCCTTTAGATCTTAAAGGTACAGTGTCTGTTTATTCTTCTGTAATTTAAGAATACTCCTTTCTCTATTGCTTTGTGGGAAGGAACTGCAGGGATGAGGGTTTGCAGTATTTCAGTGACAGTGATGATGTGGCCAGCCACTTTCTTCTCACCACATGTCTAAGAGGATGAACTACTTAGTTTACTCTTGGACTCTGAAGATAAAGTCTGCTCCCCAGTTTCTCTGACTTGAGGAAAAGGGGCATGAACATGGGTTATTAACCAGATTTTAAAAAAAAAAAAAATCTAGAGTCCAGTGCCCTCTTCACGTGCTGTATAATACAAACAAAATGGTATATAAAAAAAGCAGTTAACTGTAACAATGCAGAAAACAGATCTGCATGGTAATAAAATGTTTTATTACCTGTGAAGTGTGAGGCAGTACAAATAAGATGTATGGTTACTGACTGTGCATTGTTGTGAAAAATTGAGATCAAAAGTAGAAATGAATTTCTATCAGTTTGAATGCAGTGGTGTTTGTATAGGTAACTCTTTCTGTGCTGTGTAATTTCAATACTTCCTTCTGTGTAAATTCCAGGAATGGTGTGGAGTGTCCTGTTCAGGCACTGTTTTCTACCAGCTCAGATACTAAATTGTGCTGCCTGTTTCTCCTTTGGGGTAGAAAGCAGAAGCAGGGAAAGGGGAACAAAGCTATAAACACTCATTCTGTCTTGGTCACCGGCACATTTCATCCATTTCATATTTAGCATTTCATTTGTGATTTGTCACTTTTTATTGGTCAGCTGTGCTATGCTGTGCAGTTGATGTTGGAGTGTGAACCACACATATGTTCCATGTATATGTTTGTATTCAGTGTTTATAGGTGGATGTATCAGTGTGAGTTGCAGATGTATGTTGTGCCTATACCAGCCTTCATTGGTTAAGAGCCTGGGTGCAACATATTACTCAAGTCTGTGAATCTCTAAAGACATCAAAGCCTTAACCTGGTCCTACAGATACGTCCTGCATAACATGCACAGGATCCACCATTATCTCACAACACAAACTACACAGCTTTTGGTCTAGGCCATAGTGATATCTTGCCTGGACTACTGCAACTTCCTGTTCTCTGGTCTTCCAGCTTCTACCAACCAGCTCTCTCCAGATAATCCAGAATGCTGCTGCACAAGTTGTTTGACCTGCCAAAATGTTTCCGTACATCTCTTCTGTTAATCTCTCTCCACTTGCTTCCTGTAACTGACTATATCACGTTCAAGACTCTGGTTACAGCCTGTAGAAAACTATGAACTGTTCTTCTTGCCAACACCTGCAGGACTTGATCAGTGGCTATATCCCAGACAGGCTGCTACAGTCCTTGACCTCTGGCTACTTGGTCATCCCACATAGAAAGCTTGCAGGTTCTTTGGTCAGGCTCCGGTGTAGTAGGGGTGGGCAACCGCTGGCTCTTGGACCCCCAGAGGTTTTTTCTCCCTCAACTTTCAGTTGGGAGTTTTTGTTCCTTTCCTCCGTGGCCAGTAGGCATACTTATAGCTCTGTAAAAGTACTGGATTATGGTAGTCATTAGTCAGCTGTGTTCTTTGTTTCTTATATGATCTATTTGTTTTTTTTTCCTTATGCCTGTGTTAAAGTGCTCTGTGTCACTGCGTGAGAAGAGCGCTCTATAAAAATAAACTGAATTGAATTGAATAGTAGAATGAGCTCTCTCTCTCACTGAGAACTCCTGAACCCCCTTCAATGTCAGGATGGCTCTCAGAGGCTCTCAAAGCAGATCTCTTTAGGCACTACTTCTCTCCTGATCTCCTGTCTGCTAAATAAACTTTCAGTACATAACTTGTTTAAAAAGTTAATTTCCTGCCAACAGTATATGCAGCTACTCATGTATTGTATATTGGCAAAAACTGCTATTGGATTAATCGACTGAGCCTTGGGAATCATGTGTTTTCATCCGCATTATTCTGTCTGCTGCTGAAATGTATTTTTGTTTCCTCTTGAGTTGTATGCCACTTTGGAAGAAAGCATCTGCCAAATGAATACATGTATGAGGGAGTGATGGTTATACAGCTGTCTCTGTGAAACCTGCTGTATAGGTGGTGTACTGCTGCATAGACGTGTACTGATTGTACAGGTGTGTTTTTCACACCACCTGCAGGTGTTTTAGGCTGCAATGGGCTCTGTCTGAATACCTGCAGCTGCTGTGCTCTCTTTGCCCTTGCAGGTGTATGCTGTGGGAGGCTATGATGGCCAGAGTCGCCTGAGCAGTGCAGAGTGCTATGACTCCTTCTCAAACCGCTGGACAGAGGTGGCTCCCATGAAAGAAGCTGTAAGCTCCCCAGCAGTAGCCAGCTGTGCTAGCAAGCTGTTTGTGATCGGAGGTGGACCAGATGACAACACCTGCTCTGACAAGGTGCGCCAGTTTGGTTTCTTAAACGCATTACAGAAAGGACTGTGTTTACACTTGTACATCTGCACTTTCAGTTTATGTTAATTAGTTAGGTTAGGAGTTTAGGTTAATGTATGAAAAGTATTAGATTTTCATTGTTACGTTTGCAGGCAGCACATCTGCTACTGTACACTTTTCCTGTAATTAAGAATTTCTATAATAGTGTTCCAAAACACATCCATACATATAGCTTTGCAAGAGCAAGTCATTTGCAGAACAGGCAACAAGTGGCTTGGCCTGGTTTCAAATGTAAAGGGTTGGAACATATACCCTAGAACTGAACTGAACTTGGGGTCATTGGGAGGCTGGAAGGTGTAAATATCCACTTGTTTCTCCATTAAATTTGCTGAGCAACTTCTAGCTTACACTGCAACCCATTCATAATTTCCCCAAAATTAAAAACAAATAGGAGCCAGCCCAGTATCCCTAGTGGAGCTGAATGTAGTAATGCCTTAACTTTCTCACTCCAGAATGACTCTTGTTGATCACTAATTGTAGATGAATCATGATACTTTAGGAGTCATTATGAGCAGTCATCGTGTACGATGAGAATTTCTAGCAATCTATTTCTAAAAGGTGTCGAGTTTCCTGTAATCAGCTGACAGAATGAGTTGAGAAATTCAGACTTGGGGAAAGTGAACTTGTTTTAACTGTGGGATTTGTGAACACACTCTGGGAATAGAGGATACAGGTGGTTATGAGGATATGGTTTGGTGAGACAAAGGTATGTGGGATCAATAGGTTTTGGTTCTGTTGTCTCTCTTTCTGCTGTGTAGTGAGAGATTAGTTACTCAACAGTTTAACTTCTGTTGGTGTGTCTGGACAGTCCTACTCTTCCCCTTTGCACCACATTGTTGACAATAATTTTCTTGATTGAAACAACACTGCCAGGACTCCAAACACATGTCTGTGATCATAATGGAGATTGTTGTGATTGTTGCTCCTTGGGACTAGTGTTCCAGTTCAGACTTTAATACTCCATTCATATTCTAGGCTACGAGACCTGGTTCCCATTTTGTAACAAACTCACACGCTTCCAGGCCCATAGGTCTCATTACCAGTGTGTAATGGGCTCTCTCTTCAGGTCCAGTGTTATGACCCGGAGGTGGATGCTTGGTTGTTGAGGGCCAATATACCCATTGCTAAGCGCTGCATCACTGCTGTATCACTCAACAACTTGATCTACGTGGCTGGAGGCCTCACCAAGTCCATCTTCTGCTATGACCCAAATGAGGACTACTGGATGCATGTGGTGCACACCTTCAGCAAGCAGGTATGAGCGAGCACAGGGACTGTGGGTCCAGGTGAACCGATAGCACTATAATGCTGAGCTAAAACAAAAAATACTTACGTCAGGAAAAGCCAGTACATGAAAGGTAGTCTTCACTTTATTTAAGTAAGTAAGTCACCTTGGTGAGTAAGTCTTGGTGGTAACTTGGTTTTAAGTCACTTAGGTGAACAAGGTGTGTGGGTTGGTAAAATTACATAGAGTTAATTGGAAGTCACTTTGGAGAAAAGTGTCTGCTAAATAACTGTAAATGTATTTTTTGAGTGCATATCTGTGCAAATCCTTCCCTTTCAAGGAATATTAAAATCATTTGGTGATTGAACCTTTCTTGCTAGTTTTGGGATAGCATTAGATTTTTGTCTGGCTTGGACAGTTGCAGAAGGTATGTCAGGAGACTGTGAAGCTGCTGTTGCCTGACTGTTCCTGCTGCATGTTACGAGCTGTGTTTCTTCCTAACATCCTACAGGAGAGCTGCGGCATGTCTGTGTGCAATGGGAAAATTTTCATTCTAGGAGGACGAGGAGAGGATGGAGAGGCTTCGGACACCATACAATGTTATGACCCCGCCACAGGCATAATCACAGGCGTGGCCGCCATGCCCCGACCCATTTCATATCATGGTTGTGTCACCATTCATCGCTACAATGAGAAGCCCCTGCGCCCATGATGTGGTCCATACTGAGCCATGGAGATGTACCCCTGAGGCCTACCCTGGGAAAGCAACCTGAGCCACTTCTGTTGTAGCATTGTGTAGTTGCTTGGTGTCATTGTACATGGCATAAGGTGTTTTTTACCAGTTTTAAATATGTGCAAGTATTTCCAAAGACCACTTGTGTGTCAGCGACCTTGCTAAATCATCTCCGTTACAAAAGGGCCCAGTTTACAGAACAGGTTACGACTTGAACACTCAATGAAATGTAACAGTACATGTAACAATACATAAAGTCAGGCAGAATGTGTATCGGTCAATCAACATGTTCAGTGGAACTGTACAAGCCAGTCATGTCCCATTATGAAAACAATGCCATTCCTGAAAGGTTTTGACTCCACAAGCTTCGTACATGTGTCATGTTAGAGCACAGAAGAAACCACAACATTCTTGGCAGGACCACGACTTTAAGGTTCTAAGGAAGCATGCCCCTCCACATGCACCCATAAAAACAATCAAACTGCATAAGTTCTCCATGTTTATGCTACAATGAATTCGCTCTGAGACACTTCCTTCATTCCTGGACACTTACATATTCCGTACGTGTGTTCTTTTCCTTTTAGTGGTCGGCAGGTTTTTGTGCTATTTATTCATTGATGTATTTACACTACTATTCTGATTAAGTGAAATATTATTTGCTTGTTTTAATTTTTTCTTTTTATTTCTGGGTTTATTTTAGCATTCACCATCTGCATTGACTTGATGGTGTGATTGGGTAGTGTTTTTGGGTTGTATGTAGCTGTTCAGGGTAGCAATATGACTATTGCGTGTTTCAAAACACAAGGAAGTGGAGCTGTTTTTGCAAGGAAACCAGCACATGGAATCTTGGACCCCCATGCTGTGCAAGGCATTGATGAGGTACTGAAGATGCAGTGATATGAGTATAAATTAGAAATGCGTTCCTTGCAATACCTTGACCTTTTTGGATTGCTTTAGCAATTACCATTACTGGTCATTAGCTTCAGACCTCAGTGTCGTGCCATCTGTTCATTCAGGTGGCAGAGTTTTGGGTAACCAGGGAAACCTCCGGATATGAGTGACTAAATGTCTGAAATGAATGACTGCTCCCTGCTGACCAAAGTGCGCCCTTCAGTCCAGGACCTCTGCTTGAATGTTTACATGGAGCAAGATCTGTGGGTATGAAACACAACAGTACTGGTCAGTAATCTTCTTGGGGTGCTTGTCTGGCAGTTTTGATGCTGTGAATTAGCCTGGGGGTTTGTTTTTTCTGCTATATTGGGTTTTGTGGAAAACTTAGTGTGTACATCTTTTTGTTTTCTTTTTTAATTACTGAAGACAAAGAGCCCCGATCATGCACTTTTGTTTTTCTCTGTATTTTATCTAATCACAATGTATCTATTTAATTTCATTTTTATTACTATTATATCAGTGTTTTATTTCCTTTATTGTAATAAGCCATGTCTTTAATGCAACCCAGTGGTTTCCATTAATGCTGCCTTTGGGCTAATTATTACTATTATTTTCAGTATTGTGGTTTTGTTGTTGGATGACTTGTTGCTTTTGTCACTGTGGAGAATGATGTAGTGACTTTTTTTCCTCATTCCTCTTTTATGATGTGCTCCTTTGTCTGAAGACCAAACTTTCTTAACTTTGTTGGCCTGATGGAGACAAAGAGGGTGTTGCATGCTAGGTATTGTGGGTATACAACAGAAAGCCTCTGCTTGGATTCTAGAGAGCTAATATTTTTCCAAAGTCCTGTGTCCTGTTTAAAGGAGAAATGTACCCTTTGGTATTTATAGAAATCAGTGCTTCTGTAACTTTGTATTTCAGCAAGTGTATGACTTGTATGACTTATTTTCGTCACTGAAATGTAGACCTTCACCAGTACTAGACCTTTAATATGGATACCATGTTCAACTTACAGAAAAAATGTCAGTGCAGAGTATGTATAGTTCCTGTATTACCGTATGTATGATCTGATAAATTTCTCTTAATCTTTGCTGAGTGGTTGCTTTTTTGAATATCTTTGTATGAACATAATGCAGTTTCTATCAATATTGCCTTAATAAAGTTTTTTCCTATATAACTCCTTGTATAACTGGGTTTTGTACAATGAGAAACCACTACATTAATTTATTAAAGTGTGTACCCTTTTTCATATGAAGGTCTCCTTTCAGTACAAAAGCATTTTTGTCATTTACAGTGATTTTACTTCTTTACTACTACTTTTACTGTTAATCTCTAAGTGACCCTGGAAACAGTGACCACTAGCATACAACTAGACTTTGAATAATGGTGATTGGACTCTTCCCTTTTAATATATGTGCCAGATGGAGACAGATATTCCTTCAAGCAGTTTATTAACACCATCACACTTTTCTGTAACAAAAACAACTACTGTGTATAATTTATACTTCTTATCACACTGACAATCTCAACTAAAACCTGCTCTCCGGTGGGTCAGGGGTTCGAGTCCCGCTTGGGGTGCCTTGTGACAGACTGGCATCCCGTCCTGGGTGTGTCCTCTCCCCCTCCAGCCTTACGCCCTGTGTTGCCGGGTTAGGCCCCGGTTTGCCGCGACCTCACTTGGGACAAGTGGCTTCAGACAATGTGTGTAATTGAATTAAGTCAAAACCCTTGATTAACTGAAATATAAGTCACAATTATTTAACGTACATACCTTGCTCAAGGGTACTAAGTTGGGAGCAAGAGTCAAAATTATTCTAATGCAAGGCTCAAACCACTATGTCACCTTCTGGCTCTTAACTTTTAGAATTAAACTAGAAGCATATAAATATTGAATATTATTTAAATAATACAAGCATGTGCATGCATGCATATACATATATATATATATATATATATATATATATATATACACACACACACACACACACACACACACAAAATATATTTGTATATATCTTTCAAATAGGATGTGCAGTCAATCAAACAATTTCTAGTATGTTAAAAACTGTTCTCCGGATGAGACCGTGCATTATACTCCTGTGCCACCTGATGCATAGGAGGATTACAGCACTTACAGATATTAAGTAGAATGCACTGAATAGGAGGCTGTGGAAGTGACAGAATTTTTTTAATTCTCAGTCATTTTAAATTAGGCCTAATTTAAATGTTTTCTCAAGTTCATAAAAAAATAAGTATAAGTCCTGTGATAGACCCAAGATGACCTCATGCTCTCTGTTTCCAGAAGAGAGGAACACAGACTTTGCAATAAATGTTGTGTAAACTAAACAAATATGTTACACTGTGAATTTTTTTATTCATTATTGTTTTATCGGTGGCGCAGTAGGTTGGACCACAGTCCTGCTCTCCAGTGGGTCTGGGGTTTGAGTCCTGCTTGGGGTGCCTTGCGATGGACTGGCATCCCGTCCTGGGTGTGTCCCCTCCCCCTCCGGCCTTACGCCCTGTGTTGCCGGGTAGGCTCCGGCTCCCCGTGACCCCGTATGGAACAAGTGGTTCAGATAATGTGTGTGTGTGTGTTTTATCTGCTGTTTTTATGAACCAAACCTGTGAATGAAGGGATTAGCTGTATTATTGAAATGTTATGGACTGTGATATAGATTAGACCCACACTTGACTTGTTTATTCATTCAGCTGATACTTTCCTCCAGAGCAACTCAAATTGTACGGTACTTACAAATATTTACCCATTTATACAGCTGGATCTCTTTTTTTTTTTTCTTTATCAGAACAATTTAGGGTAAGCACCTTTGCGAAACGGTACTACAACTGGAGGTGGGATTCCAACCCGCAACCCGCAACCCACGGATCCAAAGGTGGTCGAGTGAAGCTGCCCGTTACCACAATGTTAGCGATACGCTCTTATGGAACTATTCTACTTGTTGGGACCCAGTGCTGTACTGTGTTCTCCATGTAGTGAAGCGACCCCCAGCGGCCATTCGCGGGAAATGTGAGGCCTAGCGGCTCCTCGAAACTCCCCGCACCACCACAGCCCTGTTTATGCGGAAGGTCCCCTCCAGGCCCGCCGGGATTCCCAGCGCGCTGCTCCGCACACAGCTCTCCGCCGCCGCGTTCGCAATCGGCATCGCCGCCCCTGCTTCTAGGGAGCCATAAAGGCTCACTGTGCCCCTTTCCTTCGGACTGCTGGCCTACGGCTTGTCTATCAGGTGCGTAGCTAAGGTCGAGTAGCTGAGAGTGGGTCCGGTTTGGCTGCGTGATTCTGCGGGACCGACACGCGAAGCTTTTTTCTGCGGACGAGTTTTTCGTCCTGTCGCGGCTTTGGGTTTCCGTTCAGCGGCTGCCCGTAGCGGAGCGCTGCCTCTAGGCCCGAGGCACCGGGCTCGAGTTGGGAGATGCACCGACCAGGAGCGCTCCTGCAGCGGCCACCTTCACTGCGTCCCGCGCTCCCTCCCCCCGCAACCGGCGTGCTTGCGACCTACCGAGTGGCTTCACGTGGACGACTCGGTTCGGACCCGTCGGGCTCATTGATCCGTGGCGTTCGGCGGCGCGCTGCGCGTCACACGTGCCTCGCCACTCGGCTAACTAACTAAAAGTGTGTAAGCTTGTAATAAAGCTGTCCGTCGTTGAGACAGCAGTTATGCCTTTGCATATATTGTAACTGTTTATTAGTTGTATTTACAGAAACAAGTTTACTTGCTATAATAATAATAATAATATTATTATGATCCTCTTCATCTGGCTAAGGCATATTGATACGCCATTACAGAGTTTGTTGAAAAATCACATAATGACAAAATAACCCACCACTTTCCCTGACATGGGTCTAGATGTAAGTCCTGTACTGTGTTTTACAGTGTGTGAGTTGGAGGTCAGGACTCACTCCTGTCTCCAGCTGATGGCAAGACCTGCTTCTCTGGGGGAGCACTGGGGTCTGTCTTTAATGGGACGTTACTGTGTTGTGAAGTGTCCTCCCGCCTCCATCGCAGTGTCCTGGTCTGAACTACAATCATGTCAGGCATCAAACGGCAGATCGAAGACAAGGACCCTGACTACGAAGACATTTCAGTCGTACGTGACAACAAACGGCTCAAAGTAGTGGAACAGAATGGTAACTTATGCCACTTTAAAAATTATAGCTTGCCTACACATCATCACCTTTTGCCTTATTTATTATGTAATGCATGTGGTGATGGAGGCGTTTGTGTATTTGAGTTTTTTTTTTTTGGTGTTCTATTTCATTTAGCACGAGAGGCAACTGTGCAGAAGATCGAAGCCATCATTAAAGACCAGTTCTCCTTGGAAATGAAAAACAAAGAGCATGAGATTGAAGTGATTGGACAGGTAACCCAGAGGACCAGAAACATGTCCACAGTGGGGTTTTCAGCTGCATTAAGTCTGTTCTTACTTTCCAGTAGTCAGCTGTCAGCGAAACAAGCTGTATGGTTTTGTGCTCTTCCAGCGCCTCAATGAAGCACGGCGAATGATGGACAAGCTGAGAGCCTGCATCGTGGCCAATTACTATGCCAGTGCAGGGCAGCCAAAGGTCCTGGAAGTAAGGGCTCATGTGTTTGAAGGAGCTTTGGCAATCATAGATGATGACCGTCTTTCTTTTGGTGCTATTGAAACCACAGGTTCGTAGAAGAGACTAAAGTTTCTTTCGTGTCTGATGTTCCCCTCCCCCGCATATAGGCTTCCAGAAGCGACACCTCTGTGCTGAACCACCCCGCAATAAGGCGGTTCCTGGAGTCACCCTCACGCTCTTCCTCACCATTCAACCAGGGCTCCGATGTTCCTTCCCTGGTCCCATCTGAGACTGAGTCATTGTCCCAGTTGACGGAGGGCCCAGAGCGAGAGGAGGCACCAAAACTGGATCGCGTGGTCAGCCGCACTGTGGGCAAGGTGAGTCCTCTAGTAGCTGCTACTCTGGGTACCCTCTCACCTCCCAGGCCTCAACTGAGATGTGTCCCTTGGATGGGTTCTGTATTTTATTTAGAATCACAGCAGTTACAGTGTGCTTATATTGGTGCTTCTTTTTTTTTTTTCTTTTTTTTGTTCTTTCATATGAAGGACACTTTCGGGGGGCGGGTCCCTGCCGATGGAGAGCAGCGGTTCGTCTACCACGCTTCTGGAGAAGACTCATACCGCTTATATGTGAAGAAGACCATCGTAGTTGGGAATGTCTCTAAGTATGTTTTGCTGTGGTGAATGAACGCTCTTGAAAGATCGGCGTGGCTCCCTGTGCGTGCTTCTGCTTGACTGGCCCAGAAACACAGTCATGACCATTGTCCATTGTTACAAAGGAGTGTAGGAAACAAGGGCAGTGGTCAGGGATTAGTTTGCGTGCATTGCTGTGGGAATTCAGTGTAGGGCTCAATAGGGAAACACTTTTTTGCCTGTAATTAATTTGATGGATTAAGCTGTCTTGTTAATTTTTTTGATTGTACTGTTGTATTTAGGGGGAACCTGGTGGCGCAGTAGGTTGGACCGGGTCCTGCTCTCCAGTGGGTCTGGGGTTCGAGTCCAGCTTGGGGTGCCTTGCGACGGACTGGTGTCCCGTCCCGAGTGTGTCCCCTCCCCCTCCAGCCTTACGCTCTGTGTTGCCGGGTTAGGCTCCAGCTCCTCGCGACCCTGTATGGGACAAGCGGTTCAGGCGATGTGTGTGTGTGTGTGTGTGTGTGTGTGTGTGTTGTGGTTGAAGTTATAAACAGCTTGAGTTATGAACAGACTGCCGGTCCCAGTTCTGTTCGTAAGTGGCGGTAAAAATGCTGGTGTACCGTACAATACACAGTATTTTTGTCCATTAGTTGAAGCTGCTAACATTGCTAGTGGTTTGGAGCATCCCAAAGCTTAATTTAAATCAAGGTGACTTGATGTGATTAGTATTTTGGCCTACTTTTTTCACTTTCTGGATGATTCCTTTTCTTTAGTTGTTTTTACAAGAACAGTACTTGAGTACTGTTTGTTGACTCACCCCTGCTTTTGGCTGGGTGTGTGAAAACAGGTCTTGTTGCCTCTGCTACAGGAAGTTCAGGAAACCGTTAAGAAAATGCAACTAAAAATGAGCCGGAATATATTTCTGCATTTGAAAATTTGTAACTGGAACGTTTGTAAAGTGAGGAGCCGGAATGGTCAGACCGATTTTATGTTCACCAATGAACATATGAGAGGAAAATAAAGCAAGTTACACATGACCAAGAATACTGCTTAAATGCAGATGTGGGGCTCTTTCATCTTCAGAAAGACAAATCCAGGAAGAGCTTGGGTGGGCATTGAAAGACAGACTAGGGGCTTTGGAGTATGAAGTTAAGAAGTTCTGTCTGGGCTGGGATTTGTTCGCCATCTTCAGTCTGCTTCCTGCTGTAGTGTCCCTCTCTGTAAGTCGTTGTGTGAGTATTACTGAGTATTACCCCTTGCATTAGATCAGACCACAGGTGTCTGCAGCTGCTTTCCTGTGTGTGTACCTGAAGTGGCACTTTGCAAAGTGAATGCTTGTTTATAAGTTACTTTTCAGTGTGATTTATGTGGGGAGCAGCGATCCAGCAGGCATTGCCATAGTCTTTGAACTTTGGTAGCGTAGTGATGTGTATTTGTGTGTGTGTGAGAAATGAAGAAAAGGGTTCAAATGATTTGTTACAGACATTGCTATTTTTGGGTTTCGTTGGGGTGCTCAGATATTTTGCATTATGGTGAGAGTCACTGAAAAGTTCGCTCAGTGATCTGTGAACAGACATGAGTCTAGTGTTGAAGAGAAGCACTTGTCCCCAGGTGAGCTCTGTTTATCTGTCTCTGCCCACTGAAACCTGCCCCATCTTGATCAGGTGCTTCTTTGCCCAGAGAGGGGGTGGGTGGTCAGTGCCCGGTTTACGTTGCAGTTGACTTTGGTCCCCTCACAAGTTATTTTCTGCAGTTTGATGTCAGTCTCAGCTTTTTGTTTTCCTCTCCTCTGTTGCCAGCTGCCCACTTTGTCAACTCTTAATCGTCACTCTGTCGCCTTAAAGAACATCTGTGCTCACCATTTGATATATTTATTGATGCAGCTCTTCTTTTAAAATCATGTTTGTCAGTCAGTTGTCATTTGTTTTCATCTTGTTGTTTTATCTGTGAAAGCATTCTGAGTCTGCCCTCAAGCGCTAAAGAAGAATAAGTAGTACCTTACTGCTACACACAGTCTAAATGAACAAAGAGAGCTGGAGATGTAACAAGGCCATATTTTCAGTGATGTCATCTGCGTTTCCTCTTTTTTCTGCATCCCTTCCTCCTGCCTTGTCTTCCTTCCTCGATCAATCGAGTAAAAGGTCATTCAAGATCTAAGAAAAAAAATAAAAGCCACCCCACGTGGGGTGTTGACAACCCCACGGCCTTGCTTCTTCTTCATTGATAACCAGTCGCCTTCATTAATCTCAGAATGAAAACAATCACGTCCGTTGGCCATGAATTGTTTGTCATTAACTCTTCACTTTTCCCTCAGGTACATCCCTCCAGACAAGAGGGAGGAAAATGACCAGTCGACACATAAGTGGATGGTGTACGTCAGGGGGTCCAGGAAAGAGCCCAGCATTGACCACTTTGTCAAGAAGGTCTGGTTCTTCTTGCACCCCAGCTACAAGCCCAACGACCTTGTGGAAGTCAGGTGTGTGTACAGGGGCCCACTCACTGTAAACAAAAGTTCTGATCAGGAAGAGTACTACAGCACTAGGCAGTAAAAGACGTGTCCAGAGCTGTGCTGTTGTGGTGATGTTAATGTGTTGTGTTTACACTTCATATGTTATAAACCTGCTGCTGGAATACTTGTAGGAAGGGCAATGACCTATGTTTTAATTCTTTACAACTGCAAGATTGTCTAAAAACAATTGGCCTTGCTTACAACACTTAGCAGGTCTTTTTACAACACTGAACAGCTGTCGTATAGTTTATAGCTCACCCAGGATTTGTTACCACGTTGATTGCTTCATTCCATAACTTAGGCCTTGACAAGCCCTTCCACCTGTTCTGTACACAGAATTTCTTCTTGAGTAGTTCACAGATGTACTGTTATTTGTTTTGCCTACCACTGTAGTTTAAAATTTGATTAGACCGGTTTTAAAGAGAACAGCATTTATCCAGTTGCAGTGAAATTTTGTTTAATGGATATTTTCGTTTGCGGTCTATCTGTGTGTGTCTTTTCCAGTGAGCCTCCTTTCCATCTCACCCGCCGGGGTTGGGGGGAGTTTCCTGTCCGGGTGCAGATCCACTTCAAAGACCCTCGAAACAAACGCATCGACATTATCCACCATCTCAAAGTGAGCTTCTCCTGACATATCACACAGCTCAGCAAAATGCCTTTGTCAGCATCTCACCTGGCTGACCAGTGTTTCACCTTCCTCTGGGCACATGTTTCATAAGCATCTATCTCTGTGTCACCCTGCAGCTTGACAGGACATACACTGGTCTGCAGACGTTGGGAGCAGAGACGGTAAAGTTGATCTCTAACTACATCCTTAACTTCTGCATCTGTTGTCGTTAGGTCATCTCTCTCTGGAACTATAAGGTTGGGGGGATAGTCGATGCCTCATGGTACCATCACTGAGAGAGAGACTTGCCCAACAAGCATCACTCTATATGACATTATTTTCATAATATTGGTCATTGTTACTTCTTGTTTGATTAAGACTGGGAAATCCCAGGGTCAGATGCCTTCACGGCAGCCACTTTTTCCCCATCAGCACATCATGGTTTTATTTAGGTATTTTTAAGAGCAGCTGAGGATCAAACTCATCAATTTCACCAGTTTTTACCATCTCCCTCTCTCTGTGGCCTGACATCTGCGTGTCTCTGTCTACCAGGTGGTGGATGTGGAGCTCCACAGAAGCTCCTTGGGGGAGGACCATGTCTTCTTGTCGTCTTCTTCCTGCTCATCTCCCATACAGCAGACGACCCCTGCCCACCCTCCTGGTGCCTCAGCCACAGTGGGTTGCCCCCCATCCCCCATGCCGCTTGCTCAGGACTCGCTCACTGCCATGGAGAAAGGTTAGCTGCTGTGTGTTGGTGTTCCATTGTGCTTTTGCTGTCGGTTGTCTTTGTTGGCACTTATTCTGCCGAACCTCAGATAAAGCTGCTTTTTAAGGTGGAAGTTACCAGTAGTGACTGAGTGGATGTTTTTTCCTGCTGTGGTTCTTACTTTCCATTTATCATTCATCATTGCTGCATCTTGCTATAGAACAGCATGCCCTTCACTTTAACATTCTGCAAGAGTGCAGCTGTGGAATTTGAGAACTCATGGTGGAAGTGTTCTCAGCAAGCCAGCCGTACTCAGGCCACACGCTAAATATAAAAGAACATGGCAATAGACTCGGTTTTATTATTGTTATAATTATGTATTATAAAAAGCTGTCACATGAGCGTTCGTGATACCATCTCATAGCAGTTCACTCGTTTTTAGATATTTCTAACTCAAGAAGCATTGGGAACTCATTTTCAGTGGTAGATGTTCTGAGGACAATGTCCGAATTAATCAAACCTCACATACACAAACCTGTAAGGGAATGGCTCGTATTGTAGTGGTCAGAGCTGCTGCCTTTGGACCCAAAGGTCACAGGTTTGAATCTCACCTCTGGCTGTAGTACCCTTGAGCAAGGTACTTACCCTAAATTACTCCAGCGAAAATTT
Source organism: Scleropages formosus (assembly GCF_900964775.1). NCBI lineage: Eukaryota > Metazoa > Chordata > Actinopteri > Osteoglossiformes > Osteoglossidae > Scleropages > Scleropages formosus. The sequence continues at coordinate 22,496,361 of NC_041808.1, read as the reverse complement.
CCCAGATGTATAAACGAGTAAGTAATTGTAAGTAGCTTAACATTGTATGTTACTTTGGAGAAAAGTATAAGCTAAATTAATAAATGTAAATTTAATGAGATTAGTATTAATATGTCAGGTCTACAGACAAGGATTCTTGACTTGTGTGACCGTGCTGGAGTAACTGCAATGTTCTGATGCTTAACAGACTTCATTAATGAGACATCTGCAAAATTGATATTTCTCACAAAATTTGTGCCCACTTGAGCATGCTTATTAATCCTTTTAGTCAATAGGGAGATGAAATGGACATTAACTTCTTAACTGAGAAAGACATCAAATGCCTGCGGTGCATGGCTGAGCTCACACAGAAAGCTTTGAAAAATTTGGGACAACATTCTTGCCTTTGGATCAGTAAAAGCAGAGTATGTGTGTGATCTAGTGGATGATATAGAAGTGTGTGTTTCAAAGATGCCTCTCACGATTGAAGACTTCAGCAAGTCTCACTGGACCACCAGGAAGGCAGCTGTGCGCTATTGGTTTTTAAATTTAGCTTAGAGTGGGGCAACAATTCCGTACAAAGAAAGGACTAAATACAAGAAAATATAAACTCAACAGAAGTGCACTAAGAATGCTGCTGGTGGGATTTGTTGACATATACACGGTCGAGTCACATTATTATGACCACCTCCTGCATTTGATGTCGGCAGCGCGTAGCCCATGAAGTGGGTCACGTATCGTGAGCTGGCTTGGTGGGTATAAAGTGTGCGATAGGCCGTCTGCCCACATATCACTCGTTTCTGTCATGGGTAAAAGGGGCGATTTATCAGAGTTGCAAAAAGGGATGATTATCGGCTTTCGGGCCAAGGGTGGCAGTATTTCTGAAATGTCCGACAGTGGTTGGAAGAGCACGACCAAGACTTCCAAGTACTTCCCTGGCCCCCTAATTCCCCGGACTTGAACCCAATTGAGCATTTGTGGGACCACCTCGATCGTCGTGTTCGCTCTATGGATCCTCTGCCACGCACCCTCCAGCAGCTGTGGATACACTGCAGTCATCATGGCTTCAGATACCTGTGACAACCTACCAGCACCTTACTGAGTCACTCCCACCCTGTCTAGCTGCTGTCCGTGCTGCACACGGCGGTTACTCTGGATATTAGCTGGTGGTCATAATAATGTGACTCGACCGTGCATGTGAAACGTTATTTAAAATGTCAAAGAGTTTCATGAAGCAAATGAATTAGGTTTATGGGGAGCAGCACAGGGTGGTGTGGTGGCATAGCAGAAAATGCTTGGCTGTGGGTTTGAACCCAACTCAGTCTATAGGTTTGCATATTCTCCCCTTCGTAATGCTGGGAGGGGCAGAGCAGCACAACACTGAGTGCACATGAGCAGAAGTGAAAGGATGACAAGAGAAAAGAGAAGATGGAAGTAGGTGCTCGTGTTGGAGATCCCTGTCTGGATATGTCTTTATTCCTTCAAAATGTGCTCTATTTGGTCTAATTTCCTTTCTACTGAGTAATGAGAAAGACTATGCAGTAGACAGAATACGGTGGAAAGTGGTGAATAAGGAGGTATTCCAGAGCCCAAATAAGCACACAGCCCACAAGATCCACTCATTATGTTTTTGTGGCTTTTGTCCAAGTGCTCTGGTTTCCTCCCACAGTTCAAAGATATGTTTTTCAGGTGAATTGGTAACTTCAGATTGCCTATAGTGTGCATTTACCTGTGTGTTTTGTGAGTGTGACTGCCCTGTGTTGAACTGGCATCCTGTCTGCCTCACGCCCTATGCTTGTAGGGTAGACTCCGGACCACCGCAGTCCTACTTTGTACACTTGTACGTACAGTCTACGTTGTACATATTAGATGGGTACATTCAGCAGACAAAAAAAGTTTGGAAACCTTTGTCATGTGCAATGATGGCTGAGTATGAATTGTTCCTGAGATTGCACTGCTCTGTGTTGTGACTGCTATAAAGGAGGCTGATGGGAGACAGAACAGGGAGGCAGTGCCTGACATTCTTTGTGTCCCATTGTTAATTTCTCTAGGTTTACCTGTCAGGGGCGAGGCTGGCCGTTTGACCGCCTACAATGTCCACCCGTCTGAGCGAACACCAACCCGACCAAAACTTGTGGAGAAGATCACTCTTGGTTCCCATGGCAACTCTGCTTTTCAGCCAATCACAGCCAGCTGCAAGATTATACCTCAGGGGCAGGTGCCTAATCCTGCAGAGTCTCCTGGGAAGTCCTTTCAACCGATCACCATGAGCTGCAAGATAGTGTCAGGTATTTTATTTATTTATTTAAGAACTGGGAAGAATCACGTGCATAGTTTCGAAACAGAAATTAGAGAAGTGCTGGCAATACATAGAAATGCATGCTCTTCAAGATCTATTATTTATAGTTGTTTGATTCAAGATTAAAGTGTTTTTTTCTGAGACACCCAACTGAGTTGATGGGGTGGGGGGAAGTAAAAATATTAGTTTTAAGTCATTGGGACTGTTTTGGAGTCAGTAACATGAGCATTTTGGCTAGACCAGAACAGGTGATTCTTTAACCTTATTGAACTACAAGTATATATATATATATATTTTTTTTTTTTTCTTCCAGGTTCACCCATCTCCACACCCAGCCATTCTCCCCTTCCACGCACTCCAACTTCTACGCCTGTACACATGAAGCAGGGTTCATCTGTCATTAGCAACCCTTACATCATTGTGGACAAGCCCGGTCAAGTCATTGGCATGCCCTCTCCTGCACTGTCCTCCGCAGGTATGCTACTGTCCATTCCTGGGTGTGCGCAAACTAGTCCTGCCCTACTCCCACCCTACAGGACTCTTCAGCTGGTTGCTGAGTAGTCAGGAAGGCACAGAAGTTTTTCAGTTATGTAACCACTTAGAATGAAAATAACTTCAATGAAATGTGCAGATGTTTGGTTTGACATCTATAAGACATTTATTCTCACTGCCTTGTCCTGTCTTTTTGCATCCAAGTACAATTGGTGACCCATGGCTAAGACAGCAAGCACAAACATCACCCACCAGCTGTGCTTTTAGAGCATTTCCCTTTTTACCTCTGTTGTAAATGTTTTATTTAAAAAAACCAAACCAGAGCCAAGAACTATACCTAGAACTACCATGAAAACCCTGTGGTGTGAATACCTTCTCATATATGAATAAAATAAGGATTTTGTTAACAACAAGAGACTTTACAGTACTCAAGAATAACAAATGGTTTAGTTGCTGAGACCTGAAATAGTCAACATTTGTGTGACTGGAATAAGGTATTGGAGTTACCACAGTAAAATTTTTCTTGTTTTGGCTGTAATGGCTTTTGCTGTTAAACATTTCAGAACATCTTTCCTGAAGTTAGATAGCCAGACTGAAGTGGTTAGTGAAAGTATCTATCCAGCACTACAGAAATTTTTTTCTACAGTAGAATAAAAGTAAGGGGGGCGCGGTGGCGCAGTGGGTTGGACCGGGTCCTGCTCTCCGGCGGGTCTGGGGTTCGAGTCCCGCTTAGGGTGCCTTGCGACGGACTGGCGTCCCGTCCTCGGTGTGCCCCCTCCCGCCATTTATGCCCTGTGTTGCCAGGTTAGGCTCCGGCTCCCCGTGACCCCGAATGGGACAAGCGGTTCAGACTGTGTGTGTGTGTGTGTGTGTGTGTGTGTGTGTGTGTGTGTGTGTGTGTGTGTGTGTGTGTGGAATAAAAGTATAACAGGAACATAACCCCACATTTGTAAAATGCAATAAATAGACTCAGATGTAATATTGAATTGAAAGAAATGCAACCTAAAAGGTCAGTGCATTCGTGGGCATTAGCATCTTTAGAACATAACCAGACAGCGAGCAGAGACACGAATGAGTCCCTGCTGCCTACCTCCAGAACGATTTAGAAGCATGACTGGTCCTATGGAAAACCACCTCTATTGAGGGATCAGAACCTATAATCGTTTTCAGTGCAGTCCTTTAAACACAAACTGTAAAATCCGAATTCTAAGGCTGCTCCACAGTCTCCGCAATCAGTGGTGTCCCCTCTGGCTCACATAATACATATTCCTCAACTTCCCCCCGATGTCGTAGAATCACAGACTTTTTGCTGTGGGAAACCTTGACCAAGGCAGGAAAGATGGAGAGAGATGTAATCCCCTGTTGCATTAGCTTCTTCCTGGCTTGTGCCATCACCTTTCTCTTCATTGCTGTAGTCAGGGAATAAAAAGTGGAGCTTGTTGTTCTTAGATGTGCCCAGAGTAAGAGCTCTAGCCATGATGATGATGATGATGAGCTTAAGTCAAGAGTAGAAGCTGTTATCACTAGAGTCAGGGTGCTCTGTCCACCTCCAATACCAGGTATCTGTTTGGAAAGGTGGGACTGAATGAAGCCCTCTTGGTCCTCACGTTCTGCTCCTCCTTTAAGGTCAAGACACTAATTCAGCTGAGGATGTTCATATCCTGCTTCGGTTAGTTTCTCCCTTAGCTTTTCCCCCTTGAATTTTCTTTCATGTGTCTAAGAGTTGTCTTCATTGCAGTTTGCATATTGTGAAAGTTTCAGTTGGTATATAGGAGCCTTTTCTCTAAATTCCTGATTCTGTCCATTATCAGCTGAAGTTTTTCCCTCAGTATTAATGAAACGTCATTAAGTGGTTTTAACTTGTCAGAAGTGGTGGCACACAGTTTGCATTCAGGAATGTCAGCAAGACTTTGAACTTTTTTTGAGTCAAGGACCTTGAAAGTTCATGTTTAGCCATCCTTCCGTTGAACTACACACACAGACACTGTCTGAACCGCTTGTCCCATACAGGGGTCACGGTGAGCTAGAGCCTAACCCAGCAATACAAGGCGCAAGGCTGGAGGGGGAGGGGACACACCCAGGACATGATGTCAGTCCATCGCAAGGCACCCCAAGTGGGACTCGAATCCTAGACCCACCGGAGAGCAGGACCCGGTCCAACTCACTGTGCCACCGCGCCCCCCTCCCCATTGAACTAACATATTATAATTAAAAAGCAAAGATATGATGGTTGATGGTAAATGGGCTATAATAAATCAGGTTGAAGAGCAGACGGCCCAGGTGGCCATCGCTGTTGACAGGTCACGTCACCATCCTGCTGCAGATGCGTTTTCAATTATTTTGTGCATTAGTCAGGATGTTTCGTGAGACAACATTTTGAAAGACCTTTCTGTGCCAGCTGAGCTGCTGCGTTGTAGCCAGGCAACAGTGACAGATGAAAAAGAAACGGATCCTAATGATGGTTGCTGGAATGTTTTTCCAGGGAGTCCAACAGGCAAGCAGATGCCCCCTGCCCAGGTGCCCCAAAGCCCTCGCTCCCCAGCCCCCTCGGTGCATGCCAGCGGTTTTCTCTCCTCCGGGGTAAAGGTAAGCCCAGTCTTCCACGATGCAAGTTAAAATTTGAGCTTCATGATAATTTGAATGAATTCTGCATGATTCAGTCACCCTTTTGGAGCTGCGTACAGTGCATTATATGACCACCTATGCTAAATATTGTTACCTTTTGCTCTAATGGTATGTATGTAAGTAACAGTTCCCAATTCTTTTCCCAGGATAACACTTTGAAAAGGCAAAATAAAGGGCAAAATGTCAGGTTGAGACTCAACTTCATAACTGGTTTCCACCTCTGTCAAGCAACTTCTTAGTGTGACACGGGGGCTTCATTAGGAAAGTTGGGAGCCATGGCAACTATATTTTTATTTATTTATTTAATTTTTATGTGTTCGGGACGCATGGTGATAAGGTACAGGTTTTGGTGTTCCCCACTCACGTGTCACAGTGTATCTATATGTGTTGCAATTTTTTGGTGTCTTTTTTTCTGTGTTTGGGTTGTCATGACCCTTTTCTGTTTTTAATCATTAAAAAAAAATATTAATTTTGGTATTGAGAATGAAATCTTCAGAAATGGAAAGCATGTACAGGATTGAGTGTCACATACTTGCCACTGAAGTTTTGCTTTGTTTTGCAGGTCATCATAAAACAGGAGCCGGGAGAAGTTTCTACAAGTCAGCCGCAGCAGATACTGGTTTCCACAGCGGCCTCACAGCAGTCGGCTCCTCAGCAGTTTGTTTCAGTGAAGGGGGGTCACATGATTGCTATATCACCTCAGAAGCAGAGCACAAGTACCCCTGTTGCGGGGGCAACACAGAGCAAGGTGCAGTGTGGGTGTGGTCACATACGGGTGTCTTTGGTTACATTCTCATTTTATCGTCTGGATAAACCAGGATAATGCTTTTCATTACAGTCATGCCCTTAACCTGCTGGCACCTTTTGCTTAAAATCACAGCACCACTTTTCTCCTCCAGGTCGTGGGCATCCCAGTAGGGTCTGCTCTGCAGTCTGCCGTGAAGCAGGTAGCCATTAGCAGCGGGCAGATCCTCGTGGCCAAGTCAGCCCCAGCCGTCTCCAAGATGATGATGGGACAGAAGCAGGTGATCGCACAGGGTGTGGCGAAGGCTATTGTGAGCGGGGCTGGCGGGACCATAGTAGGCCAGCAGGTGCAGACTACCACGAAGGCTGCAAGCTCTTCTGGAGGTGCCAAAGTCGGAGGTCAGGGGTCAGGTAATTTTCCCCAGTGACTAGTTCTCTTTTGTCTTCTTCTCCCATAGGTGAAATTGTGGATGAGTGGCAGGGATGCTCTGAATTTCCTGAATTTCTTTGTCCTGCTTTGCCTCTCCACTGGGACACTTTACTGATTATAATGGGTCATAATCATCCGTATCTAGGATGATTGTAATAGCAGAGTGGATCAAATGCGTGTGAAATCCAGCATGCTATAGGGGCCTTGCAGCAGCTTTCCCACAAATCCTCTACAGCCAGCTTTGACTGGCTCACACCTTGTCTGTCACACCTAGTCTTTATACTGGGTCTAGTTCCTCATACCTCTCCATCTGTGTCACTTCTCTACATCCATTCTTCTCAAGGAACTTTTGAGTTCCAGCAAGATGACTTGCTTACAGCTTTCACACAGCAGGACAATGTCTGCCCTCATAAATGTCTCTGTGATGGTGGCTGAAAATCTAAGTTGCCCTCTTACCTTAACTTGGCAAGTTTTGTGCCATCACCAGGATCCTTGAACTGGCACTGGGTGCTAACACTGCTCTTCCACCTTTCTTGAGAAATGCTGGCAGGTCCTACTGTGTGTTGTCTCGATTCTGACACAGTGTGCCACTGCCTTCAGCACCTGGTCGTGGTCCCAAAAATTGAGGCCCTCATTTTGCATTTTTCTAGTGCTGCTGAGGATGTACTCCAGTGTCCCTCTATTTGGATGTAATGGACATGAAAGGGAATACGATTTTCAGTGAAAACAATTTTAATCACTTTTAGTGCTTCTACAGTGATGCAGTGAAATCCTGTTTACCATGTCACCCCTTACAACCTGACAGCCCAATTCTATAATAATATTCATAATATAGTCTATACTTTTTGCTTTTTCTTTCAAGCTTACAAAAGTGCATGACTTTTATTATTTTAAGTCTCCATTACATGTCCTGCTAGGACACCATTTTTTTTCTACATATGCACAACTCAGCATGTAACTAAAACTTGATTTTCTTGATAAATGTCTTTGTATGATTTTTTTTTTTTTTTTTTTTTTGGGAGTCTTTGAGCCCATTGCTTTCACCCTCATCATGCACTAATGAAAGGGGAGAGGAGTCTGGATGATGAAGTGTGTGTGCACAGAAGCTCGGCTGTTTATATGTTTTCATGTTTCTCTCGCTGACTGAGGCCATTGATCAAATAACCAGAATAAGTGAAGTTTCAGAATGTCTTGAAAGCCACATTGTCACATGGGGAGCTGGGAGTAATTAAACAATCCAGTTAGTTTTGTCTGGTGTTTTCTTCCATACCCTAAGTGGTTGGGGTGCAAGAGTGAGATGTCAGCTCTCCAGCTTCCCTACATTTTCTGTTTGACCTGAACAGAAGTTCTCTGATGCTGTCAGGTTCATAACAGCCAGTGGTAAAAAAGATCCTTGTCCTGTAAGGCAAATATTACAAAATTTAAACATCCAGATGTACAATTAAGTGGTTGACATTCAGAAAACTGTAGGAATAGAAATCCCACCGCCTCCAGTATTTTAAGTGAATGATCACTGTTTTTTCAAACATTTTCACAGTAATGGCCACACTGCAGCTGCCAGCCAACAACCTGGCAAGTTTAGCCAACCTGCCTCCAGGCACGAAACTGTACCTGACCACCAACAGCAAGAACCCTTCAGGCAAGGGAAAACTGCTGCTCATCCCCCAGGGAGCCATTCTGCGTGCCTCCAATCCCTCAGGTTGGTGCAAGTGTGATTGGAACCAGCTGATGCCTGAGATGGTTTTCCTTGATGTCCTGGAGACAGTGAATATGGCCGTAGTCATGTCTTCTCTTCCAGGTCAGCAGGGTCAGGCCACATCGCCTGCAGGGGTGGCGACCTCCCAGATCCAGCCCACCACAAACAATAACAGCAGTACCAGCAGCAGCAGCACCACCAGCCTACCGTCAAGCCTGTCCTATACCTCGTACATCCTCAAACAGACCCCACAAGTATGTCTGCTCTAACAGAATGCATCTTCTCTATGCTGCTCAACCTGCTCCAGCTATCTCTCCATTACACAACATTGTTTCTACTTTTAGTTTATTTTGTTTTCACACCAAAATATAAAGATGCTTGTTAATTTCTGTAACACTGTGATAGGTTCTCAGCAAACTGACTCAGCACTTGGCCAGTCAAGTTCTCCTCTACGAACTGTACCCACCCAACCCTCTCAGCCACTGACAGTTTTCTGCTTTTACATCTCCTGTTGACTGGATGTGTATTGGTCTTTCCAGGGCACCTTTCTAGTGGGCCAGCCTGTGCCGCCAGGGTCTGGGAAACCTGGAACGAGCTCGTTGGGTAGCACTGTGTCCTCCACAACCACTGGGTCCCAGCAGGCTATTCGGGTCACAGCCAGCCAGAAGGCTGCCATCCTTGCTCAGGTACTGCCTGGATCATAACCATCTTCTCTTAAACATCTATGAGCCAAATTATCAAAAATATTTCCATCTGGGGTATACCCTGTTTGACACCCTGTAGTTGCATTGTAGACTCAAGACCACTGTAACCCTGCATTGGACAGGCAGTTATTGCTAATAAGCATATGAAAATATCACATAAAAGAAGTTAGAAATAATTTTTGTTTTCTATAATATTCGTACATACTGTAAATAAATAAGAATTTGCCTTATCAGTATCAGTCACACACACCTTTTAATTACTTTGAGGCAACATTTTCCATCTGAGAACCAATAACCCCCCTCCCCCATATACACACAAGAAATAATGGTAATTTAACTCCCTCACAATGAGAATTCCCTCCATGGGGTTATTTTATGCAACAAATTAATACCGATATATGAAGAATGGATGTATTTTGTATTATTTTGCTGCTTTAACCTCAGTGTAGGGAAAACTAGAGGTGCTGAAGGCCAGGATGCTTATATATTTTCAATAATTCGTAAATATGTGAAAGCGCTGAACTATAGGATATGTAAGTCACTGTGGAAGAAACCATGAACTGAGAAAATGAATGACCATGACACTGGCTGTGTGATATGTGAATTACAGGTGGTGGGAGGGTCCCAGGCATCCCAAGTAAAGCTGACAGATAGCATGGTAAAGACTGTGACGGCAGCAGCAGCAGCCCAACTGTCCAAACCTGGCACTACTACAGTGAGGATGACTGGTGGCATGATCACAGCGACCAGTTCAACTACCTCATTGCCAAGTGATGCCATAGTCACCTCCTCCCAGCAGGTTAGTGTCCCACTAGTCTCAGACCTGAGTTCTTCTACCTAGGTGGGAAATGATTGGGTTCAGGTAGTAAATTCCTGGTGAAAAGAATAGTTTGAGATGATAATCTCCCAGTGGATCAATACCAGAGCAGAACTTTATTATACCCTGCTTTTAGTGTGTCCTGCACTTATAACCAAAGCTTTGTAAAGTTCCAAACTGCATTTTTAATTATGTGTGCAAGCTTGCCATTTAGACCCGTTTTCTGATTTATGGACCATGTTTATACTTTCGTAAATAAAAACATATAGAATCCAAAGATACATTACAGTTGGCATGCCAGTCATATTGTCCAAATTGAAAAAGCACTGAATAGTAGTGACTCCTCCGAGGACTAATTATCCTGCCAAAACTTCTCCAAGAGCAAAGTGTACAGCGGTCTAGGAAATCACAAAAAGCTATTGAACAGCTTCAATCAATCAATTTTCTTGACTCCACCATCAGAAAGTCCTGGTGTAATAGTGGTCATCCATGGTGGATTACCAGCACAGGAATTGCAGCTTAAAATGGGAACAAGGGGTCACTCACATTTGCCAAAATTTTCTATCCCATATATGTATAAAGGAAATTTGCCTTCACCTGACATCAGCTGAAGTGATTCTGATGTCTCCTGATACTGTGTAGACTTCTGATATGTACTTAAACCACAAAGCACAGTGACACTTAAGTCATAGTAATAAGCAGTAGGTCTATAACATGGATGATTGTGGTTGTTGACTGTGAACCATGGTACTCGTTATCTCTATTCATTCAGGTGTCTTAAAGTGTCCTCATTGAGTATTACTATCCTTTCATTGTATTATATCCTCTGTTTTCCATATGTTTCCTTCCCTAGCATACTGAAGGAGTTGGCCTCAGTTCTCCGCAAACCGCAGTCAAACCTATGATTTCACACCCAGTCCTAGTTGCAGCCAGCCAGGCAGCAATTGCCAGCGGAACCAAGGCCACCATCTCTGTGCCGAAGGGCACTGGCCTTACTGCTGTGGTGACCGTTGCCAAAAGTGTGAACGTGCCAGTCATCAGCTTGGCAAAGGGAGCAGGATCCACATTGGTGGGAGGAACCAAAAGCGCAAGTCCGTCCCTCATGGCTGCGGCCTCCCTTGTTGCTACCGGCAGCAGTGCTGTGAGTGGGAAAACGGCCACTACCCTCTCAGGTAGGGAGCATCATCTGAGGTGTGGAATACATATTGCAATGTGTGGTTGTAGTCTGCATCGTTGCTTGTATTGGTACCATAAATGGAACTTAGACCACCCCACCTTGGTGACCAAATTTTCCAGGCATGCTAAAGATCCACTCTGGCAACACCACTGCCCAGCAGACTGTGCTCACCATTCCAGCCAACCAGCTCAAGCAACTGGGGGTCAGCAGCAACACTGGGGGGCTCCAGACTATACTGATGCCTGTGAGCAAAGGTGAGAAATCCTTGAGTAAGGGCAGGACATGTAAGGTTCTTGTTTTCTGTTGGTATGAGCTCTGTAGCTCTGAGTATGACCTACTTAGAGCTTGGGCTGTTGGCTAAACCAAGATTTAGTAATCTATATATGGTCTTCTCTTGCTTTACAAAGATAATGCATCCCTCGAAAACCCTTCATAACACAAACTTTTATAAGTCGAAGACATAATTACCATTAGTTTTAATGGTGAAAGTTTTTATGCTTTCCTGAAACCTAAAATTGACACCCATTTATGCCGAAATATCACCAGATCCCCTTAAAATGCACACAGTTACTTCAGTATTTAACATTCGTGGTCATATCACAACATCACAAGGCAGTTCGCCCTTTGTTAATTGCTCTATAATACTCTGTGGCTGTCTACCTGCATTTGTTCAGCTTCTTATTTATTACACACGGTACACTGTAACGCTCATAAAGAAAACATAGAAACTGATGATGTTCAGTGTTTCATGCAAAAAACAAAACGAAGCAGTAAAGACAAAAGAAGTGTCTGAAAACAATGCAAGTAAATTCAACCTTATAGAACAAGTTGACATTGTCTCATAGCACTTGGGCTGTATGGTTGGACATGGGTTCAGTTCCCTCTCAGTCTGTGTGCAGTTTGCATGTTCTCCCCATGTTTGTGTGGGATTTTTCTGGGCATTCCGGATTCCTCTCATAGTCCAAAGACATACTTTTGGTCAGTTACAATGGCCGCATGAGTGAATTTCGTCAAAGGATTATTAAATTATTATTAAAATCTTGTATATTGCAAGAAGGAGGCAAACTGCGACCACAAACGTAAGAATACGGCATATCCACAGTGGAAACCGACTAATGTGTTTTCCTAATGCACTTTATGTTGTCTCTTGTTCACACTCAGGAATAGTTCACATTTGGTTGCCGTTGATAAAAGCACCCACGTAGCAAACTTGTGAACCGTGCTGCATCGGTTTCTGTTTAGCTGAATAAAGCATCCTATCTGCGGCCCTCTAGTTGTGCAGTCCAGTTCAGCAGTGAAAGCTCAAGCAAACATTCCACCCGGATCCAGCTCCGTCATCACCAGTCCACTTGTCTCCAGCATTCCCACACAGGTTGCAGCCTCAGTACCTTCCACACCTCAAGGTGAGAGACTTGCCACTTTTCCTCACCATCCCTTTTGAAATTTCTGACAATAAAAGCAGTACGGAAGTTGCTCCATTTCAAGCTGATGTACACACGTCATGTCTTCCTTCGCACAGTGAGTGCTCATATTACAAAAACTCGAACTACTCAAATGCAGTTTATATTTTGAAATGTGCATGACTGCCACATTTGGCTATTCTCCCCCCACACACAATGTGGCTTTTCCTGCAGATCTCAGTTGTCTTGTAGCCATATGTAAGCATCTGTAACAAATCTTGGGGTTTTTATCACCATATAAAACCATCATTTCTCATAATAATGGGCCTTATAAACGTTTTATAGTGCTAAAAGAGGTTCAAAAGGCAAAGGAAAGCCCTGTATATCAGTTTACATCTCGAAGTGATAAAACACATAGAGTTCTCTTAAAAGGCAGTATCATTACTAGTAAGTTTCTTATTAATTTTATTCTTCATTGTAAATTATACTCCATGATTAGCTCATTAGAGAGGGGTTATGATAATTACAAGAACTGCCTTGTTAGGTAGTGTTGATAATAATCTTAATTTTATAATGGTACTAATTTATATTGTAACTTTATATTTAATGTTATTGTTGCAGACGAAAGGGCTGACTGTTGACACTGTGATCCCACACTGCAAGGGTCCCTCTTTTGTGTCTTAATCTGATGGAAGTGTCCGTTCACAGAAGAACCCTTTTGGCTTATGTTCTTTCCTCAGTGAAGACTGAGCCCAGCTCGGTGGGACAGCTCAGCAGCAATAGCGGCACTATGCATCCTGAGACAACAGGAGCTGCCCCTGCCCTCAGCCCCACTTCTGCACCTGTGCCCTCCCCAGTAGCCCCAGCAGCATCCGTGAAAGTGGAGCAGGAAGTGGACATGCGCCACAACCTCATTGAGTACTGAGCCCCCCTCAGAAAGTGCACTGTTGTTTACATGTGATGGCAGACTGGCCCTGGCATGTGCACAAATATGTACTCCACCTCAGCTTGGTTTTTCTGTATATGCATGAGGTTTGTTTCTTTCTGTCTTCAGTACAGAGCATATTGAAAACCTGCAGCAATTGCTCACTGCTGCTGTGAAAAAGTTTCCCCTCATCTTCCCTGAGAAAAGTAAGTCCCCCTGCCTCCTGTTTCCAGCTATGCTTTGGTGACACTGGTGATAGCTGCAGGTCTGCCATATCTGCAGCACCCAAATGCACTGCTAATCCTTTTGCTGGTTTATCAAAGATGATGCCAAAAAACCACAGCAAAGCAGTGCTGACACGCTGCCCTTCTTCTTCCCATAGCTGAAGACTCGCACCCATTTTGTGCATCCTCATTGGAGCAGTACTACTCCTGGAACATCGGGAAACGCCGTGCTGCAGAGGTACGTGTCTGCAGTTGTGTTCGTATATCTGTGGGATTGTTTCTCTTGTGTGTCTGAGGGTACATTCGTTCCCTGGTTAGACCAGTATGTGGGCGGCACAGTGGCACAGCGAGCAGCGCTACTGTCTCACAGCGCCTGGGTGGTGCAAGAGAACATGGGTTCGATTCCTGCTCAGTCTGTGTGGAGTTTGCATGTTCTCCCTGTGTTCGCGTGGGTTTCCTCCGGGTGCTCCGGTTTCCTCCCACAGTCCAAAGACATGCTGTTCAGGTTCCCCCATAGTGTGTGAGTGTGTTCCACTGATGCACGGATGAGTGTCTCACTGTAAGTAGTGTATCTAGCAGTGTAAGTTACCTTGGTGAATAAGGTGTGTGGGCTGATAACACTACATAGTATCCATTGTAAATCGCTTTGGAGAAAAGCATCTGCTAAGTGAATAAATGTAAATTCTATCCTGTCCTGTACATTTTTCTGAAATCAATAAGACTGAATTGCCTTAAGCGTGTGTATGGACTGCGCACAATGTTAGTAAGTTCTGGGTTCCCACTGCAGCTCCAGCGAGCACAGGCAGTGAAGAGGTTGGTCCAGTATGTGCTGGATACAGTCCCCAGCCTGCAGACTTTGATGTCCCCCAAGACCAGAGAAGTGGTGCAATGGTGTAGGCATCGTGGGTACACCCCCCCTGACCCGGAGCCCCAGGGCAACGAGGAAAACTCTATCGAAGATATCCTCACCCAGATTGACAATGAACCAGGTGAGTGCGTTTGATTCTGTTCACAGTACAAAAGTCCGAAGTTGTCTTAACTTCATGAAGAACCTCTCTGTCAAGTGTCCCAAGGAGCTGAATAACACTGTGCATGCTGAGAAAAATGCCCTGCCCGGAGAAGAGCTGTAAGGAGGGCTGTCGGATGGACAGTGTCCTTGCTGTTGGTGGTGTTTGTTGGGATTTTTGTCTGGCCTTGTGTACCATGTCTGTCCTTGGCACATGCTGCCCGTTCCCCTTTGGCATGATGCCCTGTTTTGTTCTCAGCATTACATAACGTCGCTCTGTAATGAGGGGGCTTTGTTTCCAGTAACTGTCATGCCGTGTTGCCGCTGTGTGAATGAGCAGCGTGTGGTGCGCGTGCCAGTGTGGACAGTTATATTTGCTTGCTCTGAGTATCAAAAGCAGCTGTGCTGTCTGTATGAACCAGCAGATGGAGATCGGTCAGTTTTATGGAGTCCGTTGTATAGTTATAAATTGCGGTTTCTTTCTCCAGTTCCTGATTTAAAAATTGTATTTTTTGTTTTTGATGTGTAATTCACCTAGGCAGAAACATTGCTTATATTTTCTGTTGAACAGTAAAAGAAATTTTATGATTTAGTTTTTAAGGGGCAAAAACTGACATAAGTGATAGTACTTTGTTCAGTATAAGAAGAGTCAAAATTCCCAATCAGCAGGGGAAGAACAATTCCTCCCCCCATAATAGTTTGTCTCCTGCTGTAATAAATTATTACAATCACTGCAGACTATTGTTATCCACCTAGAGAATGATGTCCCCACCTGTAAGCTGAAACTGCTCTTGTTCACCCACTGCATATTAAAGAACTGGTCACACAGTGATGGACTCTCTACTCTTTGTCCTTTCCTGTCCCAGAATACCCATCAACCCTTCAGGATGCGGAGGAGCTGTGCCAGAGGCTGGAGGAACTGCAGGCTCTGCTCAAGACTGAGCCAGAGGCAGAGGATGAGCTGCTGGATGTTGTGGGTGTTCAGGAAACACCTTCTAGGGCAACCATAAAGCGGGAGGACCAGAAGCCCAATGAGGAGTTGCATTTTTTCCTGGGCCCCTCACCTGCTGCTCAGTTTGTCAGGGACACTGCCCAGCAGGTGAGGGGTTGGCAGGGCACTGTGGGAATGCTACTTGTTCTCTGGAGTAGTCATTCTGTTTTTCCTTATCTCACTCTCTGGATCTTCCGGGGTCTGTCTGCCATTCAGTCTAACATTCACTAGCTTTCCTCTGCTTTAAAAAAAAAAAAAAAAAAAAATGTTTGTGTTTCAGATTGGTGTGTCCTTGCAGCATGTGGAGCTAGAGAAGAATGTCTACAGCCCAGTAGTGGAGGAGATGATCCTAAAGGTGCGTGTGTGTTTGCAGTTTGCTTGATTCTGTTATGGACCACAAAGGTCATTTGAGGCTCCTGGTGATGTTCTGGGGTTTATGGCACAGTGACAGTTTCTTTGTCTTCCTGCTGTGGATCAGGCCATGGAGCAGTTTGCCAGTGACATCCTGAGGGAGGCACTTGCCAGGGCATATCTGAAGTCATCTCAGAACAGGTCAGCCCGCCCCTCTGTCCTCATGTCAGCCTTACTTTGACTCACTCTGACAGGCATGATTACAGAATAAAACCTGGTTATATGGAGATGGGAGTTGGACTCAGTTTGTTTTATTGGAGTTGTTTTGTGAGTGATTAATTTATATCATCTATATTAAGAGGTGCATAAAAATGCCACAGTCTCACCTGACAACATTACTGCATTTTACATTTCATTTTAAAAAAGGCTATCGATATTGAAGCATGACTTTACTCGGTCCCACAGTGTTGAACCATAAAGTGCTGTGTAATGGGATTAGGAGGAAGAGGAAACCTGAATTTGTCTCTTTCTCTCTCCCTGAAGGGCTCCCAAGGAGATTACGGCTATGGACATCCATCAGGCTGTAGCTGGCATCCCCGCATGCGATTTCCTCACCAACAGGTTCATGGGCTTTCTGGTGAAGGACAGGACCCGCACAGACTAGGCATGTTCAAGCAGCAGGAGGAGCTCACATGCTGCAGATATCCACGACACGACCAACGGGATGAACGTGTTCTGTTGGAGCCCTTAGGCAGCCATATGAAACTGAATTATCCTGAGCTCAGGACTCCTGCCCTCGCGTCATTAAAACCATTTTCGTATAGGAGCCGTTGCAGATCCCTGCACAATACACCAGTGTGCCCATGCACAATAAAAATCTTCTTTGGAAATAAAGGCTCCCACTGGCTCCGAATGCCTTGAGCTGAGAGCTGCCTCACAGGTTGCCTTGTTTCTTACTGCAGCGTGAGGAGGAGGCTTCGGTTTGGTGCAGTGCCCAGCCGTTAGTTTTGTGAGCTGCTGCTTCTTTCTCTCTAATGTTCCAGACTGTGAAGTGTCTTTGACCTCAGTCCAGAAGTTGACTTAAATTCAGTAGGTACAAGCATATGTTTTTTAAAGAACGTGCACGCACTGGTCGTTCCGGACCAGGGATGAGTTGCTCTTTCTGTACACAAGATTGTATTGCTGTGTGTCTTCACACAGCTCTCAAGCACCTGACAGCACAGGCACGCTTCTGGGTTTGACTTGGGACTGTCCTCATCAGTCCTCAAGATGGAGTCTAATCATAACAGGGCAGTTCCACACTGAGACCACACTACCCAAGCTTGTTCTAATTTACTATGGTTATTTGTGTCTTTTACAAACGTTTTTCTTTTAAAGCAGACTAGGCAGGCAACCCTACTGTGGTAAAAATCACTATCACGATTAGCAGAGTGAAGTTAGACTGGAGATCTTGAAGTTCATAATTACCTTTTCCAGTTATAGCGGTGGGATATGTTTTGTCATAAGTGAACTTCTGGCAGGTTTGGGATTAGTCTAACTGCTGGGTTGTGACATGTAACACAGATGACCAGGTCCTTAGTGCTGCTATGGCAGGGCTATGTCTTTCAAGTAAGAACTGTGTAGATGCTCCTAAAACCTTCTATGTCTAACACTCATTCTTTTTTTTTTTTTTTTTTCCCCCTATTAATTCAGCTAAACAAAGACATTACTTAGCTGTTTGTTCTGAATGATTTGGTCAGTGTTCCACAAAGCATTTTATCAGTTTTATGACCGTGACATTGTCACATGTTGGGAAAGACTTGATACATATTCAGGTACAGTGTTAATTTCTACATGGAGATCATGACGGTTCTCCCCCCACAGTTTTCAGTGTGTTGCCTGTAATGTCAATATATGATGTGACATTTTTACATTGTGTTCAGAATACTGTGTTCGATGGGTCCAAAATGTATTACTGTCCTGTAGAAAAAAAAAATGTTGCAAAGTTGTAGCTTTGCACATGGACATGCTTCACTCTTAAAATGTTCTCGTTAGAAAGACATGCTGTTAATCTTTTTTTTCCCCCAAAGAACAGAACGTACTACAGTATAACTAATTAAGGGTTGCTAGTTAACCCGTAGAATCACTACTAACCCTAGAATCAGTAACGAACCTTTCCAGAGTCTTATTTCACACACTGCACGTATTACACACAGATCTTAGAGGCTTGCGTTTTGTGTGCCACAGAAGAAGTGACCAGTACGTCTTTTATTTTAATCTGTTGAATTTCATGTCCTATCAGAAACGTCATTAAGGGTGGGGGGCGGGGGCTGGCTACCACAGCACCTGCAAGTTGTACAATTGTGAAATAGTGGAAGGTACAGAAGCCCATGGGTGTGTAGATCCTCAGACTGAACCCCAAACCTTCCACATGGTACTTCAGTCAGTATGCACCAAACTACAACAGATCAGTGTGGTCATTTATGACCGAGGTCACATGATGATACTCTGTTTTTACAGTGAAGATCAAAATTGAATTTATACAGTTCTGTTAAACAGTTGGTTTTTGAATACTGTTGGTTGACAAGGGGTGAATTATGGTTCATTTTAGAGCTGTTGTACATAATCTTAGTATTAAACTCAGAATGTAACATTAATAAAACTTTGATCTCCTAAATCCAGTTTTCATGTATTAAACCCTCATTGTTTAAAGGGTTAACTGTTCATGTTTCTTAAAAATGCTTCTCTCCAAAATGAGTGAATTTCTGAAACTTGTCCTTAATTGGAAAACTCCCTCCTAGCCTCAGTATATTTGTATCCTATCTGGCCATTTTATGAATGTGTCAGTGTGTAAATCATTGGGAAATTATTGAACTGCCACTAAGTTTGGCACAATGTGAGACAGTCAGGTTATCACTGTTGAAGTATTTCTATATCAAACCTTGCTTTTATCAAGGATTGCAGCCTTGTCTTTTTTACACAAAAGTCATGGAATGTGTTCACCACTTTTGAATAACTCTGCGGCATGTGGTGATGACAGATGTGCACAGGTAGTTTCCCAGTGTTTCAGCTGGAGGTGTATTGAGGATGAGGGGAGCAGCTTTTCAGTACTGACCATTCCTGATCCGCAGTCAAGTATGATAGCCTACCAAACCTCACTCTGTTTACAAGCGTAGATGAGGTTATCAGGATAATCGTGCCTTGCGTGCTGCTTTCACTTTAAATTAAAAAGTCCCCCTTTTCCAGCCGGATTTATGGAGATTAGTGGCTGACCCATTAATAAAGCAGCTTTTCAGAATACTGAAGTCAGAGGGCAGGATGTTCCTCCAGTAGGACAGCACATGTACACCAGCATTTTTGAAACTTTTTTTTTATGTAAGTATTAGATGAGGAAAGAATAATCTGGATATTCTACTTTGTTGCTCAATAGTGTATAGCAGTACAAATGTGTGTAAAGAAGGCAGACACTAAGACTTTGAGACTTTTTATTTTAAATTATGGATTTAGAAACATACCTCAAACAGAAAACTATACAATATTTACATTTTCAGTTTTATTTTCGTTTATTAAAGGTAGGTAGGTCCAGTTTGTTCTGTCCTGAAATAAAAAACTAGTAGACAGAAGGGCTAACTTGCTGTCAGTGTTAAAACTGATTTGTGCATACGCTTAGTAACTCGACTTACTTTAAAAACTATATAACGGTGGTACTGGGGTGCAGTCAGTAGTGTTGCTGTCTCACAGCACCAAACAAACGTGTGTTTGATTCCCCTGCTCAGTCTGTGTGGAGTTGTTCATTGGAGAGCATGTTCTTCCCACATCTGTGTGGGTTTCCAGTTTCCTTCCATAGTCCAAAGACATATGCTAAATTGCCCTTGATGGGTGAGCGAGTGTGGCAATGCTGTGATTTGACTGGCATCCCATCCAGTCAGTCTTGCATTCAAAGCATATGGGATAGGCTCTGGTTCACTGAGACCCTGCTTAGGACAAGCTGTTATTGAAATGGGATGGACTGTACCAAACATGTCTTATTCCAAGTAATATTTTGTGCATTTTTTCACAAATACACACAGAAAACTTACAGGGCAGCCACTATGTTAATATATTAGAAACTGGAAAAATAATCTGGCTTTAAATTAATTTAAAACATGCACATTTGTTCCCTCCATTTTAAATGGAAAACCCTTTTCCCCAGCTATTCGCACAACTTTTTAGTGTACGACACTGCTGTTTCAGCTGTAATGGAATCATTTGAAACGTTTTCCTTTGCATAGTTGTCTTGAAGGGACTGAAAATAAAAACATAGTTTCCTTGTTTTTGCCACGAGGACTCAATCATATGTTGAAGATTCTGGAACCACTTTGAAAGATGGCAGAGGAATTAGGTGACAGCTTGGTTTTAACTACCTGTTCCTAAAAAAAATGAGAGAAAGGCATTATTTTAACCAACTCTTCCACCACATCTTTTGCAATTTTCCTGTGTGTTAAATAATAGCTGGTGTGAAGTATAGGGGTGAAATTTAGTCTTTATGGAATTTTTTTTTCTTTATTCAGCTCTTTCATCATGAAATCGCGAGTAGTAGTTTGCGTGGGTGGCCAAGCATGCTTCCCTCAAAATCACATAGAGATACAAAAGCACTCCTCCATGCGATGAGACTTACTGGCTGGTGGGAGTAAGGAGCACTGTAGCAAAAGAGAAAGGGTCTCTGTGACATGAACATGAGAACTCTGGGAGCAGGACACAGAGTTACATTAGTGGATTCTATAAACTTAGTTTGGGCACTAAGTTTGTGTCCTGAACCACTATGACTTCTAATCCCCATATATTGTTTTCAAAATAGTTGTTTCAGGAGAAAAAATGCAAAAATGTAGCACTAGAACAATGTTGTTTCCTGCTCCCAAGCCCAGTGTGTATGAATGAATAAATCAGACTGTAAATTAGTATAACTGTAAAACTGCTGGTCTGGCCAAATTTCAGCACCTGCACTGCAGGGACAGCGCACTCACTTTAAATCTGTTCTTTTGACTTGCTCAAAGGGCTGATTTTCAGAAAGTGTGCTATGCAATGATACTGCTTAAATTCTGGCTTCACTTAGCTGCATCCAAGAATTGGATTGGAATTTCACTTACTTCACAAGATAAATTCTATTCCATTCCATTTTCTTGACTGCTTGTCCAGCTAGGGTTACAGTGGCAATAGGGAGAAGGGGGTAGCCCAGACATCTTGTCCCACGCAATTTCCTCCAGCTCAGCCCTGGGTCCCCAGCCGCTCCCAGGCCAACTGGGAGATATAGTCTCTCCAGCGGGTCCCGGGCCAACTTCGGGGCCTCATTCCAGTTGGCTGTGCCTGGTATACCTCCAAAGGGAGGCACCCAGGGGGCACCCTTACCAGATGCCCGAACCACCTCAACTGGCTCCTCTCAATGCGGAAGAGTAGCGGCTCTACTCTGAGCTCCTAGATGTCCGAATTCCTCACCCTATCACAGAGAGTGAGTCCCACCACCCTGCGGAGAAAACTCATTTCAGCTGCTTGTATCCGCGATCCTATTCTTTCGGTCGTTACCCAGAGTTCATGATCATAGGTGAGGATAGAGACATAGATTGACCGATGAATCGAGAGCTTTGCCTTATGGCTCAGCTCCCTCTTCACAACTACAGTCTGGTACAGCGATCGCATTACTGCTGCCACTGCTCCCAGCCTGCAGCTGATCCCACGCTCCCTTCTCCCCTCACTCGTGAACAAGACCCCAAGATACTTAAACTCCTCCACCTAGGGGCAAATTCTCTCCCCTTAGCTGAAGGGGGCATGCCATCCTTTTCTGTGAGAGAACCACGGACTCAGACTTAGAGGTGCTGATCCTCATACCAACATTCACACTCGGCTGCAAACCGTTCCAGTGCGTGCTGGAGGCATGCATGTGATGGTGCCAAAAGGACAACATCATCTGCAAAAAGCAGATACATCACCTTCCGGCCCCCACATAGAATGTCCTCCTGACCTTGGCTGCACCTTGATATCCTGTCCATGAAAACCACAAACAGGAGTGGAGACAAAGCACAACCTTGGTGGAGTCCAACACCCACATTGAACGGGCTTGACTTAATGCCGAGTATGCGGACACAACTCTCGCTCCGTGTGTACAGAGTCCGAATGACCCGCAGTAGTGGCCCTGGCACCCCATACTCCCTAAGCACCTCCCACAGAATTTCCCTGGGAACACGGTCGTAAGCCTTCTCCAGGTCCACAAAACATATACACTGGATTGCAAACTCGCATGCCCCCTCAATTATCTGTGAAATGGTGAAAAGCTAGTCCACTGTCCCATGGCCAGGACAGAATCCGCACTGTTCCTCTTCAATCTGAGGTTAAACTATCAGCTGGAGCCTCCTTTCCAGTACCCTGGTATAGACTTTCCCAGGAAGGCTGAGAGGTGTGATACCCCGATAGTTGGCACACACTCTCCAGTCCCCTTTCTTAAAGGTAGGGACCACCACCCCAGTTTGCCAATCCAAAGGCACTGTCTGCAAGGTCCATGCAATATTGCAGAGGCGTATCAGCCATGACAGCCCCACAACATCCAGGGCCTTAAGCAGTTCCAGGCGAATCTCATCCACCCCCGGTGCTTTGCCGCTGTGAAGCTTTCCAACTACCTCAGTGACTTCAACCAGGGAAATGGACTCTGATACCCTGGAAGCCCCTGGCCCTGACCCCCATATCTCTAGGGTTTAGGAGTTCCTCAAAGTTCTCCTTCCACCTCCCAACAATGTCCTCATCTGAGGTCAGAGTTTCTCCACCTTTGCTGAGCACAGCTTGAATGAAGCTCCTCCTCCAACCCCTCTTGAGCTGCTGGATGGTTCTCCAGAAAGTCATTTTCCATAGTCTCTCCAAATTCCTCCCATGCTCCAGATTTTGCTTCTGCAACCACAGCGGCTGCCACCTTTTTTGCCTGCTGGTACCTATCTGCTGAGTCAGGAGTCCTCAGAGCCAACCAGGCCCTAAAGGCCTCCTTCTTCAGCTTGATGGCTTCCCTCATTACCGGTGTCCACCAGCGGGTTCTTGGGTTGCCGCCGTGACTAGCACCCACAAGCTTTTGGCCACAGTTGCGCCTGGCTGCTTCCACAACGGAGGTTTTGAACAGGGTCCATTCAGACTCCATGTGTGTAAATAAAATGTAAATGTAATGTAATGTCCCTTACCTCCTCCGGGACCTGAGAGAAGTTCTCACGGAGGTAGGAGTTAAAATCATTCCGGACAGGGTCCTCTGACAGTCGTTCCCAGCACACCCTCACTATACGCTTGGGTCTACTAAGTCCATCCATCAGTTCTCCTTGCCACCTGATCCAGCTCACCATCAGATGGGGATCGGTTGACAGCTCAACGCCTCTCTTCATCCGAGTATCCAGGACATGTGGCCTCGAGTCAGGTGAAACGACTACCAAGTCAATCATTAACCTTTGGCCCAAGGAGCTCTGGTACCAAGTACACTTATAAGCATCCTTGTGTTCGAACATGGTGTTTGTTATGGACAAACCATGACTAGCACAGAAGTCCAATAACATTTCATCATTTGGGTTTAGGTCGGGCAAGCCGTTCTTCCCAATCACCCCCCACCAGATTTACCAGTCATTGCCAACGTGAGCGTTGAAGTCCCCCAGCAGGACTACGGGGTCTGTAG
Source organism: Scleropages formosus (assembly GCF_900964775.1). NCBI lineage: Eukaryota > Metazoa > Chordata > Actinopteri > Osteoglossiformes > Osteoglossidae > Scleropages > Scleropages formosus. The sequence continues at coordinate 22,472,850 of NC_041808.1, read as the reverse complement.
GTGGGGCCCTGTCCAGAACCCCACCCACTCTCTCCAAGAAAGTTGGACACTCTGAACTGCTGTTTGGTGCATAAGCACACACAACAGTCAAAGTTTTCCTCTCTGCAACCTTAAGTCGCATTGAGGCGACCCTCTCGTCCACTGGAATAAACTCCAACTGCATGGCAGCCAGCCGGGGGCTTGTGAGTATCTCCACACCTGCCCGGCGCCTCTCACCCTGTGCAACTCCTGAGTAGAAGAGAGACCACCCCCTACCGAGAAGTTTGGTTCCAGAGCCAACACTGTGAGTGGAGGTGAACCCAGCTATATCTAGCTGGTATCTCTCAACTTCCTGCACTAGTTCCGGCTCCTTTCCCCAAAGTGAGGTGACATTCCGCGTGCCAAGAGCCAGTTTCTGCTGTGAGGGTCTGCAACGCCATGCGCCACCCTGCCCCCTCCTGCTGCCTGACAGGCATTGCACTCAAACCCTATATTGGACGTTGCGGGTGGTGGGCCCACATGGCCCCCCCACGTTGCATTTTTGGGCTGAGCTTGTCCAGGTTACGTGGGCTGCCCGGCCACCAGGCACTTGCCCAGGAACACTACCCCCAGGCTTGGCTCCAGGGGCAGGTCCCAGTGACCCTATTCCAGGCAGGGTACGCGTTGCACTTTTAATCTCTTTCATGGGGATTTTTGGATCGTGTTAATCTGGATCTTCACTCCAGACCTGTTCGCCTTGGGAGACCCTATCAGGACCATACTGCTCCCGACGATACAGCTCTGGAAATCACTAGATCACGCAAGCCCTTCCACCACGACAAAGCCCCGATCCAGAAAAGGTCACAAGATAAAGACATGTAAAATAACACTGTCTACATCTGACAACACAGCTGTTCATGCTTCTGTCCTTACTAATACGGGCCTTGTGGGCTACCACTGCCTATATATGTGCTACTCTTAAGGCCCGAGGCAAAGCAGCAGCACACGGGAACAGGATGCACCAGTACCTCCTGACATTCTAGCTCATCGTCTTTAAATTATAAGCAAAATGGAGACTGATACTATACTTTACACAACCTTGTCCATATTGAGTTATGACTGTGATCAGGATGCAGTTTTGAATGAAATTTGGCCCTAATGCATCCTCTAATCTAGAATACCTTGCACAAATGCCTTTTGTAAGTTTAAAAAAAGCAAAGAGACGTTCAGCCCCTTTCTAAGCTTCGAACCTTCTGCCACTGTTTGCAGCACCATGCCCACTTTCCTGCAGCTGCTTGGAATTATGATTCTCTGTATGGCATTTGTTGAAGTCAAGCGCAGCAGACGCACTATACCTTGTATGACTTGGATACTGAGTGATGCTGTAATGTACAACACTGATTTTTATTCTATAATCTACGCCTACGGAGAGAGACTTGCATGGTTCTCAACGCGCAAGTTCCCAAGGTGACCTCTGTCTAGCTTCTCTGCTCTTACTCAAATCACCTCACTGTGCAACAATACTGCAGCCAACACATCTGCTCTTGAAATACTTCTGACAGATGTTTGTTCTTCAGCATCTAGAAGGAACCAGGTATCAATAAATTTGACATTAAGAATCAAAGAACAGCACTGACAGAATAACATGTGGCCCCAAGAATCAGGTAAATGGAGATTCTTAGTGTTGTGAAAGACCTTTATGGGGAGAATCCAGTATAGTGCTCACCTCTCCTCTGGCCCCATGTCTGAGCTGTGGCCTCTCAGGTAGGCGGTGTCGCTGGCCTCCAGTTGGGTCTACCTGCAGTATCTCCATCTGTTTGAAGGTGTCTCCGCTGAAGGCAGCCTGGTAACTGGTCTCAGGTCGGAACTCAGTCATGGTGGAGCTCATGTTTACGGGTTCTTTCTGAGCCAGCTTTGGGGGTCTCGCTCCCATCCAGGGCCGATGCTCTTGCCTGTGAGCCAGAGTGGAGTGAAAATAAATGAAAATAAGGAAAAGCGTGGCACATGTACACACAATATCATGTACAACACTGCTTGAAAGTATGTGAAGTACTTGTGTCTCTTAGTTTTACCACAAAATGGTTATTTAAAGAGAACTAGTCTTTGTCATCAGACATAATAGGTGTCTAATGACAAATTCAATATGTTGCTTTAGAGGAAATCATGTGTAGCAGAAAAATGGTAAAAGTGCAGATGCAAAAAAAGTGAAAGTTAAACCAAGTAGGTAAGTAGTCAGGTGTGTAAATCGTAATCATTTATTCATTTTATCAGTTTATTTTAAGATTTTATAACTTTATTGTAATGTTTTATACAGCAATAATGAGCATCCCTATAGGGTTCACATACTTTCAGGCAGCGCTGTAGTAATTAATAAAAGGGAAGTGCGTTTTATATGTTGTGACAAGTATCATTAACTCTAAGTAAATGTGTCCATTTTAATGGCATTTCATGATATTTTAGCACATATTGGTGTCAGTCTTGGGGCTCAAGAACACCAGCATGTTTACTATTGAAAATAATGGTATTTACATCTTTGAGTTACAAGAATTAACCTTACAAAGTGGCTTTCAGTAATGTATTACCTTCACTAGAAGGTGAATTATTGTATTTTATGGTTTCAAAGGTATTGTTTTTACTGATACTGTTTAGAAGATATTTTTAAAACCTAAAAGTCACAAATTTAAATGTTCCCCATTTAAAAAGCTATTTTATTGAGGCAATTCAGATTTAGTACATTCTCTCACAGGTAAAACAGCAGATTTAGATCCCCTATGAGTTAAACCTGGAAAGTTGGCATGTGCCAGGCTCTGTTAATTTGGTCAGAAAATGTCCGTCCATTCAACTGTTTTCTGAAAAAAACTTGTCCAAATCAGAGCGCAAGTGGTCTTGAGCCAGTTGCAGGAAGCTCAGGGCACCAGCTGGGCTACAAATGCACACAATCACTCACATACACACAGTAAAGGCAACTATACAATTAGAGGTTCCCCTGCAATGTGCCTTTGGATGAGGAGAAAAGCCATACAGACAGACAGGATATTCTAACCCATCACTCAGGAACTGTAAGACACATGTTTGTCAAATCAAGAAGGAAAAATCTCAGCATGGTCAAAAGTGTTACGATATGTTTTGAAGTCAAATAAGGAAACTCTTTCCACGTCTATATTGTGCCATAGCCGTTATCAGCGAGATGAGTCCAGTCCTGGCACCATGGCACAGTAGCGCTTGCTCTTTGGATGCATGGTGGTGTAGTGGTTAAAGCCACTGCCTCTGAACTTGGAGGGTGCTGTAATACGCTTGATCAAGGTACTTACCCTAGAATTGCTCCAGTAAAAAAAATTACCCAGCTAAATCATTCTATGAAGCTTAACATTGTAATTCACTTTAGAGAAAAACATCAACTAAATGAACAAAAATAATGTAACATTTGTCACGGAGTGAAAAGTTTCCACAGTTATTTGTCTGAGAAATATTTCTTAAACAAAATGGCATTTTTACAGCCCCTTACAGCATCTCTGAGCTGGGGGATGGAGGCACAGGAATTTGTTTGGGCAGACAGGCCCATTATTGAAAGGATGGTGAGCAATGATTTGGCACGAAACTAGGGGTGCGATGACGTCCACCCGGGCGAGACGCCTGTGGGGAAATGTCACTGGAATTCAGCATGGAGAGGGCCAGGCAAGTGCTGGGGACTGAGGTACCCCTGGGGAACGGCTTCATTTTTCCCCACTTCTGCAGGAGAAATCACATGTCATCAGTGGACTCAATGAACTCCTTAGAGTCTCACACACATCTGATTTAATGACAGGGTTTAATAGGGTTTAACCTGATTTAATAACGTGGTTCGAGAGACTGTAGTTTTTGACTGCCTGTGCTCTTCCTCATTTCCCCACGAAAAGAATGTGACAGCCCACACACAAATTCCCAAAGCAGATGCTTTATAATATAATCTGGAACTTAAGTTTTAACTGACGCAGCACACAGTTCACACACTTGCGCCACCGTATTACCTGTCTAGATAATGACATGTGCCGTGCGGGTGCGTGGGTGTCCAAGTGTGTAGACGTCATCCAGGTGTGTTGATGTCCAAGTGTGTAGGTGTTCAGGTGTGTGGACCTCGAGGTGAGTAGGTGTCCAGTTGAGTTGTGCCCATCGCAGCTCCTCCCTCCCTGCCTCCCCTCTCCCTCGTACCCGTAGGCGTTTGTGCTGCGCGCTCCCGTGCCTCCCGGCTCCTGGGCCGAGTCCCCTGGATACTGCGGACCCTCCGGCAGACGCTCGTGCCTCCTGCCCTCGCCGATCCAGGGGAAGGTCTCCTTCCTGGGAACAGGCCAGGGCTGAAAGTCCTCTTTGTAGCGGGTCACGCAGTGGAAAGGGCCCCCGGGGGGGCGGCACTCGTCGCGGGCTTCGAACACGGCGTCTCTCCCGGCCCGCGACGTCCTCTGGTCGGCAGCGGGAGCGCGCCCGCTCCTCGGGGCTCTGTGCTCCGGCTCCGGCTCCGGCTCGCTGATGGCCGAGTAGCTCTGGGTGCTGAGCGGCACCGAGAGGTCGGACCTGTCCAACTGGCTCCAGAAGCGCGCCAGGCAGCACACCCTGCTGATGCACGGCCACGCCATGGTCGCGCAGCACTGCCGGACGATCAGGACAGGAGGGGAAGGCGCGCGGGCAGCGGAAGAGCCTCCCAGGCGTCACGCGCAGAAAGAGCAACGCGAGCCCACGAGCGGCACCGCGCACCGCCGATCGGATGTGTCTCCGCGCTCGCGCGTCGTGATGGCAGCGCTCGCGCTCTTCCCACGTGGTGCGCAGCAGGGCTCCCTCGCTGCGGAGAGACGCGTCACCGTTCGTGCAGCGTCGGACACAAAGACACTAACAGGGAAATAGTCCAAGTACGCGGGCTTCAGGTGTTTTTCTGAACATGTGCTCGTTCTCCCCGTGATCGGTGTCCCAAATGTCCGCGAAAAGCGCTCAGGACCGCCTTGATTCAACTCTCCATCGCAGTGTTTGTAGCTCGAGTCGGGTGTCCAATAGCAGTGACTGCTGATCAATAACAGTAAGAAAAACAATAGTGGCAGGTGCCTTGAACTTGATCTACAATGACATTCTGAGCAATGGTTTGAGCTCGGGGGGTGCGGTGGTGCAGCGGGTTTGGCCGGGTCCTACGCTCGGGTGGGTCTGGGGTTCGAGTCCTGCTTGGGGTGCCTTGCGATGGCCTGGTGTCCTCTCCTTGGTGTGTCCCCTGGGGTAAGCTCTGGCTCACTGCGACCCCACTTGGTGCAAGCAGTTTCAGAGAATATTTTGATTTTCTGTCCACCCACCGATCAGAGCCCAGACAGCACCAGCACTCTCCACTGCACCACTCCACTCCATACTGTATAAACAAATACAAATGAATGCAATGTTTCTTACCGTAGTTATAACCAATGTGGAGGCATGGTGGCACAGCGGGTACAGTTGGTGTCTTACAGGGCCTGGGCTGTTCTCTGAATCCCACTTGCACTGTGTGGAGTTTTCATGGTCTCTCCGTGTCAGAAGTGGGCCCCATTCTATAGTTCAAAGTCATGCCTTTCATATGAAATGACACTTAACTGCCCGTAGAGAGAGAGAGTGTGAGTGTGTGTGTGTGTGTGTGTGAGTGAGGGGGGGGGGGGGGGCTACCCTGCAATAGACTAGCATACCGTACCAGTGATTCCAGGATAGGCTCTGGACTGCCACGACCCTGTTAAGGAGAAGTGGTTAAGAAACTGAGTGCTTATATTCAAGATTTTTACAGAGTCTAACTAGAAAGGCACCAGCCTTTTCAGGGCTCTCAGAACATGTGAAGTCAGAGCAACCGGTCAGTAATTGTTTTCTTTATAATTATTTATTTATCTGACTGCCACCCTGACTTGAGAAATGGAGCTAAGCAGGATATTTTCCACACACTGGGCCCCTTTCCAGCCTCAGGCTCTTGCTCAGACTGTTTATGTGCTCAAGTAGTCCACATCACTGCTCCATGAACTGCACTACTGTATACCGTCAGCACCAGTTGACCATCAGGCCCTGTAACCTTTCCCTGCTGGTCACCTTAGGTTTTCCTCACCTGGTCAGCTGTGAATGACAGTTGAAAGTAGCTGAAGGTTGCTGGATGTGGTGGGTGGGCAATGGTGTGATTCAGAGGTTGGGGTTGGGGGTGGTGACTGCAGCTAAAGGGGTTGATATGCAGTAGTTGGGGCAACTGAGGTAGCCTGGATTGTTCAGAGGTGTCAGGTGGTGGGCATACAGGTGACGAACAGAAATCCCTTCTTCACACTAGTGAAGAAACAGCTTTACCTCATTGGTCTTGTCATGGTTACCCTATACTGAACGGTCACTGTACTATTTATGGCCTCAGATGTTCTTCAAAGCCTTCCACACCTCCTTCACGTCGCTCATCCCTGATCCTCAGCCTCAGCTCTCTCTGCAAGCACCTCACTTCCTCCTTGTTACCTGCCCAGGAGACTGTCTTCTTCAGGTTAGGAAGAGGCTTCAAGTCACTTGCGACCCAGGGTTGGTTACAGGGGAAGCAGCTACAGCTGTGGTTGTTATGATGGTTTTCACACAGAAAATGATGCAGCTTATAACGCTCTCACGCAGTCCATCTATGTCCTCCCATGGGGTTCACAGAGCACTTCCCGGTCATTGGTCTTTGAGCAGCCTTTCAGTGCCTCATTATTCTCTGGTGACCGTTTCTTCATTGTGAACTAATTTAAATACATTTAAAGATCTAACAACAACTATAATAATATCCACCTAAAAATATTGCTGATAGGGTAGTGATCATTGCTTGTTCTGCAGCTCTGCTGCCAGAATGCCTTACTGTTCACAAAAAAGTATCGGTAACATGAAGAATAGATGCAATTATAAGTAGGATCTTAAAATGGGGTTTTGTTTAATCTAATAGGATTAGACAAATTAAACTGAAAAGGGGTCGGTGTTTAGACACATCACTGCTTTACGTGTGGTGTCTCCATCCCTCCTGGCTCTTACTCGTTTGCTTTTGGTTGGCCACAGATGACGGGCCTTGCATTTCTGGTAATGTATTCTGTTTGAACCTTGTTCTTCTTTCTTCTCAGAGTCCTGTACTGAAGCAAAAAGGTCCATTGCCATACCTTGGACAGCGCCATAGCACTCTTAGGCCCAAAGACTAGGTGATCACACTCATCACAAGAATATTTAACTCTTTTACATAGGAGTGATGGAATGCACACTCTTTTGACTAAGTACTAAGACCAAATTAAATCTTTAATGTTAAAAATATTCCTTGATTTATTTACCAGTTAGGTTCTGTAAAAAATGTCTCAGATATAATAAAGAACATTTGAGACTTTTATTTTAATATTTTCATCATTAACTGTATGTAGGACATTTGATTACCTTTCACGAAACTGTTTTTTTTTAAGTTCAAACCATAACAGAATTAGAGGTAATTTTAAAGGAATGAAAATAAAAACAAGTAACTAAACTCATTTTCAGTTATTGGTGGCTTCATCCCACAGACATGTTACAGCTGTTGAGGAAATACAGACAGGAGGAGGAGGAACTGTAAACAGTGTAGAAACAAGTCTAACGTTTATTGCATTCCCCTCGGACCTGCGATTATCATAATCGCATGAAATAAATTAAAATAAAAAACTGAAATTCAATTATAAATAAATGAAAATATAATTCCAATAAAATTCTCTTAAAACTGATATTTCCGGGGAATTCACGAGCGTCGCTTTGCACCTTTAATCACACCGTTAGGCTCACTGCTTGGCTTTTAAACTTGTTTCCCAGGGGAAGAAAATTTGAGTGCACATACCGTAAAACACCGAAACTGGCGGCATTCAAATAAGCGCGCGCGTGTCCACGTTTCGCTAACTGCTGGTAGAAGCGGCTGTTTAAATTAATCCGTTGGCATTGGGCAATTCATTTTCAATAGTAGTTTTAGAAATGAAAAGTGAGGAATAATACACTTCCTCGCCCATAGTTTGATGAACACGGGGCGGAATGAGTTGTAGCACATGATCGAGAACTCAAACTGTTGAATAGTGTGGTGATGTCTGTCTTTATTTTTGCTGCTAAACTGAAAAACACCGGTTTGGTGGTGCCACTGGTGAAAGTGAGGAACACCAATTGAGCGACGGCACGGAAAAACTTTTCTAAAACAAAACGTTACTGTAGAAATTACAGCTCGCGATGGAACACGTGCCTGAGTGCAACTCGCGGTACAAGGATGTTGAGTACTGGAATGAAAGATACGAGAAAGAAGAGTCGTTCGAGTGGTTTGGGGACCTTTCAAAATTCCAACATTTGCTGGAACAGCACATCCAGAAAGAAGACTCCATTCTAATCCTCGGTACGTGCAGCTTTTATTCCACTCCCACGAACTCCCAATTCTCTAACGTCTTACTTATCATGTAAAGACACCGACAATTGGCTCACGCAGCAGGCAATGAATTGCTGTGTTCTTTACAAGTTGTTGTTTTGAAAGACAGGAGACTGAAGAGCTGCAGCGGACCATTAAATTTATTACAGGGCGATATCAGCAGTGGCCACAAGAGGTCACTGTAGCCATAGAATTTAGATCCGCTTGTGGCCTGCCTTTGATTTCTATACTACTCTCTCTCTCTCTCTCTCTCTCTCTCTCTCTCTCTCTCTCTCTCTCTCTCTCTCTCTCTCTCTTTTGTTTGTGCTTTGGTTTTACGTTCACTTCCTAAGCACGTATACGGAGGACAATATGCATCATCTGTCACACTGGGACTGGTACTCATCCAGCTACATTTAGAGGAAATGTATGGATGTGTACTGAAAATCTGTGCTGCTTGTTGATCCATTGGCAGTGGAGAGGGCTGTCAGTGCCTGGTTCAGATCCCTGTGCTGTAGAACCCTGGGTCAAGGAATTTGGTTTAAGTGTCTCTATTACAGTACCATGCTTTGCAAATGGTAAATCACTGTGAAGTTTTCTTATCTACCATTGGATGTTGCCTTGAAGAAATGAGTGATCAAAGCAGTGGTTAATAAAAAAAAAAAAGTACATGTATGTAACCAGTTTGCTTAGGAAGTCCTGCCTTGTTTCGCAACAGTTCTTGTTGAGGGTGGGGGTGTTTTTGTTGAATACTAAACATCTGCATGTACTGAGTAGCTGTGTTGCTTTCTGAATACATCACCGATGTGCTGTCATGGGTCGCTGAGGCCCGCTGCATAATGATCTTTGTGGCTGCATTTATGTGCGGCTTCTAACACCTATGATTCTCTAATTCCCTCATGTTGCCACGTGTACAAGAGACAGAATTTCTTCTTTTCTACAGGAACAAGGAGGCTTTCATTTAAATTTTCTCCCTTCTAAATACGTTAACCTTTATGTCAGTGAGATCGTTACAGCTTATCGTTTTCGCAGAATATCAAAATGGTCGTTGCATTCTGCGGACTGACGCATCATCCTTCGAAATGGTTTAACTTGCAGGTTTGAAGGTCTCGGATCGCACGAGCCTCTCCGGCCTTTGCACTTATGCGCATATTCCTCGTACAGTAGCTGCAGATCCATATTTCTCTCCATGAGGGCACTGTTGTTCCGTAGCCGTTAGAGTGTAATATGAGGGAATGTTTTTTTTTTTTACATGCAGGACGCTTCTTTTGGGAGTTCAGAATTTGTGTCAGGGGATTTCTGCATTCTTCTGGGGGCAGCACTGTCGTTCTCCTGGACTTAATGAACCTGCACAACATTTCTTGCAAACCTTTGTTCTTGTATTTCCCCCTTCCTCAAATGTACCCACGTGAAGCAGCCGGGCTGAAAATGAAGCCCCTTCCTCTTTTCGGATCCAGAGACTCCATGTGCGGCCGTGCGCATGTAACGAATAGCACGCACGCAGGATACACGTCCATGCGTGCACGTGTAAGAGTTGACGCCCGTGCAGGATTCGCATCCCGCACATTTGTACACTTCTAAAGAGGACCACCTCACGTTTCCTTCTCTCCTGCATATAAACGTGGACATTTCTTAATACGGATGCAGTACAGTTGGGAGCAGAGCCTTCGGTCTCAACGCCGAGCGGTGATGGAGGGCTTTGTGGAGGATATAAAATCCCTCTATGGTGGCCCGATAGCTCCTCCTCACGAAAAGCCCTCGTGTAACTGGATCCCTGCCTAGTGCCTGCTGACAATGGAGGCAAAGACCTCTGGAGGCATGCCCCGGCCAAGGTGCGCTTCTCCTAGAATGACCAAGGTGGTCCCGCAGCAGTCTCGCAGTGTGCTTTGCCCGCGCAATCAGTATACTTCATGGGGACCAGCATACCGTGTAAAACACGGTGTATGGTTTCCGTTAAAGTTTCAAATCGAAAGGTTCATTTCGATACATCTCGTGTCAGACTGGAGTCCCGCTCACGGATGCGTCTGTCAGTGCTGGTGAGGGAGGTGGAGGCGGCCTCAGGCAGAGAGATCATCTGTGATCTTGGCATCGTGGCCTCAGGAGAAGGTAGCGCAGGTGGTGTGGTGCGGTGCGGTGTGGCGTGGCGTGGCGTGGGTGGGCTTTTGTTTGGGCAAGGGCTGTGTAAACAGTATTTCCTTTGTTGTGTTGTATTATTGTGGTATGAAGTACCCATTTGTTGTGTTGTAATCTCCTTTCTTTGTATCTTGCTGTCTTAAGATACAAAGGGGTGCAGGACTGTTCACATCAATTTTTCTGCCATCAACCTGGATTAACTGACGATTGCTGACCTGACGGAAAGAAAGTGAGAAAGTACTGTTTGATGTTGGCATGGGGGGGGGAGTATTTATACCAGTATGACCCTCAACTTGCTAGCAGTCAGACCACCTGTAGCCCTTCATGGACCCTCTGCTCTTCTTCTTTCCAGTGTCTGTATCTGTTTTAGAAATCATGACAACACTCCCACTTCTCGCATAGTGGGGTTAATTTGTTCCCTGAAATCACACAGTTCGGCAGATTCTTGTAGCAAGGGGGTCGAATTATCCTTGTTTCTTGTGGTAAAACATGAGTTTTCAGTGTAAAATATTTCACCTAAATTAAATATTTAATGAAAATATCTCGGGGCGGGGGTGGCGCAGCAGGCTTGGCCTTTGCCTGCTCTCTGGTGGGTCTGGGTTTCGAATCCTGCTTGGGGTGCCTTGTGATGGACTGGTGTCCCGTCCTGGGTGTGTTGTCCCCCCCCCTCCAGCCTCGCGCCCCGTGTTGCCGGGTTAGGCTCCGGCGCCCCGCGACCCCGTATGGGCGGGTGGCTTCAGACAGTGTGTGTGTGTGTGTGTGTGTGTGTGTGTGTGTGTGTGTGAGAGAGAGTGAAAATACCTTAGTAAATATTTTAATGCATGACAGTGGTAATAGAAACATATTTTATAATAATCATTTCATTCATTTTCAAACTGCTTGTTCTGGTCAGCGTCGCACAGGTTTGTAGCCTTTCCTGCATCGCTGGGAGTAAGGCTGGGGGGGGTTACACCCCGGACAGGATGCCACTTCATCACAGTGTAGCCACACACACGTAATACAGGCAATTTCCATGTCACCCGTGTTTTATATTTGTAACAGATTATATCTAGCTTGCCTTGTAGTGTTATTTTTTTCCTTAATTAATTCATTACCAATTACCACTTGTCCACTGCAGGGTCATGAAGCTCTGTAGTGTATGTGTGTATAGGCTGAGCTCCAAGTTGCTTTGCAGGTCCTTGCAAAGAGATACCTACAGAAATGACAACATTTTCACACTCCTTTCGTACTGTCATAATGGTCTCTGTCTCCAGCCGCAAAGACGAAGGACACTGGTGATGAGCTGCTCCTCGAGGAAAACAAACACGACCGCTGTGCTCACTGTCCATTCAGCCTATTGTACGTCTGCCATGAAATGGCACTTTGTGCACGGCAGTAGAATACCATGTGTCTTTATTCCAAACAATCACGGGAGCACTGTGGTGCACTGCTGGAATGTTCTAGAATGTGTGAATTTTTTTTTTTTTTTTTGTAACCACCATTCTGGCTGGCTGGCAGTTAATGCTGTGCTGCTTGCCAAACAATAGAGTGAGAGAAAAGAAAGACAGAAGCACAAAGAGGTGTATTTTTTTGTTTTTTTTTTGCAATATGTCTATTTGTGGAAAAAAATTGAAATGACAGATAAACAGATGAAATATTCTTAGGCTGTTTTTCATGGTGAAACAAAGGATTTTTGTATGTTCGGGAGAAAGAGGGACGGAGAGGCGGCAAACTTCTGTCGGCCGCCGGCCGCGCTAATGAATCACAAGCACCGTGTTCCGTTGTGGCGCGACCACACGCCCACCCCATACCTGCGGCTTTATCGTGAGACGTGGAGATGTCGACTCCTGCATCATCGTGCTGTGGAGGGAAGGCATGAATGAGTAGAAGGTATGAATGAAGGAATGGAATGAATGAATGGATAAATGAATGAAAGAAAGATGGGAGGACTATGAGGGAAGACCTCTGCAGTGGGGGAAGGGCTGTCTTCCTCCAAGTCTCTCGCCCTTACTCTTGCTGCAGTGTCTCGCCTCATTGGCTGCCAGGAGTCGGAGATGTTGGCTCTGCAGCAACCTGTTGGGTTCCCCTCCCTCCCTCCCTCCTACTCTTCTCCCCCTTGTCCTTGTTAGTGGGGTTCAGCCTTATGAATGAGCGTCTGAGCTGTCGAGGGAATGCTCAATGAAAACAGAATGTGGACTGTGTGTGTGTGTGTGTGTGTGTGTGTGTGTGTGTGTGTGGTGGGTGTTTTAGCTCGATCCGCAGTCCCCCGCCCCTCCTGAACTTCTGCACATTCGGGTCAGTGCCAGCTTGGCCAGCCAATGGAAACTTCACTTAGCGGGTGAGGAGCAGGGGCACCGTGCGCAGAATACTAACTGTGTTTCCCAGGCAACGGGGCTCGGAACTCAGAATTCTCACTGTGTTTCCCAGGAAACGGGACTGGGCTGATGGATAGACTCGGCTCTGATAAACACCGAGCAGAGCAGGGGATATGTGATGAAACTTACATGAGCCGTGTGTGTGTGTGTGTGTGTGTGTGTGTGTGTGTGTGTTTTACAGAAGAAATTGTGTGCTATAATTCCCACAGGTTTCCAGATGTACTGGAGACATGGATTTTCTGCTTTTCATTTTCATTACTATGGACACGAGATTAAGAACTTGGTGTGTCTCGAGCCGCTTTGAATCCCGACCGTTTTATATATTTCTTTATTCTTACACGCAAACCGAAAGTGACAACAGCAATATCATCTCTTTAGGATTTAAACCCCCCTGGTGGACCTGTCCCATATTCCTGCTGGGACCAACTTGAACGGAAATGATGCACAAGCAGGTTGCTGCCGTGAATGGTATCAGTTGTGTGGATTGTTCTAGATCTTAATGGCATCCACCTGCTCCTACACATGCACGTTTCTGCGTTGGACAGATGGCGGCCGAGATGAACGGGACCGGTTTTCCTCCGGCATGTTGCGGAATGGCTGGAGGCACTGCAGAGTCAACCCAAGTGTTGCCGGTGTCCCGCAGGAGAGGTCAGGAGGACAATTTAAACACAGAACACACAACACTGCTGCAAATGTGCTGCAGTGGAGGGGGGGGTTAGTGCGGATACAGGGGGGTGGGGGTTCCGGTGAATGGGAAAATGAATGAGAGAGAGAGAGAGAGAGAGAGAGAGAGAGAGAGAGAGAGAGAGAGAGAGAGAGAGAGAGAGGGGAAATGCCTGGAGCGTGGAGTAGACTACCAAACAAGTAGGGCCATGCTTGTCGTCATGGTGATGCACCGAGGCGGAGCCCCGATGCTTGGCCCTCGAAATAGGGAATAAGGCCATAGCTCAGATTATTCCCCTGCATGTTGCCTCTTAGCCGAGACTCCTGCCCTTTAAAAGTTGCATTTCGATGCACGTTGGGGTAGCTACTAAGGGGGGGGGGGCGCTGTGGGGTTCGTTCTCACTCATCAAAAGTGGGAGAAGCAGAGTTTTGCGGAGGACGCCGTTGACATGCGGACTGCATCTCCGCAGGCACCGCTGAGCCGTACTCCCTACGGCATCGTTGAGCTCCGGCGCCGCGCAGTCCTTGCTGAGGGATGATGTCATCCTCGGCGACCCCCGTTAGACAGGACTTGGCTGCCGTGTGGGCTCCCTCGCGTTAAATCAAACCGACAGGTGTCCGTTTTGGTGACAGTTGCTATGTTTGTGTGAATGATCCCACACTGTGATCCATGCTGGTGAAAATATTTACGGCCTGATGGTTCCAAACTGGCTTCGCAATCATCATCGCACTTTATGTTTGTGTGGGCAGTCCCAGATATGAGTCTGTATGGGTGATAGTGCTTGTGCGCCTGTGCATGCGTGTGTGCGTACGTACGTATAACAGTCTTACATCGGTATCCATGTTGGGGGATGTGCTTTTGTGTTGCAGCGGCTCTTTCTGGTAGGAACCGGTGTGAAAAGTGCCCATGAGCCAGTGCTGCTGTTCCCGTGTGAGCCAATGCGCAGCACTTATTATTGTTCTGAGGTCACTTTGCTGCCAACTAATGGCTGGACTCGGAAACACAGGTCGCCTTTGTTTCGCAAAAGATAGACATTTTAGAAAAGAGGAGGCGAGTGGAACACACACACACACACACACACACACACACACACACACACACCGTCCGAAACCGCTTGTCACAAGCAGGGTCGTGGTGAACCAGAGCCTAACCCGGCAGCACAGGGCGCAAGGCTGGAGGGGGAGGGGACACACCCTGGACGGGACGCCAGTCTGCTGCAAGGCACCCCAAGCGGGACTAGAACCCCAGACCCGCCAGAGACCAGGACCCAGCCAAACCCGCTGCACCATTGTGCCCCCTCCAGGGGAATACAGCGAAACATAAGTAAAGTAGAAAATGTTTGTGTCTTCAGAAAGTTGTAGTCCAGGGCAGCAGGAAGCATAGTGGTTAGGGCTGATCCCTGTGCGCTCAAACAGCCGAGCTTAGAATTCTGTCTCCAGCTGCAGGTAAATCAATGTAAGAAGTTTAACACTGCAACTCTCCTTGGGGAACAGCATCAGGTAGGTGTAAGCGATCGTAGCGTGAGGAGGCAATTTGTTGCTCACTGGGTACGAGGTCTGACGAAAGCCAGTTCTGAGACAGATTAGTTGGTTGTCATCCACTTCCCAAGTGCCCCATCACCAGTCACCCTGCAGGTCTAAAAGGTCGTTCAAGGGCCGCCTCCGATGCGGATGTTGCTCTGCCCATACATGGGTCGTGGTGGCAACACCAGCACACTGGAGAGCACGTTGCTAAGCCAGCAGGGACTGGAAACTCAGCTTTTCTGTGAACCGTTAGGATTAAAGCTGAACCATCCAGTGATCAAAAATACCAGGTTCATGTAGCTCGTTTTAAGGTATTTAAAAAACGTTTGCTGTTTTATCTGCGGCAGTTTAAGAAGCAGCTTTAGTGGAAGAAGTGATTTGGATGTCCTCTCGCCAAGTGTTTTTATTCTTAAAAATTTTTATTGGTGACCTTGAATAGCACGCTACAAAGGCTTTTCCAGGGTGGACTTGCTGACTTGCTGCAGTGTACGCTACAGCGCCGCCGAGCCCCAGACCCCTCTTCGCACTCGCCCCGTCGTCTGACTCGGCTTAAAAGTCAGCTTGCCGAAGCGGCGGAGGCTGTTTTGCGGGGTCCGATCGCGCATGGCCCCCAGGGTTCGCATAGTGGGCTGAACTGCCGAGGAGGAAGGCGAGGGGGTGGCGCTGGGAAGCCGCTACGGTTTGCTCATGGCAACGGCGTGCTCATCAAACCACGTTGCAGGGCTCGGTGTAAGTACAAGTCACTTTCCCTCACGCGGTCCGAGAGTTTCGCTAACAGAGGGACTGCGTGAGGAAAACGGAATGTGCGTCAGAAAAGAGGTGAAGCTATACCACTAGCATCCATCATCCATCCATCCATCCATCCATGAGCAGTCACTGGGAGTCAGTAAGGGCCTGTCTTGGAAACACAGGGTGTGACGTTTGTTACACTGGGGACTGCGTTTACTTTTACTCCCACATAGACACACTGACAGCAATTAATGCATGTTTTGTCACTGTGGGAGGAGGCCAGCAGTTGAGGCACCAGTGCTAGCTGCTGTGCCACTGTACTGCCTCTACCTGTAGCGCGCGCACACGCCATCTGAAACCGCTTGTCCCGGGCGGGGTCGTGTGGAGCCGGCTGGAGGGGAAGGGGACGCGCCCAGGACGTGACGCCAGTCCGTCGCAAGGCACCCCAAGCGGGCCTCGAACCCCAGACCCACCGGAGAGCAGGACCCGGTCTAACCCACTGCGTCACCACACCCCCTCTATCTTTCGCAGTAACTATTAAAAAAAAAAAAAAAAAACCACACAAAATAATCCCGATGGGTCTCTGGTGAAACTGCTGCCTGGGTTACACCCATTTTATCAGAGGCATTTACTTGTAAAATACACAGTATTTTTTTTCTTCTGCAAAAACATTGCAAAAATTGCCTTTGCCTTGACATTAAGTGGTTCCTTCAATTTGCTGTGCAGTTATGTCCCCTTCTCTCGTTTCATGTGATTTATGACTCGATTCATTAACTCCTAGTTTTTTCATTCCGTAGCTTGCAGTGCAGCAATGCGGTGTGCGCTGCCCTCAGATGAGCGAGTGGTTTTTTTTGAGGGCTACAGCTTTTTCCTCAGTTGTGTTGCATCGCCCTAGTAAACAGAGATGGAAATCTGTCATTTCTGCAGTTCCTGAAGCACACGTACATTTTGTCAGGAGACTATTGCTGGACTGTTATCCGCCCCACCCTTACTTGATGCCCTACAGCAACTGCAGCTGACACGATAGTCAGGGCAAAGGGAGGATGTTATCTAGAACCCAAGGCTTTGAGTACCACTGCAGTGGTCTTTTATAGAACCAGTCTTCTGGCTAAAGAAATCGCATGGATCAGTGTAGATATTGGAAGACTAGATCTGGTTCCAGGGGGCGCGGTGGCGTAGCGGATTTGGCCGGGTCCCGCTCTCCAACGGGTCTGGGGTTCGAGTCCTGCTCGGGGTGCCTTACGATGGACTGGCGTCCCGTCCTGGGTGTGTCCCCTCCACCTCCAGCTCTGTGCCCTGTGTTGTCGGGTTAGGCTTCAGCTTGCCGCGACTCCGCTTGGGACAAGCGCTTTCAGTGTGTGTCTAGGCTTGGTTCCACTGGCGCAACATACAATTACATGTGGAAAACAGAACCCCATGGGCACAGGGCTCACAAAGAGCAGGTATTGGCCGTCGTGGGAGGCAGGAACAGTGAAATAAAGTGTAACTTCCTGAGAGCTAGCCAGCATTTGTGTTCCCCTGTGTAGAAAAGCCTTTCCCAGGGCCATCTGAGCTACACACACGCAGTAATAATCCCACATTTGGGTCCATATGAAGTTCTTCCAAGATTCATTGGAGAAAATCATAAGTAACAATGGGGCTGTCTGAGGTGGGGTGTAAGAGGCCGGTCCGTGCCATGCTCTGCTGTGTAACGTCACCTGCATGGGCTCTGTACCTGCCACTCTTGTGGTCTGCTTTGGTGGAGCTGCACTTCAGCTAACCCCTGAGGCTTAGAGAGATGAGGCTTCAGACCGGCACAAATACAGGGACAACAGCCAGAGGTTCCTGGGTTGAATCCCACTCCTGCTGTAATACTGTTGATCAAAGTACTTAACCCTGAACTGATACAGCAAGAATACTCTGTTGTGTAAGTGATAATTGTTTGCGCGCACACACACACACACACACTCTGCCTGAAGTCGCTTGTCCCGAGTGGTGCTGCAGCGAGCCGGGGCCTAACCTGGCAACACAGGGCATAAGGCTAGAGGGGACACACCCAGGACGGGATGCCAGTCCGTCACAAGGCACCCCAAGCGGGACTCGAACCCCAGACCCGCCAGAGAGCAGGCCCCGGCCAAACCCATTGCACCACCCCGCCCCCCCTTATTGTAAGTAACTTACTGTAAAAATTATTATTATTATACTAACAGCCATATTTCTTTGACTCTTAAATCTCAATTTTTCAAATTTTAGCACCTCATAGTCGATGTTGTCTGACATGTTCGTACCTGTATCGCACTCTTTATTTGTTCAGTTGAGTTGTGTCCATTGCTAGTACCACATGAGTTGTATTTAATCTAAATTTGGCACAGAGGGTGATATTTTGCGGGGAAACACTGACGTCAGCAGTTTGGACTCTAACGGCGATTCTGAATTTTTGTTTAGTCTTTCTCCGCTGTTCATTTCTGTACTTCACATCATAAATCATGAGTAAGGAATTATTAATTTCTAATTTCATGATTTGTTTCGCACCTATTATGTGGTGTTGGCTTTTTTTTTGTCATAGCTGCATCTCTATTTCTATGGTGCGCTTTACAATCTGGCGTCTTAGACCAAATAAATATGGCTTATAATAAAGAATTTAGAATATTCTTGGCTTCCTTCCTAACAGAGAGGGCTGACTGGGGTTCGAGCTCGCATGCCACCTATACTAAGTTGGGCTTGCGGTAGGCAGCCTGTACCCATAAAGCTGTTCTCACTCACGCAGATGGTGTTTAGGTCAGGATGATGTCTTGCACTCCCTGAGGTCCGTTGTAACATCCAGAAAATTCAGGCTGCCGTGTTTGTGCTGCTTGTGTGGCTGTGGGATGGTGGGAGTTCATCTTATCTTGTTTTTCAGGACATGACAGCTGGGAGACGGGTGAGGCGGACAGCCCTTCTCTTCCATCTCTCCTGCGATTAGAGTCGATCTTCGTCCTCTGATGTAACCCGCTGGCTTCCGATTACAGTTGTGCCCGTGTCTCACCGCGAACTGCGTCGTGCATCTGCTGCGTTTCTCAGAATTTTTGCTCTTCATGCCGAAGGCCTTAATCCTGTCCCTGATACATTTATAAGCGCTGGAGCAGCAGTCACTCTGTGAGTTGCTGCAGTCGAGCTCTGGGAAGGGTTTCTATGTTCAGTAAAGGCTGGATGAAAAAGCTGCATGGATGCATGGAAGTATTTTAACTGGGTTTGTCCAGCTGCCGTGCAGTTGAAGCGACCGACTAGGTGACATGAACGGTTCAGACCAACCTTGATCTGGTCATTTTCCTAGCAACGTGCACTGTTTGTGACTCCCGGTTTTAGCACACAACCCTTGATGAGTCTGTAGTGATCATTTAGGGTTGCGTGCAAGTGTTTCTTGCCCTTAAATGTTCAAGTTGTCCTTGAGAAGATAATGGAACACTTATTTAACTAAACCCACTTCTCAATCTGTTATTTCCTTGTTTGCTTTTTTCTGAGAATAAACAAAATAAGAACACCACAAGCGACAGAGCGCTTCAGCTTGGGCAGCCTTACTGTGTTTTTTGCTGTGAAGCAGGAATCACTGCTTTGTCAGTCAGGTCATCGCAGGAAAGTCAACCATAAAAGCATGAAGCAACCTGGCATCCCCTTCTTTCTGGGTCTAGTCCAGGTCACAGGGCCAGTAACCAGTTTAGAGTCACCACACACTGTCGGGTTCATCGCAGACCAGAGCCTAACCCAGCATCATTGGGTGCTAGGCTAGGAGGATTACACCTTTAAGGCCTTTAACGGCCTTCCTGGCACAGAAAGACATTTCAACATTTTAAAGTAAGTTTGTAGATTTTCTTCTATTAATTTCTTCTGGGGGTCACGGTGGTGCAGTGGGTTGGACCGGCTCCTGCTCTCTGGTGGGTCTGGGGTTCGAGTCCTGCTTGGGGTGCCTTGCGATGGACTGGTGTCCCATCCTGGATGTGTCCCCTCCCCCTCCAACCCTACACCCTGTGTTGCCGGGTTAGGCTCCGGCTCCCCGCGACCCCGTGTGGGGCGAGCGCTTCGGACAATGCGTGTGTGTAATTTCTTCTGTGTCTTCTACTGGGAGTTTAACAAGTCTGTCACAAAGTTGGTTTTTGTCAGCGTAACTCGTGCACAGCCGCATAACCACGTAAGATTAGAGTGTTAAAGAAGAACGTGGTAAAAACAACATGTTTTTGCAGCCTCCTGCCATGTGACACTACTGGAGTGTCAGAGGAGGAGTTAATACACTGAGCCTGCGTTTACCACAGGGACATGACCACGGTTGTTGTCATCCTAATTTTAATATTAATGTGCTGCTGTGTTTCTCTGAAGCTAAAAACGCGTGTCATCTTATCCAGGACCTAAGAAGTCCTTTGCTTCCTTCGAAGAGCTAAGCAAACGGAAAGAAAATGGTACCTGGGTTTGCCACCATGTCGATTGTCTTGGTTTTTAATGGGTGACTTCAGGTTCAAGGGCACATGAACTCTTGACTGCACACATTCAATAAGATGAATCATTTTAAATTCAAATGCTGTGGTCTGAGATGGCCTTCGAAATGAAGTATTCAATATGCTCCGTGTTTACTGGGATTCAGAATCGTGACCTCCTTTCTCAGCGTGCGCCTACTCGACAGAAGAGAGATTACTGTTTCTGAAGGATAAACCATAATGTGATTTTAAAAAAAGCACTGAGAGGATGGATGGTTGAAGGGAGGAAAAACAAGAACATGACTTTGATATGGTCTCTGCTGAGAGAACGGCACTGATTTAAAAGTGGAATAGATGACAGCACGGCTCCGCTTTGGACTGTCGATAAATCGCCATGCGCCTTATGCTGAGAACACCACATGAGCTGTCCACGTGGACAAGGCCCATGGAGCACAGACTAAGCCATGCTGGGTGAAGGGTGGGTGGTGAGGGTGGAGCAGGTTTGGGTTCTGTCCCTCTTGGGGCTCATGTCTACACGTGGATTGAGCACGGTGCATTGAGGACTGCCGGTGGAATATGTCGGTCAGTGCTGTGCCCCACTGGCCCACTGTACTCACAACGCTCACACCCACGGAGTTAAGTGCTAGTGCTCACCTTCCAGAGTCGCCGCAGAATGTAACAACTAGGTAAATGGCTGAGGGAGTGTGTGTCACTGTATGTATGCACCCGCTGATTTGACAAGCATACTGCAGCAGTGGGTACTGCTGAGGATGAGGATAATGGCCTTGACTTGAACATGAAGGGCAAGGAGTGACATGACACTGGCAGGCAATAATGTTCTCTTTAGGTCACAGTCAGGGTTGCTCAAGACATCTGTCTACTGCATACTTTCCTCTGCAAATGCAACTTAAATAGCTTAAAGATTTTTCAGTTTAAGTAGCAAAAGTTAAGACAAAACTAAATTGTCAAGGGTGTAGCACTTGTCCTCTATGGACTTGCAAGTGTTTGATCTTAAATTGCTGAGGGTCTTTGGGACTGGCACTGACCATGGCACGCTGTCCATCAGGTGCTCAGCTACTGCTGGTTCCAGTTCCCGTCGTCCTGTTCTGCTGCCTGCCAAGCATACATTTATAGGGGGGATTGCCCTGTTGCATAGTGATCCTTGGGAAAGTCAGGCACATAAACACACACACACACATGCTGGCAGGAGGTCAAATTTTTTGAGCTGTGTCAGTGGAAAGAAGAGCGCTTGTTCCAGCTCTGCACCGTGTAGCAAAGTGAAAGGCGGAGAAGGAGAATTCCCAAAGCTGGAGCTAAGGGCATGAAGCATGTTGTTGACTTTTATGTTGACCAGTGTTACAGGAAACTTCATTGACTGTCACGCTGTCCAGTCAAGTATTGTGTCCGTCCACTGTCCTCTGATACGACCGGCTTCTGTCAGAACTAACACTGATAACTGGCTCTAAATCAGACAGGCTTTTTTTTTTTTTTAATTGGTGCCAAGTTGTTTTTTAAAAGTTGTCATAGTGCTGTACCTCTTTAATAATGACAGGAATAGTCAGTGTCACATTCCATAGCCACATGCTTTTGTTGAAATGAAGCAATATACTATTTTTTTGTCAAACTGAATCCCTTTAAATCTCCCTCCCACTGAGAAAGCAAAATAGCTTAATTATTTTTAAAAGTAATTTAATACTTCCATACAAAGAATCAGTCATTTTTCGTCGACTTGGTTTTCAACACAAATAGGTCCAAAGCACAAAGGTTTTCGGTTCTGGCTCCGATGTGGCGGGACAACCGCCCCCTCTCACTCGGAACTGCTGAATCTCTGCCTGCATTTAAGAAGGGTCTTGAAATTCACCTCTTCCAGACTCTCACTTCTCCCATGATCTAGGTACATGTAATGTCTAAATGTTTATGCTCTATAACTTTGAGATCATAACTGTTGGATAATGCGTAAGCTTTCACGCAACTACTTGTACAATGTAAATGTTTAAGAAAAGAAAACGTTTATGCAGCTACTCGTGTGATGTACATTGGTTAATACGGTGGAAAGTAACAAACTAACTGTGCTTTAGAATTAAACATCTGCATCTAAGTATCTTTCTGTTGATTTAATGCACACATTATATTTCTGTGAGATGTACGTCACTTTGGAGAAATGTGTCTGCTAAATGAATAAATGGAAATGTAAATAACAAACATACCTTGATATTAAAGTTTTTCATCATTTTTGTAAGATATATGTGTATATATATATGTACTTTAAAAGAGGTCTCTGTTAGTGTCTCTTTTGTTTGTAAAAGGTGATTTCTTTTTTTTTGTGTATGAGTAGGGTCTCCTCAGCATGAACAAGCTCTCGTTCTGGGTCTGCCATCAACACTGTTTTGAGCCCCCTCAGAGGGTGGTTGTGTGCGTGCGTGCGTGCGTTAAACAACATTTCTCTGTGGACCCCACACTCCATCGACACTCCCTTTGATTCGTCTTCGTACATTTCTTATTGTTTCCGTCTCTGGATCTCCAACATGTTTGGGGTTACATACACACAGCTGTGCTGTGCTGTTACATGCGTCTCTATACATTTGTTAGGTGGGGTCCGGCCCGGGTGGAAGAACGCCCTCGTAGTTTTCCTCATTGCTGCTGAAAGATTACCGAGAGCTTGTCTCCATGGAAACCATTGTGAAGAACCCACCCTGTTCAAACCTACATGTTTTTTCATTCTTGGCATCTCTCTGTTGCCTGGGACAGAGATCTGGTGTAACATTAGCAAACACTCAGTTAACTGAAACCCAGGCAGAGCGCTGCTTTATGTTCATTGCTTCATAGATACCTTCAGAATCTTCCAGGTGAACATTTCACTTATTTTTGCAGCTGCATGTACTCCTGATGAGATTTGGGTTACGTCTTGGCTGCAGTTGTACGAAGGACCAATAACTCGCAGCATCGTTGTATTGTATCTTGCACGGCCTGCAGATGAGGAGCTTCGAAACTGACCAGGGTTGAGCTCCTACCATGAAACTGTGTTCATGTTGCCGTTTTGGCTTGTGTTTTTAGTGGCTAAAGTGTTGCTAGAAACAGTTGGTGACAGCAAGTGGCCAATGCTATAAACAAAACCAAAACCGTGGCTCCAATAAAAAGCTTTGACCCCATATAACCTTTTCTGCAGATTCACTTCATGTTAAGTAACCTGACACGCTCATCACTCAGCATGACTGACAGTTGTGCTCCACTTGATTCCCGCAGAACACAGATCTGAATAGTTCCAGTGCTCCCATTGACAGGTCCAAAGTGTCCAGTCAGCCTTGACCATGTAGGGGCGATGAGGGTGGAGGAAACTTTTTCCACTGCAGATTACCCTGTCGGTCCATGTGCGGTACGGTCGCGGTGGAAACTGCTGTGCGAGCGGGAGACTTGTTTTCAGTTTGTTACACAAGAGGATTAGCAGGCTGATGCAGAGGCTGAGGACCCAAGGATGGCCAGGCCCATGTTTTGTTTCTGTTGGATTAGTCGCCTTCGCGTTATACAGACACTGGTATGCGTGTTTATGACTTTAACCGAGTTAGGGTTTAGTTCGTTCACATCAACACACTGCGTTCAGTTGGCTCAATGTCATTCAGGACAGCGCAATGTACGTTGTGCATGCCACGGGAAAGTTGCTGATAAGAGGGAAAGTGCTGGAAAAAATGGCAGCAGTAGCCATTGTGACAGATAAGCGAAGTGCTGAGCACAGGAGGCCTTTAAGTTAAAATTCTCACGTGTGTCAGGATTAAGACCGGTGTCAGTAACCAAGATCAAACAGCTGCTCTGCACTCTCAAAGGCATTCGTGCGCTGTAACAGTCCTGACATTGTCACGTTTCTTCTCGGAGTGGAAGACGCGATAGGCAAAAAGGCCATTGCTAGGCTCGAGAACTTAATTCGGCAAGTTATTAAATTATATAGCGGTAATATCCTTCGAGGGGGATAAGAGCAACATTCTTTCAGGGGGCCTGGAATTCCTTGCCACATCCCCACAAAATACTTGTTGGGGAAGTCAAAATGGGATCAGAACTCCAGGCGTCACTCAATGTCCAGCCATTGCGTTACAATCGGTAAAATCTTAACGTACATGCTGTAACTCTTCGTTCACAGGTCAAGTTCTGTAAAAAAAAAAAAAAAAAAAAAACATCAGATAAAGCTATAATGATATAATTCATACTTACTTACTTTCATTAACAGCTCATACACTGCAGGGTCTTTAGTTTCCAGGATAGAGGAACACTAAGGGTATGATGCAGGGAATGTTGTGGGCAGAATGCCAGTCTGTCGCAGGACCTTTTTTTTTTTTTTTTTTGTTTTTGTGAAATTGAAGCAAGGTTAAAGTGTACTTTCAAATGACAGAAAATAATAAATAGATCTTTTCAACAACTTCTTACTGTATGCAGTGCTGGGGGGTGCAGTGGCGCAGTGGGTTTGACTGGGTCCTGCTCTCCGGCGGGTCTGGGGTTCGAGTCCCGCTTGGGGTGCCTTGTGACGGACTAGTGTCCTGTCCTGGGTGCGTCCCCTCCCCCTCCAGCCTTGCGCCCTGTGTCGCCGGGCTAGGCTCCGGTTTGCCGTGGCTCTGCTTGGGACAAGCAGTTTCAGACTGTGTGTTGTCTTCTGCTTTATATATACAAGGCAGTGCAGTATCCTTCGCATGAGGTGCCCTAGGACTGTAATAGAGGAAAGCATTAGGAGAATGTGTAAAAAAAAAAAAAAAAGTATTTGACCTGAAATAATGACTATGTGTCCCATTTCCAACCGACTACACAAGTGGCTGTGAGCATAGGACTGATTAATCACATAAGCATGTGCAACAGTTGTCAGTGTCTGGTAACTTTAATTTGCCTTAATATATATAGTCAATTCAGTCAATCAAGTGCAACAATAGACATGTACCTTATTTTATTAACAGGGTATAAACATATGCAGCATTCCTCATCTTGTTATCAATCACAAATGGTTTGCATTAGTCCACTTCACACACTCCTTCTCTGTTTGGGTGTGTTTGCTGCTAACTAATTGAGGTTTGCAGAAATGTAGGTGATGCTCACTCAACAATAAATGTTAGAGAATAGACCAGTCAAGAAAATATAATTATAAATAATTAACTTGACACTGGATACCACGTTCTAGCGCGTATCTTTTCATAAACTGTTGAAGTGGTTTTTTGTTGTATGGCACCCAGTTGTGTGAGTGGCCAGTGCAGTGTCAACAACTAATTATTATTATTATTATTATTTCGCCTGGCTCTCTGCCTCGGGTAACCAAATTATGCAGTCTTTTAACTCTCTCTCTTAGTCTCTCTCCTCTGTGAATTTTAGATGTGGTGCTACCTTTGTCTCCATGGCAACCAGTGTTCATTTGATGTAACTCTTCCAACAGGAATGTTTAATAGCTGGCTGTGCTTCTGTTCTGTGTAAGGGCTGAGAGCTGTGCTACTGACCAGGAACCTGATATTGAATTCGCTAGTTTGGTGGTAAAACTCTTTCCAGTTCGCAATAATCGCAGTGGTCACATTGTGAAGCAGAGTCAGATACAGCACATACAGAATAACCATTGATGACATTCTTCAAATGGTTTTGTACAAGGCAAAACAAAGCTGGTCTGTGAATTCATATGTGTATTATTTACCCAAAATAAAGAGTTTCCTTCCTTATGAGCCAGGGTTTAGGAATGGAAATGTCAAGCATTTTAATGACCTTTCGTCATACCAGAAACAATCAGAACTTATGTAGGATGGAATACCATTGTCACTGGTGTGGGTATGCGAAAGCAGTTTGTGATTGTGATGTATTTACTGTGATTTAGTGTTTTTTTATGTTTTCTCTTAGTGTTTTTGTTTCTGTTCTGTTTACTGTCATATGTGTTGCTGACTCATGGTGTGCAGCTGACAGACTGAGTCAGTAAATGTGGCTCTGGCAGAAATGGCACAATAGGCCAGGTGCCATGAAATGGCTTCATGTGTCTCCCTTTCTTTTCAGTTTTTATAGAAGCTTGCCATCTGGAGAACATAAACACAGCATGGTGTTTATGTTCTCCGGATGGTGCTCTCTTTGGTGTTTAACATGGTGATGTTCTCAACATCTTTGACCAGGTCGAAGGTTCGGGGTGACTCGAGTATTGGCTTTATGACCGGTGAATTTCTACCCTCGGTCACGTGTTGAGTTGAATGAAGGTCTAATGAACTGCATGTGAGGAGAGGGACTGATTGTTTCCATCTACCCTTCCCCTACTATACAGGGAGTGCAGAACCAGCAGGATGATTCGCATCAAAGCCACCAGACCTGCACTATGTGGGTTCCATCAGATGAGACTGCCACGGGTGCCTTGTAGTCATGTGTTCTTCGTTCCCATGTGGTATTCCGGCCCCTCCCAGATGGGTGTTTGTTGCTACGGTTGCAGTAGGAGATACGTGGGTAAAGGTCAGGGGGTAGGCACAGTTGATGTCACAGGAATAGAATGAAAGGTATGTCCTTCGAGGCTCTGCAGAACTATAATGGTCTTGACAGCATGCTGGAACAAGTTGTCATGTGACAGTCTGGTCCCACACCATCCGTGCCTTTTAGAAGGCAAACCATGCCAAATATTGTCCAAAACTCTGTGAGACCTGATGAGACCCTGCATTCACTTGCCAACCTAAACAGCCCACGCTGTAGCTTTCTTTTTTAATGACAGTTATCTATTAATTTTTCAGTTGATTGCACCATTCTGTGCCTCCTCGTATACTACCCGCAGTCTGGTCCAGGGTATACCTGGTCCCCTTGCTGCCGCCAGCCTCAACTCATTCTGAAGTTCTAACCCACAGCTGTTTTACCCTTGCTCACATTCCTATTCATAACATGGCTGAATGGTCGAGAAACAGCATACAATGCATCCTTTAGTGAGAATCAGCAGAAATCATAATGAAAAAAATATACTCATAATTGGCATCTGCTTGCATGGATTTCCTCCAGGTTTTCCAGTTTCCTCCTATAGTCCAAAGATATGTCGTTTAGGCGAATTGGTGACCTTCCTGTGTGTTTGCGTGTACCTGTGAGTGAATGTGTGTGGCTACCCTGCAGTGGACTGTTGTCCTGTCCAGAGTATACCTACTTAACCTTGCACCCTGTTCTTCTGAGATAGGCTCCACACCACTGTGACTCAGACTAGGACGACTATTAAAGGATACTGAGCGAATGAGAGTACGCACACACATTTTCTGAACCGCCTGTCCTAGACAGGAACGCGGGGAACCGGAGCCTACCCGGCAACACAGGGTGTAAGGCCGGAGGGGGAGGGGTCACACCCAGGACGGGACGCCAGTCCGCCGCAAGGCACCCCAAGCGGGACTCAAACCCCAGACCCACCGGAGAGCAGGACCCGGTCCAACCCACTGCGCCACCGCGCCCCCCGCCGAATGAGAGTAATGGCAGTAAATCTATGTGAATAAAAAAACACTTTACGCTTTCTTTGAAATGTGTCTCTCGACTTTCACTGACTGCAGTGTCAAAGTGGTCTGGCTGAATATGTCCCTGTGGAGTTAAGCTTTTTTTGCATTTATCACCATGGATACTGCTTTACTCAGTCTCTATGTTAAGTGTCGATATAACAGGAGACGAAAAGGATAGTTTGTGCTGATCATAAGACTTAGCTGTAGCCAGAGTGTCAGTGAAACGCAAAGAAGTGGTGTGAATGTTGAACACAATGTTCACATGTTGTTCAGCTGTTTGGAGAAAGGAATTTGTTGCTGTAATGTGAGATGCTGCTTGGTGACGCAAGAAGGTTCCCTTGCTGTGGGAAATATGGGCCAAAGTGGCTGCTGACTGAGTTTAGGTTTGAAAACCCAAGGCCGGTGTGCTGGTTGAGCTCCTTTTGATTTTCTGGCCCGTTTCAGACTGAAAGGACTTATCCGCTCTACGATTATACAGTCAGCGGGTGTGACAGTTGGTGGAGAAGTTTATGGACATAGCTGGGAAAGCCACTGCTTTTCATTAGCTTGAAGAAGGGGACCATAAGCATATGAGGACCATCTCTTGGAGGTGTCACAGCTACACTCGTCTCTCTGTTCACATGTGCTAGTTTGTCCTGCTATTACTAGTTCTTATTGCAGTGCAACAAGGTGGTTCTAATGGACATTTGACAACAGCTTCTTGTCTTGGCAAGGCTGTTCTTTTGGCCACACGCACAGTTAAGCACCTTACACACACTAGAATACTGATGAAGTTGGAAACATTTGAGGTGGTAATGCTGCATACAAGTGTGTTTCTGTACGTTGGGTACTTGGTGACCAATGGAATTGGTCATGACTGAGTGTCATGGAATTTGGATCGAATAGATCTCCCCGGTCTGAAACATCAAGGCCTTTATTCCTTCAAGTATCTGTACCAACAGCATGCCGGGAGGCAATTCCAACGAGAAGCTCTCAGAAAAATACATCTTATCGTCATGTACATAGCACCAACGATAGGAGTACATCTTAGCGAGTACAAAGTGTGAGTTGAAATGGTCAGGTCTCCAGCCGTATCAAGCACAACGTGATTCCATAAGAAAAAGGCAAAAGTTCTGTTTCATCATTAATTTTCTGTCTCAGGGGACTTGTATGAAGGAAACCCAAGGAAACATCAGTAGAAGCCATTAGACAGTAGACTTTCCCTCTGTTTAACCTGAACCTTCTGCTCTCTCCGGCAGGTTGTGGGAACAGCTCCTTGAGCTTCGACTTATACCAAAAAGGCTTCTCTTCCATCACGAATATTGACTACTCGGGTGTTTGCATCGAGACGATGGCCCGGAGGCATGCTGACTGCCCAGGCATGCGGTGGCTGAAGATGGATGCTCGACACCTGGCCTTCTCTGAGGGCACCTTTGAGGTGGTGCTGGAGAAGGGCACTTTAGATGCTATGATGGTGGAAGAAAAGGACCCCTGGAGTGTTTCTGCAGAAACAGCTGGTTTACTTCAGCAGGTGTTGAAGGAGGTGAGAGTCAAGTGCTTAGTTTTTCCAGGTGGGGTCAGTTATATGTGAACTTTTACACTCACTTAAGGTTACACATGCTCATGTACACTCATGGACAGCAGAATTTCAAAGCAAAATGATAACCTAGATTCTTTCTCTCATTAAGTATGCTTACGTCATTGTTTAAGTTGACAATTATTTTTGTTTTTGAGCTGAACACATTGAATCATAGGTGACAGCACACATATGTAAATGCAGTGTACTTTTTGTCCGTTTCCAGCAAGACTGCAGTTTGTCTGTCTAGCTCATAACCCACTGCACGGACCTTTTATCAGACAATCCACGGATTAAGATCCATTGTAAAGGCTGCTGTTCTGAAACGCTGCACCTTTTGGATGCTTTCAACAGGCCATGTTTGGCTGCGGTTTTGAGTCAAAGGGCTTGGAATTGTGTTGAGTTCTTACACATGCCTTCCTGTAATACATGGCTTCTGTGGGACACAATGCCATTCTTTCATAGATTGTGAGGAGTACTAATAGAGGTGTGTGTCTGTGTGTGTGTGTGTGTGTGTGTGTGTGTGTGTGTGTGTGTGTGTGTGTGTGTGTGAGAGAGAGAGAGTGTGTCAGCTCTCCATGCCGTTACTCTCGTTAACAGGTAAGTAAATGTGGGTTGAAGACATACTGTGGCTTTCTCCAAAAGCAAATCCAATAAAGTTATTAATAAAAAAACGAGTAAAAACAGGTTGTAAAAAGTAAAAAAAAAAAAAAAAAAAAAATAACAGTAACAGTACAAAACACTAGTATTGTCCAGCTGTATGAATGGCTAAATAATTGTTTTTAGTTAAACACTGTAAGTAGCTTCGGAGAGAAGTCAACTAAACGAATAAATGTAAATATTTCAATGCCACTCCCTTTTGGAAACTACTTCATCAAGGTGGCCTTCTCAGTTGTGGTGTTGATGTTCCACTGGCACACTGTCCCTGTTCTGCACTATTTTAGTATAGGCTTCTACAGCAGCTGTAAGGACCTCCTTTAGGGCATAATGAAGCTCCGGTATTTGAATGATGCAATAGCTTATAATTTTCTGATGTACAGTTTCTGTTCACACTGAGGTCTTGCAGCACAGCATATTTGTTTTCGACACCCTTGTGCGAAACGCACGGAGAAGAAAGATGTTGAAGGGAATCGCCACATTGTGCTGTTGTGCACCGTGAGTGGTACCAATTGCAGACCACCTGCGGTCACTGAGGCCATCATCATATCATAGAATAGTGGCAGAATAAAATTTCTGTGGGGAGCCAGACTTGAGCGGTGTGTGTCCACAGGAACCTAATGCTTTCCCTTACTGTAGGTTAGATGTCCGTTATACTGGAAATACGCTGTGCCTGCAGTGTCCTTGGCCAGGACCCGCTACAGACAGTGATAATGTTGCCCCGCCGTTGCTGCAGGCAGACTTATCTCCCTCCTGGCATTTCTGTGGAGCTAATTTTGCTCCCACACATCAGTGATGAATCTGTGTAGAGTTCTGGTGCAGAGCTATGCTCCCTTCTTCAGGATTTCAGCAGGCGTGCCATCAGCACAAATCATACCTGACCATTTGGGAACAGGTTCCATTTTTCGATGGGGAGGATGGTTGATTAGGTGTGCCAGGATTATGGGGTTAACCTCAACGGGCTCATTTCCCAGGATTTCAATACGTTCGGTCCATTTTCGAACACTGTGGTTTTGCTCTTTCGTTTGAGGGAGGAGATGGAGGAGTCTCTTTTGTCTTAATTACTTGTGGGAAAGACAAGATTTCATCTTTTCTTGGTATTTTCCAGTGTTGCTGGACAAAAGAAGTTAGGTTCTTCAGGGCTGCACCATGATTTTTGAAGAGTATCCTGAAGGGAAGAGATTGTTTCTGAATACTTTAAGCACTGATAGGGCTGCGACTTTATGGAGCGTAGAGCTGAGAGGCCTAGCGGTCATCAGACTCAGGTCATTGGCCTGCAGCTTTTCAGGAAGGTGTAGGTTCTTTTCAGGTTCTGCTCTATTCAGTGCACTTGGTCCTCAACTTATGAATGCATTTTGGACTGGAAAACTATAACTTGGTTTCTTAGTAAATTCATTGCTATACCTCAATCAGCAAAAGCTTCATACTGCAGATGTTCCTCGATTTATACAGAGTTAGGTCCTGTGAACAATTCGCATAAGACTGCAATGAATTAAACATTTTTGTCAAACTTTATTTATCCTGATTTCATCAACCGGTTGTGCTATGCAGGGCCAGTGTTTTCCAGAGCCTACCGTGGAACAACGGCAGTGAGGCAGGGATCACAGGAAGCCAGTCTCTCAGAACTTTTATTTTATTATCTTTTATGAAGTCGAAGTAGCTAATTGCAACATTTATCAGCACATGGCCACTTTCATTTTGCTTTATTATCTATTCAGCCAATAAAAGCA
This sequence comes from Scleropages formosus, assembly GCF_900964775.1. Lineage (NCBI taxonomy): Eukaryota > Metazoa > Chordata > Actinopteri > Osteoglossiformes > Osteoglossidae > Scleropages > Scleropages formosus. The sequence goes on along the minus strand of NC_041808.1, from coordinate 22,441,316 downwards.
TGCTAACAGAAACGTACCTCAATTTATTCATTTGGTAGTTTCTAAAAAGCCTGCTTTTATTATATAGCCATAATAAATAAAATTGCTGTAAGACATATTTAAACATTTTCATTAACTTTAAACTACATACAAATTAGAACTAATTTAACATGACGATTGATTGAGTTATCCCATTAATCTTACCCTCAGTCTTGTTTGGGTGCATTTTGTTGTCAAGAGAATGACTGAACATGGGAATGCAGGTGAGGTTCGCTCCCCAACTTACCAGTTGTTGATAGAAGACCAGTGAGGAAAACACAGTTAAACAGAAAAACACCCATGTAGTTTAAATGTCTGTAACACAAGGACTCAGTGCATAACTGTATTTTTACTTGATTTATGGCAGTACATGAGGAGGAAAACTGTTATTTGGACCTCAGCCATAATCATATGGCAAATGAGCCAACTGTCAGCACCCAGCATATCACTTGTGCTTAGGGTGTCCTTGATGCCAGAACGTCTTCTTATCATAAAATTCAGCAGGTGCCGATATGCGAGTGCCTCCATGAGGTTTTTTGATTTATTTCTTTGCCGAAAAGGTGTCCTGGTAATAGTCAGGTCAAGCTCTTTGCAAAGAGTGACCATTAACTCCTGCCCTGCTAGTCCCCCCAAAAAGAGCTTGTCTGTTCCATAAGCGTTGTGTGGTGGAAATGGTCCTCAGCCGTATCAGATGGTGAGGAGGATATATCAGCACTGAGAAAAGCAGGCATATTTTCTACAAGCCTGCACACTTTACATCTTGGATTCACTGCTGCTTCAGCGTCCTCTGTCCCATTGTCCCGTTGTCACAAGCGTCAAACCAAAGGCAAGAAGCTGTTAGCAGGTATTTGCAGGGAGATGGCAAGCAAGCATACACCTTAATGGTTCGTCTGAGCTACTGTACGAAATGCATCACATGTACACAGCACACAGACTCTCACGCATAATGTGCGAAGATGACTTCATAGCTTTTTGTGTGCTTTTTCTGACTGCTGTGTGTTGTCATTCGAAGAGCGTGGTGGCACAGGTTGCTGGATTACTCACAGCTTCCCCAGATCTGCAGATCCACACGGCTCTGTGCGCTGGGGACCTGCTGATGGGCGAGCTCGGCCCGCGCACCACCCCCTCACCAACCGCTCGCTGATTACATGGTCCCGTACCACCTTGAAGAGGATTCTGTGGGTTTTGCTTTGAGTTCTGGAGTGAGGAGTGAAGCAAGTTTGCAGATCTTAGTTTAAAGCCTAGTAAATCGTGAAACAACTTAATAAAACGTTCCAGAAAGCTGGCAGGAGGCAACCACATAGCCCACAGTCACCGTCACATGAATTCAAGATCTAAAGATGGGATGTTTCAGTGTCGCTGCCTCTTCAGAGCTTGACCTTTATGCTGTCAGTTGTGCGGTTAAGTGTTGGCCTAACGGCGGTGGAATGGTGTTCGCTCCGCAGGCCATACATCATCATCAAAAGTAACGATTTCACAATGAAACAATTATATTGATACGTTAACAAGCATCTCTACGTACGCGGCTCCGTGATATATTTTTGTCCATCTGGTTCCTCCGTGACTTAACTCTTTTGTAAATTGACAAGCGGCAGCATACTTAGCCGCCAACCCCAACGCATCCAACACCATGTAATGAGCAAGAATATGGCAGGATTTTTCTTATGGGTAAACAATAGAGGTCGGAAAGGAGAAATCATTTTTATGTCATCTTTCAAGCAATCTGGCAAGGTAGACAGTGGGGCATTGTGGACGTCCCAGTCCGGTGTTGGGCAGAGATCGAATACCCGTTTTCCTTTCGTAGCTTCGCTACAGTCTTTTGCAGTCTGGCATAGACAAGTCCTGACCGGGTGTAAGCTGCACACGGGCCGTTGCTGTTCCATCTGCGGATGAAACGGACAACAGGACAGACCGCATTTCTTAATTTTGTTCTTATTCTTGTACTTTTCGCCGCTGAATTGTGTAACTAATCCCTGGTTCTTTATGTGCATTGCCCATCGCGCTGATGGTGAACTGGCTCTGAACAAGTCTGCTGGTTTCCTCTCATGCTGTGTCTCTGTCACTCTGGCAGTCACTGTGTTTTTCTAGTCGTCTGATTTTGGCTCTCTTGTATGATAAAAGCGAAAGGAGGTTGCTTTTTAATAATTCAAGGCTCGATGCCTGTATACAGAAAAAAAGGAGAAAAGCATTCATATGTTGGATGGTATTCAGAACCAGTTTTCAGTGAACTTCCAAGCTCTCTGTTTTATTATTATGTTGCACAGTAAAAATATATGTACATGGGATTATTTTTCAGCTCAATGCCTTCAGAATGAAGTAAAGTCCATCCTGCCATTTTCAGAAGTGCTCATTCTGGTGAGGGTTGCAGTGGGAGTATGCAATGTGGGTCAGACTATATATACCAATATATGCAATATTTAAACTCTAATATACGGTATAATAATCTGAGTAATTTCTGTAAGTGCAGAATTTCAATGTAGATGTTTTAAACACTTTCAGAATACTGTTGACGCCCTCATGATTACCAACCTAAATCTGGCCTTGTGAATTCCATCTCAAGAGATCACAGCAACATTAATAAAGTCTATTTGTATTGATTTGGGAACCACCTATGTCCGGTTTGTCACATGACATATGATAGACCCTGAAACTTATTTGGAAGAAGATGTTATACATAGTCTGCTGAAACTAAACTTGAGCTATACAATTTAAAAAAAAGTTGAATGCCACTGACAATCTGTTCTGTGTTCTGAAAATAACTCTCCAACACTTTCTGTCTAACTGGACAGAGCTGCAGCCAGTTTGAATGGAGGAATGGACACAAAATCTGAAATCACACACACACACACACACACACACACACACACACACTGTCTGAAACCGCTTGTTCCATACGGGGTCGCGGGAGCCTAACCCAGGCAACACAGGGCGAAAGGCTGGAGGGGGAGGGGACACACCCAGGATGAGACGCCAATCCGTCACAAGGCACTCCAAGCGAGACTCGAACCTCAGACCCACCAGAGAGCAGAACCCGGTCAAGCCCTCTGCGCCACTGCACCCCCTACAAAATCTGAAATCTAAAAATACAATATAAAACTAGCACAGACATACCCACACACAACTGTCTTTTATTTTCGGGGAAAAAAAAAGAATAAAAGGTATTTCTGCATCAGAAATGTGCTGAATTTCTTTGAAGGGGGGAAACATTGCTATGAATTTAAATTTAAAGAAAACAAGAAAATGTGAGAAAGAACAAGGAGGCTGTGTCTGAATATTCTCCGAAGAAAGACTCACGGAGACATCTTGAACCATTTTACTTTAAAATCGATCTTTCCCCAGGGAAAGTCTTAACGCTGCTGGGACTCTATTTGAGGCTACATTAGTTGGCCACCAGTGTTTATTTGTGTAGATGGGAATTTGTACAGTTTCATTGCTCACATCTGTCTTCTCCGTTGCCCGTTTCCATCCTCCTCCTCGTCGTTCCTGCCTTCTCTTGTTCCACTCTCTCCTATATTCACTGGAAAGGCAGCTCTCTCTGGCATGTTTTTCATCTCTCCTTTTCTGTCTCATTGATTATTAAGCAGACATGCCATTTCTGTGGTACAAATTAGGTATCGGGTCTATATCTGGCAGCTGGCCAGCAGTACATTGATGAAGGAACATAGACAAGCCCCTTCGCTTGGCCATGGCTACGTGTGTCTGACATCTGTGTATCTCAGGGGGCTTATGTGTCGTGTGTGAAGGAGTTATTTCGTATATTTCTGCCTGCACAGATGCCTGTGTGCCTGACCATATTCTCCCTTTTTAGAAGCGAAAAATACCATCATCACACTGTCTACTGATCACAAGCAGGTTTTTGTCCCAGTGACAGCTGTTGACCATCTGACAACGGAGGGAGTGTGATGTCTGGCAGTGCGTGTGTTTGTGTGTCGGTGTGTGGTCGTAAACAAATAGGAAGAAGTGATATCAGTTCTGCTTATCAGGCATGCGTACCTAAAAATTTGTGCAAGAATTAGCGGAGTCTAGTGTGTAGGAGGGGATGGAGGAATGTATGGACAGATGGACAGAGGGAGAGAAGGAGGGGGGATCTCATGCAACGGCTAAGGAAAAGCAAGTGGCAGGTCTCTAATGAGCAGCGTGTTGGTGGTGTGATGGTCGGGGAGACTTTGACAGGCTGGAGGGACTGAGGAAAGACAATGTGGAGCATGATGTTCAGGATGGAGGGTTTGGGGGAGAGAAGCACAGTAGGAGGCTGAGGGTAGTGAACAGAGACTCGAAGGAAGTGAGAGTGACAGATCTGCACATTTATTACAGAACCACGTTCATCATGTGACGACGAGCAACAAAACGCAGTCGGCAGAGCAACCAGAAATCAACTGACCGTAAGATATGTGTATAAATTACAAAGTATATGTATGTAAAATATAACTGCTTGTTATCATTAGAACATGAATACGGTTGTTTTCACATCTGTGTTTTCCTGCTGGGGAAACGAGCAAAAAGAAAAAGCACCGTGTAATTTCAGCCACAGAAGTCAGTATGTTTATTGATGGTTTGGCAAAAACGACCAAGAACGGGCTGACACCCCCTGCCTGACAAGCGAAACAACGAGGGGCAGGAGGAAAGGGCCTGCATCCCAGAATGCCAAGGGGCAGCTCTCCTGGGTCCACCACCTGCTGCGAACGTGGCTGTGCTCTGAGGTGTGAAATTTATTTCAGAGCCTGACACGCTCCGTGAATCATCCTTGCTGTTGCCAAGGCAACGCTGTGGCACATCAGTCTCCACCAGCACTTCTAATCACTGCCCTTAGTCTTGTTTACAGTACTTTGACAGACATGAGTGGTGTGGTGCTGGCAGTCATTTAAAAAAGCCCCCTTTTCTCTGTCTGTTCTGCTATCCAGCACAGTGTGTAAACGATTAATAACATAAGAACCCGGAACATTAGCATCAGCAGCAACGCACTTGTCAGAGGGGTGGGAACACCCTGTAGTAACAGCTGTTGCTTTGCCAAGCAGTTTTGGAGTTTGTGGACAAGGTTGGACAGAAAGTCACCTTATGTGTATGAAGTGTCATTGGAGAGTACATCTGTGCTTTCATGTTTCCAGATCACCTCGATCACAAGAACCCCACGTTCGTTCAAGCATGTGTGCACATAAATTCAAATGCAGTCCATCCATCCAATTTCCATAATCACCTATCCTGAGCAGGGTCGCGGTGATCCGGAGCCTATCCCACAAACATTGGGTGCAAGGCTAGTATGCTATTTAAGCGCATTATTTTCACCTTTCTTACTCATCCTTTGCTAATAAGAAGAACATGTGGAAATAACAAGAAAATTGAAAAGAACCTTGCAATCAGCACTTTGAAAACAAAGCGTGTGGTGCATTGAGTCTCATGTGTATTCCTCCATGGGCCGCTGCATTCAGCTGCGTTACTTGGAGTTTAGCTCGTTTGCTCACCGATGCAAAATGTAAACATGTTGGCAGTGAAATTCCATATAAGCCAGCCTAAGTTTTGCATCTTTCCACTATTTACCAATAGCATATGAGCCAGTTTGCGTTATGAAAATGGACCGTATAAGTTGCTTATAGTTATGAAAAACCTTCCCGGGTCTGTTCCTGATTGCGATTCTTTTCCAGGTGTCTTTGAACTGCTGGCATCTTGATTCCAGCAGAAGAGCTCAAGTTCCTTCAGTCTGCTTCATAAATACTTCTAATGTGTGTTTTGAGTGGCAGGTTGAAAGATTCCTGGCAAAGAATGGGTTCCATTGGGGTAAATCATTAGATCAGTACAACACCGCGGTAGCTTGCGGTACACCCAAAATTTAATACCGAGATGGGCGACATTTTACAAACAACTCTTCTGTATCATGACTTTGTTGACACATGGTGCCTCCTTTCATCCACCAGGACACTCTGGTGGCTCTTCAGTTTCCCTGCCACTTCACTAACGCTCCCTCAAGACTGTCAGGGTTGCTCATGTGAAGCTCGCTGAATTGACTAAGGATAACTGATTCTTCTGCACTGCACATGTAAAATACGTCGCTTTACACTTCTACTTATTTTGTATTTTTTGCAAAGGTGAACATGGAGACAAAACTGTGGGGATTTCACTGCTGTCTACTCCATGATGACCAATGGACAAATACAACTGTTTTGTCCTTGACGCTCATGCTTTAGCTCAAGGGTTTCATTTAAAAATGAGTTCTCATTTAAAATGAGAGCTGTGAAGTATTGGACACTGTAACTGTGGCATGTCAAGGATTGAGGCTGCAGTGTGTTTACTTTGGAGGGTACAAAAGTGAGGAACAAATCATATTAGACACAAATGAACACTACTGAATACCAGTCCAGTGGAAATGGCCTGCTGACTCATCCATTTGAAAGCATTTGAAAAAAAAACCCTATCAGGTACAGTATAAATGATACTAGAATGGAAACACCAGCACACATCATTTAAAAAAAAAAAAACTTAATGATAAAATAAGTTGCAAAAAATCCCAAAAATTAACACAAAGCCAAACATAGCCACCTCTTTGCCCAGAAACCACATTCCACCTTGTTCTGAAAGTCATTTTTTGAAACAACTCTCTGTAAAGGTTTAATAACAACGTGGTGCTGACTAGTGGGCCTCTCCAGGTGCGGCTGTGATGCGTTTACTGTACTTTAACCTAGTTACACCATTTACATTTATTCATTTACCAGACGCTTTTCTCCCAAGCGACGTGCATCTCGGAGAAATACAATGTGTGCATTACATCAGGAGAAAGAGAAAGAGACGCGTGATCCTTAAGTAAACCTAATTTGTTTCTATCCGTTTTATGCATCGATGTTCATCGCACGAGTAGGTGCACAAACTCAGGATAGACTAGTCCTGATCACCTTCCAACAATAATATATTTTTTTTTTTTTTTTTTATAAAAAAGGTACACAAACATTTACATACAATTCAGGAGTAGCAGCTGTGTAAACACTATCACCTCTAACTGAAAACACAGACAATCTGCAACAGTGTATGTTCTTTTTCACAGAACTTTACCTATTAGCTTTCCTACTACTCTTTCATGGAAGAAGGAAGGGTATAATTGTACTTTTAATAAACATGTTTTGTACTTCTGGTCTGTACTTTAGCTTTGCTGACTGAGACCGGAGCTAACAATAGGTGTAGTTGTGGATTTAATTGCCGTCTCCTTCCTTGCAGGTATTTCTGGAAAACTATAAAACTATTGCTATCAGGATCTGGCTGTTTGCTCCTATACTTCCTATTGGATCATAGGAAAAGCACTGCTCTTGCACAGGTGCAATATGTTCTGTTGATTGCCGTAAATATTTACCAAATGTTGGCCAAACAACATTTTCTACGCTACTAAAATTCTCAGCTACATTTCAGTGGGTGATGACAAAAAGTTGACATTTATTAATTTAGATATTTGCATTTTCCTGCCTTCAAAATTACTGATGTGTGGCTTAGCTGACACAACAGAATGCTGCACCTCCTCTACAGATGTTTGAGGCGAAGGGTTTACGTGTGCGAGGCCAAGCTGTGGGCTTACGATTTTCTTAAATTTTCCTGTGAGTGTCCATTCCATGTTTACTTTATGACTGCTCTCCACAGGGAGTTACGTTGTCAGCAGTCAGGTATGTGGGTTTGAGTGCATACATGTATGATTGTACTGTTGCATCTTTGTCAGCATCATCGTCAGCAACTGCTTGTCCCGAGCAGGGTTGCAGAAAGCTGGAGCCTTGCCCAGCAGCACAGGGTGCAAGGATGAAGGGACACCAGTCCATCACAAGACACCCCAAGCAGGGCTCAAAACCCAGACCAGCCAGAGAGTGGGTACCAGCTGAACCCACCATATTTACATTTATTCATTTAGCAGATGCTTTTCTCCAAAGCAACTTACAATTATTTACCCATTTATACAGCTGGCTAATGTTATTGGAACAATTTAAGGTAAGTACCTTGCTCAAGGGTACTACAGCTGGAGGTGGTGATCAAACCTGCAACCTTTGGGTCCAAAGGCAGTAGCTCTAACCACTACACTACCAACTGTCCCCACCATACCGTCCCCGGTAAGCATCGTGAAAAGGTTAAGTGCGGAAGTAAAATGATCACATAATGGAAAGATGTGGTATTATACTGGATTACTAGCCCATTATATGAGAAAATGATGTACATTTTTGCAAGCCGCTGTGGCAATTTTTCATCTTAGGGGACCCTGTTATGTGAAATATGGATGTATGTTTAAATGTCTGGCACTGTGTAATTGAACTGAGATTAACATGGTGGTCCAGTTCTGTGCCCTCGACCTGAAGATAGAAGCAGTGTGTTTAGCTCAAGGTTTTTCCTCGGTCAACCAGAGAATGTGATCTTTAGCACATCTGTATACGTCCTTACTTTTTTTAAATGGGCTTTTTGTATCTGATAACAGACACCGGAACTGGAATTTGCCAGCAGTGGGATTAAGTCGCACTCTCTGCCACATCTAAATATCTCTTGGAGTTCAGAAGCGCTCGGAACTCAATTGGCCTCAACTAGATTCCCCAAGCTGACGCCAGTTCTGACCGTGGGCTGACATTGGCCATATAGAGGGAGCTCTCATACAGCACAGGCTCTCGCTGATGTGTGGCAAAGGTGGGGTGGTGTAGCTTCACCGTCATGCTGACCTGCATTTTGCAGCAAAGTACTTTGTGAAGAGGAGGTGACGGATTGCCCTGCCTCCGTAACAACACACACAGCTGGGCTCAATTGCAAATGAAGGAAGTGGACGTGGCACCAGCACTGATAAACTAGCAAGTGACAGGCACTGCTACCTGTGTATTTGTGTGTGTTTGTGTTCTAATTTTGCTTCTGATTTGAGTGTGTGTTTGGTGTTTGAATGTGTATATGTAGGTGTGGCACGGAAGGTAGCATTGCCCCCTCACAGTTCCTGCGCTGTTTGGACATAGGTTTGAATCCACTCTGTGTTGAGTTTGTATGTTTTCCCTGTGTGGGTTTTCTCCAGATGTTCCAGTTTTCTTTCTCAGTCCAAAGGCATGCAGTTCAGCTGAACTGGACACTCTGAAGTGCCCACAGTCTGTAATTGTGCCCGCGTGTGGCTCTCCGGTGATGGACTGGCATTGGATCCAGGGTGTACCCCCAACCATGTGCCTAGTGATTCCAGGATAGGCTCTTTACCGCCATGACCCTGACCAGGACAAGTGGTTAATTTGAGTGAGTGAGGTGGTGTGAGTATTATGTATGTTGTCGTAAGTGTTTACTTTTCTGTGTGCTTGTGAGTGCCTGTGAGAAAGACACAGCTCTGCAACAGCTCTGCGGCAGTGTAACAGATGTGGGAATACTTTTGAACCCACTGCCCAGTGAGCATGTGTCCACGTGTGCTGTGTACAACGTGGCTGCTTCAGTCACGCACAGATGGCAACCGTGCTGCCTGAACCCAGGAGAACCTCAAGGTTGAGGTCGAGCTACAGCGCATCTCTGCAGCCCATGCACACGCTTCATGCATCCGCACGTCCCACGCTCCGGCGGCAGAGTCTTACTCCCACTGAGCTTCTGTCTCCAGAGTCTTCTGTGAACAGATAACCTGAGCTCCCACAGTGCTTTACCAGTGCTGAGGTTTTATACAATCATTTGCACCGCTGTGTGCAGCTCCTCCATCATGTGAAAAATAGTAGTCTAAATGCCCTTTCATTTTATGCAAGAGACTGCCTTTTCTTTTAGCGGTATCTTCTCTCGACTGACATTCGAGTATCTGGGTCATTTTACAGTGAGATGCTGCGCATAGATGCTTGTGCAGCGTCCTTTGGGATTAATGAAGCTCCGATCTATATATCTGTCTGTCCACCTCTTTGTCCGTCCGTCCGTCTAGAGTACTTGTCGGATTTGTAGATGCTGTGAACAGATGGAAAATAGAAGTGCCAAAAGCTGGATGTCTCAGAAAAAGTAGGAGAGAGTAACTTAAGTGAGAGGTTTTGGATTTGAGGAAGGTAATAAACAGTTTTTCTTTTTTAATTTGCAACAGCAGTTTATAAACGTATAATTTTTCATTACTTTCTCTCTCCATCTGCGCCTCCTCCTCCTGTCAGTCTGCAGATCTGTCTCAGGCTGTAGTCATATGGGAGCAGTGTAATCCCACATTTTAGATTTACACTCCTTTGAGGTCCACACACCTCTTTCCAGTGTCGTCCTCGATAGGGGAGGGGTCCTTATCGCCCAGTTTCATCTTGTCCTGGAGGAACAGATGATTCGATAAACTAGGCACCTGCCTCCCTATGTGTTTTTTCATCACTTTTTAGAATGTTACGGAACGATTAGGATGTGTCAGAGTAGAAATTCATTCTTGCGCACAGAGCACCATTGTTTGTCTCCACTAATGGCAAAACCTGTGTGTAAATGTTTGCTGTGTTTTTAACAGCCGTGATTTTAGTCCAGTCTGCTTTGTTGCTTTTGGGCCGCGATGGCATTTCAGGAGGTCACTGCTCTGATCATGTGCTGCAATGGCGTGTAAAATCTGAGGCTGGAGAGACCATAGGACGATGGACTTGACCAGTACACACCCTGTCTGTCAAGCAGTAACTGGCGAAGGACCTGCTACCATTTGATGCTACTCTGTGTGACGACTCTGCAGCCCTGCTCTGTACGCAGGCCCGTTCTGTACAATACACTCCTTATACTCCATGCAGTGGACAGTTTGATTTAAAAACATAATTTACTTTCAGGTATATTACATTTTTTTCTAAGAGCCTAAATAAGTGGTGTGTCACTTTGCTTAAAATGACAAGTCTGTAGAGAACACACAGAGTTAATGTTTAAATTGGCCTCATGCCCTGTGCTGGTCTAAGATGAACAGTAAGAAAAAGATTGTCTGGTAAGGAAATGATGTGCTAAAGAAAAAGATGCAACCCTGTCTTTGGCTGGATTTTCAGCACACTGCATCTGTTTATTTTTCTTCAAATTTTGCCCACAATTTAGTTGCCTGATTAGGTTTTTCAGTATGTCCACTATGAAGACAGCCTACCTTGCCATTTGTTTCACCTTGACAGAGAGCTGACCCTTACATCCCTCTGTCAGTCAGCAAAAACTTACGTGTGAACAGTAAATGAGGAAACCCAGAGCACACAGACAAAACACTGACTGGGGACTGGGGCTTCCATCTCCGTTGCCATGACAACCTGCATCCAGCAACGACCTCTGAGTGGTGTTGCTATGGAAACTCCGGATGCCTGAAGGGGGCTATTGTTAATTGGAAAGAATGAGAAACAGAGAAACAGACAGAAGGAAATAGAGAGACTACTGCGGTTTTGTTTAGTGGTGCAGTCAGCTACTTAAATAGGACAAACAGATATACGCTTCTATCTGGTAAGGTGAAGGTGATGCCATTTTCAATGCAGTCAATATACTCCATACAATATGATTGTTTGGGTGCTGAGTTTTCTTTGTCCTTCGTGCACTCTGTGTTGCCACAGTACTATTGAGGTTGTACTATAAAGACGATTTAACTCCCTAACCTTGAAAGTATTGCTCCAGCAGACCTCCATCATTGGCTAAACAGCTCTCCACCTGTCCGCTGAAGGGTAGACTCGTCCTTAGTACAGGGAGCAGCTTGTTGGCCTGAGGACTTACAAATCCCTGCAGTCTATCAGTGAGTGGACTTGCATTAGACGCTGAATCTGGCAGCCAGAGTATAGGTCTGTGAAAATGGAGTGGAAACGGGACAGACAAGAGGTTGGAAACGACAGCAGCAAAAACAGCAGTCGTACTTTGCAGCGTTAACATGCGTCAGTGTATATACCTGTATTGCCTACATGTGGATGGACAGTGCACACACTACGAGTAAGTGAAGAATTACAAAACCCTAAGCTTTTGGTCACGTTATGTCATGTGCCTCGTTGTCAGGCGCACCGGTTCTGAACAGAAAAGTCCACCGAAGCTCAGAATGACAAGAGCAGGAATGCTGAAACACCGCAGTGCTTCCACTGCCGGTACAGAGGGGAATTGCAAAGAAGTAGATGGAGAGATATGAGGCTGAGCTCCAGTTGAGGACACGGATGAGTGCCGGTGCAAATAGAATGAGTACAGTGGAGTGGACATGAACAGGGCACAGCTGCAAATATTATAATCCCAGATATACGCAGGCACTCAGAGTGAAACCGAGATAAAGACTGCCAGACTCAGCACCACTTACACACTTGCAGACACATAGATATGATCAAACGCATACATACAGTAAATCACAGCACACACACGACACAAGGGCACTTAGATCCACAGTACTCACCACACCATGTGGTGAAGTGGGAAACCACACATGTGGAAGGCAATGTGAGACAGTCACTTCCATTTTATTATTGTTGTTTTGCTGATAATTTTATTCAAGAAGACTTGCAACATTTAAGTCGAATAGGAGATGTGCCTCGTAGCGCCAAGGTGGTTCACTCATTCTAGTCCCAGAAAATGCTTTCCATTGTTCCCCTCTGCCTTCATCTGTCCACAGTCACTACAGCAAAGAAGGGGTGAGGCTCACTGCTCGTGAACCCTGGTCAAACTGGCAGGAAATTAATCGTGCTTAGGTTCTGCAGTGGACTGGTACTTCGGAAAGCAGATCTGTTCATAGTGACCATTGTTCTCCGAGTGGGACACTGCACATTGGATTTAAACACCGAAAATGCTGTGTCATGCGTAGATTTGGTGGTCATCGTGTCCTTGAGCGTGCTGCAGTGTTCCACACCAGTAGCGCACACCTGTCAAGCGGTACTTCAAGGGGCTTCGTCTTCTTCAGCCACACCGATGTAGCGTGAATGTGTTTTGATTTCTTTTTCTGCCAAACCAGTAGAGGGAGGTCCAGCCTTACATCTCCTGGGCTGTGTGTTTTGATGTGGGATTGGTGCCCGCTCAACCTATGTTGAGATGGCGTTGTCCCTGCTTTCATGTGGGCTTCCTTCTACAGTTCAAAAAAGTGTTTCAAGTGGATTGGGGACTAATTTCCCTTATTGTGTCTGTGTTAGTGAGAGAGTGTGTGTGTGTGTGTGTGTGTGTGTGTGTGTGTGTTTGCTGTATAGATGAGTACATGACTGTAGGGATTGTAGCGCAATGTGTCTAGCATTGTAAGTCACCTTAGATAAATGCATCAGCTAAATAGTAGTTTTTGTGCCTGTGTTCGAAGCGTTCCACAAAATCGTTGAACGTTTTCTTTTTCCTCAGCATTCTATCAGCAAATAACACCAGCGTCCTAATTCACAGTTGTACGAATTTTTCCTCATGTTTGACTGGTATGCTGGTAGCATGCTAATTGCGCTGACTTTTGTGGGCTCGGGATAATTGTGTCCGGCAACACTGTTGCCTTGCGGCTCCGGTGAAGAGAACTCTCAAGCTGTGTATCTAGAGAGGAGGGAAGTGGAAATGACTCTATGAAGCTGTCTGCCCCAAAGGCCACTGCATAATAATCCGGTGTCGGTTAGCATGCAAACCAGCGGACAGCCCTGCTCGAGAATGCAGAGGTGTAGAGCCGAAAGAGGTCGAGGGGAGCGTGGCCCTGCTGATGGCACTGAGCAATGAGGTGAGGAGGTGAGGAGGTGGCCGGTTCTAATGACAGCTGTAGGCATCATGGTTCAACAGCGCACTATGGCAGGGAACGCATGTACATCGGCTTACTAGGTGCTTGTTTTTTTCTCTCTTTTTTCAGAAACTACAGGGCAAGAAGTTTATGCAAGACATCTTGGGCTTTCTGAAGAAACAAAATCAATGCACTGTTTACGTGACTTCCTTCATTTTAGCAAATTCATATTTAATATGTTCGGTTTCATATCATTGTACCGTTTGGGAGGAATATAGTGAGGGTATTGTACTGTTTTAACTGAAGAGAAGTCAGGTTCTTGTTTTTTCCTGTAACTGCTTATAGTTGGAGGGAGAATTTTGCCCTTCTGTGTTGTGTTTTTAACTCAGTTACTCAGTGATCACAATCAAGGGCAGTATTTGGAGTATTAGTAGATAACAATCAGAACATCTTGCTTCTCACATGAAAAGCAGTTTTCTAGAAATAACAGTAAGGATTTTGAGCTGCTGACACTGACCTGAAAAGCATTATTTATCCTTATGTGTATACTGTAATTTAAGTTTTAGGTCTTGGCAAATAATTACTGACTGAATATTTATTTGTCCTATTCCTGTAAACAGTAAACATGCATGAGCTGCATTGCATACTGTTAGTACAGCTCTCCATTGGAATCTGTCCAATCCTTCAGGATAGACTTCCAAGCTTTAATTGCATGAGCTGAATATAATATCTGGCCTCTAACAAAGGTTTTTAATGGTTCCCAAAGGAAAGAGAGGATGGCTGTTTTTTATTTGTTTATATTAATGAATGTGTCTATAGTTTTGGAAATTAAATAAACACATCTTATTAGAAAGCAGCAGCTGGTTGATCCTTTGTAGTTTTGCTCTGTGGAACAGTGAAAATGTGGTACAAGACTGTGGCCATAGATGAAAGTGGCTGAGTATTTAGTTGATTAGACTGCTATTAGGAGCATACTGTTGATAAAAAAAATGAATCTCTTAGAGACAAGGACTGGTGTGCAGGGAAGAAGGAGATTGCCTAAATGTAAATTTTGAGAAAACCTGGGACATAGCTGAAGGTGGCAAACTTAGGGTTTAAGCGATTAAGTTGGAGGGGTTAATGACATTTAAAATCTCTGAGAATCAGCTAATGTGTGTCAATGTTGGGAAGAGGGGACAAAAGCTTTTTTGGAAAGGGAATATCGAATTTAGTTATTAAGAATGATTTGGCCAGCCTGGGAGACATGCTTATTCTGAATCTTAGGACAAAGGTATATCTCTTGGAGAAACAGTATATCTGCATATGGGTGTTTTCGATTTGAGAAAGCCTTAGACCTCATAATGGGCTGCGTTTGCAGCTATATACAAAGAATGGCTGAACACAAAACAGGTGATGTAAACTGACTAGAAGAGAGCTTAAGGTACAGCTCAACAGCATATAGACTTCAAAATGCATGCAGAAAAAAAGAAAAATATTATAAACAGCCAAATATACAAAAGAATCCCTTCCAAATACAGTGACACCTAATATACACATTGGTGTCAAACATAGGAAGTAGAAAATTCAGTAATTATACACTGACCCCTTTCCCAAACAAAGATATAAACAGACGATTGCAATGAAACTGCTTCCACACCAGTGTACCACCAGTACCTGCATAGTTACTGGTGTTCTGTGACGTAAGCTGTACGTATGTTAAGTGAGTGTTAAATTGTACTGAACTTTCCAATTTTAAAAGAGTCATAATATATACACGTGTATTGTAGACTGATGGCTTAATGTTGGTAGTTAGTCCTTGAAATGAACAGCTTCTTTCACTTTTTATTTATTGTTACCATGGCTACTTGCTGTTTTATTCTTTATTCTACAACAGGTGAAGTAAATGCCGATACAGAATTCCTTGAATTCCAGTTCCTTGGGTACTGGAAGGAATTCCAATTCTTAGAATTCCAGAATTCTTTGGCTTTAGATAGGTTGTGAAGGAAGTGCTTCTCCATATCATGCAGAATCTGCGGTCAGGCTGGGTAGTGCTTTCCAAACTTTAATTTCACCTGTTTGAACTCCAAGGGCCTGTAGATGATAACTGTGCTGTAGTGTGGAAAAAGGAAAATCCTTTCGCCCTTATAAGAAAGCTGTTGAGCTTGCTCTCCTCCCTTTCAAAGTACCTGTACCATGAACGTAATGGCACTGCACAATTATGACTTGTGTTCTGTGGTTGGGATGCATTGAGTTGGGTCTTGTCCTTGTCCTGTATGCTTCATCTAGAATTAGTAATGACAAAAAGTGTTCCACTTCCAAAAGACCTTAGTAGAAATGTCCTTCCAATTTCTTTAGGATATTAGCAGTTCCCATTTTTGATCATCGCAAATGCTTTTATAAATAATCCAGCTTCTTGTTCTTTGATTTCTGGTAGGAGCATATTTACTCCAAGTTGACAGTTAGGTCACAATGGTCAGATACATTTACATTTATTCATTTAGTAGACACTTTTGTCCAGAGTGACATACATCTCAGCAAAAGTACAATCTAGATAGGGCTGTTTAAATTCTGCTAGCATCCGCTGGCATCAAGCACTTACATGTGTAATTGTGCAAAATTCAATAACAAAAATTTGTTAAATGTGCAAATAAAGTAAGAAATACAGGAGCCTTTTTTGCAAAGCATGGGAGTCCTCACATGGTCAGACTAGAAGACCTGGTCAGGTATGTTAGTTGGGAATAAAAAAGACAGTGAGCAGCGATGGAGAGGTGCATGCGCAGCAGCACACCAACACTGAAATGCTCGTGGCAGGGGGCAAAATTCCTTCCTTTCCTCTTTGTCTTAAGACTGTAAACAGCAGGGGAAATGCAGAGGTGTCCAAATTGTAGATAAAAGTAGCCCTCCCCACAGCTATCTTCAGATGGGAACTTTGCTGACAATGCGATGCAGCCAGCGGGAGGACTGGTGGATGGGAGCAGTCGAGCAGAGAGAGTGAGCAGCTACACCCTCCCCCATTTCATCGATGCACAGGACAACAAGGTCATTCCTCTCTGGAGGGAAGTGCGAACAGATTGCAAATTTCACCATTAAAGCAGTTCACGGCACACCCCCATCTTGAGTCTGGGGGGAGGGGGTGGCTGGGTGTCTGGATTCTTATTTCCTTCTTGTTTTGCTTATTTTTTTTCCCCAGGTTTCTGAGTTCAGGAATAGTATGTTAGAAGACAGCAAGCTGGTTGATTACTTTTTCCTGTCTGAAATGCGTTTCATTAATGATCCTTTAGCAACGTATCAGAGTATACTCCTGTTAGTCAGATGTGTCGTGGTAGGCAAGTAATCCAGGCAGAGAAATAATGGGAGTTGACAGCAGGATGAGTTTCCAGCTTATTACTGCTCTCCTCTTTCATAGTACCATTGATCTGACAAGGAATCTGTCTAAACCTGACACTCGTATCACTTTTAAAATGGGCGCTTTTTCGGCTGCAGCTCAGAGGACTCGTGTCGTTTCTAATGTCATTGCTGGAGATCCCAGTCCTCTTTCAATAATGTTACACATTGAACTGGGGCTCGTTCCTCCCCATTCACGGAGGTTTAATACATTGTCTGCACTTAAAAAGTTCATCTTGCAACACCCCTGAATAGAATGTAAATAAGAAAAGACGTCAACTTTTTGAGGATTAGCTTTTGTCTGTGTGCGGTTTTGATCATATATAGGCTATCCAGGTATGCTGATGTGAGAAAAGCAATAAAAATGAACGCAGGGGAAAGACGCAATAGAATACGCCACAAAAATACTATTTACTGTTTTAAGGGTGCTTTTTCAGTTGGGGATTATGTTCATTTGACTTAATGACTGTGCTGGAGGTGAGATTTTTCTTTGGGAGCTTCTTTCATGCCTTTTACACTCAACTCTTTACTTTGAGTGAGAAAGCGACGGCAGCCAGCCTCCCTCAGGGTCCATGGGAAAGATTTTTCAGCAGAGTGGCTCAGTGACCACAACCTGTCTATTCCTCCTCGGGGATGAGGAGAAAGCCTCTGTTCCTGCAACAACGAGAAAGAGACCCTTTTAAGGCAGGCTAGGAGTGGCTGGAATTGGGTTGTAGTGGCAGATGGGGTAGACTACCTTGGTATGTGTCTACTTGAACAGGAGGCTTGACAGAGTGGGGCAATTGAATGCCTAGGGTTATAAGGAACAAGAGCAAGAAGAAAAACCTGCCTGTAGGTCAAGGGCGAGGTGCTAAGGGACTATTTGTATATCAATGACCAAAAGTAGGAAAGTAGGTATGTTTAAAAAAAAAAAAAAAAAAAAAATTAATGCGGTCTCAACAGTGGAATTTAGTCTTTATATGAAGTATTAACTTTAATGAAAAAGGATATTATATTTAGAACTTTTGATTCCAAGTTGAGATTTTAAAACAGAAAATCAACACAGTTCTGTATTATATCAGTGGAAGTCACTCTTTTTCCAACTGCTCGAAATGTACGCTTGCTTGCAAAAGTTTGGACACCCCTGGTTAAATTGTGTATTTTGTTGATTTTCTAAGTGAAAAGAAGTTCACACAAACCTCTGCAGGGAACCAAGTAAAACATAACATTGATAGGTAACTACAGTGAGTAATCTAAGTGGTTCTGTAGACACAGGTTTTATATTTTAATTTGAGACATTTGAAAACAGTCAAAGATAACTTTCTTTGTGTGTCTGTTCTGGCGTTCTGATTAACGTCAAATTAGGGATGATGCTCACCAGACTGAATGTTTTGATGCTGTGTTCTCGAGGTTCTGAGGTTGTGTGTCAGTGTTGACTGACAGTCGTGCAGCTCTGGTTGGCCAGAGTGATTTGTTATGCACTTGATTATATTATTATATTATAGACTTAGTATGCTGCACTGCAGCACAACAGAGTATTAGCTGTGTTTTTGTCATATCCAGTCTTGGTTTCTTCCTTGACACCCCAACTAGATAATGGTTAGAAAAGAGTGGTGGCACAACTCATCTCCCCACTTTGGGACGTGGCAACCTTGCGCACTTCATATCGCAACAATTAAAATTGCTGTCACTGTCCTAATGTAATAACATTGCATAGCCAAGCCTGAGAAGGAATGGGTTCTCAGGGGATCAGCCCTTCCTAGCTGACAAGGATGCAATGAGAACTAGAATAGTGAAGAAGGAAGATCCATACAGTAGACAGAGGCCAACTGACTGAGAAACTGCAAATTTGTGCTCTGCTCCACTCGGGTCCATTCCTTTTCTCTTATGTGATATAATTGTTGATTGACCACAACCCCAATGCTGCCGTTTAAGAGAAAACGCAGCGCTGCCCTGTGCATAGTTACAGGCACCTGCTGACAACACCAATGTGCTTCCTCTTCTATCTCTCTCTCTCTCTCTCTCTCTCTCTCTCTCTCTCTCTCTCACTCACTCACTCATGCACACTGCCAGGAACACACACACACACACACACACACACACACACACACACACACATATGCAGAGGACACTGACACGCTAGTCAGTCCCCTTTACTAAGGGCATAACACCAGTAAGCAAGTAATAATTTTCTGCCACATAGGACAATAACACTGTAGCAAATAGGGAAGCAGGAACATGTGCGTACCTTATTTTACATGTTTTTATTATCATTGCTAAAGAGGCTCCTCTACTGAGGTCTGTTATGGGGGCTGGTAAATGTAATGCTTTATAGTAACTCTTATGCTGAAGTGTTTTAATGGCACAGTAAATGTCTATTGACATTTCCAAAGTAACTACAATAATAATTTTCTCATGATGAAAAATAAAATATATCAAACTGATCTTCATGGTATTACATTTCCATTTAAAGATAACAGTAGTCCTGTTCAATCTGTCCAGATGAGAGCTGTTTTAACATGATGTCAGTTAATAAGTAAATTAATAAATTTGAATTAATGAATTAATAGGTTGGGGGGATGGGGTGGTGCAGCGGATTTGGCTGGTCCCTGGACTTTGACGGGTCTGGGGTTCGAGTCCTGCTTGGGGTGCTTTCCGGCGAACTGGGCGTGATCCCTCCCCCCCTTGGTCTTGACCCCTGTGTTGCCGGGGTTAGGCTCCGGTTTGCCGTGACCCCACTCGGGACAAGCAGTTGTAGACATTGTGTGTGTGTGTGTGTGTGTGTGTGTGTGTGTGTGTGTGTGTGAGAGTATCATTTTACACACACACAGGCTGAAGTCGCTTGTCCCAAGTGGGGTCGCAGCGAACCGGTGCTTAACCCGGCAACACATGGCGTAAGGCTGGAGGGGGAGGGGACGCACCCAGGACGGGACGCCAGTCTATTACAAGGCACCCCAAATGGGACTTGAACTCCAGACCCACCGAAGAGCAGAGCCTGGCCAAACCCACTGCACCACCGCACCCCCCATGAGTATCATTTTAAATGAGTGTTAATATCAGGGCTGAGGAAAGCATACAATTTGTGTACCATTATCTAAAAATTTTAGATACGTTTAATGATAATTTAATGGTAATTACGTCTTCCAGTTATGAGAATTCACCTTACAAAGGGTTTTTCTCAGGAAGAAATGATCTCAGTAAGGTTGGTAAAGACTTTACTACTTCACAGTAGTGTAGCTTCAAGGGGACAGTGGCTCTGCAGCACCTGCCCACACATAATATAGAGATAATCTGTCATGATGAGGACAGTCCTGAAGTTTTGCCTGCACCCTTTATTCATCCCTTTTTTCTGGAGGAGGACAAGATAGACACAGCTCATTGCTCTCAGATGTGGGTTGCAGTTTTATGCTATACTTTGGTCCCAGACCTGCCTTATTGTGTACCTCGCCATGTCTTTTTGGAAATTTTGGAAATAATCTCCAGATGATTTTCCTCTGTGTGTTACCTAGAAACTTATACACCCTCATTAAACAGTCAATTTTTTGTCAGGTTCCTATATGGACATTGCATGGATCTGTTGCTCATCTATACCAGTTGGGTGGTCTAAATTCGTTTGGAATAAGGATTTTCAGAAGTCAGGTTGTAGGTTTTTTCACTCCAAATACACATGTAATTTTTCTTTGAAATGGCATTTCACAAATGAACTTCTGAACCAATTCAGTTATAATAATGTGCCAGGAGTGAAAATATCCTTTTTGACACCAAATAATTCCACAAGCAAAAAGAATTAAAACATTATATCAATTAAACTTTGCACATGATTGACTAATATTAGAATCAGTTAATTAAATCACCTTCTCTAGTTTCAGTATTATAGATGATGAGATGACTGGAACAGTTTCTGAGCGTGTTGCCTGGAGTACCATTCAGAACTGTGCATTTCATTTCTGTCTTTTGTTCTTTTGGCCGTGATAAATTTGAAAAGACCTGTTTAATTAGATACTTTATGTAAGGCAAAAGGGCCATTCTTCAGTTCCAGAATATGACTTTCAGCGATTTTGGAGCTTTCAGAAGAAATATAACCTGGTTCATCACATATAAAATGAAAAATAGTTGGCGTTTGGGAGTCATTTCGTAAGCGGCAAGCAAAGCAGGATTACATAACCCTGCAGCCTGTGTCACTCTTCACTATGTGCACCGGCTGAGCTGGCGTTTATTGTACGCCTGTTACATAATACTTAGTGCATTCAGTGGAGCAGAGTAACCAGAATTGGAAAAGGCTTTGAGCATTTGTTATTTCATTTTGAATTTCATTATCTGTCTATCTAAGCGAATTTATTAAAGTAACTGAATTAAGCCCTCAGCATTAGGGTTGTCTATAGAATAAAAAAAGGAAACTCTGGAAAAATTAACACGATATTTTCAACACTGAGAAAAGGCAGCATGCATTTTCTGCAAAAATGGTCAAATCAATTTGACTTTACACTTTCCTGACCACAATTATTATTGTAATCTTTACAGGTCTTGTTTCTTCTCTCTCGTTCTCATCTGCTCGCCCATCCCCACCATCTCTGCATTGGCTGCTGAGCCTTGTGGAGTTTCCATAGCAACAGGTTTCCATGGAAACTACTTGACAGTGCATGCTTCAGGGAAAATGAGTCATTCTCTACAAAGAGATTCAGCAAATTGTTTAAAAAAATTCTGCATGCCTCAATAAGGGGAAATACCTTTCACATTTTTGACAATTATGATATTGTGCCCATTAAAATTTAAGTGGTTTTGTCTGAAATTTGAAAAAAAAAAAAAAAAAAAAACACAATTATAACTGAATCAGGCCATCAGTGAACTGTTTCTCTGTTTAAAATTCCACATTTTCCAATCCATGTTCAGTGAGGTAGATTAACTCACTTTAAACTGTTTTTCATGTAGGTTCAAAAGTTTTTAGCTCAGTTGTTTTCCTTCTGCATCCATCTGCACAAATAAATGATTGGACAGCTGTGGCCTTTGTAAATTGTCCTTGAAAATAAATATCTGCCAAACAAATTAGACATGTAGCAAGACAGGGTTCCGCTAAGTTCAGGATCCCCTCTGCATGTGGTTGTGAGTAGTTGCATATATTAGTCTCCATGTAAGTCTGTTCTGGTACGGTCTGCGGTGCTCCATTGCAGACTAAAGAGCCACCCCTTTGACATGGGATCAAACAGCGGGCAGCTTAATAACAGATCATTTTATTTTTTTCAATAAAAGTGTATTATCAGATGATCGGTGCACAAACCATGTGATCACTGTCACTTCGCTAAATTAGCCGTAGTCAGAAACAGCAGAGCGTGTTTTAGTCACCAGGATTACTGTGTTTTTTCAACTGAATCCATTTATCCTAGATCCCAAGCACAGACACCTGGATGCACTCTACAGGCTTTAAACACTTCTGCATGCACGCACAGGCTGAAACCGCTTGTCTCAATCGGGGTCGCAGCAAGACGGAGCCTAACCTGGCAACCAGGTCCCAAGGCTGGAGGGGACGCACCCAGGACGGGATGCTAGTCTGTCGCAAGGCACCCCAAGCGGGACTCGGACCCCAGACCCACCAGAGAGCAGGACCCGGCCAAGCCCGCTGCGCCACCGCGCTCCCCTCTAAACGCTTCTACTCCTAGCCAAATCAGCAGGTTATATGGAAAAGCAAAAATTAGACTGAGGTTTAAAATCTGAAGACAGAAGTGTGGACTTGAAAGGTTGCATGTTTTAGCCTGGTCCCCAGTCTTCAGCTTCATGCAGAGATGGGGACGTATGGCGGATGTCCACACAGTTTGCATTTTCAACTGGTAACAGCAGACATTTTACCAGAACTGCTCAATCTTAGATCCAACAGATGGTGTCTTCCAAACACACTTAAGCTGTGCGGATTTCCTCAAAACAAATGAACAAACTCCTTCAATTCTGCCGCCGGAGGAGTGTCGTATCTACATTTGGAGATAATTTGATTTTGGCAGCCGAGACGGTTAAATGAATCACCCAGTCTGCTTTAGTTTTTGTTATGGACCAGATTGTACACTCAAATGTTTAATTATGAAAAATAACAACCTGGGGCCTTTTTAATTATCCCAAGACAGATAACACTGTGTGGTAGCCAAGCCAGTGTCCCTGCACCTGCCATGTAGCACAAGGAGAACTCAGAGATGGAGTGGTGACCACCCATAGCTCTTCATTCGATGTGGCATTCGAAAAGTAAAGAAACCCGAGACACAATGACTACCACCTTGAGCTCTTCCCTAGGCTCATATGCTCAGACAAATAGAGGAACCAATGGCACAGTGACCACTACATGGAGCTCTTTACTGGATATGACATGTTCAGAGAAGTGGAGAGCTCAAGAAAAGAGACTACCATTTGGAGTTTTTCACCGGATATATAACGCTACCATTAATGAGTTATAATCCATCTCTTACAGTTGAGTCAGAAATTATTGACCTTGAAATTAATCTAAAATCAATTTGGTTTTTGCAGAGAATGACCTTTTGTTAATACGAATGGGCATCTGTAAGCACCTTAAATTACATGTCGTAAAGCAAGCTTAGAGAACAATCTCTAGAGAAGAAAAGCTCCAGGCTACTGTTTCTCACAAGTTATTTCAAAATAAACTGCCTGCAACTGCCCAAACTCCCCACCATGAAACTTTCCCAATAGTGCTGTTGGCTCCCAGCGACTCCGATCATGCGATCTTATCCTACCCACCCTCAAGGCATCTGTAATGAACACAGCAGTAATTTGGGACCAATTAATGCAAGCAAGGAGTCTGTGCATGCTGTAACAGAAGTGACGTTCTCAGGTTACTTTCTGTGGGGAAGACTGAGGTGTAACCCTGGAGTAGGAATGCAAAGTAAAATTAAAGGTAAAATTAAAATAAATCAAGAAATGACAAAATAAATACTGTTATTTTTACTAATGACCTGTTTTCCCTTATTATAAATTATTAAAATATGTTCATAAGCATCTAATATGGGCTCCTGGCTCCTGTGCAGATTTCATTTCATAGCCTGATTGGAACAAACCATTCAATGTTGCACTATCTAATGTCATGCACAAGTGGGACAGTTTGGCCTGTTTTTTTTTTTTAATCTGGAAAATCAGCAGAATCAATGTGTTAATCAACTGTTGATAGGTAGGATGTGCTACTCTAAGTACCCTGTCACCTGTTGTCATTTCTACATTATTGCATACCCATATACAGATCGTCTGAAGTGATGGAAAACCGCTAAACCAGACTGTGAGACAATGACAGGCAGGTCCACCAAAGCACTCAACATTGCCAAGGTTGTCAGTACTCTACTGGCAGTGAGGGCTCTACTCAGTACCCCACATGGGGTTAAATTGCTTCACAGCAGCCATGCATACATACTGACCATGAAGCACCAATGACTCCAAGTACAGGCACTAATTTATACCAGTCACTATAAACATTACTCACTCAGTTTTTGTGAACCGATTCTTTCCTGGTTGGGGTCACAGCAGTCCAGAGCCTATCCTGGGGTCACTGGGTACAAGGTA
This sequence comes from Scleropages formosus, assembly GCF_900964775.1. Taxonomy (NCBI): domain Eukaryota; kingdom Metazoa; phylum Chordata; class Actinopteri; order Osteoglossiformes; family Osteoglossidae; genus Scleropages; species Scleropages formosus. Next base: position 22,416,859 of record NC_041808.1, on the reverse strand, counting down.
AGGGTCTCTACCCTGGACATGGTGCCAGTCCGTTGCAGGCTAACCACACATTCACATACTATGGAAAGTTATCTTTAGAGATTGTGTTGTACTAAGCAGTCCTGTAACACCGCTGACACTTGGAGGACTTCAGGTTACCAAATACATAGCTTTGCATGGGCACTGGGTCCAGTGCATCATGCTCCACAGATTAAGGGCCTAGCAAGCCAACCATCCATAGTGCAGGTCACAACTATTCTTGCTAAATACATGAAGACATTTTTTATACACACACACTGACTGAAACTGCTTGTCCCAAGCGGGGTTGCGGCGAGCCGGAGCCTAACCCGGCAACACAGGGCGCAAGGCCGGAGGGGGAGGGGACACACCCAGGACGGATGCCAGTCTGTCGCAAGGTACCCCAAGCAGGACTCGAACCCCAGACCCACCGGAAAGCAGGACCGTGGTCCAACCCACTGCACCACTGCACCACCGCACCCCCCCCCATTTTTATACATTTAATTTTAAAACAAAAGCCACAATGAAGTCATGATGAATGTCTTCAAAAGCCAGTACTACACAGAAAATTTAGTTTTCGTGGTAGTCCATGCAAAACTGATCTTATTTTGCTGAGTCGAGAGATGAGTCACTGTATCCTGCATATCATACTGTACGGCAGCACACCAATGAGGTCTCCAGACTGCTGTGACCCTGACTTGGACAATCAGTTAACAAAAGTGATGGAAAGATTTTTGTTTGTGGGGGCTTGGCAAAGTGTGAGGGAAGAGAATAACCTAAATAAAATACCTTCAGCGTTTCAGAAAGTTTAATCACCATGGTAACAACAAATGTAAGGCACTTGGAGTTTGTTGCAAAACCATATAAATAGAAGGTTCTTTTAGATTTTCTCTGTTGCTGCTTCAGGCAAACTGCTCTCCTCTGTTTTCTCCCATTTATATGCCCTACATCAGGACTGTACAATCTGGCTGTTCTTCTCCATGCAAAAATGGTCAGAGGTCAGTAATGTCTGCCATTGTGGTACATGATGACATGTTGACTGCTGGTACATTTGTGCAACTTGTTTCTTTATCCAAAGAACATGTTAGTGAATGTGCTGTGAGGCTGCTAAAAAATGAGAATCCATACCTTCAGTTCTCTGGTTAAACATAAACACATCAGTGCATATTAGGTTTGCCTATAGAGCAATTTAAGCAAAGATGTAATATACCATCAAGGTTACAGATGATGAGGGGGATGTAGTGGTGTGGCTGGTTCGGCTGGTTCAACTGGTGCCTGTTGTGTGGTGGGTCTGGGGTTCGAGTCCTGCTTAGGGTGCCTTGCAATGGACTGGTGTCCCATTCCCGCGTGTGTCCCCTCCTCCATTCGGCCTTGCACCCTGTGTTGCTGGGTTAGGCTCCGGCTCACCGCGACCCCACTTGGGATAAGCGGTTGTTGACGATGCATGGTTACGGATCACTTTATGGCTTACGGTTTAGTGTAGAGCTGGAAAGGGGTTGAGCATAAAGTTCATTACATGCTAAAACTAATTTCCGCAAATGATTTTTGGTTAATATTTTATTTGTGTGGTTGAATAGATTTTACTCGTATAATTACTGTGTGTCCGGTTGCAAACAATTACGCTTATTGTATACAGTATGCTCAGACTTACACACAGTCATAGAGAGCTGCGTGTGTATACGTGTACTGCAAAATTTCAAACTCACATAGTCACACAAACATTAACGGGCACAGAGACAGTGCGCGGTGTCGCTTGTGCAGGAAGCCCTTTGATGTATTATTGAAGGGTACGATTGCTAGTCCATCTTCTGCCTCTCTCTGATCTCTGCTGGTGGCCGAGAAGCACGAAGCAACAGCGATGTGGCAGCGCACATGCCTACCGCCGCTCAGCGCATCTGTCCCCACACTGTCCACTTAACCACACATCACCAAAGTGTCCTCTGCCTCTTGAGGTGTCCCCTACTTCCTGAGGATGCCAAGGAAAAAAGCAGGATTGATTGTCTTTTTTTTGCTCTGCTAAAGCTTGATTAAATTAGGTGAACTGTGGGCTGGAGCAGCTTTGCCCAGCCTCTGAGATAACATAGTCGATGGCCTAATCTCCCAGTCTACTGACCACCATCATGAGCAGTAAACATTCCCCTAAACACCTATTACATCAGTGCAAAGAAGCACAGGAGGAGACTGTGAGGGTGCAGCAAAATTTAAGGGATGAACAGCTATGCTGCAAAAGACTGGAGAAGGTTCATTGCTACCTTGATTTCCCCAAAATAATTACCCCAACATTCTAACTTTTTGTTGTGGCTTTAACACAGGTGAACCCCTTTCTCATTGCTGTTCTTCTTCATTGGCCTTTTCACCCTCTCACTTCCTCCAGACAAACTCTGCCTAAAGCTGGCCAAGAAGTGGCCCTTAACTACATCAGACAGCAGACACCACCTCATTTTTCCTGCAGCGTAGAAAACGAAGAACCTCAGAGAGGAGCTGTTGAACTGGCGGTCGCAGTGAATGAAGGTGCAGGTCTAGCCAACTTTGAGCTTACATATGAGCAGAAGCTCACTTGATGTTTCAGAAAACATTTAGTTGTGTGCAGGTACAGACACTGAATTTCAGTGACCAGCTATAGGAAAGGTTGATTGAGGCGTTTGGTGAGTCTGGTATGTATAAATGATTTAAGGTACAATCGTATGAAACTTCTGCTTCAAAGCCATTGCCCTTATTTGAGGAACCACAGTGGAAAAAAGAACGTGTTCTCTGTATCCTCCCGGCTCATTCTCTGTAATGTTTGTGCCTCTGCATGACTGAATGGACCAATTTGTTTATATTTACACTCATTACCCAAACTATAACTGGTCAAGAGCTGAAGTTATTTTGCATAGAGCTGTTACCACTGCACGAATGGAAATAGAGGAACTTAAAGGCTCGGAAAGACGAAAGAAGTAGGACTACTTGTGGATTTGAAGTTTCATCATATGGTTCACTGCAGGGTGTTAGCATTAATATCTCAGAATGTTGCAGCCCTGGCATTCACTTGCTGCATTGTTTACATAACCAAGTTCACCTTTTCAGTACAGAGTACAGACTGAGTACAGATTCTACAAGCTGCGTATTGACGTTCCCTTGTGGCCTGGACTGAGGCTGTGAAAAGTTATGGAATTAACCTGTGTTTGCCTGGCTTTCTCTACTGGCTCCTATGCTAACTTCACAAGTTGTGTATCCTGAGTGCTCCAGGGGATCTGAGAGCTATGTTGTCTGGAGCCTTGTGCTCCTGGTGGGGTCAGCTTTCACAAATTACTCAAAGCTGGGGGAGAAGACAAAAAACAATCTGGTTAATACAGAGTTTCGAAGTAATAACAGCAATAAAAGGTAAGAGTACCTTTCTTTGATTTGGGTTTCCAGGGCCCACCACCTGGAGCCAGGCTTAATTGGGAAGGAAAACCTGCAGCATCTAAACTCAAGTAGTGTGTTGTCAGTCAACCTGATGGTATGCTGGATCAGAAGGCTGGGGAGCCCACTGCGCAGGCCAGGGAGGCCCAAGCAGGTTGTAAGGGTATCCTGGCAGCCCTAGTATAGGCCCTGGTTCATGGTAAGTTCAACTCCCACCTTGAGGGTACCTTCTTTTGGGTTCCAAGTTCACTGGATGTTGAGGTTTCTTGACTAATACATCACTTCAGTATTGCATGGAAGCCAAAGACAGTATGTCTGGATAGGCAGACTGTGGTGGTGGTTCCCATATGTGGAAATGAGCACGATAGAATGAAGAGGTGGCACTTTTCAGCCTTCCTCAGAAAGCCTATGTCATGATGCTGGAAAGGAGGCTCAGTAGTTGGTCATAGCCTCATATTCAGGAGAAATAGTGTGGATTTTGGTTATGGATCAGTGGTCCAATTTTTCACTCCCACAAGGATATTTACATTTTTTTATTTAGCAGACAGTTTTCTCCGAGGTGACTTCCAATGAACACTGTGTAGTGTTATCAGTCACACACACCTTATTCACAAAGGTGACTTACACTGCTAGATACACTACTTACACTGGGTCACTCATCCATACATCAGTGGAACACACACACACACACACAGTCTCGCTGTCACTCACACACTATGGGTGAACCTGAACAGCATGTTTTTGGAGTGTGGAAGGAAACCAGAGCACCCGGAGGAAACTCACACAGACACGGGGAAAACATGCAAACTCCACACAGACTGAGCAGAGATCAAACCCACATCCTCTCGCACCACCCAAGCACTGTGAGATAACAGCGCTACTTGCTGTGCCACCATGCCACTCCATTTGAGCTTAAAATGATCAAACATGCTAAATAGTTACCAGAATGTATAGACCTATACATGGAGACAGCTCATAGTGTAGTGGTTAGTACTAATGCCTTTGGATCCAAAGATTGCAGGTTTGATCCCCACCTCTGGCTGTAGTGCTCCTGAGCAGGGTACTTACCTTAATGTGATCTTCAGCATGTGCTAGAGATGTTTGGAGCTGAGTGTGACACCATTGGGGTGAAGCTCAGCACTTCCACATCTGAGGCAGCTGTTCTCATGAGTGACAATGCAGGTTGCTCTTTCCATTTTGGGGACTGCTGCCCTAGGTAGAGTAGGTTAAGTATCTGGAACTCTCAGGATTGACCACCAACTTGGTGCACCAGCTGCAGCATTGAGCTCTGTACAGACTATCCCCTAGTTGTCTCTTCATTTTTGGTTTCTCTATGCCGTTGTGACTGGTGCTTCCAGCCACAAAGAGGTAACAGAGTACCACTCTTCTGAGAATAGACATCTCCCCTTGAAGGGAGACACACCTTGGGAAACACGTGCATGGTCTTTCTTCATGGTAGGAGGTCAGCTCTTTGGAGAGTGTTGTTTTCTGTGCTTCGAGGCTATACAAGGAGATGTTATAGGTAGCAAGTGGTTAGGGCACAGTGGTTAGGGCTCTGCTAGCTGAATGTGTCTGGTTTTAATCCTCCTCCAATCATTATACCCGTGAGCAAGGTGTTTCCCCTTTGTTGCTCCGGTGAAAAGTGGTACTTATGTAGCTTGTCGTTGCATAGACTGAATACTGTGTCACTTTGATAGAAGAATCAGCTTTATAAAGGTAAAATAATAACCATCCATGTGCCACAATCAAAGCCAGGTAGGTGGGATTGAATAGAATCTGTTTCCTCTCTCGTACCACCTTTACTCGGAATGAAAGGAGCATATTTTAAATGTGGCGTCACACTGAATGGCATCAGTCTTAGCAGAAGGTGTTGCTCTCCATCCCACCTGCCTTAATTATTTATGGTCTTCCTGTCTCCAGAGCGCCCAGCTGTGTGAGCCAAGCTCATATGACACACAGCAGCCTGCATGCTTGTCCGTTGCATTGCATTACATCAGATTACATTGTGTTAAAGCCTTCATTTCACCATGCAGGCCTTCTCTTATTGCTTTAACCGCTTGTCTTTCGCATAGCTGTTCCACAGGACATTCAGCACCCTGCATCTGCTCTGAGCATGTTTACGCTCACTGTGCGGCCATTGTGGTCAGTGACTAGTGACCGTGCAGGTTTTCCATGTGTCTCTCCCTTGTCTTCTTCACAGATCAGCCGGGTGCTGAAACCAGGGGGTCGGTTCATCTCCATCACATTTGCCCAGCCCCACTTCCGGAGGAGGCTGCTGGCCCGCCGTGAGTATGGCTGGTCCGTCCAGACGCACAGCTATGGTGTGGGTTTCCAGTACTTCTTGTATGTTTTAACCAAGGGAGAGACACTGAACCCTGAAGACCAGGCGCTGGAGGACAGGCTTATGGAGGACAAGGAACCCCGAACTGTGGTGCACCTGCAGGAGCCTGACTCAGAGGACTTCCTGAGCAGAATTGGTATCTAGGGCAGTTGGCATCAAATGCCTACTGAGGTTTTACCTTCCTTTGGTATACTTTATATTGTTTTTAATTACATTCTTAAAGGGTTTATGGCAAGCATGCTATATGAAATTGCCAAATTAGTTTTTAGATTAAAAGAAAGGCCATTTGTAATATTTTAATGGTGGATGCTTTCCTTTCCTTTAGATATATTTTTTAAATTACTGTCAATTTCTTCTAATGTACTTATGACCATTGTCTTATTTGGAAAGTTGGCATTGTGTTGTTGTTACCATTTTGTTGAACACTGGATACCACTGAAATGTACTTAGACCCATTAATGGGAAAAACTCAGAATGAGGTGCAGAGTTTGTTATGGAACCACAAAAGCTTGTGATCCTTCTGCTTAAATATAGACTTGCCACGTGGTTCTGTGAAGCCATTAATAAACCAGAATTCATTTATTTTTAATTCTGTGCCAAAGTGTAATTGCTGTCTATGTTTAAAGCTAAAAAAAAAAAGCTGTGATTTTTGTGACTCCCTGTCTCTGCCAGTTATATGTTTTCCAAAAAAATGATTTGCATCAGGATGAAAAATAGACCATTCTTTTGTTTTTCATTTTTCTAGAAAAACCTAAGCAGCTCTGAAACTCAAAAGCAAGTGTCAGTGTGTAAATAATTCAAAGCTTCCATGAAGGGTTTGCGAGGTACCGAATTCATAGAGAACCACTTCTACTATCTTTACAGCCACTTGTGGTGACTATCTCCTGCAGCTCAGCAGTGGCAAACGTTCCATCTCTCTGCGGCTTTTCTGCTAGCGATTCGCTGAATCCTTTGCATTTTTGTTTTGTTCTTATCTGCGTGTGTGTGTGCGCGCGTGCACACTGATATTGAGCTGCTACAATGCTAAAACATTATCAGTAACGCTAATCAGACACTCCCAACTGCCTCTGGTTTTTGCTGACTACGCTTTTAAAATTCTGCCACGATTTCTATGCTCCAGCTTACTCTGCAGTACGTGACTTGCACAAGGACTTCAGGAGACACCTGTGTCCAGGGTGACAGCAAAACACTTGTGGATGTTCAAACTGATTGGAAAAATGAACCACCGCAGGTGCTGGCTAATAAACTCTTTATGATGAAGAGCACTGTTTATGAAGACAGTATGTAGCAGCGTGGTTAAGGCATGTTGTGTTCCCAGGGCAGACTCTGCACTTTGTCCCTCTAGTGAAGATACTTTCCGTGATTACTTCAGTGAACAAGTTATTATGTAGAGTCTAGGGGTGTGCACATCCCTCTGGGTTGGAGCACCCGTGACGCAAACCCGTGGTGTACTGTAGTAATGTACTCTCCTGTACCAGCAGCCTGATGGCTATGAGCATTCCTCTCTGGCACATGATTCTTTACTGCTTTGAAGTAATCACACACACACATTTTCAGAACCACTTATCCCATACGGGGTCGCAGGGAACCGGAGCCTACCCGGTAACACAGGGCATAAGGCCGGAGGGGGAGGGGACACACCCAGGATGGGACGCCAGTCCGTGGCAAGGCACCCCAAGCAGGACTTGAACCCCAGACCCACTGGAGAGCAGGACTGCGGTCCAACCCACTGCGCCACCGCACCACCTTGAAGTAATCAAATGGCCGCAAAAATAAAGATGGAAAGCTCCAGTCTCCAAATGTATTTTGTGACTTGGTCCCACAGAATTTGGGGAAAGCAATATACTGAGCATTCTGAGTTTTTTTTTTTATTTTGAAATAATTTAATTTTTCTGCTTCTTCTTTTTAGGGACTCAGTTCTCATTCAGTGGGAATTAGCTGAAAGGCCTCATGTTTCCTGCTACTGCTTTTGAAATCTGCTGAAGGGAACACTTTGCATTTGCTATCAATGATTTTCGCACAGAGTGCTATTAATGGCCTGTGCCATTGAGTCAGGCGGTGACACGGATGTTCCCTCCGTGATGTAAGTATTGACAGGCGTTATTGCCCCGGACCTGCGGATGTAGTGTTTACAAATGTCTCTGTCCTCTCTGGGCCAGTTTTCGTGGTTGTACTTTCCATTATGGGGCAGCCTGGGGTGATAGCTGACTGTGCCTCAGTCTCATGCAGGGCTTATTGACAGGAAAGCGGTTAAAAGCCTGGTGATTTTCAGGCAGAGGATATTACACAATGCCTGAGCACAAGTAGAAAGCCAGTCAACTAGGGTACTGGGGGGTATTCTGACATTGAGATGAGTAAGACAAGGTTTGGGTATGTGGGGAAGATGAGGAGCCATTGCTGGCTGCAGAGGATATTGAAGTGAAACAAAGTACCTGAAAAATTATGTCGCACTTCCCCGTATAACTATGTAAAGTTTGAGGGCTGTTGTACCTCCAACCTCAGTATTTGCCACCTGCTCCCTGTAAGACTGAAGGTCATCCCATGTCCCTAAATCATGGTCTGTGTTTCAGCATTTTGTTTTACTTTGGTGAGATTTTATGTGAGTTTCCAATCTACATGCACAGTGTGGAGGTCTTGGAAAAGACCATCCTGTCTGTAATAACAGTTTTATTGGACTGAATTGTTCTTGTTGAGTAATAAATGAAACACCAAACATCTGATTTTGCACCTGTATTAGTGGGTATGAACCTTCATCATATGCTGGATTCATAAGGGAGCAAATCATACATACATTCCACTGCAGATTATCATTGACAAAATATGGCAACAGTCTACAACTTACAGAAAACTATTTTAAATGTCTAAAGAATGTTAATCCTGGAAGCTTTATTATAAGGAACAGATATTATGTTATTTCAGATATTCAGATTTGGCAAGATTAAATGCTCAGTGCAGATCTGCGTTAAGGTGTGTTGCTTAATAGTTGCAGATTCTTTATTACCACAGAATTCATGACATATGGTTATATGAGTAAAGGGCACTTTACAGTTCCAAGATTCATATATCACACAAACAGTGATATTATCTTATAAAACTGATATGCTTATCAACAGGCCAAATGTTGATAATTGATAATGAAATGATGACAAATTGAAATTTTTTTTTTTTTAAATTTCCAACAGAAATGGGTCATAACAATGTTTATTTCTAACAAAAGGGCAGTTAAGCTGGGAGTGGGTGGAATAATGGTTTGAGCTGCTGCCTCCCGTTTGAAATGACCCAGGTTTGAGTCCCATCTCCTGCTGTAGGATGACTGAGAAAGGTACTTACCTTGGATTGATACAGTAAATATTACCCAGTTCTATAAATGGACAAATCATGTAAGTAACATAACACTGTAAGTGGCTTTTGAGAAGAAGAGTCAGATACGTGAATGAGCAAGATATAGCTATAAGAGAAGAATGTGTTGTTAGGCATTCTACTGCAGTTGGAATGGTTGTCCTGCTGTGATCATTGAAGCCTGTCACTTTGCTTTATTCCTACAAGTTACTTTACACTGGGCAAATGCTTTGTGTGTCCAGGAAAAAACATGGTTTCTGGTTAGTATTTCTCTTTTATTTGTTGAAGTTTTTGTATATGGGGAGAAGAATACTGTGGTACTATGAGTTCTAGTTTGTGGATTGTCTTTATTTGGTTTACAGAACAAAACGTCAGTCATTGAAATTCCTTACAAACATTCTGCTTTGCCTGTGCTGATAGACATTTAATGTTGGCCTTTATGGTTTTAGGAAGAAAAAATACAAAATGATAGCCTCAAACATTTTATTTCACCATTTATTAGTTCACCAAATACAGTGAAAATGGTATCATATATACAATGACTCATTCTTAGAATGTCATGACATTTTGTTGCTTTTTTGCTTCAGAAAATTATGTTTCGTTATTGAAAATATTGTCTTCATGCACAACAAATCATAGTCTTTTTTTCTGTAAAAGAATGTTATAAAATTAAAAAAACTAATGTCAAAAAATGAGTCAAATAACAGTGCGTTATCTGAAGATACTCGTAAACAGTGCAATAGACTCTAAAATCGCCATTTCTAATAAATCCATCAACAAAGCTCAAGTCACAGCATACTATTAATCAATAATAATTAAACATTGATGTGTGCAAAACCCGAAACACATTCAGTAAGTCTTTAAAAACATCCCACGTGTGATATTGACTGAGACAAGTCTCAGAATATCCCTTCCAAAGTACAAACATTGTATTAATGAGCTGTTCACCTAGCACATCAGTTTAAATAACAAATATTTAGATATAAAAATACAAATATGACTTTTGTTAAAAAGAAGCGTGCCAGGGTAAGAATGGTTGGGTGGTGCCTTTGTTGGCACCAGGGAGAAAAGTTCATGCAAAAAAAATGGAGAAGTCAACTTTTATGTATGTAAGATGAAAACGTAACTGTAGAATCAAAATAAATAACAGTAATAAAACTTTCCCATCAGTCTTTTTTTGTAATAATTTAATATATTCACATTTGACCATCCCTGCTGGCATCTGGAAATCTATTCCAACATTTTGATTTTTTGAAGAGATATTGAACAGAGATATGGTGCCATCACAGAACGTGGGCAAGAAGACAGAAGATCCGTGTTCTCCGTGTAAGTGTGTCTTGCTGTGTGTGTCTGAGAGGCGAAGCCCCCATGTGGAAAAATAAATAAGCTGCAAAGAAGCAATCATCCTTGTGTACGTTTCACATTATTACATAGATGAGGTGTGTTGTGTTCTGGGGTCTTCGTGGTCCGAGATGTGTGCAGCAGCAGGGGCTACGCTGATGAGTTGTGTTTGGATGGTGCTCAGTGACACAGCTCCTTTTGACTGTTGTGCTGCACATCGTCTTTTTTAACATAAAACCTGTGTCTTCTAAATAAAGTACCCTATTGTACATCTATAGAATGAGAGCTTCGGATGATGTTCGGCTTCCAGTTTTGCAGCTTACCGCACGGTTTTTGTTTATTCACTCATTCATTTATTAAGAAGGTGGTCATGAGATGTTGGAAAGTTTGTTGCCCATCCTATGATTCAGCCGAGGTGGAGACAGAGCTGTCTTTCCTTCACGCTGCCGAGCAGTTGTTTCAAATCATGTTTTGTTTGAAGAATTGCCAGCATCCCCAAAAATAAACCTTGGGCTTTCTATGTCTTCCTTTGTCTTCTTCCTCGCTTTCCTTCTTTTTTTCTTTCTTTCACCCTTCTTTGTCACCCTTGCATACCTTCACTCTTCCTTTACAATCCTTGAACACATGCACGACCGTCAGGTGCTTCGAATCGGTGATGAACATAAAGAGTCTGCATGTGGTTGGTCACTTTACACCCCTGGTGAGGACTTGTCTGTCATCCCCTTGAGGACCTCGTCTATCCGGTCGTCTTCAATAACCACTGCAGACAGACAGGCAGAGAAGCAGGCAGGCAGGCAGACAGACACACAGACGGACAGAGGAAGACAGACAGGCAGACAGACAGGGTCACTCATCATGTTTTGCGCTGTTATTCTATATTTCATTGTTAGACATAGACATCTGTTATAAGTTTTTTTGGCTCCGGTGTTAAGCATGCTTTTGAGCACACATATTTCATAACAAGATTCCTCTGTGCACTTGACACTACTGTGAAAGGCAGCGAGGCATGCGGAATATACACACACGACGAAGTGCGCACTGAGCTCTCAGTAAAAATCATGCAGCAGTGTGTTTGGTACAGGGCAGCACGGAGCTGTGCACTTTCTGCCAAACTGCTACTCTGATGAGGGGAAAATCAAGGCAGCCGCGCTCCGATGTAGCTGTCAGTTGAGGGGACGCCCGCGAAGAGCACACGCGCACATGATCATGTAATACGTGTCAGTGTGGCACTCAGTACCGAAACACGGGCGATCACCTGCGTTTCACTTCTTTCGTCCTTATTCCTCTTTCATTCATGTCGCAGACGAATTTGTCAGAGGCGGCTCACGGTGCTGGACAATGAGGATTACTGTGATTTACCCATTTACACAGCACAGCAGGGTGTTCTTACTGGAAAACACTCAGATCGTCAGGGAAAGCGGCGCGAATAGGATGCGAACCAAAGACCTTCGGACTGTAAGGGAACAGCCCTACCGGGGACGGGGACACGCACTGCTGTGTTACTGTACTACTGCTGTGCTGGGGGTATTATTGTAATGATGGGTTATGATGATGATGATGATGATGATGATGATTGATGATTATTATTAATAGCGAAGCACGCGCGCGTCTCTCGCCATCACTCAGTTACTCGGTCGCTCACCTCGCTTGGCTCTGCCGATCTGCCCGAGTTTGGGGGGTCTCTTTGCCTGCGACCCCCCAAAGAAGGAGTTGGTGTCCTGCAGTCCACAGCTGAAGGACATCTGGCTCACTTCGCTGTCCGCCCCGTAGCCGCTCATCTTGCCCTCGCTGTACGGCAGCACCTCGGACATCGCGGACCAGAGTGGCACCGGGGGTCGATCACAGGTGTATCCTCGAGGATCAGTAGTGTACTGTAGCAGCTCCTCTGCGCGGCCGGCCGGCGCCAGAAGTGAGAGACACGCTGGTCGCGAGCTGGGAGCTGCGCGAGGAACGGCGACGTGTACTCGTGTGCCTTCGCAGGGGTCTGACCAGAAGAGTGGGAGATCCCGGGATCATAAAGGAAACCCGATCGAAACGGTGAAGTCATCCATCCGGGTTTAAAGTGGTGTGTGTTTGTGTGTATGTGTGTGTGCGCGCGCCGAGTTGTGCTGCGGAAAGAGCGACACTTACCGGCCAGTACTGTTACTACCGCCAACAGAAGTCTGAGAAACAAGCCCGCTATTAATCCACGGGTTGTCTTCCACGAATATCGTAAAAAACCGGTTTATCGTTTATCGTAAAAACAGTTTTTTTCAACAGTATCTTAGAATAAATGTGTGGCCAAACTGGAGGATTCCTGTGGGTGACTGGTGCTCAATTATTGAGCTAAACAGCCATGATGGAGGTGTGTTCTAATCATCATGGCTGTCTGGACTGCGGCTTTCTTCCCTCTATCAACTATGAATACATACAGCGATAAGTGTCTGAAAGGACTTCCATTAACCGCTAATAAAAGAAAACAGCGAAGCCCTGCTCGATTAAGGGTAACACCGCATGTACAAACAGCGTTCATATAACTGGACCTCCTACAATGTAAAATTGGAAAGCGGCTTATGAAAATGCTTACGCATCCTTTTTCATACAATGAGCTTATTAATTCAGTACAGTAGCATTTATTTATACCCGTTATAGTCATTCTTTTTACATTAAATACAGCAAATGAGTCAATCATTTGAAATAATTCAACATCACTGACTGATCTCACTAATCTTAAATAAGAGAAAAACGTCGCTGAACTCAATAGAAGAAAGAAAGAATCAAAATCTCTCGGCAGTCCACGTAATGAATTTATGTGTTTTCACTGAAATTGTGCTCAACTAAATGCGAAGGTTCATAGAGAAAAAGAGTGTATTTCGCTGATGCAGTGTAATCTGCCTCATCCTTTTCTATGGGAGATTCCAGAAAGACAATTAACCCTCCCGTAACCCATCCCTCCCTCCTTCCACAGCTCTCCCTTTTCCCGTCCCAAAAACTTGGATCCAGATGCTACCGCCATCCACCTCCCCACTAAGCTCCAGTACAGGTGGTCCTCAACTCACGATCGAGTCCGATAAACACTGTGACTGTTACCTAACTGCACATTTCACTTTCATTATTTGTGAATCTTTTTCATTCGCATATGCTTTATGTACCACCAGAATGCTCTCGTTTTCCCTTGCTAGCTATTGTAAAAAAAAAAAACAAAAAAAAAAACAAAAATGTCACTTGAATGGAATCACAAAGTAAGCGTTCTGTAAATAAAACATTTTGTAAAGAAAACGCAGTGGCTCACAGACATACTGACTGAGTGTGAGTGAAGAAAAATGGCGCCTTTCGGCAGCGCGGCCCGCCGACGTTACCGCACAGCAGTACGGCCAAATGTCAAGACTTAAAATTTATGTAATACGGTTGATGGGACGTCCCTTGTATCTGTACACCTTTTCTGGAACAACCTGGTGGGACTGTTTTTAAACATACGCCCCCCTCCAATCCCACAGGACCTAGCTATTGCAGCGATCACAGCCCTTCCCCTGAAAACGTCCCCAAATTCGCCACCCCACCTCATTATCCTATCTCACAGACTTCTCACAGTTCACATCCCCAAAATGCATACGTCGCAATTTCCTCGCCACCTCACTGCAACCCAGCGGACAGGGACGTGTCGGGCACTCCGGAACAACAGAGGCAGACCCTGACCAGGACGTACCCAGTTTCTCCAAACAGCTAAAATCCCTCTTTCCCATCTAGAAAAATTATGCTGTATCTTACACAAATCCTTCTGACCCACCTTTCTCCTTGCCCCTCCACCCAACTTCTGCCTGTCTCAGAGACCCACCTGTGACACCCTTGTACCCGCAGCTGCAGGAACCCTTTTCATGTCTCTTCAAATAAAGTTTTAACCACATTCAGTGCCACATCACATCATGGGGTCAAAGCCCGGAAAGGCACTACCTTCTGCAGAGAGAACATGTTTCAGAACAATGTCTTCATCCGCCATCCTCTATCCCTTCAAACGTTCTGTGATGTATCACAGATAGGTACAATCCTGCTGCAAATAAACAGTTTCCAAACAGCCAGCAGCCAGTCTGATAAGGAACCTGATATAGGTAAGCCTACCTTTATCACAGTAACTTTCCTGACTTGGGTATTTATCTTGGCAGCATGGTAGAGTAGCGCCTGGGTGGCGTGAGAGAATGTCGGTTTGATCTCCACTCAGTCTGTGTGGAGTTTGCATGTTCACCCCATGTCTGCATGGCTTTCAGCCTAAAGACATGCAGATCAGATGAACTGGTGACTCTGAATTGCCTAAAGTGTGGGAATGGGTGTCTCTGGCTACCCTGCCTTGCATCCAATGTTTCCAGAATAGGCTCAGAATCACCGTGACCCTGCTCAGCACAAGCCTTTATTGAAATTGGATAGATTGATGCTACTTATCTTCTCTTCCACCTATCTAATCTCTGGCCTGTTCTTAAGTAAAAACCAAAACCTTAATATCTTTAGCTCATTCTCACAAAAAGGAAAACTGTGACTGACATCTGTCCTCCTAGCCCACCTGCCCCATATATGACCTTCACCTTGTCCTGATTTGCTTTTGCTCTTGCAACCTGAAAACAGTCATCTATCACTTTCACTACCCCGACAGCTCCTTTCTGATTTGTCAGTACTGTCATGTCATCTGCATGTAGCAATACTTTAACCGCTTTCCAACCCTTCACCAGGTGTCCCCAAGCTCATCACTCTTAGCAGCCTGCTGCAACATCCAGCTCAAGGTTGGATGTATAGGACATACAACAATAACCACTTACTGCCCACATCTAAAAGGCCATAAATTTTGTACACCCTTCTCAAACGGAAGAAACCCACACTGTGCCCTTTCATGATAGCGTACACATTGATAATGCAAGCGGGCAACCCCTCCCGCACTCTTAAAACCCATCCTGAGAGCACCAACCTTACCTCTGCCTTCAAAAACACACTTCTTCTCAGCATTATGGCCACCCCATCTGACACCAAGTTCCCCAACTCCCAAAAGGAGACACTTCCACCCCACTCTTCACCTATCACCAAGTGAGCCTCCCTAAACATCAGAAACATCCCCCTTACTTCTATCCAATAAACTCCTGACAGACGGAGTTTATACCCTCAATGGCCTCATTATATTTACATTTACAGTACTGTGCAAAAGTTTTAGGGACTTGGGGAAAAAAGCTGTAAAGTGAGAATGCTTCTAAAAATAATGCTCTTAATTAATAAACTTCCTACAAAGCTTAATAACCATCCACCATCAACAACCGCTTGGCACGGCAGGCTTGCCTGGGTCCTGCTCTCTGGCGGGTCTGGGATTCGAGTCCTGCTTGGGGTGCCTTGTCCCCTCCCCCTCCAGCCTTGCACCCTGTGTTGCTGGGTTAGGCTCCGGCTCACCGCGACCCTGCTTGGGATAAGTGGTTTCAGGCTGTGTGTGTACTTGTACTTTCTTTCTTTAACAACATACAAAACCCTTACTGTAATACTGTAACTTCTTGCAAAAGGAATGCTCGGAAATTTAAAATATACTCTTTCCCATTGACAATAATTCAGAAGACATTAAATAACCCTCTAAAACAAATATTTTTGTGAAACATCTAAGTGCCTAAGACTTTTGCACAGTATTCATTTAGCAGATGCTTTTATCCAAAGCAACGTACATCTCAGAGAATACAATTTGTGCATTACATTAGGGGAAAGAGAGACATAGATGCAGACGTGTGTTTCTTAAGTACAGTTAGTTTCTTTCCATCATATGCACCAATGTTCATCACACGAGTAGCTGCATAAAACTCAAAACAATATTGATGATTCCTGATCACCTTCCTGCTAGTTTTTTTTGGAGATACACAAACATTTACATACATTACAGGAGTAGCTGTGTAAAGGCTTATCTGGGCATGATCTTAAAGTTATAGATCATGAACATTTAAACCTTACATGAATTTAAGAGATTATGGGCAAAGTGAGTTTGGAAGAGATGAGTTTTAAGACCGTTTTTAAATGTGGGCAAAGATTCAGCAGTTCTGAGTCAGAGGGGGAGGTTGTTTCACCACAACGGAGCTAGAACCGATAACCTCCGTACTTTACCTTTCATGTGTGGGACCACCAAGCAGGCAGATGTGGAAGAGCGTAGCAGTCTGACTGGGGTGTAGCAAATTATCAAGTTTGTAGATATCTGGGAGGAGTTCTATTGATGCATTTGTAATCTAAAATCTATAAATTTGATCCAGGTGACTATAGGAAGCAAGTGCAGAGAAATGAGTAGAGAAACATGGGAACGCTTTGCAAGTCAAATGCAACTCGTGTAGCAGCATTCTGTATCAGCTGTAGAGGTTTGATGGCAGTAGCAGGAAGGCCACACAGGAGAGAGTTGCAGGAGTCCAGACAGTATGTCACCGCAGCCTGGACAAGTAGTTGAGCAGAGTCTGTTGTGAGGTAAGGATGGATCCTGCGGATAGTATGTAGGATGTATCTGCAGGACCGGATTGTGGCTTCGATGTGCCGATAGAAAGATGGACTCAAGTCAATCGTCACTCCCAGACTCTTAGACGAGAAGGCAGGCAAAATGAGTGAGTTGTTTGATCAAGAGATCGTGACAGGAGGACAGGCCAGCTGGAAGGTGTAAGATCTCTGTTTTGGAGAGATTGAGTTGGAGGTGGTGATCAGACATCCATGCAGAGATGTCCGACAGGCGGGCAGCGATGTGCGCAGCCACATCATTTAGGTTGCATAGCAACCCTGATAGTTCCAGTCTCTCCCTTGATCTGAACCCCTAAACTTCCCCCCTCCCCAAACAAGGAAAACCATCCTACTCCCCCTCCTTACTTCCTGGTGGAAAAACGCCTCCCATGTTTTTAGTTCCTACCCCAGCTGCCTCAGCTTTTCTGCAGTGAAGAGGTATAGGCAACCCCCTCTTCACCCTCTCCTTTGAAGTGGCCTGTTCCTGTCAAGGTCCCTCCGCGTCCTCAGCCTCCGTTGAAATCTGAAGGTTTACTGCGGTCTCTTCCTTATCACCTGCCAGCCCCTCTCCCCAGGCATAATTGTGCTGTGTCTGCCATGTCACCTCAGTGGCTATCTCCCTTCCTCTGTGCCTTGGCAGCAACCTCTTCAACAAAGAAATAGCTCCTATGGGAGAGTCCTGACGGAGATGATCCACAGCCACAGTACTCCTTTCTGGCTCTGCAGTCCCTGCTTTTGTATACCTTTACGGCAGACTTTTTTGGAACAGCTTTCTGACATGTGCGTACACAGTCAGTCAGCCCTTAATAGGCGATTCACGACAATACAGCTCCCATCCCTGGTTATCGGTTCAGAGAAGTCATTCAACACAACAAAAGCAAAATGAACACTGAATAAATGCTCACAGGACCCACACACACACACACCGTCTGAAGCGCTTGTCCCATACGGGGTCGCGGGGAGCCGGAGCCTAACCCGGTAACACAGGGCGCAAGGCTGGAGGGGACGCCAGTCCGTTGCAAGGCACCCCAAGCAGGGCTTGAACCCTAGACCCACTGGAGAGCAGGACCCGGTTCAACCCACCTGCACCCCCCGCTCACAGGACCATGTAGTAAAATTTCAGAACACAGTAAATTCATTTAACTATGTACAAGGCAACATTGGACACCTTCCTACATCCTAGTACAATGAGAATCTTAACCAATCACAACTAATGATTAATGCACGTGGCACATGCAGTCTGATGGGCCTGATGGGAGGGACCATCCGAACATTCTGGTAAGTACTAAACTGTCTATTTAACCTCCTACCAACTTAGTAGGGGAGAGAGTGAAAGAGAGGAGCGAGGAAAAGCCTGAGCATCGTCTCTCCCAGCCACGTCACCTGAGACGCCTGTTCCTCAAAGTCACTTCCCCAAGTGGACACAAAAATTCCTCCTGCAGCGAGTACCCTCAGTCAAGATCCTTCCCCTGAACTGATACAGAAAGAATATCAAACTGTATTGTTGGGTACAGTGTTATAAAAATGAGATACAGTGATGACCTGTCGGCGATAAGGAAATCCCGTTGGACTGATGACAAAAATGCTGGCGATGCTGAAGAATTCCCTAAAAGTGCTTTGTAAGCATTATGTACAATGGAAGTCACTGGATGCTTGAAGAGCACTTCACTGTCACTATTAACATATTACAGTATTCAGGCATTTCTGAGCACTTTCTATACGCAGGCGTTGTTTTCCATCACCGTTTTTGTCCGACAAAATCCCAGCTGATGTAGAAACCATGACTGATTTATTTTACAGGTTACTCCTCCCTTGTAAGGGGTCACATTGTCATGGCGGAGAGCCGTGTGGAGCTCTGAGGTGTCAGTGGTTTGCAGCGGTCAGCAGAGAGCTGCGCTACCTGCATCCTAATAGCATCCCCTGCATCAGTCTTTACAGCACAGGAATATTAAACCCCCCAAAAAAATAAAACACTTTCACCCCCTGAAGGGTACTCACATCTATCCGTTACATTTGGCAGATTGTGACGTTCATACCGAACACCACAGAGTGCCCACAGCTGAGGTTAGCACAACTGCTGAGTGACAGCATCCAGAGGCGAGACGTAGCTCATGTCCTGCATCCTCTGCTTGTAACCCCACATATAGCTTACATCAGTGAAAAAACAGACAACAGCAACAGATGGTGTACAAACATTTGAAAAGCATATAATTTTGTAACAAACACTGTAGGACTGTTTTCTGAAAAATACAGCCGATTGTCCCCCAAAGCAGCAAAAGCTATTTTTCTGTTGTGGCCACAGCCAATTATTGAAGCATTTGGGAAAAAGATTACAATTACTTCCTTATAACTGTTTTTCTTGCCATGCTTCACTGTAGCCCTGGATGGAACAGGATTCCTCCTGAAGTAACCCGAGTTCTGCCGTTTCCTTAACCGTACCGCAACCTGAATAAGACTGTTATATAATAATTTAAATCTGCCAGACTAGTTCCTTGCATGAGAAGAAAAATTGAAAATGCGGGCCAGCTGACCAAGGGAGGATTAATATTTTGTTGGATTATGCACTGGTGCTGTCTTTACGTGTGCTGGGAAAGGGGGTGGGAGAGCAAGGCTGAGATCAAGTGGCAGATGGCTGTGTGGTGGAGGTGGGAGACAAGGGCTGTTAAGGAAGACATGGGACAGAATTGCTCAACTCTACTCCCTCTTAAATCCTCTAGCATCCTCGTCTGACCTCCTCATTCTGACAGGAAGTCGGCAATTCGGTCCCTCGCTGCAGACTATGCTGATCAAAGAACCATCGCATCACGGGCCCACATATGTAAGCTTCATACTCATAGCAATAACTAGTATTTCTCTGTATTAAGAATAAAAACAGTGAGCAGTCCGGGATCTGTGAATGTAGATAGAGTGTCACGTAAGGTGCAGTGTTAGGGTTACTTCAGATTTAGGGTAGAATGGAGAGAATGGCCTTCCTTCTGTAAACATACAAGACTGATGACATGCTTCTTGTTAACGGCTAATGCCTACATGTGGCACGCTGTCATCCCTCGGCAGAGGTCTGGCTGTCTGCACAAGCTGTCAATTCCATAAAGACATGACAGCCCACATGAACCAAAGGCTGCAGTCGACACGTAGGCAGAAAGGCTTGAGGTGTCTTGCTGCAAGGGACAACTTCTCTCTCTCATTTCAGTATGAACGGAACTCTAACGCTCGATTTGCATAGCAGTTTTGACAAGGGTTACAACAAACTAGGGCATACACACTGTGTGTGTGTTAAGTATGTCTATATTACAATACGCATCACATCAGTAGCCGATACAGCTCTGCTCTGATTGATTTTTACTGAAATACGTGCTTATTTGCTAATTCACTAGATATGTAAGACACATTAATAAAATGTTAATTTTCATATGTGCACTGTTTCCGAGTAAACAAAACCAGAATTTACTTTTACTTGTATGCATTTGGAAGCCTGTGCATGGATTTAATCAGACTGCCATATCTGTAGGTTTTGGGTTTTTCCCCCACCGAGGCTAATCTCAGCGTTGAGGCGTTCTGCAGTGTGGTCGCCTGAATAATCTTGTACAGCATCGTCAATAATCCTCTTCATTTTGCAGAAGAAAACGGAATCCTTTCAGTTGTGCGCAGTTATTTAACGGGCACGTTGGGAATCAGATTTGCCGACTGCACGGTGTAGTGACGGGGAGCCTGAGCTCTAGTAAGGCTGTGCCCACAGCTGGATGCTAGAACATTCCGCCTGTCGGCTTGTCGCTTGCAGGGCCCATCAGGACAGCTGGTGCAGCCCCTACCCCCGGCTCTCTGTTGTCACTGGAATAGCTTGTTCGTTTGCTGTCGATGTGCGTGCTTTTTTTCTGGCCTGGAAATTGGTGTATCGATGTACGAGTTTAAAGGCACAGTTCGCACTGCAGCGTGAGTAGCCCACAGGAAAGCGTGCTGCTCTCTCGCAGGGTCCCTGCACTAGTCAGTGAACCACTGAAGCTGATCTTATGATCTGGTTCACGGTAACATGGTGCTCAGCTCATCCTCTCAGGTAACCACAGTAACTGGCAGTGCTTGAATGCATCCTTCCCTTTTCACCCCAGCCAGCTGTGTGTCCCTGACGACACGTGCTCCTCCCAGCCTACACCTCCAAGCTGAGAGTTCTCACATTCACTACACGGGTGAATTGGTGATGTTCTCTTCATATCCAGACAGTGAGCAGATGAGGGTGATCAGTTCTCCGATACTGAAATGCTGCTGCTCTAATCGACAATACATGACAATGATATGGTGCACCATTAATGTGTAATCATATGGTGATGGTGGGGCTTCACTAGATACAGCTCTGTCCTTCAGATGATGTCACTCTGGTTCCTGAGGGCCAGATAGCCAGACTCGGTCTTTATGAGTACAGTCCCTGCTCGCTTTCTGCACCCTGTTTTTGGAAGATTACAGTCCCTGCAGGTAGGCTCTGCTCCATTGTTTTTGTCAAAAGCAGGAGTCCACTGATGGGTTCTTTCAGCTGCCTGAGCTGTTATAGTAACATTCTAGAAAAACAGGAACAGAAAGTGGTATCACTCTGCCATCTAGTGAAATCATGGTGAAAAACATCTTCTCAAGGCAGTGTTTTGAAAAACTCATTCGATGGGGATCCATGTTGAACAAAAGAAAATACACATCCGTTATAGTTAGCATTTATTGAACATTCTTCTCCTGGACCTGTATGGTGGACTACCATTTAAGGAGACAGGTTTTAGACTTAATGGTTGTAGCTTTCCTGCCTGTCCTTGAGCTGATGCCGTGCCCTGAGCAGGACACACAAGGTTGCCAGGTAATCCGAACAGATGGCTGCCCACAGAGTGCATGTAAGGATGGTACAAACAGCTGTGAATATTGTGATTGTGACAGTTGTTTCCCAGTCTCCTTACCAAGCACATGAGAATCCTTTCTAAATCTATAGCTGTTGAGGGGACATCTACAGAATTCTACAGGACTAACATCCCTGATCTGTTGGGACAATTTATAGTACCTCAACCCTTCCATCTACTCCATTGACCTCCCAGTTCCATTCCCCCTGTTCTTTCACCGTGCCACTCCATCACTTTATCAGCCGGTTTCGTTACTTCCGTGACCCCCTGCAGCTTTAGCAGGATTACGTAGTTGAGCCCCCCCAGGTCTCTCTGCTGCTTCAGTAGTATGATGAAGGGATATGAAGACGTGCCAACCCAAGCTTTGTGAACTTTAGACTCAGCAATACCAGGAACAGGAATTTAATGTCTGAGTTTAATTTCCATTTGAAAAAATTGTTTCCATCTCTTTGTTTCCAAGAGGAAAATTATAAATTAAATAGGATAATAAAGCCAATACAGAATGCATATACTTAACCAAATATAAATCACAAATTCTATACTTAAAATAAGCAGCACTTAAGGCACACAGCTTATACGCAACATCTGTCAGTAATCTTGTAGTCCCACATATTAGTAGCAACAAAACTGTTTTATATTCACATTTTACATCAGTATTTTTCACCATGGACGGTACTGGTACAGACATCCATTGAACCAGGTGCTAGGAGATGAATCATTGAATTTGACAGTTGATGACCCTGGCAGTGACGTACAGCCTCATTTCACAGTGGTGCTTGGAAATAACAGGCTGTCCTGCGGCTGGCACGGATGCAGCCAACTAAGAATGAGCGCTGACTCAGGGGTTGCCCTCCCTTCCATGAGCCAGCCAGACAGAGTGCATGTGACCTCAGGGCACCATGAGCTCAGGGTTCACGCCTGGTAGAGGGGCACCACTCTCTTAATGGGCTGCCTGCACATGGGGCACACTGGCTGTGGCAGAGCCTGGAAGCAGCGGAAGCAGCAGCACACATGTCCGCAGTCCAGCACCACACAGTTGCGTGGACTGCTCAGACAGATCACGCAGGCGTTGTCTACAGTCTCCACCTCCTCATCATCATCATCCCTGTCCTCAATGGTGCTGAGCCGCTCAAAATCTCTACGCTGCTGCTCTCGCACCTGTTCTGCCTGCAGGTGTTGGTAGTAGCGCCGTGCCACCCACAGGAGCACAGCCACACCTGCTACAGCACAAACCGAGGCCAATACTCGCCACAGCAGTGCCTGTCCCTCCTGCTGCATTCGCATCGTCTCAAAGTCTACTGGTGTGAGAAAGAACTCTGAACCATCTGTGGGTGGGCGCAGCTTGAGTGTGTGATCCGTGTCCAGAAAGAGCTCCCCGACACCAGTGAGCATGGTCCCCACCTTCACCATCTCCTCTGTCTCCAGCTGGCCCTTGGGCTTCTCCCCACTCAGATACTGGCCAATGATGTCAGTGAAGCTGTAGCTGGCCTGGTGGAACTTCTCGTGGACAACTTCCATATTCAAGCCGGAAGCCTCCAGGGGGCAAAGGACACGAACTGCTGCTTCATCTGATCCCACCAAGTTGAAGGGAACTGTATTAATGCGCTGGTGCAGGATCCTCTCACTGTCTGTCCTATATGGGGAGGAAAGGTTTGGTCACGGGCTGCAGAGGCACAACACAGTCTTACACCATTTTACCAGTCCCCAGTCTGTGAGAATTTACTTTCACATGTAAGAGGAATCTGAAACTTAGTTCAATTTACGGATAGTTTAACTGTCCTGCTTTTGTAGCAAATGCCTGTAATATGGTTTAAGGACCGGAAGACAAAATGACAGTTTTGATGTATAAGAAGGGGATTCCACGATGCGTTCTGATGTGTTCTAAATATCAAAGGGTGACACTTGTCAGTCTTCTGTGGAAAGCCTGTGAAAGGGTATCGGAAAAGAGGAAACGACTGACTGCTGAGCCTCAGATTCAGGAAGAAGAAATCGAGTTTTGTTCAGACCATTGCAAGAGAGAAGGAAGGGATGTGAGAATTTTTTATACCTAGACTACATGAGCTCTGTGGACATGTCAGAAATATTTTCACCCCAAAACAAAAGGAAAGTGGGATCAAATGTATGCTAAATGAATAAATGTAAATGTGAATGTGGTCAGTACATACCAGGTGCGTGCCAGGCTGTTCCACACCAGCTTGTGCTCCCTTAGCACCAGCTTCTGGACCACCCCAACACAGCCCTCTTGAAACTGGCTCCGGAGTGGCTCCTTGATGGGCTGTACATTCCCTAGGAGCCGCAAGGTGGAAATGGGGCAAGCACACATTTGGAAAAGTCATCAGAACTACAGGTCACCAAACCAATTCAGTGAAGAGTACGACGATGTGTGAAGAGGACTGCGGACCTTCTCCTCTCACCTTCAACGATGACATACTGAAGACACTTCCCTGGTGTAGCATTTAGGATATTAGCCAGGTTTCTGTCCAGAGAGAGCTGAGGTGCTTTCTACAAGCATGCAGAGGGAACTGTTACGCATTGTGACGACTGGTACAATAGTGTGAAGATATCAAAGAAGAACACAGAGCAACAGGATGATGCATACATTGAGCTTGTCCACAGTTTTCTGTTTTTTCCGGTAGATGTAGTAAAAGAGTCCAGAAAGGGTGATGCTGGTCCCCAGACACAACACCTCAACTGTTCTGAAGGGAAAGCTTTCCATTTTACCACACTGCACTCAGTCCCTGGGTGGAAGGAAGTTAAAAGACAATGTGAAATAAACAGGCCGATGAATTTTATTCTCACAGTATTTTATTTAGCAAGAGCTTCAGATCAGAATGTCTTAATGATCGGACAGAATTTAAATTGCTAGATAATGGAGATAAACTAATAGCAACTACTATTATTGTTATTGCTATTCCACACTTAACAAGAGGAGAAGTGTTTAGGAAAATTTCACTGTGATTTTTCTCTTTCTCTAATAAATAAACAGAGACAGACAGCTGGGCAGCTGAACTGAACATTTTCAACAGTTAAAAGTTATCAGATCAAGGAAGGAGGAGAAACTACTGTAATTTTTAATACCTGAAGCCTTCCCCAGCAGGTGTCAAGAGTTACGAAACCAAAGTATTTTACTTAAATACTTTACTTACGTATTTATTTATTTTAAACTAACTGTTTCCATCCTAAATAAGTTTATATAAGCAGTGCATGAACGCGGGTAGCTGTGTGTGTGAAAAGCGATTTGAGCAGAGAGAGTATTCACTTGACTAGTATCCAGCAGGACACACTGACTGACTCGGTCGCACTTATTGGTTTCCAACTTTTTGTCCAGCTCGCAGTGACTACGAGGACATTTTTATATTTTTATATTCATTAAACATTCACGACCGAAAGAGCAATCAACGACTCGGTAACCACGAAATATTTACCTCTTTAGGAAAAGACATGTTTAACCCCGGAAGTGAAACGTCACTCACTCGTCAGCTACGCGAAAGGTTGCGTTGATGTCACGTGACGGGGATGCAGCCGCCTCCGCCTCCTTCTCCACTTCGTCCTCAACCCTCTTCTTGCCCTGCTACCTAGTGACACGCGGCGTAGCCCGTCTGCGCGGACTCAAATGGCTGCGCGAGCTCGGAAGAAGCACGCCGACGCGACGTGCGGAGCGCGCGGGACGCTGTGTGCGCTGTGGCGGGACAAACACTTGGTTTTGTTTAACGCCGAGTACACGGCTCTGGTGACGGCGTTGCTCTGGTTCGTGGAGATCGGCATCAACGTGTGGGTCATTCAGAAAGTGGCGTGTAAGTGGAGACCGCTAGGCGACATTTGATTGGTTGTGACTGAACGCGTGCGCTCTTCAGCAGAGTGCCGGGGCGCTGCCGTTACTTGCTCGTATTCATTCTGCGCGTGTTTGTGAGCGTGTGACACACAGAGTGTGAGGGCGCGTTCAGCGTACGCATCACACATGGCAGCAACATTGTGTGTGATTGTCATGTTTGAGCCGCTGCCTTTAAGGCTCAGAAGTTGTTTGTTCGAATCCCACCTCCTCAGGAGACTCGTCTCATACCCAACCAACCAAGCCTGGGTCGCAGCTAAAATAGCTGCGGTGAAATTATCATCATATAATTGAGTGTAGTTTAACCTTGTAGGTCACTGAAGTGTCAGCTAAGTATAAATATAACAAGACCCTTATAGAGTGCGTGTACTTATAAGTTATATCAGACCCCGAACAATAATACCACACACACGACAGAATCTTTACTCTTCCGCTACTGATTCGTTAAGTTTCGCTATTCCTCAGAGCGACGTATTCGTTTGTACACGAACAAGCTGCTTACAGCTTTTTTTTTTGCCCATTTGTGTAATTTTACTGAGGGTGAGTAGCTTAAACTAGTAGGGTATCTGTTGTAGGGTAAGTAAAAGTTATGCACTTTGCTCCAGGTACTGCAGGAGGAGCACAACTCAAACCTGGGTCCTTCTCCTGGAAGGCAGTGCCTTTGATCGCTGCACTGACCAGCATTACGTTGTTTTTTTTTTAATGATTACTTGTGTGACATTTGTACAAGGCACCTTGCAGTGTTCCGGAAAAGTGACGGAGGGCTGATCGCTGGGAATAATACACATTTACGTTTACATTTATTCCTTTAGCAGACGCTTTTGTCCAAAGCGACGTACATCTCAGCAAAAAGTACAATTTATGCATTGCATTAAGAGAAGGACACATAGCTGCAGACATGAAAGTCTCAAGCAAACCTAGTTTGTTCCCTACCGCTTCCTGCACCGAGGTTCGTCGTTGGAGTAGACCAGCAGACACATTGCTGGGAGACTGATGAGCTGCCTGCGGTCGTCCTTTCAGACACAGAGATCGACTGGAAGGCCTACATGGACGAGGTGGAGGGGGTTATCAATGGCACCCTGGACTACACCCAGCTCAAAGGAGACACTGGACCGTTGGTGTGAGTCTTCCCAAAGCATCGGTGACCACTTATGGTCATAACCAAATTGATATTGGCACCATGTCAACATCCTGACCGTTTGTGTGTGCACACGTGTGTATAATTAGCTACCCTGCAGGCTTCGTATACATCTTTGGCGCCTTGTACTACATGACTGATCGTGGAGCGAACATCCGGATGGGACAGTACTTGTTTGCTGTCTTTTACCTTGTTACCCTGCTTCTGGTATTCCGAATCTACCATCGCACCCAAAAGGTAAGCCTGTCCAAGAAGGGATCTATTTACCATAATGTAATGGCACCTCAGATTCTTTTAATGTTTTCTATATATTAGTTATACACCTCATATGTCTCTACAGATGATTCTAATTGAGACGTTGAGGTTCAGTATTTTGCCGAATGGTACCACAGCATTACTCCTTCTGGGCCTCGAAACAACAATTGTTCAACTGCAGGACAGTTAATTGCATCTTTACTCCTTAAAGAAAGTCACGGTCATGTTATGTAATATGCTCTGTTTATCTAGCAACCTGTCACTTCGGGTACTTCTTCCAGGTTCCACCGTATGTGTTTTTCTTTGTGTGCTGCGCTTCGTACCGCATCCACTCCATCTTTGTCCTGCGCCTCTTCAATGACCCGGTGGCCATGATGCTGCTGTTTGCTTCAGTCAACCTGTTACTGGACGGTCGCTGGACCCTGGGCTGTGCTCTTTATAGGCAAGTGAGGTCTTTTTCACGAGTATATTTTTCATGCACAGTGTCTGCTCATTTTGAGTGCTTCAGAAAAATGACATTTTGGAAATGCATACCGTGTGTTTAGCCCTTCGCCCTCTTGCTGGTTCAGCCCTCGGTTGAGACTGTGTGACAGTCTCAATTGCTCAGACAGACTTTAAGTAACACTGGTGTCTGATGCACCTGTTTCTGTGGCATCCTGGATAGCTTGGCTGTGTCTGTGAAGATGAACGTGTTGCTCTTTGCACCGGGACTCCTCTTCCTGTTGCTGTGGGAGTTTGGCCTACAAGGAACCTTGCTCAGGCTCAGCCTCTGTGCTGCTATACAGGTGAATTGCTGATCTGGCCTCCTCTGTTATGCCCTCTTAGCTAGGTTAGAAGCTTACGTTTACGGGCAGTCCCCGAGTTACAAACCCCAGACTTGCATACAACCCGTATTCACAGACCACCCCATTACTGACCAGAAGGGGGTTTTCTTTTGGGTCACCATTAAATAACAATCAAATGAAAATTTTGTAATTAAGCTTATTAAAAATTTGATTTACTGTATATATACAGTGGTTTGTAATCAGAAAC
Source organism: Scleropages formosus (assembly GCF_900964775.1). Lineage (NCBI taxonomy): Eukaryota > Metazoa > Chordata > Actinopteri > Osteoglossiformes > Osteoglossidae > Scleropages > Scleropages formosus. The sequence continues at coordinate 22,388,870 of NC_041808.1, read as the reverse complement.
GGGTGGTACTTTGGGACGCGCATCAAAACATTGCACGTCTGCAGTGGCTTGTCAGCTTGTGGGCGGGGCGTGTGAACCAAGGTAGGACAGACTTCCTTCTTTTCCTGTTAAGTGTCTCGCGTTACTGTATTTGGCTTAGTTTTTTTTTTTTTTTTTTTTTTTTTTTTTTACCGTCCTAACCGTGGCAGCAAAGTGTTAATGTGATGCATCCAAGAAAAGGGGAAACGATCATGATTGAAGCTAAAGTGGAAATAATAAAGCGAAAGGTGCAACGAAAACGAATGGACAAGCGAACATAAAGTTTCTTTAATGTTTTGCCCTTGCACACTCTCGCTCTCTCTCTACTCGGTTTGCTGATCGACCGACTGACCATTTGCCCGTCCCCAACCACGAGAACACGTCCAGTCCTTTGATTCTGAATAAACGATCCTACACTTGGGTCCAGCATCCTCTTTGTCCTCTGTTCATCATGACAGTAGTAACATTTATTATCTCTTTCTATGTCTATTATAAATGCCGTAGTTACATTTATTTTATTACATTGTCATTTACTGTATTGTTATATTAAAGATGTTTTAGTGCATCCCAAGTGCTGTTTTTTTATGCATAGAAAGGTACGTGACATAGTATATACTAAGACAAACATTTGACAAACTGGCGTTAGATACCCACCATACCTAAGTGTTCCCACTTAAGTCAAAATCCAACTTAGACAGACTGAGGACACGGAACTTGTTCGTAACCCGGGGACTGCCTGTACATAGACCTGCTTGTTACGCACTGTTTGAAGGCACAAAGGAAGAGTTCCTCTAGATATCCTTGAAGTAACTAAGTTTTGGTCAGATGTTAATTTCCTTAAGCACTTGGTGAGACTATTAACTGACCTTGTTGTTTTAATGCCGACCTGAAATTGTCATTGAAAGCAATGACGTCGCACAAGATACAAATGCGTGAGAATGCGCATGCTGAATAATGATGAAATTATCTCCATTGTGCATCAGGTGCTGCTCGGTTTGCCATTCCTTCTGGAGAACCCTGTGGGTTATGTCAGCCGGGCCTTTGACCTGGGTCGCCAGTTTCTCTTCAAGTGGACTGTCAGCTGGCGCTTCCTGCCCGAGGAGGTTTTTCTTAGCCGCTATTTCCACTTAGGCCTGCTGGGGGTGCACCTGCTCACCCTGCTACTCTTCACACTTTTCCGATGGAGACGGTAAAGTGCTTTTGTTTACGCTGATGTTTACTGAAGCTTCTCATATAACCAGGAAACAATCCAAAATCTTATAAAATGTTTCACACTGGATCCTCAATTTAGAAACACAATTGGAATCAGAACTTTGGTTTGTTTGTAAGTTCAACTATGTGCCTCAGTTTACTCATGGGTTTGGTTCTGTAAAAATGTCAGATAAAGCTATAATGAATGAAAAAAATTGCTAAGACTTTTATTCCAGTTTCATTGACTGCTTATCTAATGCAGGTTTCTCTTCAAGAACCTATGGTGTCAAAATAAGGCATACGGCAGGGTATACTGTGGGTGGGACTGGAAATGAAAGAAATAGTTATACCCTGAAATACAGTTTGTCATATGCCCATTTGCGTTATGACAGTGTGAGTTTTAATTTAGTATCCCTGCTTCATCTTATGAGTTATTTCATTTTTACAAGGATTTAATTTGGATTTTTCCCACCTCCTGATAGTTGAGTAGTGCCAGACATTTACATTTATTCATTTAGCATATTTTTCTCTAAAACAGTGTAAAATGGTTCTTAACTATTTAGCTGTCACCCTTATTCAGAGTCACTTACAATGTTAGATACACAGCATAGATTCCCTTCTGTAATTCACCCGTTTATACAGTATAGCAGTGTAACACATTCATATACTACAGACAGCTTAAATTGCCAGTTTACCTGAAAAACATGTTTTTGGACTGTTAAGAAACCCATGTGAATATGTAGACTCTAATCAGACTTAATTGGGTGTCAGTTTTGGGGTGCAGGAATACATACTTTTTTTATTATTATTATTATTTACCATTGGAACTAATTGGAATTATGTTTTCAGGTTATGGAAATTCACCCTATTAAGGGATTTTTAGGAACACATTACCTTGAAATTGGAGAAGACTAATGTGTGTGTGTTCAGTTCTTTTAAAATGGTCCATGTAGAGCAAACTGTTCTCTTGTCCTGAGTGAGCATGTGTGTGGACATGGAGTCAGTTATATATGTAGCTCAAAAAAGCTGTGTTTTGAGGGTAGTGGATGCCCCTCATAGTGGTAATGCTCAGAGGCCTTATAGGCGATCAGTACCGTTTGAGGAAAATTTCTATTCTTGCTGAGAAGTACTGGCAAGCCAAGAGAACCTATGAAGACTCGGGTGACCTCAGAGTTCTTCTGGAAAAGTGTATTGTACCTTAGGAGAGGGAAGGCATGATCCTGAAAAGGTGGAGAAGTACTGATCACTTCCAAGAAGATTGTTGAGTGATGGAAGGAACATTCTGAAGAACATCTCAACGCAGTGGACATGTCCACCTACCACGAGACAGAGTTTTGTCTTGGGTGTATTAAAGCCCATTATTATTTATGAAATTATTATTGCAGTTCAAGGCCTTCATAGTGGTAACTAGAGAGGTGGATGAGATTTGGTCAGTGGTGATACATACACTGGGTGGTGATGTGGTTGTGTGGCAAACATGTTGCTTAGAAAGTGCTAGACCTTTCAATGTGTGCTTGTTCAGCTGTTTGTGATCTCTGTGCACAGTTATGAGTTTTGACTTAATGTTTCAGATCTGGAGAAAGTATTATGGCATTGCTGAAGGACCCATCCAAAAGAAGTCATCCCGAGAAGCTCACCTCTGATCATATCCTTTTTTTTTTTTTTTTTTGTTGGCCTTTATGGTAAAATGCAGTAGCTTGAATAATCTTGGTCTTGACATAAACAATCTTGTTTATGCACTGTAGAGACAAGCACAGTGTCACAGTGCACACACAGCCTTTGGTAATTGTAAAGACTGATACTGGCAAGTTGTCATACCTGCAATGCCAGGTGACTAGCTAATTGAGGTAGCAGAGATATGATCAAACTAAATTTTATTAAACTTCTGGTTGCAGTCACTGCACTGCAAGTTGGCGCAGCCTGTTACTTATCTTGTGTTACGAGCATCTTTCTTATGAAATTTAAGATAAGAACATTTGTAAGTCCTTGAATTGTGTTTCCTTCACCTGTCTTTTCACTGAACCTTGACCTGCAGTTCAGCTTTTCACCATTAGGGGCAGCAAAATACTCTCAGAGAATAGATATGCAGGCTGTGGAGAGAAGAGTGCACAGAGTCAGCATGCGTTTCATTTTATTATTGCTATATCAGAGAGTTTGACAACTTCAGTGAATAACCAGAAGTACAGTTCTATTACTACACTTTCTTGAGCACAAATTTAACCACGTGTCATCAAACACGTTCATGGTATTGCAATGGTTGCTTCCCCCTGGCCAATTTTGTGAAGTTTACCATGAGTGTATTAGTCTAAAGTGTATTTGGGCTATTTCTCTTTTGTAATATGACTTTAACAGCCAGCCACAGATTATTTCCATCCTGTTCACTTCCAACTTCATTGGTATGTGCTTTAGCCGCTCGCTGCACTACCAGTTCTATGTGTGGTACTTCCACACTCTGCCCTACCTGCTGTGGAGTGGTGGGGTGAAGAAACTGGCACACCTGCTCAGGTATTCCTGCATCTGCCTTATTATTTTAATTCCACGACTCTGATGCCAAGATGACAGATGTCATTTGTATTGCTTTCTTCTCTAACCTGACAGGGTCCTGATCCTAGGGCTAATTGAGCTTTCCTGGAACACATATCCCTCCACAGTGTACAGCTCGGCTGCCCTGCATGTGTGCCACTTTATCATCCTGCTGTTGCTGTGGCTGGCACCCCCAGCAAGTGTAAGGAGTGTCGACAAGGCCAAACGTCCGTGAGCAGACTGTTGTATTCAAATGAGGATGCTTGCACACCGCTGGCCTGAGTGGATGTAACGAAGGACTGGCATTGGGTTAAAAAGGTGTGGTGGGGTTTCTGAGTCTTCTCCACTACTGTACCACCCCAAGGTTTGCCATCTCGCTTTTCCTCATTGCCGCCAGGATGGTGATAGGCCCACCTCTCCCATTCATGGTACCAGTGAAACTGTGATGAGCTAAATCCTTCCATCACTTGCAACCAAAACAGGACACACTCAGGTATAAAATAAACTAAATTTCCCATATAATGTATTTTAAGTTTCAGTCTCTGATTTAAGTATATTTCATTGTATTTTTTTCCTTTGACCTCACAGGTTTCCTTATGTATTTTTAACAATGATTAATTTGACATGATCCTCATTTTGATATATATATGATGCTGGCCTTATTTGTAGTATCTATTTTTTGATTTATAAGGACTTGCAGGCACAACAGTGCTCTCATTTCACTGTTTAATAGTCAATGTAAAAAGCTCTGGCAGCTTATGCGGAGGCTTTAATAGTAAAGGGGACATCCATGTTAATTTGTATATGCACAACATTTTATTGTTACTGGAGCAAAGACATGCTTGAAGGACAAAGATTATCATTCCTGACAGAAATGATATTGGTAATGATAGTGTGGTCTTTTCCCCTACTGTTGATGAAGAAGAGGATTGGTTTGAATGCTTTTTTTTGTGTTTATAATGTGAAACTATCGTTGGAAACAATTGAGCAATGATAATTTCACTCAAGTTTGTTAATGAATAAACTTAAAGGCAGATCATTTGTACATAATCTGTTTACAGTTTGGAGTGTACCGTCAGTATAAGTTCCTTAATATTTGGAAATAAATTTATTCTGAACTTTTCCACACAAAGGTTTAAGAAAACAATTAAGCCCATTTGTTAAACTGTAAATAGCTTTATTTACACATAGGCATGAGTATAAGCAGTCATTCCATGAATCCATGGTCCCCAAATCCAGACAATTCATCATTGTCATGTTCTCAGTGACAGCCTTAGTGCACACTTGTCTTCTCCTGCTGAAAAATTGTTTATGCAAGTATGGGTCTGTTAGTAAAAAATGGTACTTATAGTTTTTAAATACAGTATGTACAAATGATCATAGCAACTATTTGGGGAATATTATTGAAAAAAGATGTGTTGATTTCAGTGTATTTCTGCAGTGTATTTGCAGCATTTTTTTGGCTGTTTGATAATTATACTGTAGAAAATGTATAGTTCCTTAGAAATATTATGGAAAAACACAAAGGTCGCTCACTCACATAATGAAAGGCACAGTCACTCCAAATACTATTTATGTAAGCTGTTCCTTCCTAAATCAATATTTTCTAGCTATTGATAACAGGGGGTGTGATGTGGTGGCACAGCGGGTTTGACCAGGTCCTGCTCTCTGGCAGGTCTGGGGTTCAAGTCCTGCTTTGGGTCCTCTGCAACGGACTGGCGTGCCATCCTGGGTGTTTGGTCCCCCCAGCCCTGCGCCCCGTGCTGCTGGGCCAGGCCCCAGTTTGCCGCGACCCCGCTTGGGACAAGCGGTTTCAGACAATTTGTGTGTGTGTACTAATAAGTTAAGCCAGGGAACCCTTGGAAATCCCTCCATTTTATGTTGGGGAGTAATTGATCTTTTGGCTAGAACAATTTGTAGCTGTGTTTAGAGAAGCCCAGGTCTGTGTGCTTTTCTTACATTTCACACGTTGTTGGGATTGTAGCATAGCATGTTCAGCTTGATGTTCTCATCCCAGTGACGAATGAGTAAGAAGAGCTGGCGTGCTGCCGTTTTCAGACTGGCCAGGTCCATTCCCTCCGGTAACTGCTGTCCCCGGAGCCAGAAGTCTGCTTTGGCTGCTACTAACTCCCACTCCACGAAGAAGCCAGCACAGCGATGCTCCAGCCAGGCTAGTGCCACTGCTGTAGCCCAGCTTGAGCCCTCTAGATCCTGCTGGACCAGGTAGTCCACAGACTGCTCCGAGGGCTCCGGCAGCGAACCTTCGAACATGTCCGTTTCGGAGCCACGGCCGCTATCCACCTGGGGCACAGCCCTGTGCAGCTCAGGGGTCACCTCCTCCATACTCGTGGGCTCTACTGAAATGTCAACAATGTCCTCGCTGTGGGCAAACCCTAACCTGGAACTCGAAGCTAGCATAAGTATGTCACTCTGACCTGCAGGAGGCTTGGGGCCAGTGCTGGTACTGATGGAGGGGGAGGTACATTGTAATGGGGGGCTCCGACTGCTGCGGTGCCTAGTGTAAGGAGAGGCTCTCTTCAGCCGATCCAGCGGGATCTGGATGCACTCGGAGTACAGGTTTGTCAGAAGAAAGGCCCCAGAGGCCAACTGGAGACGCACCTGTTGGTGGGGTTCAGAGGACACTGTGTTCACTGAATCAATACAGTACCTGCTCTAAGGTTTCGGTGTACATATTCCATTACATGGCTGGCTTACCAGGGGAAGGTAATCGGCACTCTCACACTCTCTTTCGCTGGCCAGGCAGTGGGGTTTCAATGGCCCATGCTTGCTGGGCTGTTCGGCGGTCCTCAGCCGGCTCAGCATGAACCTGTGGCACACGGACAGCGTATTCTGGATTCGGTACTTTTCTGGTTAAGAGGAGAAATCTCAGATTGGGACAAAGTTCTCACTTGGAACCGAAGAAACTCTCCATAGACCAGCTCTCTGCTGAGCGCTGAGAACGTGTGGATGCTGCTGAAGGGCTGGCAGGATTCCAACTGCCCCCTATACCTGCAAAACATGGAGGGTGACAGAGTCAAATGGCTTCGCCTTTCTAGTTTTTGTATGCATCTTCCCCCCACCCACCCATGTTGAGATACTTTGTACAAGCCATTGATTGTTGGTGCACGAGGAACACAAACTCCACAGAGGCTTTATTCTCTGTTAAATAATAGAGGCCACTGAACAGAGGAGAAAGGAAACTAAGGGTACTCACTACTGTCGCAGGAGGTCAGACTGCAGGGGGAAGCAGGTGTGTCATCCCTGTCTGGAGAACCAAGGAGGGATGCTGAGTGACTGCTCATGTATTCAACCTCTGACCTGTTACCTCCATTCCACTATATCTGCAGTTGGTTTGCTGGTACTCTACTTTTACCCGGTAACTTCTCAGTATGTGGCTGTGGTGCTTGAATCCTAGACACAGACACTGGTGTAGACGAGTGTACCTGTAGATGTCATGGTGTCCTCAAAATCCTCAGAGTCGCGCCTGGAGGGTTTGCACCCCAAGCCCATGGAGTCGGCTCTGTGCCTCCTGCCCCGCAGCCCAGAGTGTGTCCCTGCTCAGGTCCAGGGTACACGTCATGGGCAATAAATTACTACCTAATCATGAGTAAGGGAGTATGTGTGCCCAGCTGCAGAAATGTGGTTGGTTGACATTTACCTGCATCGCACATTTCCATAGAGCTGGCCAGACCCTCGCTGGAGGAGCTGTTGATGGGTGTGAAGGCTGTGTACATGCAGAGTATGTTGGAGCCCTTTCTGGTCTGAATGGCTTTTGTGCGGTACCTCTTAGAGAGCCCTAGATAGCACACATTGAGACATGAACACCATGTGTGTAAATGTCTCTGTTGATGTGTAGTTTTGTTTGATTCACAGACTCTTCAGAAGATTCACCAGCTTCAGAAGTACTTATATACATTTTATACTTATGTACTGTCAGGATGCAAAGTTTGCAGTTTAAAACAGCTTCTCAGCAACTCTATTTTGGTTTTGTCTTCATGTTCACATGTCTCAAGGTAAAGCCCTCACCGTGCTCGGAACTGGGCTCCCGCTCAGCCATGTTCTCAAAGTCACGGATGACGGAACGAGCAGTTAGTTGATGTATGATCTCTAGCCAGCTATTCCTTCCCGGTGTGGTCCTCAAGTCCTCTGGTTTCCAGAGAGGTGAGAGGTCCACCACTGCCTCCCAGGACATGGGCTTGCCAGCCAGTAGGCCATGGATGACCGCTCGGCACTGAGTAGGGGGCTCCTCAGGGGGGAGTGCAGAAAACAGGTACTCTGATTCCGTGAAAGTGTCCCAGTCCAGGGGGGAAGCGGGGAATAGCAGGCTGTCTGCGTTTGGGGAAAAGGGTGGATGGGAAACAATAAGGAGTGCCTTTAACATTTCACTCTAAAGGGCATGATGTGGGTGTCTGTCTGAGACACAGGATGGCTATGATAGTGGTATTAGTCCTGAAGGTGTAGGGTGGATTGCTGCAGCTCACACTCACTGGAGTCAGTGAGGCTCCTGTGGGACAGTGCCCCTTTGGGGGTGGGCATGGTCTCCGCATCACCCTCATTGAGCTGGCCACCCAGCACTTGGTGGAAGGAGACCTTCTCAAGTGCGCGGCGAAGCCGGTGGAGGTCCAGCTCTCCCTGAGGGGAAGAGAAACTACGCCCCGACATGGCTGAGCGGGCCAGTGCTCTCTGCTTCAACCTACGTTCTTCTGCCTGGGGCACATGGGGTTATTAGAGAGAGGGAGAGAAATTTGCTGCACCACCCTGACAAAAAGATCTGCCTGCATCCATTCAACACAACACCAACAAAGCACTGATGCAATAAATACTCATGGGAACATTTAAGGAAATTGCAAAACACAATAAATGCATTTAACTATGGACAGAAATTTAATGCTTAGCATAAGGCGGCATGGGAGAACGTCTTTCCAAAGTGACATTCTCAAGCAATCACAACTATTGATTTTCAGTTTAATTTATCTGAGAGGACAGATTCATTATTATATTCTTATTAGTATTAATTTGGTAATAGTTTTCTCCAAAGGGACTTGCAGTGTTAAGTTACAATTACCCATTTATACCACTGGTTAATATTTACTGTATCAATTCAGGGTAAGTACCTTGATCAAGGGTACTGCAGCAGCAGGGGGGATTTGAACCTTGTTCCTTTGAGTCCTTACAGAATTAAATTATAAATGTAACTATTAGCTCGATTACCTAAAATCATAGTGAAACACCAGCTTCTTTCTGGGAGCAGGATTGAGGATGGACTCAAGTTGTGTGTCACACTTGTCCATTTTTTAGTGCTATTTAGAGAAATGGTGAGTGCGGTAACAGTGAGGGACTGGAAGCTCCTCATATCTTCATTGTGCTGCACCCGCACACACAACAATGTGCAAGAGTGCCACAATTGTATAGACTTTTAATAACATGAATATCGTTACAGTAGCGTAAAAGCAGTCTTACGATCGATGAACAATCTAGCGTCAAACATTTGTCTGTAACGTGACACAGGTGCCTCTTACAGCAGTGTACTGATTTGTACAGTAACTGACAGTGTTGTAGGAACTTAATTTACTTTATTATGAGTAACTGATTAATACATAAAATTGAAAGACAAGCTAGGATTCTTTTAAATATTTCAAATTTTTCTTTTAAATATTTCAAATGTTTGAAATATTATCAATTTATATTTTAATCATGTTACTTTCGTCCCCTCTCAACAGGATTTTGCCTGGGTGTGACTTCACGGAGCGACTTAACCCTGCTAAGTGAGGGATCGCTGTTCTTCCTGATGTACAGAATTTTTTCTCCTTCACTGCCACACAGTTCTTTCTCTTCATTTACAAATAGCTCTTGGTGACCTTTGTCTCTCACCATTGCTGACCCACTGTCAGTGCTGTCAGAGGAGGCTGCTTGTCTCCATGTCCCCCAGCGAGTTAAACCCCTGGGTTCAGATGGGGCTGTCCTTTTGAGGCCCTGGGGCAGAGAGCTAGCGTTGTGGAGGAGCACAGCCGAGTCGGACTCGGGCGAGAGGTCGGCCCTTTCGCTGCTCAGGGAACAGTGGGTCAACATGTACTTCTCCTGAACGTAGGAGGCTCGTGCGATCCGGAGGCGCACGTCACTCGGTGACTCCGGCTCCCCGGCTATGGAGAAACGCGCACGAAGAGTCCCAGTCAGTCCGAGCACTTCCCCAACTTCATGCCGATTCGCTGCACACTGGATATCCCCACTTTCACCCAGCTTTTGAGACTGCTGCACGTTTGTATTGCTGTCCACTGAGTGACAGAAAGATGGATTGTGTTTAAGCTCTCTCCCTATGGGTAGGCTGGTCTCACCTGTATCTCCGCTGGCATCGGAGGGACGGGCACAGGAGAATTCAGAGGAGATCTCTCTAGATATCTCGCAGAGGGCCTCCTCGATGTCACTGTGCTCAGGGGCTGACACCGGAGCCTGCAGGAGCTCGTCTTTGGAGTGCCGTGAGAGGGAGCCCTCGGACCCATGTGACAGCCACCTGGAGGGTTGACTCCTGCTCAGCTTTGGGAAGGAAGTGTTCAGGGCCGTAAGTTTCATTCTGCAATCCCACCTTTAATCCAGGATTGCATTCGGATCAATTCTTTATGACACTGCCAATGGAATGGTAAGTGAAAGCATTACTGTTCACTCAGTCCCTGTTATTTAGTCTCCCTGTGTCCGGTCTGAGGTTATTAGCACCACTTATCATAGTTTGGTTTTAGTTGTCAATTATCAAGTCTGCAGAATCTGGACCAGCCTGTGCAACAAACTGAGACCGCATCTGAAAATTTTGCCAAGCTGCATTGTAGGAAACTCAAAACCTCTCTCAACCAGCTCTTAACTTTGTTTTACTTCAGCGAGCCCATGCCCTCTGTCACGGTAAGTTTACTTTTTTAAAAATGTATTTTACATACACTAGATCCCTGATGTATGAAACATCTGCTAACAGCATGTGGAGATGACCCACAATGTGTGCTCTATGGAGGATCATGACAACATCAACAGTGGTGAGGGGGTCAAGAAGAAAAAAATAGCAATGATGCTATATCTTTAATTTCTGTATTTATAAAGTACAAGAAAAAATAAAAACATGAAATAAAAAGAAAATTCATTATTATCACTATTCTAAAGACTATTCTATAGACTTTAAAAAAGCTCTCAGGTATAGAATGGCAAGGATGATTTTAAGTGCATGCAATTCAAAAAAGCTTTTCTGATATGAGCATTATTCAGTGACTTCATGGAGGCGATGGAATAGAAAACATGTAATTTCCTGGAACAAACTAAAAAACCAAAACTGTAAAATTTTTGTGTGTTACGGTACTTTTTCCGTTTGATGCTAAGAATCATTTAGGGTAATTTTGGAATGGGTTTGGGACGAATTGGAATTTATCCCTATAAAAAAATAACGGCGTAACTTCATCTCTTTCTGCAATATTCAGTTGTTTTGTGAGAACATATTAGAACCAGTTAAAAAAGGCTAAGTTTATGTTGTATCATTGCAGCATGCTTCAAATTTGTAGAATTGAGATCCTTCTCACTCAGTTCTTTGGCAGACTCACTGTTTCATCTCATCATTCATAAGTCATGATTCAGTTAGTACTTACTTCACACTTCTTGCTTTGAAAGGCAGACAGATCATAAAGCGTACAGTAGCCTATGAGACAGTTCCCTGGGTAGATCGGAGGGATTTCGCTGGGCGAGAGGAGAGCCTCCATGTTGTCTGGGAGGTACCAGTCTATACGGATATCGGTAAGGACGGGCTCGAAGGCCTTCTTCAGGGCTTTAATCAACTACAATAGAAATGAAACAATTTTATTTTCTCATGGGAAATTTCTCATTCATTTCTTTGTCAGTCAACTATTTTCTCCTTTTCCCAGAAGGGGGCAGTACTGCCTCATTCTCACCTTGGGTTGCAGTCTCTCATCTACATCAAGAAACTCTGAGTTTCCACCGGTCACCTTGGCAACTCCCTGTAGCAGTCGCCGACAAGCCAGAGGACCCAGGCCAAGGCCAAAACACCTGTGAACCAGTACAACCTTTATGTGGACATATAATGAGGGTTAAAAAGTAAAGATACAGTTCAGCTGTAGAAAAAAAGGCTGGCTTTGGGGTAGAGATGACTGGAGGGAAGGTAGTGCATTGGCTGGGAAAACTGTGAGTAATGTCACAGTCTCCATTAGAGCTCCCTCCCAACTAACTCATTTACTTACGGAACCATTTGTCTGACTGCCTAGACATTTTGATTCACCGACTTATTTTAAACCAAATGACATGACGGATTTACCTCCCCCTCATGACTTTGCCTATAAACCATGGTGGGCAACAGAGGAGTGTGGGGGCAAAAGATCTTCAGCATCTCTTTGGGTCATTTGCTTAATGAAAACAAGACAGCTGGCAGCTTCTTGAAGGCTGATTCTCAGCAACCATGTGAGAGAACACGCTCGCTGCGAGTGCTACGGGACACGGAGATGGAGATGCCACGGAGACCACGACCGTGTGCTTGTAACCACGGGCTCTGGATAACCTTACAATCCACTGTCTGTTTTGGCCATTTGCTGCTTTTGGCACACACTACCTAGAAGTGGCCAGACAAATAAAATTAGCCTGAGTGGTGTGCTGCAGGGTCTACGGGAACAGCAGAGAGACACAGCCATGATAAGCACTTAGTCTGATTACTAACGGTGACCAAACCTCACACCGTATCCCCAGGGACCCCCGCCCTGGCTCCCAGCTGCGGATTCCAGACGTACGGTTTATACTCTCCCGGGTCTTCTGCTAGTCTTGGCTTTTCCATAGATTTCAAGGCTGTATTTGTTTATTTACTTGTTTATTTATTTAACAGGGAAGCATGAGTAAACATGAGACGTTTTCTTGTTTAACTGGCCAGCCACTGCTTGCTAGGGTTAGGCTAAGGCTAACGTTGGCTCTCGTCTTCTTGACCAATGCATTTTCCCTGCTTTGCTTTTATGTCAAGGTGCTGTATTTCCAGGACCTCAACAACAAGTTGAGTCTGCCTCTTCAGATGCACAAAGTGTCAGAGGACACCGAGCCAAGAAGGGGTAGCTGTGCCAGCATGTACTGGGATTACTGCCCATACCTGGCTGCACACGTGTGCCTCCGCACCAGCTCCAATACCCGGCCCACGTTGCTGACCGTGCGATCGGTGATGATGAACACCTGGCGTGGACAGCTGCGCTGACCTGGCTGTTGGTACACCCAGGACAGAGCGCCGAGTAGGTTGGTGCCTCCTAAGTCCGCCTTCATCCTCTGGATATACTCACAGGCTGTGGCCAAGGTCTCCTGGGCATTTAAATTAATTCATTATCACAACTTAAACAGATGCACTTGAAGCAGTCACTGTCAGCTGACTAAAAGGACACTCAAGAAAAATATCTAGAACGGTAATTACTACATGCTGTAAATGCATGGGAGGTCACCATATGGTCTGCTAGGTTTTATGGACAAGTTGACCTCCAGGGGCAGATGCTCTGAGAATCTGATATTCTGTGGTCATAGCAACCTGGTGGAATTACCTGGCTAGGGATCGTTCTTGGTTAGTAACACATAATCTCGCCAGGCTCTATAAAACAACAGCCTTTGAAACTTGTGTTCAGTGTATGAGGTAAGATGTTTTTTATTGAAATGTTATGTGTACGCAGGTATAAGAAAGCTCACCCCACCTGTAGTCCTTTTTTGCTGTAGAATGATGGACAGTGACGGAAAAATACCAAAAGAGACTAACTCTAGTGCTGCACCAACATAGTGATAAGTGTCACGAGACTGTGTCCTACTGACATTGGTGCAGAGCCTGCTGCTGGGGAACAGGGTTCTGAGAATGGATCCAAAGCCCACGATGTTCAACAGTGTTCCCGGGGGCAGGCTTTTTATGGCCACCAGCATTCCCTCCTTAAAGGAAGAAGAGAGCAGTCACAAACTGATCGCCTTAACTAATGGGTTCCCAAAACAAAGGGACTGAACTGAAGAGGGGTCAGGCATGGCATACTTACTCTGGTGTCATAAGTACATAACAGATTTAGTCCAGAATAAGGAAGACTTGACATTGTGCACTACAGGGAAAAAGGGAGGACAAGCAGTGACCTTGACTCTGTCGACGTTCGTGCTGCTCATGCTGCCACTACGATCCAATAGAAAGAAGAGCTCTCTGGTAGCATGATGCAGCTCCACAGGTTCACTCAGCAAGTCTGGGCACAAGTTAAGCATCAGAACTGGATTGCATAGGATGTCTTTGTGGAAGCGCTTCCTCACAAATTGCATCTGGGAAGGAGAGAGTATCATGCAGATGTAGTTTTTATTCTTTATATTGTAGGCAGAAACTAAAACGGCACTCACGATGGCTTAAACGGGAGCTGATGTGGAGCAGAAGTATCTGACTTTCTAATGCAGTGTACCTTGTTGTGTTTATCAGAAGTCTGAGGGCAAAATGGGGACCGATCTCACCTTCTTCTCAGGCTCTGCCTCCTTCCGGGAAATACGGATGAAATCGCGACGGGCACTTATCTGCTGCTCATACTCCTGGAAGGTGAGGCGGCCCCTCTCTAGGATTACTTGAGGCTGGAAAGGCTCTGTGGGAGACAGCACAGGTCATTTTCAAGACCCATGTTGTCACCTCCTTCTATGACAATGCGTTAGAAAAATGAGGAGTCTTGGCTTTGCCTTTAGTATTGAACTACAACCCATACTCTAGTGAAAGAGTGAGACCACAGGCTACATCCAGTGCCCTGGTCCTTCAGTTAGACCCCGGTATAGATTCAACTCACCACTCAGGTGCAAAATGATCTCCACATGCCGATCATACGTGTGCTCCTCTGCCAGGGTGATGTAAGTGGTGGAAGCAGACTGTGCACTGGGGTCTGCATCAGCCCGCAGTGCATGGGTTGGGCTTTCCAGACCTGTATAACAGGCATTTGGGTGAAGGGACAAAGGGTCACAGAACATGATTTAGTACCAGAATTAATTTACTGTGTAATATTATTTTTGTTTTATAGTGTTCTTACTATAAAATTAAAACAGTACAAGTAAAGTTCCCTGAAAATGCAGAAATGTTTTTTTTTTTTTCTTCTTCCTACATCTGACATGAGAGAATAGCCAGGTGCCATGTCCTTCCCAACTAGCTGCCTTGTGTGGTGCCTTGACTGCAGGCCCAATAAGCATGCTATCAAATGAGCTCCCTGTCCCCTGCTTCATGGCTGCTGCCCACCCCAGTCTTCTGTGTTTTGACACTCCATGGCTCTACAGTCTGCATACTGACATATTTCACAATGCTGATGTCACATCCAATTAAGTCTTTCATTAAATTAAGTTTAAATGCTGGTCCAGCTTTCGATGGCTCTCCCTTCTTATCCCAGACAGCCTGTGACATTCCAAGTACTTCTTAACAAGAGATGGCAAGGAATGGAGAGACCAGGGGTTTTGCTACTGGGACATGTGCCAAGCCTTAATTGCTCTCATTGTTATTCCACACATCGCCAGATGACAAGTGGCCTGTCATTGCTTGGATGCTTTTGCATGGGTCACGGTCTACTTTTTGGAGCCTTAGACGTAGAGATGTCCTGACAACATCTTAATATCATGACTCAGAAGAAATACCCAGATTAAACCAACTCCGAAATAAAACCTAAAAGCACTTTGTCGTTGCTGGCTGATGGTACAAACAGCAGAGTAACCTCTGTATGATAACGTCCACTAAAATGCCACAGAAGTTTTTTGAACTGTGGGATTTATGAATCTTGATTACAGCCCTTTCAGGGCCAGTAATGGAAACAGTTGGAAACAGAGGCAACAGCTGAAAAGGTGTAAAGGTGGTAAAATGTACTATAATATCCATAAAATTCTTTTTTTAGAAAGCTTTTGGTTTTAGCCCAGAGCAGAACCTTACCTGCAAGAAGACAGGCCCCCCGCACAAGCAGCTGGAAACTGAGTTCATAAGGTAGGCTGCTGGTAGCAGGGTTAGTAAAGATGGAATGGAAACACTGCTGGGCAGAGCCTGGAGGCCTGTCCTGTTTCCCAGCCCCAAAGCAGCTGATTGGCCTGGGTCAAGGAGGGAGTGTGGGGAAGATGCATATACAAACAACTGTCATTGAAAATAGTTTTGATCCAGTTATCAATAAGCCTATCTTGGAAGCACAGGACATGAGGCAGGGTAAACCCTAGATGGGATGCCAGTTCAGCAGAGGGCAATCGTATACTCCTTCACTCACTCACTCACTCACTCTCACACACACACACACACACAAAAAATTCAGAATCCCCAACCCATCTGAAACATGTCTTTAGACTATAAGAGGAAATCACAGCACCTGGAGGAAACCGATACCAATAAAGAGAGAACATGAAAACTTCACATAAATGGATTAGCATTTAAATCCGGGGCTTCGAGGTACCAGTGCTATCTGCTGCATTGCCGTGCCACCCATAAATGGATTAACGTAAATCAAACTTATATGAAAAAAGCAGTAATGAGTTGATGGGCAATGTGGATCTCCTCCATAAACAGTTTCTGGGGGCAGTAAAAGGCAACGTACCCACTTTCATCCCACCTTTCTCCATGCTCACTCTTGTTTGGAATTGTCCTTCCCCTGACAATAGGGGTGAGCACTGAGGGATACAGCAAGCGAACCGCGCCATTCTCCAGCGTGCCCACCTCCATGGTAGTACTCATGACTACAGTCACAAGGTCCATTGGGCCAATGGTTCCTGTGCTCATGATGAAGGTGGTTCTCTCCAGGTCCTCATCCAGGACTATGTGCCCTGAAATGGAAAGTCTGACCATCAGTCACATTGAAAGGTCATTGTCTTAAGTGGCTTGTGGATATTATTGTTTATTCTTCATTTAGCTCATGACTCTGTACAAGAATAATTAAAGAGATACCTTTATTCAAGGCAAAAAGTTAAATGCATTGAGATTAAGCAGCACTAATAGTTTTTGTGTAGCACTAACAATTCTGGCCAGTAACTTAGGACAAAGCATGATTACTTCAAAAAAGTAATTTGTGTGAATGAAAGATTTAAATGAATCCATTTAACTTTACTGTCCCAGTACAGCTTTCAGAGCAATTTGATTATGCATGATTAATAAAGAAATTAAATCATTGTGCTGAAATATAGGCTCTTAAGTTGGTTCATCTGTAAAAGCCTACACATCCTTCTGTATCGTAATGCATTGGCCTAGTGCTCCGTGTTTAGCAAGAGACGCTTTTACCGTAACTGAAAAAGAAAAGAAAAATTGTCTTATCTAACTCTTTGAAAGGGTGAACAGTATTACTATTCATCTGTTTGGATACACGCAACGGATTCCCATGTAGATCATCTGTGTCCTCCAAATGTGCAGTAACCTGAAGAGGCATAAAAAATTGTTGTAGGCTCACCATTGGTACAGTGCATGCCTCGGCCAGAGGTACCACAGCAGCTGCAGTCGTGACCATTCCCATACTGTGTGTCTAGGGTACTGCACGGACAGTAGTCTAGGCGACACTCCTCTAGCTTTGCGCAGCTCTGGATCTGAACGCCAACTATGTGGCCAGCAACAGTCGCCTCAAACCCAACCACTACCTCTCTCTCCCTCATTGGATACACAAATATGCCTGTGGAGACAGCAGGGCAGGAGACAAAGAGCCAATGCATACATCTGAGCAACACTACAGGGAGCAGTGAGTGTTGCTGGGCATTCAGTTCAAGAAAGAGACCATGCTTTTGCATGCTTCCTGGAAGTACTTAAAACTGAATTTCTGGCCTAAGTACTTGGTTCTCAGCATTCTTACCTTCCACTGGCTCGTTCTGCATGTTGGCATAGGTGAGGTTGCTGGTGATGCCTAGGGAGTAGCCGTTGGCACAGGACTTGACACAAGATGCTTTGAGCTGCAGAGGCTCCCAAGTGGACCGGTTCCGAAGGCCTGGCATCACGTCCAACCACAGGGTAGGTCCAGGACTCCTGATAATGAACGCTGAAAATATGCACTGGGTGTACACCAGTAAACAGACAGACCAATGAGAGTAACATGGTTGTGTACTTTTTTCTCTATAGAGGGGGGCTAGTGAAACATGCATCCCCACCCAGCACTGGAGCATAAGGAGGGCCTAAAGTTTACATTTATATTGACCAGATGCTTTTCTCCAAAGCGAGGCACAACTTTGAGTAAACAAAAGTGCGTTTCACCAACAGACAAGAGACACAAATGCAGACATGATTCTTGAAATACAGTTACTCCAACCACCATTTCTGTTGGCATGCAACTATTTTTCTGATATTTTAATGAAAAATAAATACACTTTTAAAACATATACCTGATGCTTTTCTCCAAAATGACTTACACTGTTAAAATACACACACACACACACACACACACACACACATTTTCAGAACCGCTTGTCCCATACGGGGTCACGGGGAACCGGAGCCTACCCGGTAACACAGGGCGTAAGGCCGGAGGGGGAGGGGACACACCCAGGACGGGACGCCAGTCCATCGCAAGGCACCCCAAGCGGGACTCGAACCCCAGACCCACCGGAGAGCAGGACTGCGGTCCAACCCACTGCGCCACCGCACCCCCCTACTGTTAAAATACCTCCGGTTATTTATAAAGCTTTGTAATTTTACTGGAGCAATTTTTTTAAGGGTAAGTACATTTATTTAGCAGACACTTTTCTCCAAAGCAACTTCCAATGAACTCTAGTATTACCAGCCCACACACCTTATCCACCGTGGTGACTTACACTGCTAAATACACTACTTACACGGAGTCACTCATCCATACATCAGTGGAACACACTCTCTCTGTCTCACATTATCAGTGACCCTAAACAGCATGTCTTTGGGAAGAAACCCACACAGACACGGGGAGAACATGCAAGCTCCACACAGACTGAGCAGGGATCAAACCCCTGTCTTCTTGCACCACCCAGGTGCTGTGAGACAGCAGCACTACTTGCTGTACCACCATGCTGCCTGAGGTACTGCAAGTACCTTGCTCAGGGGTATTACAGTTCTAGGTGGGCTTTGAACCTACAACTTTTGGGTGCAAAGGCAGCAGCACTAAACCCTATGCTAGAAGCAGCCCGTTATAACCTTTTCCAAATGAACATAAGATGACTGTTCTGCAATAGACTATTCACCATTCCAATCCTGTTCTGTTCTTAGGGAAACAGAAGAAAAGAAAAATAGTGAACAGTAGAAAAAGTACTGATGCTCAGCCCTGTAGCTCTTCAATATTTGTAAGGGTTCCCTGGAGCTGTTACCAGGTTAATCCAAGTCCGCACCTGCACAGCAACCAGGAATTGTGTATCACAGTGATGCACAGCTCAATCATTAACTACTCAGTCAATATTCCACGAGCAAAAGACTGGAGATCAGCAGACGCTCTGGTGCAAAATCAAATATTCAGATCCTTTGTGTATGTGTCCAGCAGTCAGGGCCACTGCACAAATTAAGAAGTCATAAAAACACACCGCTGTAGAAATTACTTTGGTTTTATTATCCCATCAGCATACGCACTACTCTATACAAATGGTTCAAGGTTTGGAATAGAATGGATATTAATTTAGTAAATTAAATCATACATGTAGATTTAGCTTTTTTTGTATCCTCAGCGATTAAGGATTTAGATGACTTCATACATTTTTTTTTTTTTTTTTTGCAATCATATATTTTTGCAAGCCCTTTACTCACTTCCCACGATTCATCTGGGGTAATCCTGGCAGGTAGTTAGCCTAGGCTAATGTACTATGCAATAACTTTTAAAGTGAAATATCTGAACAAGTACATCAATCTCGGATTTTTAGTTACTGGTCGTCGTTTTAAATGTTGAGGTGTAATGGTTGGTGGTGCTTGTCACAGCTCAGCAAACCTAAGATTGCAGGCAGCGGCTTGGGACTGTTTGTCTTTGAACAGGTAATGGCCTTTTTACATTCATCCTCAAGGTAGATCAACATGTCCCATCTGCTCAGAGGACCCACCGAAAGGCTGTTTAGATGGATCATCATTGAGACAGATCACATCAGTTGTTCTGGCACAAAGATGAAGAACCCTTCCATGAGATACATGAATTAAGCTGTTAGGTGGAAAAAGAATTGAAGCGGTTAAAAAATGCCTTCTAAAGAGTTTAGCCTTGATGAGGCTGTGCACACAGTACTTCTCTACATGAATATGGGTACATTTTAGTCCCTGGTCCAGTCTATTTTTTGCTTCTGGTACCTTTGTCCTGGTGAACAGCATTGCCTCCCTGAATTGGAATTTTGGAAGGTGTAGCAGACAGTTTAAAAAATTCATGGGAATGTGACAATTCGACAGCACCAACCTGAATATAAAAGATCGAAATACTGGCAGATACTGTTAAGTTAAATGTATTTATGTTCATTATTCGTTCCTAAGAGCACCTCTTGTCATTGATTTTTGCTTCGTCTTGGCCGCACTTCTAGCTTTCGGTGACATAATTTCCAAATGATGCCCCGAAGACGTCGCAGCCCTGGAAGATTCCCACAGCACAGCAGAGCTCCGTCCATAACCTGTCCAGCACTGTTCATACAGTACATCTCTTCACTTCTGTTTTCAAGAGGGAAATGGACCGTCAACGACCTCTTTTACAGTACATCAGTACAGCAGACCGGCCATTCTGCGATGCTTTTTTTTTTCTTTTCCAAGTCCGCTCGGACCCGCGCCTGACTGACAGCTGCCGCGCGGTCAATAAAGACCGTTATTTTTAGCGCAGTTTCAGCAGAGAACAGAATAAACTTTCAGTTCGCATCTCAGGCTGTAGTTAACCCCACGTTTTAAATGCGGAGCTTTGCAGTGTGCGTTCTAGTTTACGGCTAAAAGAAATATATTGTTGGACACTGAAGGAGTGAGGATGGAAATGCACGATCAGAGTTTATTTATCGGTGAAACATCGCGCCTATTATACACTGAGTGCATAGAAACGAAACTAAAACTTCCTGAATAATATTTCGAAAACATTTTTTACAGCACCTGACCGTTTCTTTTCAAGGATGCGAACAACTAATAAATCACCACACACAGGCAAAAAAGACTTAAAATGAATATGATGAAGCGAATTTGAGAATATGGCTTATTTCTAATAGACAACACACTTTAAGCTGCTGTAGGCCTGTAAAGGTTTTACAATCGTTTTGGCGGATTAAGGCAAAAAGTAAACATTATGAAATGGGCGAGTATAGGAGTTGAGGGACATTTGAAGAGAGCGCACACACACTTACTTACCCGGTGTGTGTGTGTGTGTCGAGTTTTGCAGCGCTCGAGTCGGGACAGAAAACAGCTCTCCGCGTTTTTTGCGTCCTTTCCTTGCAGGTGTTTCGGGGGTGTGAACGGACCTCGGTCCTCTGAGCGTCGGTCTCCTCCTCGCATCCACCTACAGACGAGACGTGGACGATCGCAGGGCGCGGACCGAGCTGTCACTGACACTGCGCACACGTGGGTCACACCCCGCTCGCGGCTCGCCCGGGGGTGCTGGGACCTCCTCCCACGCGTTCAAAAGATCGGCAACGCGCACTGCTGAGGAAAACGGTCGTTATTAACAGTCTTTGCCGCGTAGCTGACGCCTTTGTTCACTTCGACCTGCAGCGTTGCGTAATCACCTTTACAATGATTTACCTTTTAGGCAGGGTAAGTGCTTGATCAAGGGTACTGCAGCGGTAGTCGGGGGCGAAACAACAAGGACCTTCCGAGTTTAACGCAACAGTCCTGACCACAAAGCTACCTGCTGCCCCATAAAGTTGTGATGAAACCGTTGCTTCACGGTAATACCTGTCAAAGTTGCCTTTACAATTTAATAATCATTATTAAGAATTACATTAATAAATGCAATACAAATAAATTATTATATATTGTAAATCATTTAAATTATCATTTAAAAATAATGAATACCCATATCAGTCTGAACTTTTGAATTTTTCATGATTATAAAGTTTCAACATTTGAAACAGAGGTGAAGCAATGTTCACATAAGCCTGTTCCCCACATGTTTGTATAAGAAATGTCCTGTACAGTTTATATTTTTTCCTGCCAAGTACCTGAAAAGTTGATGCAGCTCTGTACTGGGTTCAGACTCAGTGATGTTTTTCATTCCACTGTGGCAGTTTTATAAGAGACCGGTGGAGGTGTCTAAATGCCCTGGCCATTGCTCCATGACTTGTTTGTGGAGAAAGTGAAGAAGATGGGCTGCTGTGTGTCCAGGCAATTGGCTGTGACTGCAGGTCGTAACTCAATGGTAATGACTGACTCGTAATTACACTTTATGTTTGATCTGAGCAGAGCACACACTGCACAAGAGCGCATACAATGCAGGTCCATCTTATCCACTCAGGTGACTTTGTTTATTCACATGCCTGCCTTGCGCTTTAAACCAGCATCATAGTTTATTATGAGAACACGAGGTGAAGGTGTTGTGAGACTATGGAAAATGGTGCTGCGATACAATGAGACAATGGAAGAGAGTTTTGAGATGTGTTGGGATTATAGAAGAGTTTTGCTGATGCGCTGAGACAAGGGAAGGATAGGAAGAGTGGGTTTATAATCAGTCACTATGAAAGCATAAGTTGCTGAACTGAAATGATGGAACACTGTGTTGAAATGCACTGACACTGTAGCAGAGTGTGTTATTATATACAGTACTGTGATTGTGTAAAAGTCTATCCAAAGACTGTACAATAGTACTAATGAAATATGAAGGATTCTAATATTTGAATTCAACTTTACATGTGAGTGGCAAGTTCAAGTTCAAGTTGTTTTTATTGTCATTCCTTTGTAAAGCTTGTATACAGTAGAACGAAAAGTCGATTCTCCGGAGACCATGGTGCAACACAGAACAACCAGGCTTTGTTAAGATTTTATAAACGAAAGTATATTATCTCATGTGAATACAACTGGCTTCTGCCTTCTTTCAGACTCAGGGACTGTCATTATTTAATAGTGTAAGAAAACATATGTTGAATATATTCAGGCTTTTCAGTGTTCCTGCACACAAACTGTGTCTATTACATTCTTCTCTAGACCAGCAGGAGGTGGACAGCACAAGGAAAAAGCCTAGAAAGAGTACGTCGTGTTCCAGCTTAATGAGTTTATTTTTTGTGTAGCAAGCATAGCGAGGCACCTGCTTCTACAGAATCTCCTAATCCTCATGTCAAGCTGACAGAGAAAAATCTGGTTATTTGATCCAGAGCATCTCCTTTCCTAAAACCACACTGACCGATTGAGGACATGGAAGAACCATGGAAATGCCCATCAACACCCGTTAGAGAAATGTATTGATGCCATCTGTTATGTGTTGTTTTGTGGTACTCTGTGTACATTATTGCCTTTTCAGGTTAAACTAATTAAGTGCAAATGTCATGGCTAATGAAGAACATTTCCACACAGTTGTGAACCTGAGCCATAGTTTCCCACTGTTACCATTGCACTAATCAGTTACAAAAACAGTAAGTATTACAGTGGCACCATGACACAGTAGGTACTGCAGGTGCCTCACAACTGCTGGGCTCTGTGTTTAGATATAGGTTTGAATCTGGCTCAGTCTGAGAGGAGGTATGGGTGAGCTGTGGAGTACACGATAAGGATGAAAGAAAAAGAAAGATTTTATGTTCTCTTTCTGTGTGAACTTTTCTGGATGCACCGTTTTCTTCCCCCCAAAGTTTGTCACATTTGTCTTAAGGCGCCATCTGTCGGTGACTTCTAACCCCTCTGACCACACAATGAAGTGCAAGAAAGGCTGCTGAACATTTCATTTAAGTACCTTTATGTATTGCTAAAATAAACTTTTCAAAAAGGTTTACTTTAGTGACAGTTTGTTGAATTCAGACACCATGTGTAGCCACAATACAATGTCACAGTAAAAACATAGAAGAGGTGGTTGAGGTCAGACATGTACTATTCCCAGGCCCTATCTTTAACTGGGCATCTGCTACATGGATTTACAATGCTCTGGTCTTTGGGGTTCAAACATTTGTGTACATAAATGTGATATTTTTTCTTGTAGAGGTTTCTCAAGGAATCAGTTGCTCTCATGAATCATGTCTGTGAGTTTCTGTACTGATATTTATTCATTTAGCTGACACTTTTCTCCAAAGTGATTTGCAATGCTAAGGTACTTACAGTGATTTATCAGTTTATACAGCTAGGTAATTTTTACTGGAGCAATTTAGGAAAAGTACCTTGCTCAAGGGTACTACAGCTGGAGGTGAGGCTTGAACCTGCAACTTCTGGGTCCAAGGGCTACATTACCATCTGCCGATATATTAGTGGGGGTGAGCAGCATGTGCTTTTTTTGGCAAATATTTAGGTCATACTAGACAACTGCAAAGCATGTTAAGGATATATAAAATCTCTGACTTTGTTTAAGAAAAGTTCACAAAGCCTTCATTAACATGAAGCCCGTGACTCCCGTGTTTCAGAAAGTTCAGCATCAAGCTGTTTTCTGCATGCCATCCACAAGGTTTTTCTGCCTGAAAAACTGAAATCTGGTGTTTTCATACCTGTGTTAAATTTTCAAGTCAGCCCCTTCACCATTTTGGAAGTTAAACACTAGCCAGCATTTGCTTTAGAAATGAACTAAGACCTTTCGCCCACCACATATAAATAATGTGCAAATCACTCAGTTTGGCAAGATATTTCATTAGTCCTGAAGCTTTCATTAAAATGTAGACACATCAGGGTTGCTATGCTCTAAAATGTGCATGTTTTATTGAAACATTTCTAGACAATTTTTAGTTGATGTCAGGCTTGCCATCTTGTTCGTCCTGCACTGGCATCTTTAAGCTTAACCTTGGCACTTAAACATGGAAACAGCACAGATATGTAATACAGCACAATGGGCAAATGGTTACATATTTATCTAGGGTGCTCACGTAGCCCCTTAACCCACCCTAATCTTATCTAACAAATTCCATAAAGGGTGATCATGATAATCCCACTGAATGCTGAAATATCAAAAATAAATTTGAAGGCCAAATGTTAACTTTTCTAGTGGAAGAAAGTCTGACACTTCAGTCATTCACTTTATTATTATTTGTGGATGGAGTTTCTGGTTTGGATCAAGCAAGATAATACATTATTTGTCATGTAGGTAAGAATAATCAACCATGGTCCCTACCTTAAGCAAAAACTACATCTGAGCCATGGCTTAACGGGAATACTGGGTGACAAAACTTTAATTAAAGTTAATTTGAAAAGTTGAATTGACTGTATTTCCAAACTGATATCTCTCCGTCTTTAAAAATCCTTTGTAAATATCAAATAAAGTATCTTAGAAGGGGGAAATTGGCGAAGGAACTCTTTAAGAAACCCATTACAGAGCAAGAGTGAAGCATTTGTAGTAGTGGCTTCTGTTATGAGTCTCTCAGGTTACTAGTATTTTATTACAACGCAGTAAATAATCTTGGAAGCTTATTTAAAAATACACATGAAAACAAATCAGTGGACAAACACCCTCCAATGTACTGTGTGTGTACTGGCGAAAGCCATTAAATATCTGTACGGCAAAACATTTGTGAAAGGGGATATGCGATAGCACGAGCTCATTGAAATTTCAACAAACCCAACAACGCTTGCGCACAAGACGCACAGTCACGTGATATAAAACGTAACCGCGGCCGCGCACGCGACGACTTTCAGAGCGCGCTCGCAGTAGCGAGACGACTGCGTTAGATTTCGCTCAGTGGGTTTGTTTGCGCTAATAGACATTGCACGCTAAATCAAAATCTGCAATAGGTTGTCATTATTATAATTATAGGCGTTAGCCTAGTGCTGATTGTTTAGACTAGTTTTTGTTGCAATTACAGGTTGAAGTGAACAAGGTAATACTAATAGTAGCACACATCACAGCCAAGCAAAATTCATTGCTGTAGTTCTATGCCCAGCTTACTCTGCTCATTTTTTGAACCATGTAATGCATAGCATGTATTTGTCTTTTTTTGTAGAGTCAACTGCAATGGCAGGGGTTGGGGAACAGAACCTGCCTAGTCTTGTACAGCAGTTCATTATAATGGCCCAAAGAGCTGAGGGCCCTCAGCTGTTATCCACTATTAGCCAGATGTTGGAGGCCCCAGGGGTCTATTCCTTTGGAGAGTTTCTTAAGCTGGGCTGCGTCCGAGAGGTAACAAGGCACACGTGGTGATGTAGCACATAGTGCTCACAGTTACAGGCTCTGTCATTGGGTCTGGGTTTGATCTTTGTTCACTCTGTGTGGAATTTGCAAGCTCTTTGTTTGTATGATTTTTCTCCCACAATCCAAAGGTGCTCTGGTTTCCTCCCACAATCCAAGGATGTGTTTTAAAGAAATCTGTGGTGTAGTCTCACTGACTTAGCAATTCTGGGATAGGCTCCAGATAACCACAACTGGGTGTTAGAACAAGCAGTTATTGATAGTGAAATTTTATTTGAGCCTTTGATCTGAGCTGCAGTATGTACAGTTATCCCACAAGGTAGTGCTGTTTCCAAGCTAATCAGTTGAAGTTGCACATCACCAATTTAATTAGCATCATCCTGCAAAAGAACAAGTGCAGCATTGTATTAATGTGAGTCTATGGTAAAAGTGCAGAACATACTTTTCTGTCCTTATACAGCTTGCAGATGGTCCTGATGATGCATACTTTAAGCTCTTAAATGTGTTTGCTTATGGCACCTATCTTGAATATGAAGGTAAGATGCATATGTTCTCTGTTAATACAAAATGTA
The DNA here is from genome assembly GCF_900964775.1 of Scleropages formosus. Classification (NCBI taxonomy): domain Eukaryota; kingdom Metazoa; phylum Chordata; class Actinopteri; order Osteoglossiformes; family Osteoglossidae; genus Scleropages; species Scleropages formosus. Next base: position 22,362,430 of record NC_041808.1, on the reverse strand, counting down.
AGGTTGCCTGCTTTAAAGCTTAAATTTTTTATTTTAAAAATTCCCATTTAGCATACAAAGACAAACTTCCACCATTAACAGAAGTCCAAAAGTATAAACTGAGACAATTAACCCTTGCCACTCTTGCTGGACAAATGCAGGTACAGTGCATTTTAAGTCTTGATTTTGTGGGCATGTTTTTTGGTCTGGCCACAGAACTTACGTAATTTGTGCGGCGATATGGTTTATATTCTCCTCATCCCACCTACAGGACATCCCATACTCAGTGTTGCTGTGTGACTTAGGTCTTGACAGCCAGCAGCAGCTGGAGGACTTGATAATCAAAGCAATCTATGCTGAGATCATCCGTGGCAAGATGGATCAACAGAGGAAAATCCTAGAGGTAGAAGCCTTCATCAGCCGGGATGTCAACTACCAGGTCTTAAATTGTGTCGTCAATGACCTACAAGAGTGGTATGTGTCTTGACAGGATGTATGATCATATAGTATGATGTGATACATAGTGGATAAGACAAGATACTTTTTTTGTCATCGCATCCAATGAGATTTTGTGTGGCAACCCTCAGAGATCAGCAGCAGAGGGAACATTTAAATGCATGAATCAATAAATAAATAATAGATAAATAGATTAAAACTTTGAAATCCTCAGCTCTGAGCAGCCTTGGTGGGGTGGATGTGGGGGAGTGATGGAAGCTGCAGCTAGCTCTTGTGGTTAGTTCTTTGGTTGGGCAGAGTGGTTGGTTAGTGGATTGGAATAGCGCAGAGTTGAGGGGCGTACTGTGGATTTGAATCCACAGATAGATGTTTTTCACCTTAGAAATACAACCTTGCTCTGAACCAAAAGTGGTAATGCACTGGTTCCTTGTTATAAATTTTCAAAGGTATGAAGATTTTCCAGTTAATTTTTAACTGCATCCACCATTGCATTTTCTAAAATTTATACCTGCTTTGGAGTTAAAATTAATTGTCTCTGCATTCAGCCATTAGTTGGCAGAAAAACACAAAGAGAATAGAAACTCAATAACAGTGGGTCTGACTTCATTCTACTGGCTTCTGTAATTTCTAAAGCTCATATCTAGTTTGAGTGCTGGTAATCAATAACAAGATGACAAACACTGCACATCTTCATGGGATGAATTAGTCCGTCCATCCATCCATCCGTTTTCTTTTCCGCTTCTCCTAGTAGGGTCGCGGTGTCAGCAAGGAGAGCAGAGAGGCCCAGCCGCCTCTGTCCCCCGCAACTTCCTCCAGCTCAGCCTGGGGGATCCCCAGCCATTCTCAGGCCAACTCTGAGATATAATCCCTCCAGCAGGTCCTGGGCCGACCTTGGAGCCTCGTCCCAGTTGGCCATGCCTGGTATACCTCCAAAGGGAGGCACCCCAGGGGGCATCCTTATCAGATGCCCGAGCCACCTCAACTAGCTCCTCTCAACGTGGAGGAGTAGCGGCTCTACTCTGAGTTCCTCCCAGACGTCTGAACTCCTCACCCTATCATGGAGAGAGAGTCACAACAACCTGCGGAGAAAATTCATTTCAGCCACTTGCATCTGCGATCTTATTCTTTTGGTCATTACCCAAAGTTCATGACCATTGGTGAGGGTAAGGATGTAGATCGACTGGTAAATGGAGAGCTATGCCTTATGGCTCAGCTCCGCCTTCATCACTACAGTCTGGTACAGCGACAGCATTACTGCTGCCACTGCTCCCAGTCTGCGGCCAGTCTCGCGCTTCCTTCTCCCCTCATTCGTGAACAAGACCCCAAGATACTTAAACTCCTCTACCTCGGGCAATTCTCTCTCCTTACCTGGAGTGGGCATGCGATCCTTTTCCGTGAGAGAACCATGGACTCAGAGTTTGAGGTGCTAATCCTCATCCCAGCCGCTTCACACTTGGCTGCAAACCGTTCCAGTGTGTGTTGGAGACAACCATGTGACGGTGCCAAAAGGACATCATCATCCGCCAAAAGCAGAGACGTCACCTTCCGACTCCCACATAGGATGCCTTCCTGACCTCGACTGCGCCTTGATATCCTGTCCATGAAGACCACAAACAGGAGTGGAGACAAGGCACAATCTTGGCAGAGTCTAACACCCACATTGAGCGGGCTTGACTTAATGCCGAGCATGCAGACACAGCTCTCGCTCCGTGTGTACAGAGACTGAATGGCCCGCAGTAGTGGCCTCAGCACCCCATACTCCCTAAGCACCTGCCACAGAATTTCCCTGGGAACACGGTCATAGGCCTTCTCCAAGTCCACAAAACACATGTAGACTGGATTAGCAAACTCCCATGCCCCCTCAGTTATCTATGAGTGGGTAAGAAGCTGGTTCACTGTTTCATGGCCCGGACGGAATCCGCATTGTTCCTCTTCAGTCCGAGGTTCAACCATCAGCCGGAGCCTCCTTTCCAGCACCCTGGCATAGACTTTCCCAGGGAGGCTGAGAAGTGTGATACCCACTCTCCGGTCCCCTTTCTTAAAGATAGGGACCACCCCAGTTTGCCTATCCAAAGGCACTGTCCCCGAGGTCCATGGAACATTGCAGAGGTGTGTCAGCTATGACAGTCCTGCAACATCCAGGGCCTTAAACAGTTCTGGGCGACTGTCATCTACCCCTGGTGCTTTGCCACCGTGGAGCTTACCAGCTACCTCAGTGACTTCCACTAGGGAAATGAACTCTGACAGCCCGGAAGCCTCTGGCCCTGACTCCTGTAAGGGAGGCATATCTCCTGGGTTTAAGAGTTCCTCAAAGTGCTCCTTCCACCTCCTGACAGTGTCCTCATCACAGGTCAGAGTTTCTCCACCCTTGCTGAGCACAGCTTGAGCGAAGCTCCTAAGACCCCTCCTGAGCTGCCGGATGGTTCTCTATAACCTTTTTGAAGCCGACCGATAGTCATTTTCCATAGCCTCTCTAAACTCTTCCCATGCCCTGGATTTTGCTTCTGCAACTGCTGCTGCCTTTTTTGCCTGCTGGCACCTGTCTGAGTCAGGAGTCCCCAGAGCCAACCAGGCTCTGAAGACCTCCTTCTTTAGCTTGACGGCTTCCCTCACTACTGGTGTCCACCAGTGGGTTCTTAAGCTGCTGCCATGACTGGCACCAACAAGCTTTTGGCCACCCATGTGCCTGGCTGCTTCCACAATGGAGGTTTTAAACAGGATCCATTCAGATTCCATGTCCCCTACCTCCTCCAGGACGTGGGAGAAGCTCTCCCGGAGGTACGAGTTAAAATCATTCCGAACAGGGTCCTCTGACAGTCATTACCAGCACACCCTCACTAAATGCCTGGGCCTACCGGGTCTGTCCATCAGTTTTTCCTGCCATCTGATCCAACTCTCTGTCACATGGTGATCGGTTGACAGCTCAGCACCTCTCTTCACCTGACTGTCCAGAACATGTGGCCTCAAGTCAGATGAAACAACTACAAAGTTGATCATTGATCTTTGACCCAAGGAGCTCTGGTACCAAGTACACTTATAAGCATCCTTGTGTTCGAACATGGTGTTTGTTATAGACAAACCATGACTAGCACAGAAGTCCAATAACATTTCACCATTCAGGTTCAGATCGGGCAAGCCGTTCTTCCCAATCACCCCCCCCACCAGATTTCACAGTCATTGCTGATGTGAGCGTTGAAGTCCCCCAGCAGGACTATGGGGTCTGTAGGTGGGGCCCTGTCCAGAACCCCACCCACCCTCTCCAGGAAGGTCGAATACGATAAACTGCTGTTTGATGCATAAGCGCACACAGCAGTCAAAGTTTTCCTCTTTGCGACGTTACGTCGCATTGAGGCAACCCTCTCGTCCACCGTGATAAACTCCAACTGTATGGCAGCCAGCCGGGGGCTTGTGAGTATCCCCACGCTAGCCTGGTGCCTCTCACCCTATGCAACTTCTGAGTAAGAGAGAGACCACCCTCTATCGAGGAGTTTGGTTTCAGAGCCAACACTGTGAATGGAGGTGAGTCCAACTATGGTTCTGGCTCCTATCCCCCAGAGAGGTTACATTCCACGTGCCAAAAGCCAGTTTCTGTCACAAGGGGCCGCGACACCACGCGCCACCCTGCCTGCTCCTACCGCCTGATACACATCGCACCCAACCCCCATGTTGGACCTTGCGAGTGGTGGGCCCACATGGCCCTCCCAAGTTGTCTTTTCCGGCTGAGCCCGGCCGGGTTATGTGGGCTGCCCAGGCGCTCACGTAGGAACACTACTCCCAGGCCTGGCTCCAGGGGTAGATCCCAGTGACCTTATTCCGGGCAGGGTAAACGTTCTCTTGTTTACTTTTTCCATGGAGGTTTTCGGATCGTGCTAATCCGGATCTTCACTCCAGACGTTCAATTGAAAAGTTGAATTTTCACTATAACTGTGTCCAAGAATTTCTCAGAACCTATTCTGTGGATAAATTGAGTCTGTATTTTTAAGATTTAAGATGTCCTAGTTTGACTTATGAACAGCTTTCCAGTCCCAGTTGTGTCTGTAAGTAGAGGACCCTGTGTATTACTTAAAATATCACATTAAAAGTGTTATTTACTGTTAACCCACAATGCCTTTACAGGTGCAGTGGCTGTGAGTCTGTTTTGGCTGAGATTAAGTGGCAGCTAAATAGGCTGGGCCAGTTTCAAAAGGATCACCTTAGTTCTCAGCAACAGTTGGATGCAGAGGTGGGCAGTGTATTGGGGGTTCTCCTTTGAAATTAGCAGGTTCCTAGAAATTAATACACGTAGTCCTATAGAAACATATTTTCATAGTGCATCTATATGGAATCCAACAATATTCAGTAAATCACTGACACCTGGTACTTCTGCATATCAACACACATTGTATATCTCAGAAAAGGATGTGCACTTCATGGCTGTAGTTGAATAACTAAATCAGTGATTTTGATACTTGTGCTTTTCAGTTACATGTTTTATATTTTTGAATCTGAGCTTGGATTGGTGCAGTTATTTCAGTTCTGCATGTGATTATCTGCAGGTGTCAAATATCAAGAAACTGATGACAACCAGCATTTCATCCCAGAAATAAGACTATAGTTGTGATCATGAGGGTGCCAGACACAACTTTCATCACTGTCCAACACTGACTTCATCCAGTGGGAAGGGGCAGCTATCGCAGCGCTAAAGCTGTAGATCTTTGTGTAATGCTTATCTGTGATGCAAAAACATTTTCAGAAAAGCAATGAATGAGAAAGAAGGGCAAAACTAAAGCAATTTGTCTAAATTGTTTGTTTTGCATTTTGTTCCAAAACTCTGAACCACCGAAACTTTTGGTCAACTTCTGGAATTTGTGGAAACGCCAACAGCTGACTGAAAGCATAGGTATCACCTTTTTTTGTCTTTTCTTTCTTTCCTCCCCTATTCATCAGTCTGACAGCAAATCAACTTAGGTCAGTACACACTTTTTTGTGTATTAAGGATGTATGAAAACACCATTTTAGATTTGTTTCAGCATTTATGATAAAATTCATGTACATGATTTGATAAGTTGAAGGAAAACTTTTTCCCCTCTTTGTTCTGTGTTTCTGATTTAAGACTCTTTCTTGTTTGAAATCTGTAATGTATCAAGTAAAGTGTATGCATACATGTCTGTTTAGTGTTGGATGTTTTCGTTGAACTTAAGCTGAACGGGTTTTACACTGGTTGAGCGTTCCCAGGGAAAGATGCAGTCTGTTTATACATGTTAGGAACCATTTTGTTCCTTCAGTACCCTAGTGACCTACTTTTCAATTGTTTTCTTCCTGAAACAATGGGAAATGGTTTCGTAACTGTACACAATACCTGGGTGTTACCCGACATGATTGTTGTAGCATCTCATTGTCCCATAGCTATGCTGCCTTTGTGCCGTAGTTGTAACTGCCTGCTGTTGCCCACTGGCCAGAAGTTGCCAAACCATGACTATGATCTTCAGACTGCTCTCTTTTGGGAGATCTCTTTTATGTATTAGCTTGGAAAATGCTGTCATGGATCATGTGTATGCTCTCCCTAAACAAGGGGTTAATTAAATGTGGGGAACCATTGTTGTAGTGAGCTCAGGTTTGAGAGTGTAATTCCAGATAGTTTTTTTTTAGACTTCAGGAAGCTCTATGCAACCACTACCACAAAATACATGCTGGATCCTGCAGGTCCTCTCTTTAGTGGTCAATTGTGTTCCATCTTCATATTTGTTTCTGGACTGGTGTAACACAACATGGAATCCACAACATTCAGAGAGGTCTTAACATGGTAATATGTCATTTTTCACTTGATGTAAAGCTTTCCCCTTGTGCTCTTTTCAAAACATCTCCAAGCCAGTGAAAACATTCAGAGGGTTAATGTCCTTGTCTTTCAGGGACAGTCGTATGTCTGATTAAACTGAGGACTTGTAGAGATCAGTGTGTGGGCAACCTGTGGCGTGAGAGTGGTTAAGCTCATCATTTTCCCGAGAAGAGTGAAATGGGTTTCCTAATAGTCTCATCCCAGCCATTGCAGCCCTGGTGTGATGAGGAGGGTTGAGAACACCCAGTGTGGGGTTAAAGGACTTGGGTCAGGGTGTGCGCTGCCTGCATGGCGTGTCTCTGCTCTCCACGATGTGACTCAGAAAGGGACAGGAGGCGGTAGTGCGGCCCAGAAGCGGAGGGTCTGCGCCTGCTGCACTGCGATGAGCGGCGGCGCTATAATCAAAAGGATATCAAAGGCGGTGCGGGGAGATGGATGAAAGGGGGCCGTCTGTTCATCCCTTGCCATCCCTCTCTGCTCGAGTTAGCACACACATCCCAGCACCATTGTACGCTGCAGGCGCTCGGAGGGGCCGGCCGGTTTGATTTCACGTTCCAAGCGGGGGGGGGGGGCACAAACTGTGGCAGCAACAGCATCTCTTCTTCTGACCACCGCAAAGTGGGGCCTCCCGTTTCCTATGCTGGAGACGTCAGTAGTGGCAGACCCTCGTTTGTCCTCCCCCCTTCGCACAAGCACCCATACACACGTGTGCGCGGTGGACTTACCGCTCATATCAGCAGCAATGGCCCATAGGAGCAGATCTGGTGAAATCTTGTGAAAGTACAAAGGGAGCGATGCTCACCTGTCATTCCAGCACCCAGAAGGACTTCAGCTATTCCGCTGCCTTGAAATCCAACCCCACTTTCCCTGTCCAATGATGCAGCAGCTGAAAAGTACTTTTATCCAATTTTAAATGCTATGCTTGATTGATTAACTTCACTTAGTTACCTTACTTTCAATTAAAACTTTATGTTGGTATACAAATTTGAAACTACAAATTGTTTTTTAATGTCTTGGTTTAGCAGTAAAATAATACCAGGTACTTGCTCTCCATTTGCTTCCAGGGTAATGAGTTTCTTGGGATGTAGTGGAAATCGTGGTTATCATAAACCCGCAGGTTTTATAGTCTTTGGTTTTATATCTCTTCGTCTTTTACTTAAGGGTTGTTCTTGTTATTCATTTCTTTTAAGGTCTTTTGAAATGGTTAAAGACATTTAGCATGCGATTTGTTTTTGGACAAAGGTATGAGCTGAATAAAATCACAAATTTCTCTAAACTGCTTGTTAACCTGTGTACTGTGCGCCGTACTAATTTCCATCCATCCATCCGTTATCAGTAACGACATAATGTCTATCATCTCATGTAACAACCTAAACACACTGCGCTCTTCCAAAGCATCACCAAAATCTGCTCACATCACCCATTTGTGAAAGGTGCTTCTCCGAGTGGGGCGATCACAGCGATCCCGGGGCACCTCTGCGACGCCCCGGGTACGAGGCAGGCTGCGCCAGTCTGCCACCGCTCACTCTCTGCCACGTGCAGCACACACCATAGTACCGGTCCACCTGTAGCACAAGCCTTTTAGGGGGGGAAAAAAAGGGGGGGAAAGGATGCTTATTTATTAAAAATGACAAAGTAACACATGACCTCTACTGCTGCGGTGTTAGTGAATTTCTTGGGAAAAGAAACGTAAGTCCAGTTTTCTGTGATGACATCGTTGTTACTAGCATGTTTTATTTACGTAATGAATGTAAGTTCAGCTGAGAAAGACAAAAGTGATCTGAACTGACAATATTTTAATGGAGGAGATAAAAGCGTGAAAATGATCAAGGGCAGCGGCTCGGCTGTGATCGTTAGAGGGCAGCTTTGAAGTGGGACAGCTCCGAGCCATGAGGGGACAATGGTCCCTTTGAGACGCAGGCTCAATGGCAGACGTCCCCCCCTCCTCTCTCCCTGTTCCAGTCCCTTCCTGTCTCTCTGTCTTTCTCCATTTCCAAGCAATATAGTCCACCGCCATTGTCCCCCCCCAACTTTGTGTTGAACGCTAATGAATGGAGCCCCCACCCACCCCAGCGCGCAGACTCGACTCATCTCCCTCCCCTCTTTCTTTTCACACAACCAAACTTTTTAATGTGCGGCCTTGGCAACTTGTTCTCAATTTGCTGTCACCATCTTAATGAATTCAGCTGTTTGTGCATTGGCCACGAGACGGTCCCCCTCCCCTCCCCCCTCCTGTGGAGCCCCACAGGACTCTATATAGGCCCTGCGATGCTGCTGTACCTATTGTTCCGAAGGGAAGCTGCAGGCAGATGTCCCACTCAGCCGCGCAGGAGAGGCTCTGCACACCGAAGAGGCGGGAGATCGCTGCTACAGAAACGCTGAGATACAAGGACCAGAGAGTGAGCTGAGCCTCCACATTTCCCCGTCCTTTGTTAGATAAAGTGTACGCTCTTGCTCGTTTGATCTGCTACGGAGAGAATGCTGACAGCGGTGCTGCTGCTGATTTTGGACCTTGGCTCCGCTGCTCCCCCAGCCAGAGAGTCCTATAGGATGCCACAGAGTGCACTGCAAGGTAGGCACCGGGTGGTGGTGGACAGCGGAGGGTGTGGGTCACACCGCACAGCCTGATTTTCCTGAACGTCTTAGAACCTGATGAGTTTTGTTCTTTCCGGTTTCTTTTTTTTCCATGATAAGCAATTGGTTCATTATATATTATAGCCATAATACACCTTCTAATGCTAAAATGTAAGACAACAGCAGCTATAACTTAGAAATGAAAGCTGTGGTCAGTATGACATATGATTGAAGGCATCTGCTAAACTAATAAATGTACAGTGTGATGGCCAGCATGATTATAATCATTTGGTCAGTGGAAAAATCAAGAGTACCTTCACAACATAAGATATTAATTTGACAAACACCTTCGATGATATTGGGAGGACTCTGATGCAAGTAACCTGCCAAAAGTTTTAACTGATACGTGCATAGGGTCTGCTTTGCCCACACTTGAGGGTAAATTGTGCAAAATATAGAATAGATGCTTGTGATGTACGGGGTCAGATTCTTCTTCTATCACCTGGCTGAACTGTCCAAGCACAGTGTTGGACAGTGATGAGAGTGCAGACTTTTTTTGTACTGAGACAACCTTAGCAGTGCTCACCTGACTACCAAAGAGTTATCATTGCTTGGAGGGTCAGTCACACACGTTCCGCTGCGGTGAGTGTGTTTGCAGGCATGTCTGCTCTGGGTTTCTGATGCCAGTGGTCGTTCCCAGTGCAGCATTCCTCAGAAGCCCACACTTGTGTAACGCAGACCTGTGACACGAGGTCAGTTTGCTCTGGAGTGGGGTGGGCGGATTTTCCTTAATCACATTATGACCACACTGCAGTCCCATCATCACAGTTCCGTGCAGAAGCGGGGGGTGGGTGAGAGCTTCAGGCTGTTGGCAGGCTGTCTCAGGAAGGCTGCTGATCTGTTAACCAGCGTGCTGAGTGTGAGTGAACTGTTGAGTGCCATCGACGTGCCACCGCATTGGGCACTGTCGCCAGAGGAAGAGCACACAAAACTCACACGTGTATACAAAACGTCTGTAAGTTAGTTAGTTAGGAGCCTCCCCACACTCAGGAGCAGAGCTCCAGTGCTGACTCGAGACCCCGTCCTGCTCCCACAGCACTGTCGGACCGTGGCACTGTGGTGCTCGAAGCGGCGCTGGCCAGCGCGCTGTCAGCTCTAGAGCGGGTAGCATCGGAGCGCAGAGCGGCTGAAACCACTTGCCGAGGCTGTGTGCCCTGTCTCTTCCAGGACTGTGGACAGCGCTCTGGACCCTGTGGTAAGAAACATAAGCATCATCCACTTCAGTGAAAACGTACACCTGTTTTGAATAAAAACTCATTTACATTTAGCTGGCACTTCTCTTAAAACTACAGTTATTTACCCATTTATACGGCTAGAATATAGCTGCTGTTTTTTTTTTTTTTTTTTTTTTTTTTATTGGAGCAGTTCTGGGTAAGTACCTTGCTTAAGGGTACTACAACCGGAGGTGGGATTTGAACCTGTGACCTTTGGGTCTGAAGGGAGTAACACCAGCTGCCCCTGCATGTATAAAGTGGAATGAAAATTTAAAAGTCAAAAAAGGGTTGGAACTGTTGAATATATCAGAATATTTCTATATGAATTTTACTTATTTGCTTTTTATTTTCATCACAAAATCAAGTAGAAATGTTGCACTAGTGCAAACCCTAATAACTGACTGAAGCAGGAGTAGAAAATACACCTGGAATGAAGAGAAAATAAAAGGAGGAAGCGAGAAAGGGCGAAAGGAGATAAAAATGCCCTCAGAGGTTTTTGCAGTTGTTACAGGCTTAAAGGATGACTGTTCCATGTAGTAGATGTGAGATTTAGCAACAGCAGAATGGCAGCACATCATGAAAGGCCACTGAAGTCGGCACTGTAGTTCAGACAGGTCAAATTCCCTGTCTCCCTGCCAGCAGATATGCCCTCAGTGGAGCCCACCTGTGAAGTCATCAACAAGGTGCAAAAGTTACCAAATGAACAGGAGCGGAACTGGGCAATGAGTCAAGCATGTGGGTTCTACCGACGACGCTGCCCAGCTGCGGAGCTGGACTCGGGTAGCTGCATCCGGATTATGGGCGAGAGCTGCAGCATGCGGGCCATGCAATGTAGCCTGCTCAGCACCATGCGCATCCTGGACACTCCTCAGGCCAATACGCAAGGTGACTATCCACCCCCTGCTTGGAGTCTTAGAGGTCCAAACCTTCTGTGGATTTCTTGCCCCCACCAACACCAGAATAAGCTCAAAAAATAAGATGCAACTGCTTGAAATGCCTCACTTCCCTGTACATAGTTGTAGAGGTACTACCTCATTGTAATGGTCACTTAGTGATGTTCCTGTGTTGAGAGTGGTGCGCTTATCTAAGGTAGTTCATAAATGATATGATGGCGGCACCTAAGCTTAGAAATCAGCTCTTAAGTCTCTTACCTTCGGACTGCGCCTCTGCTGCTCCACACAGCGCTTTTCCCCTCTTCCTCTCGTGGACTGTAAATCATTTCGCTGTTCCGATGTCGCCCGTTCATCAGCTGCCACCTCTTTTCTGTCCAGCAGCTCTCTGCGGGCACCGGCCCCCACTGGTCCACAATGCCACACAGCCACGCTCTAAGATTGTGGGTGGCTCGCTGGCGTCCCCAGGAAGCTGGCCCTGGTTGGTCAACCTGAGGCTGGACGGGGGGCTCATGTGTGGGGGGGTGCTGGTGGACAGCTCCTGGGTGGTAACAGCTGCTCACTGCTTCTCTGGGTGAGGATCCTGATCACAGATCAAGCTGCATACAGGTGCTGTAGAAATGTTAGATGAAATAAGTCTTCTGTTTAACAGAATTAGGGTTTCATCTTATTTGGTGAAGTAACATGGGATATATTCACTTTGGTTTGTGTGAACTTTATAACAATGACTGCGAACATCTCTGGTGAATGCCTGACTTTTCATCTAAAAAGTATCATGTCAGACTTTGCTTTCTTGCAAACCCCAGCAGTCGAAGTGAGAACCAGTGGACAGCAGTGGTGGGAGAATTTGACATAACCAAGTCTGATCCTGATGAGCAGATCATAAAGGTCAACCGCATCGTAACTCATCCCAAGGTAACTGTAGGCATTATAGTGGATTTATGTCTACCTACTCATCTTTAAGTCCTACCTTTATTATACTGTGGTCTATCTGTGGCTTTTACATTGCCTTTTTACTTAGCTGATGTTATTCATCCAGAGAAATCTAAGTCACTCTGGTCTTTTTCCAAGTTGGGTTAAATGCTAAAATAAATTCAAGTCTCAAGTTTCAAGTTAATGTTAGCAGTATAGCAAAGGTATAACTAGAGGTGGGCAAAGTAGCCCAAAAAAGTACTTACTTTTTAGTAAGAAACTTATTAAAAGTTCTTCTCCAAAAATTTGTTTCAGTGGAAGTAAAAGTTGTTTTTTTGTTTAAAAAAACCCTACATATCAAGCTACTTTAATTCAAGTTAAGGTTTTTAATGATCTAAAACACTTGCTAACAGGTTCAATATTCAGTTTTACTTAGGGAAAAAATGGAATATAATTTGCCCTAAGTGTGTGTATGTGTGTGTTGCACTGCTGTGCTGTTTAAATGTGTGCAGGGAGTTTAGTGTAATGTATCTCCCTTTGTAAGTTGTCTGGGACAGCGATGTCAGCTAAACATTACCTAATGATTATTATATGTCACTTTGGAGAAAGAGATCTGATAAATGTAGTTCCTTTTTATGAATTTGTATTGATCAGTTGACCTGGCTGATTTTATTGTTACCTGACTGCCAAACATCTTAAGCCAGTCAGTTAGGATCACAAAATTCAATGAAAGTTACACACTTAGTTTACTGTAGTTGGCTAAATGGTGTGGAATGTGACTATTTAAGTGACATTGTATTGCTAATGCACACACCGACGCTCTGGTTGAAAAACATGCAGGGCTTGTTAACCTGAGCAGTGAACACTTGGTAAGCAATCTACACAACAGGAGAACAACAACTTGCTGTAATGTAGGGTGTACATTACACCGGTGTAAGAACGGATGTGGGGTTTTTGTACAGAGACTGACATCCTTTTGCATAGAAGGATTCAATTCAGTTGATTTCAATTCATTTTTTTATGAAGGACTCTTCTCCACAGAGCGAGGCAGCATGATGAACAAGTGACATAAAACTGATGAAAGAAAACCAGATAACAAAGATAATGTCTTGTAGACAATAAGTAAGCTGACTGATCATGAGGATAACAATACAAGTGTGAAGTGTATTTGATAAGGAACCACTGTACCCTTTGGTGTTAGGATGGATGTGTAATTGCTAGAATACCATATAGACTGAACAATCCATCTATACTATAAACTTAGAAAAATCATATCAAGTAATCATATTCAGAACTTTGTTAGATTTGTGTTAGTCAACATTAGATTGTGAATTTCTTTGGCATTTGTTGCAAACTTGGTACTCAAACACTTGTTTGAACATTATCATAAGAGGAAATGTTGTCATAACATGACCCTAGGTGCAGCATTTTCACTTAAGGGAATGGGGAGAAAGAATTCAGCTTTCAAAAAATGTAATATCTGTAATGATATTGCTGACTGTCAGGGAGAAATTGTATTATTAACCTATTAAATTCCCCAGATGTGAATGAACCAAGTTGGGAAGAATCTCAACATTAACATCTAACTGGTCTCCCAACTGGGGAAAAGTATAGCTATGGCCAGAGACATCCACAGAAAAAATGTTATGGTTAAAAATAATAATGACTTGATTTCTTTCAAGGAAAGTTAAAACATATCTGAAAAATTCAAAAGTAATGAGAAGAGGGTGACAGAAATGTGGAGGAAAAGCTAGTTTTTTCTTTATAAATGCAGTTAAAGTAAAATGTAAGTGTATTTGAAAAGTGCAAGCAATTAAAAAAATTACTTAAGTACATGCAACTCTAACTCCATGTCAGTATATCTAACTCATTACTGCCCATCTCTAAGTACAACAGATTTTTTCTGGAATCTGAACCAGCATCATTGTGAAAATTTGGCTCCCACTGCTGAACCACCAGGGGGTGTGGTGGCACAGTGGGTTGGACCACAGTCCTGCTCTCCGGTGGGTCTGGGGTTCAAGTCCTGCTTGGGGTGTCTTGCGACGGACTGGCGTCCCGTCCTGGGTGTGTCCCCTCCCCCTCCGGCCTTACGCCCTGTGTTACCGGGTAGGCTCCGGTTCCCCGTGACCCCGTATGGGACAAGCGGTTCTGAAAATGTGTGGGGGTGCGGTGGCGCAGTGGGTTGGACCGCAGTCCTACTCTCCGGTGGGTCTGGGGTTCAAGTCCCGCTTGGGGTGCCTTGTGACGGACTGGCGTCCCGTCCTGGGTGTGTCCCCTCCCCCTCCGGCCTTACGCCCTGTGTTACCGGGTAGGCTCCGGTTCCCCGTGACCCCGTATGGGACAAGCGGTTCTGAAAATATGTGTGTATGTGTGTGTGTGTGTGCTGAACCACCTGTTCATTCCTCTTCCCTTCACTGCAGTTCAACCCAAAGACCTTTAACAACGACATTGGCCTGGTGGAGCTAATGGCACCAGCGATGCTCTCAGACCGTGTGCGTCCTGTCTGCCTGCCCTCTGGACCTGATCCTTCCACGGGAACACCGTGCCTTGTGGCAGGATGGGGTTCCCTGTATGAAGGTAAGGAGATAACATAACAGGAGGAGACCCCTGTTAATTGTAATATTAGAATGAGGATATCCACCAAATCTTTGGTATGAATCAATGGAACTGCTACACTGTCTGCCAAACTCCCTCCCCAGATGGTCCTTCTGCTGAGCAGGTGATGGAGGCAAAAGTGCCCTTGTTACCCCAAAGTACCTGCAGGAATGCCCTGGGCAAGGAGCTGGTCACCAACACCATGTTCTGTGCTGGCTTCCTTTCTGGTGGTGTTGACTCCTGCCAGGTGGGCATCCAAGCAGTTCCCATCACGAGCCTCAGATTCACTTTTCTTTATCATTCAGTGCAATAGATTAAAAGGGGTAAACTGATACTGCAGTGCCATGTTTGCTGCCTCCTGGGTTTATAAAGGCACCTCAGTGGAGAATGTTACTGAGATCCAAAACTGCTCTTATGAAAACACAGGTGACGGGTGGCCTCTCTCCTCGCAGGGTGATTCCGGTGGACCGCTCATCTACCAGGACAAGCTTTCTGGTCGATTCCACCTGTACGGCATCACTTCGTGGGGTGATGGCTGCGGGGAGCAGGGGAAGCCGGGGGTCTACACTCGGGTCACGGCCTTTGCTGACTGGATTCAAGCTGAGATGCAAAGTGAGAAGAGGCAGACTGTACATCACATGACTGCCTCGTCAACACATGTACTGCATATCACACCATTTAGACTCTTGGTAGAAAAGAAACCTGAATCCAAAAAAAAACAATTTACAGTTTTACATTTTAGACATTTCAGTATTTCACTGAACAAATTCTCGATCAGGAATACAAAAGTAGGCCCCTCCAAGGGTTCTTGAACCAGTTGCCTATTGGACATGAGTACAAAAGCAGTACTCTGCTTCTGACACTCTGTTTGCTCAGGGTCACCTGTTCTTCACCATCCCTGTCACTGGTTCCAGAATCTGCAGAAAACCGGGAGCCCACATGTCCAGAGCTGTTGAAGACGTCTGAGCTATCAGAGGAGCAGCAGAGGTCAGAGTTTGGCACCTTGTGTCGCTTCTACTCTCAGTCCTGCCCCCAGGGACAAGGTGCCGCCTGCAGCCGACTCGCAGAGGACAAGTGCCGCACCCGTTTCAAGAAATGCCGTGAGTCTTTCTACCTTCCACTGCCTATTAAAACTCTGCCATGCTTCTCCATACTTAAGCCGAAACCTCTCTCCAACCATAAGGTAGAAATCCATGTAATATTGCTAGATTTAAGGCCATCTCAGGCCCACTGACTGGACTGTGAGTGTTGTTGACTTGATCTTTCTAGCTTTTCATTAGTTATGTCATTAGCGACTGTTATATGAAAGGGTTTATGTGCACACTTTGTGGTGCTCTGAGGAATCCTCATATTCTGTGTTTTGCTCTCGCAGAAATGCGCTCCTTTCTGCAGACCCTCCTGGACCTGCTGCAACGTGCAGAGGACTACATCCGGGACAAAGTAGATCTGACATTCTTTACCCAGACTCTCCCCCAGCTGGTGGAACACATATACAGCACAGCCTTCTCCACCAGGGAGCGGAGAGCTGCGCTGGCAGGTATGGTCCAGCGATCCATAACAGTAACTATTCAGAGGTCTGAAGGACCAGAGGGCACATGATCTGCAAATCTGTACTGTTAATTTTAAGAACTATGTTAAATACCAAAGGATGTTTTTTGTGTAATTATTTGTATATTATTCTTTACATTGCTGGCTACAGAGTTCTTATCCTCTGTATATTAAGTGACTATAAGTCAAAGTACTGTTACCTTCTCAACAAAAAGTTCTGGTAGAATTTTGGGAGACTTTTAAGTCAGGAAAAGAAATTTTCTGTGATGTAACTAGGAAAAATTATTTCAAAAGAACAGGTCGGAGTCACCGTGTCGCCAGAAGTCGTGGATCTTCACCCAACGTCCCTTTTCGAGAAGGTGGGGCCCCTACTAGCAGACTGGACGGATTATCTGAGGGCCATTGCTGAGGTCCTGGACCACCCTTCAGGCACTGTGAAAGTTCAGTCCCTACTTAACGAGAAAAGCCTCTTCTTGCAGGTATGACACTGGGAACTGTGGGAATCATGGAGGACAAGTCACAGTAGAAGTTACTTGTACTTCCTCAGTAATAATAATAAAGCAATGAAACATACTTTATTAATAATCCCCATACATATTCACACATATACAACAACGCATATGTAGTACATACATATGTAAAGTGACAATTAGATAAATAAGGAGATAAATAATAATTTAGCACACAGCTTTGTCCATGGCGACTGACAAAGTTAGATTTGCGCAATACATAACACCTAAGCGCTTACAAGTTACAGGGTAACAATTATACATTGCTCATCTACTGCAAGATGAAATACTGTCCTGAAGTTAATCTGTGGCTGGATACAACTGCCAGAATCAATGTCAAAAAAGGAAACTGTTACAGGAATCAGGGAGATATAGTGAAAAAGCTCTGTGAGTAACACTGTTGTACACAAGATGTAGCTTGAGTGACTGATGGTACTGAAGAGCAAAAATCTGACCTGAAGGTTAGGATGATTGTCTCAAACTGGATGTTAGCGATAATGGGGAGCCAGCAGAAAGACCAGAGTAGGGAATGGGAGTGGGTGTAGTGATGAATTGCTAAGTAATAGTATTTTGAATGAGCTAGTGATGGCAGGTTGTAGATTCAGAAAGACCTGGAAGTAGGGAGTACCTGAAGTCCAACACAAAAAAAGAACAGTCTTGAAAAAAAGCAGCTGAAGTAGCTTTAAGGAGGGGATGAATTGGTAGAAGCAGCACCTTACTAGGTTTGAACAGAATTCAATAGTGTTTATAGGGAGCCAGGAGGGGCTGTGCTCTAGTGTCCTTGGGAAAACTGCGAATTGTGAAATTTTTGGGTACATATCCAGGCATGCAATTAAGTAGAATTATGTTTTGAATTAAAGCATAATAACACAGTAACAGTCATTTCAGCATGAAACAAAAAGATAATTGAATAATTCTTTAGCTAACCACAAATATGCGAGATTAAGAATCGTAGCTAAACTCATATGAATTTAATTAAAAGGTACATACAAATTACTCATAGCAGCATACTGTGGATTCATTTGATCTTTTAGTTCATAATGGTATAGGTTAAAGTTTGGGGAGTGTACACTGATCTTGTATGTGTTCAAAGTAGAGAGTACAATTTGTGCAGTGACTGCTATGTTGAATCATAGGTGGAGGACACAGTTGTTGCACACCTGGGTGGAGAGTACCGCTCGCTGATTGACCGGCTGCGCTCAAAGCTGGATGATAGTGCTGGACTTCCCTCCCCTACTGCTGATCTGGGCCCAACCCAGACCGTGCTGCCATCCCATGAACCGAGCACGGCGCCGGGAAACTGGGAGTCTGACTCAGAGATCTCCCTGATGCTGAAGCCACGACCATCAGTTGTTCCTGTTAGCAACCACCTCCCCACTACCAAGGAGGAAGGACCCTCAGCCGCCGAGTCTTTCATCCAGCATCCAACACTTGCACGCAACGGCCAAGGGGGTGGATTGCGCACTGTGGTGGCTCTGTCAACCTCAGAGACCCCCCAAAACAGCCAAACCACCTCCAAGTCACAGAAAGGTGTGTTTTCCTGCAACCACATTATTAATTACAGCATATAACGCACATTTATGAAGATCATTTGAATCATTCAGAGAAAATTCAGCATTGTACTGCAAGACACTAGCATGGCTTTGGATGTGCACAGGACCTCAGAGGCTCAGCCAGGTGTCTGAATTGTGATGGGGACATACAAGGTTGGGCTATGGTGGCAGGATCACTAACACTGTGCTATTGTCGAGTTACCTGCAATGCTTCAAATACCTTGAACCGCATCACAGTTTATGGAGATGATATCATTATTTTTTAGAGAGAATCCATAGGAGACGCAGAGGACTGCACGAAAGACCTGCATTGGGAGCCAGTACTAAAGGTATGTGCTGAAGAAGTTTTTATTCTGAGTACTTTAATTCATATCTGGGATTTTTACAGAGCTGGTAAATTTACTGAGCTGGTATAATTTTTGCTGTGTTTGTTCAATATGTGTCTCTGTTTGTACCCTCAGCGTGCCCTGGGGCAGCTGAGCTTGAGCACAATGCTAACCTGATCAGAGACATGTACCGTTGGGTCCTGAGGATCCCCAGTAAGAACCTCTGCATGAACTTCCAGGAGGTGAGTTCCATCTCAGAGCAACATGTATGCTTTTCAAAATGCTATGGCAGCTTTCTGAGAGAGGGTCTCATTGGCTGGTGCTGAATTTCATTACCCCTTTCCCACCTCATGCAGTATAATGAACGGACTCTCTGTCTACTCTCAGATTTTGGTTGACCTGGCCTCCAAGAACAAAAAGGGACTTTATGAAGCACGCATCCAGGCCACAGTAGGTGGACGACCCCTCACCTTCTACAGCCTGGTGGGGCTAGAGAACGAAGCCTTCTACCGTAGCATGCCCAGGGTAATCGCTTTGGCTCTGGAGGCACTCAAAGCCTAAAGGGCAGGGGGCAGGGGGTTTTGGGCTTTGGGGACACAGCAGCCTTGTATAGTTAGGTGCAGCATGTTTCAGATGCTGCAAACAATGCTGCAGTCAATGCCTTCTCTGTTCCTGAAGAAAACAACCAACCGAACCCCACCTTGCTCATCTGGGAATCATGAGAGCTGCATGTTACCACAGCTCTTGGTTCTTTAGAGTCAACATTACTGAAATATGTAAGGCAATATTTTAAAAATGCCTATTCTGAATGCATGGATCACTAATTTACCAACATGACCACATTAAGATTTGACAAAAAGGGCCATTTTTTGGAAGCAGAACGTACTGAGACATGGTGCTGGCTCACCCACCTTGTGTACCTTGTGTTATAAACTTATGGACCAACTTGTGGAAACCGACAAGAAATTACTATGCTTGTCGAGTAAATTATTTGAAGTGGCTCTTTTTACAAAGGTTGAACCTCTTGTGAAAAAGCAGACTGTATATCTGTAACCTGTTTTCAATTTTGGACATATTTATTTGTATAGAGAAATACATTATAATATTTTTTTAAGAAAACCAATAAAAATCTTATTGCTGTGCTTTGTGAAGACTTGTTTTGGAGGAGTGACACAATGATTTTTTTGTGAGGAGCTCTACCAACCTCTCCTGTAATGTTGTGCCTTCTCCAATTTTCTACTCCTTTAGCTTAACATTGTAATTTGCCTCGGAGAAAAGCATCAGCTAAATGAATAAACGCAAATTTAAATGTACTTCACAACATATTTAATGTGTTCATAACAGAATGTGAAGTAAAAAAGCAGCAGACATTTCAACATTTATTTTAGATTTGTAGACTTTTTTCTACTGAACTGCATTCAGCAAGAATTCCCACCTTACAAATTTGTCAAATGTCTGTCAAGTAATGTCTTCATTGCTTTATTGGAGGTGTTATTTGGGTTGTAACTCAATTGACATCAGAACTGAACTGATTACAGATCATCTTGCTTTTGAGAACAGCACTTCAGCAACCTTGGTAGACATTGGCTCCTTGCAATAGACAGTCTGCGCTATAAAGGCATTTTTACTGCCAGCAGAACTCCGCCCACGGTGTAATATGTTTGATGTACAGGGGAAGGTCACATTGCTGCATTCACAATAAATGTAAATTGCTCATGTGAAGCACCAAAGTCATGTACATGTGCTTGCCTTCCCTTGAGGAGGATCCACAACAGTGTCCAAAGCTATGGTCTTTGTGGAGACTCATTGTGGTCCATTTACAATTGTTTGCAGGGTCAGTTTGTTAGCAACATCTGTCATCGGCTGTCACTCACACACACACTGTTCGAAACCGCTTGTCCCAAGCAGGGTCACAGCGAACCGGAGCCTAACCTGGCAACACAGGGCACAAGGCTGGAGGGGACACACCCAGGATGGGACGCCAGTCTGCCGCAGGGCACCCCAAGGGGGACTCGAACCCTAGACCCACCAGAAAGTAGGCACAGGCCAAACCCCCTGCGCCCCCCTCCACAAACAAACATTCATGTACAATGCCGGAGTAGTGGCTGTGTAAAGGCTTATCTGGGGATGATCGTAAAGTTATGGTGCATGAACATTTACACCATACATGAGCTGGAGAGATCTTGGGCAAAGTGGGTCTGGAAAAGTTGAGTTTTCAGACCCTTCTTGTATGTAGACAGAGTTTCTGCAGTTCTGAGTGCGAGGGGAAGGTCATTCCACCACAACTGAGCCAGAACCGAGAACGTTTTGTGCTTTACTGCACGGCACCACCAAGCGAGCAGAAGTAAACGAGCAAAGGGGTCTGGCTGGGGTGTAGCGGTTGATCAAGTCAATAGCTGGAGCAGTTCTACTGATGCATCTGTAGACAATAACCAGGGTCTTGAATTTGATCTGGGCAGCTATAGGAAGCCAGTGCACAGAAACGAATAGAGGAGATACATGGGAATGCTTTGGCAAATCAAACACAACTCATGCAGCAGAATTCTGTATCAGCCGCAGAGGTTTGATGGTAGTAGCAGGAAGGCCATCAAACATCAGATGGGAAGTCACCATAGCCTGGACAAGTAGTTGGGCAGAGTCAGTTGTGAGGTAGGGACGGATCCTACGAATATTATAGAGGATGTATCTGCAGGACTGGATTGTGACTTCAATGTGCTGAGAGAAAGGCAGATTTGAGTCAATCGTCACTCCCAGACTCTTAGCCAAGGAGGTAGGCAAAATGAGTGAGTTGTCCAATTTGATCGATAGGTCATGACAGGAGGACAGGCCAGCTGGGAGGTGAAGAATCTCTGTTCTGGAGAGGTTGAGTTGTAGCTGGTGATCATACATCCATGAAGAGATGTCCGACAAGCAGGCAACAATGCGTGCGGAGATGTCTGCCGCACCAGGTGGAAAGGAGAGGAAGAGCTGGGTATCATCAGCATAGCAGTGGTATTTGAATCCATGGGAGGCAATGACTGGGCTGACGGAGGAGGTGTAGATCAAAAAGAGAAGAGGACCCAGTACCGAGCCCTGTGGGACACCGGTTGAGAGAGGCAGAGGAGAAGAACGAGAGCTCCTCCAGACCACTTGATAGGATCTGTCAGATAGGTAGGACTCAAACATCTTAGTGCCGCTCCTGTGACTGCTGACTAAGAGAGCTGACTAAAAGAGGAGAGTAGAATCCGGTGGTTGATGGTGTCTAATGCTGCATACAGATTGAGGAGGATGAGGACCAAGGAGAGAGAGGAGGCTCTAGCAGGTTGGAGATTATCAGACAACGCCAGAAGGACTGTCCCAGTGGAGTGACCAACTTTGAAACCAGACTAATATCCATCGAGGAGATGGTTCCAGGTGAGGAAATCAGACAGTTGATATAGGCTGCCCGCTCTAGAGTTTTAAACAGGAAGGAGAGGAGGGAGACCGGTCTGTAGTTTTGGACTGAATTGGGATCCAGGGAGGGTTTCTTTAGCAGAGGTGAAATGAGAGCAGTTTTGAGGGCAGCTGGGAAACAGCCAGAGGGGAGCGAGGAGTTGATGATCTTAGAGATGAAGGTGGAGAGTTGCGGGGAAATGTTCTGTAGGAGTGACGATGGGACTGGATCAAGCTAACAGGTGGTGGCTCTGTGTAATATCAAGAGGTCAGAGATTTCAGATTCAGAGAGTGGCTTGAATTTGAAGAGCATAGCTTTGCAAAGAGGTCCAGCACGAACCAGGCCAGGTGATGCTGAGAACTTGTCAGTGATTGCATTGACTTTGTCTCTGAAAAACAAAGCAAAGTCATCAGCAATGATAGAAGAAGGAGAAGGAGGCAGTGGAGGACACAGAATGGGTGAGAAGGTGGCAAAGAGTCTGTGGTTTTTTAGATGCAGACTATATTTTGTTGTGGTAGAAGGTTTTAGCTGGGGAGACAGCAGAGTGAAAAGTAGCTAAGAGTGACTGGTAGGTATACAGGTCCGAGCGAGTCTTGGATTTTCGCCATCTTCGCTCTGCAGCCCGGAGTTTGGTTACGTTAGCTCGTAACATATCAGTCAGCCATGGGGTGGCACTGGGATGTGCTGGTCTAGAAGACAGTGGACAGAGAGAGTCAAGGGTGGGCGATAGGGCGGAGAGGAAAATGTTAGTGGCATTGTCTGTTGATAGATCCCAGAATTGTGCAGCAGAAGGGAGAGCGGACAGTGTAGCAGAGGCAAAGCAGGAAGGTGAGAGAGATTTTAAGTTGTGGCGGAAGGTGACAACGGGTGCAGAAAGAGGCGAGGAATTAGTGGTGAGGCAGGGTTGAAAGGAAATGAAGAAGTGGTCAGAGACATGCAGTGGAGTGACAGAGGGGACGGGACAGCCACAGTTATGGGAAAATACAAGGTCAAGACAATTGCCTGCTTTGTGAGTAGCAGGGGATTGGGACAGGGAGAGATCGAAGGACTGTAGAAACAACAGAAGGCTGCTTCCATGGATGTCGTCGACTTGCAGGTTGAAGTCACCCAGGACTATACTGAAGATCATGATAAAGTAACAAAATCAGATTTTCATGGTCATACAGCAATTTTTAATCTGTTCTCCATCTATCTTTGGGACTTTTGCCAACAGGATCCTCTGAAACATTTCAACCACTGCCTGAACTCTTGGCACACAGATTTCAAAATAAGCAACTGAAGTAAGTTAGATACTTGAGTTACCATGTTTCTGGTGTGGACCATAAAAGAAGAAAGCACTTTCTTGCCAGATATGTGAGAAAAGTGTACTCAGTATTTTTCTTTAAAGGAATAAAACGAATTTTGGATACTTTCAGACTCATCCTTGTACTTTAGGCACGGTCAGTGTGAATTGTCCAGCAATATCCTGAAAATGTGCTTTTAACTTACGATGGCTGACAAATGACAGCTGCAAAGATTCAACAGGACAAAGCAAATAAGCATATGGCCAGGTGTTGTTAAGGCATGAAGAAGTTTGACACTGGAAATATGGGTGAATCTGTGCTCAAAAGATACATGAAAGGATGGGAACATTGTGAACTGAGGAAAAGCAAGGAAACCAGTGATTCAGAATATTTTCAGATGATTTGCAGAATCATCACAGCTGACAGCCACAGCAATGAGTTGTTCTAGTGTCCGTGGATCAGCTGTCTGTAGCATTGGTGGCAACACGAGGTTTTGTAGGCCAAGCGGTAGAGCTATGACATAACCATTAGTGTCTTCATACATGTCCCAAAGCAACTGTTTGAAATCCAAAATCCTTTTGGTGTGAAATTTCAGGGCTAAGTATTATTTGTATGTCAGCTGAGAGCATAACCAAACTTTTTCAGGAAATGTTTCTTGATAGCTGTCATGCGGAACCGAGGACGCAGGGGCGGCTGGACCCAAGTGCAGGATTGGTCATCAGGAAGCAAGGGATCAGGCAAGTTCTTGTTGTTGGGATGGGCGAAGCGCCGGTCTATCGGTGGTCAGAATGAGAGCGAGGATCCAAGGACGTGGTCAGGGGACAAAGCAAAGGGTCAAAAGCCCGGGAACGGAGACAGGAAGCAAGGGATGAGGAAGAACAAGACATAGCACAGGAGGGACGGTTGTCTCAGAAAGATTCTGCAAGTGTACGGGTGCTGAGGAGGGTCTTTTAAAGGAAAGCGCTCAGTCAGGTGCTTGATTGGTGTCAGGTGCTGTCGTTTGTGGTGCGGGTGTGGACATGACAATAGCACGATAGCCAAGTCATGTGGGGAACAAATATGTGTCTACATATTTTGTTATGGACTTGCAGCACATTTTAGTACTCACCAAATCTAATAATCATTTGGTTATTGTCCACTTGACTCGTAAATGAAATTACCTAATTATGCACACTGCAGCTGCACTGAGACATTCAGTACCCCAACAATGGTATGCCTGTTAAAATATTTATCTGTTACCTCATTAGCAGTGGTATCTCCTGTAGACTCGTGTAAATTGCATATTCTTCTCTTTCAGCATTTGCAAGCAGTCAGTAATTTAAAATCTATTAGAGTTCATTATGGCTTTGTGTCATTTGCTGTAAATATTCAGTACTGGAGCACTTAACTTTTGGTCATGCGTTTTTTTTTTTGCTGGTTGCTGCTGGATAAGTCATGAAGAGTCCTGGAATTTAAAAATGACTGAAGTATATGAGCCCTTAACCAGCTGACCAGCTTCACGTCTCCCTGGTCGTGATTGCTTGCTTCATCCCTCGACCCTGACCTTGACTCTTCAATCCAGCTCCATCTGTCAATTGACCGAAGATTTGCTCATCCCTGACCAAAAGAACCAGCCTAGTCCTTTGCTTTTGAATATACGATCCTGAACTTAGGTCCAGTCTCCTCCGTGTCCTCTGTTTGCCCTGACATATGCCTTATGGACTGCAGTTTGAAGTATGGATTTGAGGAGTCCTTGGTATGTTCATAGACATGTTAAACCATTTGACCGATAGCCTCCTGTTGTGAATGGTTGAAAGTTCAGAGGTGAACCTCCCCCCATCACTTCTGACAGAATTCCTTCTTAATGACATCACCTGCTGTGATTGACAACATCTCCTGCAAATAACTTCATACCACCTACATGCCTACCTTGACAGCCTGTGTTATACACAGGGGTTTTTCTGGTCGAGGTGGTGACCATGCATAAGGAAGCAGAGCATGGAAGTTTGGGATTTCTTATAGTTCTGACTAATGACCAGACCAAAAACACTGCCAACTAAGAACTATCTAGAAAAAAAAATGACACAGGTCAAGAACTATTAAAAAACAGGAAAAACTAACAGAATAACACTATAATACGATTTCAAGTACACTGGCTCCACAGTTTTCCAACACAATTACAAACAGAAGTCTGTAATTTAATTTTTTTTAAGTCACCACTGGTCATAAACAACAAAGGTGTAATAAAACAAAAATCCCTTGTTTTTTACTGTTAGATTCTTTAAAAATTAAAACTAAATTAGATAATAAAATCAAAATATTCTTCATGAGGGGGGTGCGGTGGTGCAGTGGGTTGGACCGCAGTCCTGCTCTCCGGTGGGTCTGGGGTTCGAGTCCCGCTTGGGGTGCCTTGCGATGGACTGGCGTCCTGTCCTGGGTGTGTCCCCTCCCCCTCCAGCCTTACGCCCTGAGTTGCCGGGTTAGGCTCCGGTTCCCTGCGACCCCGTACGGGACAAGCGGTTCTGAAAATGTGTGTGTGTGTGTGTGTGTGTGTGTGTGTGTGTGTGTGTGTGTGTGTGTGTGTGTGTGTGTGTGTATTCTTCATGAAAGCCTGTTCTGTGCCAATTCTTGACTGATTCCTAAGCATGTGCTATATTTATCATCTAATCAATTACTAAGACTGAGAAAGAGCTCAATGAGTAGGCAGGTAGACAGCTGTACAGTACTACTAGTACTACTGCTGTTCATAAAAATAATAATAATAATACACACAATCTTACACAGTAATTAATAAAGGGAACCTTCCATTTCATTATAGTTACATTATGAAGGGCTTCTCAAGAACACGTTACCTTTGTAAGGCAGGGAAAGTCTGTATGTATACAATTATTTTCCATGGCTTCTCCCATTTATCTCAATTTTCTCAGGCACCTCTAAGTGGGGGTATAGTTGTATCTTGAAGTGCTACATTTTGAAATGTACTGCTCACTCCACAAACCCAGCACTTCTGCAGCAGTATGCTGGAAAACATAGCAGAGATCTTCATGTGCCACGTCTCCCTACCTTATTCCATGGCTCTACTGAAAGGCAATGTTCTGTGATAATAGAATCATCTTGTGAAGAAAGTATTCAAAATCATCTTTAAAGGTTAATTTAATAAGTATTTTCATCAGCAGACTGACAACTGTCACATAATTCAGAGAAAAACAGCGGTTATAGCCTCTGTAGGGTGGTGTTTAGGACTACGGTAAAGAAACTAAATGAGACTGTAAAGCTCTCAGGATTTCTGAGCTCTTGTTTTGATACCTATTTATTCATTTGACTGCTGGCAGTAGTGTCCACTAAGGAAGGTTTTATCAATATACAGTCAGCCAGTTTGTCAGGGAATGCAGCTCAAGACAACAGTTCGGAGAGTCCTGTCCTAGTGTGCTTGTCATCACGGAGCAGTTGTGTGGTCGTTGCCCGGGCACCTGTCCCTGTGTCACTTGAACAGCTGCAGTCAATGCAATAATAGTTCCTGTACGGTACAGGAATGGTTTGGCCCTCAGGAGCAGTGCCTGGGCTCCAGGGACAGAAATAAAACTGTGGGCAACAAAGGAAGCTCACATATTTGATTGTCAGTCCTCTGGACGATCCATAAAAATATCATTACGAGACATTCCAAGTGCTGGGCATATTTAGTGTCTTTAGTTCCCTGTGTCTAGTTTCCTTTTAGTTATGTACCTATAAACAATCACTGACTATTGTACTTTGCTTGACCTTCTACAAATTTTTTATTATTATTATTATTATTATTATTAAAAACACAAACGGGATAGTTAGAAATTAAAAGTGGAAGTCATCTCCTTACAATTTGCACAATTCTGTACAATTCTACTATTTTTGGTACAAGAATCATAGTAAAGGTGATAAAAAGAAAAAAGTAAAACTACACAATTACACACACACACACACACACACACACACACACACACACACACACACACACACACACACATTTTCAGAACTGCTTGTCCCATACGGGGTCGCGGGGAACCGGAGCCTACCCGGTAACACAGGGCGTAAGGCCGGAGGGGGAGGGGACACACCCAGGACGGGACGCCAGTCCATCATAAGGCACCCCAAGCGGGACTCGAACCCCCAGAGAGCAGGACTGTGGTCCAACCCACTGCACCACCGCACCCCCAACTACACAATTAATCTTTAAATAATTTTGTCTGTGTTTCTACCCAAATCTGCCAGCTGAAATCATGTGGAGAAGTTGCAAATTTTCTGAGAAGGCCAAATGCATTTTTTTCTCTTTGTTTACAGCTTGGTTTTGGATTTTGGATTTTGCCCTCCATAGCTCTTCTATTTCACTGTGTCACGTATTCTACTTTTTGGATAATATCACTATTACTGGACTTGCATTCTTATTCTACTATTTTACTGTTAAATTATTTGATTATCTCTTAAAATGTATTACCTGTGATGTTAATATAATTGAAAGTAGAAAGGTTTCATGTTCAAATGCTTAAATGGAAGAAGTCTTTGCGCTTACACTTACATTTCTGAAACTTTTTGGAGGTGTATTATCCTTATTTCCTTTAGCTTTATTAATTTAGTAACAATGTTTTGTTGTTGTGGTCTACATCTGAATTTTCTCCTGTAAAACAGTATATACATGATCCAAGGGATGAATTTTTTGAGAATAATTAATCATAATTTGTATGAATGCTGCGGGGGTGCGGTGGTGCAGTGGGTTGGACTGCAGTCCTGCTCTCCGGTGAGTCTGGGGTTCGAGTCCCGCTTGGGGTGCCTTGCGGCGGACTGGCGTCCCGTCCTGGGTGCGTCCCCTTCCCCCTCTGGCCTTACGCCCTGTGTTGCCGGGTAGGCTCCGTGACCCCGTAAGGGACAAGCGGTTCTGAAAATGTGTGTGTGTGTGTGTGTATGAATGCTGGACTCCCCTTTGCAATTCTTGTCCTTGTGTTCTATATGTTATGTTGCTGTTGCAAAGGAGCAAAAAAAAAAGTCGACATTTCACTTATGATTCACCCCCAACGCTGACTGACTCCACCCTGAGCTCCATATGGAATGGAAATTTTCAGTGTGTAGCATAATCTGCGTCCTGGAACGTTCAAGTTTCTATTAAACTCTCACACATTACTCACTGTTCAGTAAGTTTGCTCTTAGCAAAACATTATCATGCTACATGTATGGAAAGATAGAGAGAGAATTTGAAGCATGGAATTCTAGGTCAGAGAAGTAGGGCTTGTGAAGTGCCCTGTGCTTGGCTGTTTTCTCATTGGGTATTACAGATAGAAATATGTAACATGTTTACAGCTGCTTGTCCCCATCCCTCCACAAACTGGCTGGATCCCACCATCTGTACTTGGCTTACGAGAACATGACGGGTGAATAAATGTAACGTGATCTCTTTCTTTTGCCATCCTGGTCGGAATTAACGGGAACTGATGACAAAAATAAAGTAAATGGCCCTTCTGCCTGTTGAGAAATGCATTCCATTGACCGTTGAACACACACACACACCCCTTGCGGTCTCACTTCTGTGGTTCACTGGCCAACAGCTGACAATGTAGCAGTCTGAATGTTAAACCATGGGCCAGGACTCACAAAAATAGCCCCAGACATCAAGACTCCACCATCACCGGACTCCACCCTTTGCCGCTGCTCCCCATTCCTTCCTCAGCCAGATCTGAGCAAAAAAGGGAGAAGAGGGAACTGAGACAACCAGAAACTTTGTTCTGGACAGAAGACACATGAGATCACTCTGCTCTCCCCTGGCATCTCTCCACACCTTTGTCCTATTTGTTTGTCTGCCTGCAGGTAAGTGGCTTCTGACTGGGTAGCCTTTGTGTAAGTAAGGATGACTGTGCTGATCAACTGATTACCAAGGAATGAGGATGCGTATCTTAGCCCAGGGGTCTACATGTTTCCCTGCTAGCCTTTCTTGAACGTGATGTGAGCATTGCCATGAGTCATTCTTGGTGCCCCGAGTCTTCCTATTGAGACAAGTGTTCATTGAATCCCTAGTGTAACACACTATTCACTCTCAGTAGATGGATGGAAGAATTCATGCATTTTACAATGTTGAACTACGTGCAACTATTTACCCATTTATACAGCTTGGTCATTTTTTAATGGAGCAATTTAGGGTAAGTAGCTTGCTCAAGGGTACTAGAGCAGTAGATAAGATTCAAATCAGCAACCTTCAGATTCAACGGTATCAATTCTAACCACCATATTTTCAGCTGAGCAAACTAAGAGAGCTCCGTGAAGTTGGCCCCCCTACAAACGGCACAAATGTGCTGTGTGTACAGGACACTGGAAACATTACAGTGCATTTGACCATGTTTTCAGTTCTGTTGTTCATTTAAAAAAAGTAAAAAAACTCAACGTTAACAGTTGTGTTGTTTTTTCCCCACTCGTTGTGTTGGCCTGGGTGAGTAAATTCTGTCCATTGAACAGCAGCAGTTTTTCCCTCGTCTTCGAGCACAACATTTAGCTGACGGTTTTTCTCCAAAATGACTTACAATGCTACAATCATAATTATTACATGCTTACAATCATTTACACAGCTGGGTAATTTTACTGGAGTAATTCAGAGTAAGTACCTTGCTCAAGGGTACTACAGCCAGAGGTAGGGATCAAACCTGCAACCTTTGGGTCCAAAGGCAGCAGCTCCAACTACTATACTACCTGCTATCCCCCCAACATGGACTGCTGAGTGAAGTGGGAGGGACAGGAGCAGGTAAAAGGCAGTAGTATTATACGGACTACAAGTCATGTACATGTTATGGATATTATTGCCAGAAATAACGTGTCATATAGTCACTACTATCTGAGATACAGCAGTGATGACACGTGTAATATATACCTTAATATTTAAAAAGTAAAAGAGACAGGACGGTGGTTTGAACGGCACAAATCGACACAAACGTACAAGCCCGAATTTGAGTTCCCGGGGCATTGTAGGGGGGCTGGAGTGATGTCACTTGCGAAACAAAAAAAATGTTAACATCTCAAAAACTGCAATGGCACACATTCTAATTTTTATGGCACAAAACATCACAAATGTAGCACTAACGAATCATAAGGTTTATTTTATTTGTGCTGTTTGTAGGGGGGGGGGGGCAACTTCATTAAAGCGCTATTTCTAAGTACTTGGCTATTTTTCAAAGAAATGCGCAGACCACATTTATGCATAATTAACAGTCCATTCATTACTAAAACACCAAACAGCTAGTGAAACACTTGTGACTGTTATATAAGAAATAACAGTAAAAATATCTGACTTTTCATATCCATAATACCTTGTGATTCTCTTTATTCATTGGATGCTGCCCAGTACATTTAACTAGGTAACCAAAAACCCTGGGGATTACAGTGACCCTCTGGAACTGCTTCTTCAGGAAAGCCCTGGTAAGGGCTCAGAGGTCAGAGGGCACAGCAATCCTTTCGTATCTCATTCCAGGCATGCTGGGCATGAACCTTGAGGGTCCTCTCCTGAAGGAGCTGATGAACGGTTACAGCAAGAACATCCGACCTGTGAAGAATAGCAATGATGTCCTTCAGGTCAAGTTCAAGCTGACCTTGACCAACCTCATTTCCCTGGTGAGGCGAGTGTTCCTGTGTAGTGTGGCATTCCGTGTTCAGATACTCTCAACACCTGGTCACTGGCTTATCTTCTTAATTCTCAGTTTTTTGTTGTGAGATATACAGCAGTTTACTCCAACATATCATTACTCATTGGTTTTATTGCTTGCACATATGGCCCAAATTAGTCAGTTTTCTTCAAACGAGTCTTGTGCTCACTTGCAGAATGAGCGAGAAGAGGCCCTTACCACCAGTGTCTGGACTGAACTGGTAGGCTTTATAATGAAAGAGCAGTGATTTTGAAAAGTGCTCTATTGAGTGTGAGACAAATGTGTGGTGACAATTAACCCCCTGTGTTCAGTATGGGGTTGGTAGTTTAGCAGACTCAAGCAGAACAACACATAATTCAATGATATATTTACAAAAACTAAAAACTGTGTGCAAATATATGTCATACTTCTGCTATTCTTTTTCTTCTGCATATGGCACTAATATTTATTCATATGAACAAGATTTTCATGTATACCAACTTTAACCAATTTGATGTTCTCCTGCAATTTCTAGCAATGGTGTGACTATCGGCTGAAGTGGGATCACATGCCAGCGTACGAGAACATTACTTGCTTGCGTGTGCCCTCAAAAAGCATCTGGCTACCAGACATTGTCCTTGAGAACAAGTGAGTTTGCTGACCCTGTAAAGTGCAGTTGAAACTAGGTAGTTTAGATTTAGAAACTGAAGTTGACATTGTCTTGATTATCGTAAAATTTCAGCTTGCTGCGGGAGGGGTTCCACGTCATTTTATTTATAACGCGAATAGAGGAAGTACACAGTGAGATTTATCTCATGTTTACCACGGATAATGCATGCTCAGTTTTTTTTGATGGATTTGGTGATGGGTGATGCAGTAACACAGTGGGTAATGCTGGTTTCTCAACGTTCCTTGGCTGTGGGATCTGTTGTGGGTTTGAATCTGTGTCAGTCTTTCTGGAGTTTGCTTGTTGTCCTGTGTTTGTGTGGGTTTTCTACAGGGACTCTGGTTTCCTCACATGGTCTGAAGACATGTTTCATGTGGACTGGTGATGCTAAATTGTCTGTAGTGAGTGAGTGGGTGAGTGCGTGACAGTGATTGCCCTGAGGTGGGCTGCTGTCCAGCCTAGGGTGTACCCTGCCTCATGCCCTATACATGTGTGGAATAAGCTCTGGATCACTGCGAACCCACACTGGAGAAGTTATTATTCATGATGAATGAATAGATTTGGTGATGAAGTTGTTGTCACCAGCAGTGGGCCTCTTTGTTCTGTAGTGTCGACGGGAACTTTGAAATCGCACTTTACACCAATGCCCTGGTCAACTCCTCGGGCTGCATCCAATGGTTGCCCCCTGCCATCTATCGCAGTGCCTGCTCCATCACAGTCAGCTACTTTCCCTTTGACTGGCAGAACTGTTCCATGGTGTTCCGGTGAGGCTCAGTCACAACCTGGTCAATCAGATACAAAAACAGGTACTCCTTAGTCCACCATTAACACTTAAGTCTCTTCCACATGGCGGCATTTTCTGGATCAGCTCCCACACCTACAGCGCCAATGACATTGATCTCATTCTCACCTCTGAGAAGGACCAGACTATCGAGTGGATTGTTATTGACCCTGAGGCCTTTACAGGTGGGGACTGTTTCTGCTCCATTAGTGCCACCACGTGAGCAAGCAGTGGCAAGCCCACATAGTGACATTGCCAGTGTCCCTCTTCTTTCACCAGAGAATGGAGAGTGGGCCATAAAGCACAGGCCTGCCAAGAAGCTCATCCACATGGAGTATAGTATGGATGAGCTGGAGTACCAGGAACTGGTATTCTTCCTGATCATCCAGAGGAAACCACTGTTCTACATCATCAACATCATTGTGCCATGTGTGCTGATCTCCTCGCTGGGGTTGCTGGTCTACTACCTGCCTGCCAAAGGTACAGTCGGCATCTCTGTGCGTTTGTCCAGTCTTCTGAAAGAGGAGCCATACTGGAAATCAGTTTCTGGTTCAAGTGTTAGTCATACAATGTTACAGAATTGCAAAGACATTTCATGCGTAACCTGAAATTACAAAACAATTCACTATTTCTTATTTAAAATCCACAAACATTCTATACGGACTCATAAGTACACACACGGCACGCAATATTTTTTTCCAAATCGCAGCAACGAGTGATTTCACACGGTAATTTGGATATATTTGTACATTGTTGGTTATGACCCCAACAGCTGGAGGGCAGAAATGTACGATGTCCATTGCAACTCTCCTGGCACAGACAGTGTTCCTCTTCCTTATTGCCAAAAAAGTTCCTGAGACCTCACAGTCTGTGCCGCTTATTGGCAAGTAAGGCCTCCTCTTTCCTTCTATCTCTACAAGTATTTTTGAGTCAGCTATTCAGAACTGATTTCTACTTTATATTCGCCAATATGACTGATTTTACTTCCAGTTACATGTTGTGCTTATGTTTCATACCACTGTTGCCTTACTACGGATTTTGGAACATGCTACTTTTCATGACTGTGATTTCTGTTGCAGATACCTAATGTTTGTCATGTCAGTGACCACCACTGTAGTGATGAACTGTGTAATTGTACTCAACGTTTCTCTGAGGACTCCCAACACCCACCTGATGACAGACAAAGTCCGGAAGGTGCCTTGCCTGTTCTTCTTTTGCACAGTCTTCACCTCACCATTTCAAATAAATGAAGGGACGTCTCTTTTATTTAGATTTTATTTGATCGTGTAAATATTAAGGGGGGGCACGGTGGCACAGCGGGTTTGGATGGGACCTGCTCTATGATAGGTCTGGGGTTCGAGTCCTGCTTGGGATTCCTTGCAATGGACTGGCGTCTCGTCCTGGGTGTGTCTCCTCCCCCTCCAGCCTTGCGCCCTGGGTTACTGCGTTAGGCTCTGGCTTGCCGCGACCCCGCTTGGGACAAGCGGTTTCAGTCAATGTGTGTGTTGGAGATGATATCTTTTTATTTTCAGTAACTTAAAATAAGTTTTAATTTTAGATTAGTTTGAAGTTGGGGGGCGCGGTGGCCCAGTGGGTTGGGCCGGGTCCTGCTTTCCGGTGGGTCTGGGATTCACGTCCTGCTTGGAGTGCCTTGCGACGGACTGGTGTCCCGTCCCGGGTGTGTCACCGCCCCCTCCAGCCTTACGCCCTGTGCTGCCGGGTTAGGCTCCGGCTCCCCTCGACCCCGTATGTGTGTGTGTGTGTGTGTAGTCTGAAGTCTAAAAATGCGTTACACTATGATGAAGTGGTGTCACATCCAGGATGCACCTCACTCAGCCCTGTGTTGGGCAAGGCTGGTTCTTAGAATTTCCCTGTGTTCTGTGTGCACCAGATCTTGCTTAACGTACTGCCAAAGATGCTCCACATGCGGATGCGACCCTGGACCCCCCCAGAGTGCAGCGGCTCCCTCCCATTTAGTCGCCGGCGCAGCTCACTCAGATTTATCGCCAAAGCGGATGAGTATGTCCTGAAGTCAGCTCGCTCCGAGCTCATGTTCACCAGGCTGAGGGAGAGGGCTGGTCTTGCCAGTGCTATGCTGGAGAAGATAAGTGAGTCTATTTTACCTCTACCTTCCCTCTTTGTTCAGTTCTTCTTTTCTCCTTGCTTGCAGCTTTTGTCTCTTTCTTGTTTCATGTTCCATTCTCTTGATATGTCACTCTCTACTACGGGCCATATCCCGGTGGTTGGGAAACCCTGACCGTGCAGGGAACGGCCTTGAAGTGGGCCAGGAACAGGACGTGGCTGCCAGTCTGGCCCACGCATCTCCAGAGGTGCAGCAATGTGTGACTTCCTGCAAACACATCGCCGAGAGCACCCGGGAGCAGAGCTGCTTTCAGAGTGTGAGTACCGCCAACCCTTTGAGACACAGCTCTTGTCCTCCAGTCCGCCATAGTCCATGCTACGTAGGGCCATCCGGTCCTTTCCTTTCCCGATTCTGACTAGCTCGTTTTCCACCCT
The DNA here is from genome assembly GCF_900964775.1 of Scleropages formosus. Lineage (NCBI taxonomy): Eukaryota > Metazoa > Chordata > Actinopteri > Osteoglossiformes > Osteoglossidae > Scleropages > Scleropages formosus. Next base: position 22,327,735 of record NC_041808.1, on the reverse strand, counting down.
CAGGAGAATCAGGAGTGGTTCCTGGTGGCTCGGGTCATTGACAGAGTGTGCTTCATAGTCATGGCACTGCTATTCGTCTTGGGGACTGTAAGCATCTTCCTCATGGGACACTTCAACCAAGCCCCTCCGCTGCCCTTTCCCGGGGACCCGAAAAAATACTTGCCAGAATGAATGAATGAAGACATGCGAGTGAGACATTTGCAGATATTTACGTACATTTGTGAAACTTCTGGAGTATAGCCCCTCAACTTATGGGCTGTGGGCCAGTTATAACACGACGGGACTGCTGCTGGCCAAAGAATGTGGGACTTGTGGTATGCTGTGTTCTTGTGATCTTTGTGGATGTTCGGCGTCGTGATCTGACTGAAACAGGGAACATATTCACCTTCTCTCTGCTCAGTTAGTGCTGGGTGTTGCGGGATTTTAAATCTGTATTCACAGAGCATGTTTCTGCTTTTAATAATGATCTTTTTGGAACAATCATAACTAATGTTCTCTCATGTTTTTATTCAAGAAGCCAGTTTCCCGAATCTCTTATGTAATGACCAAAGCATATAGCTTCTCCATTCAGGGCTGTTCCATTCCATTTAGAGATTCACAAAATAAATAAAACATGACCTAACTGCATACAACAACACTTATCTGAAAAAACTAGAAGGATCCTTGCTGCCAAATGATTCACATTAAAATTCACTTGTTAATTGATCTGTGCATCAAATTTGCTTATGTTGGTGTGATTCACAGCTGCAACATTGTTTAGATTCAAAGCATACTTTGCTCTGTCTCAGCAAACAGAACGAATAAGAGGTAGGATTCACACACACAACTTGAGTCCGCCCTCAGCCGTGCTCCTGGAAAGAACACAATGATTGAGTAAAGTTAGAGGTTTTTAGTTAATTTCTAGGAGCTGGTTGCAGGTTTGAATCCCACCTCCTGCTGTAGAATCATTGAGTAAGATACTTACTGTAAATTGACGCAGTAAAAATGACCCTGCTATGTAAATGGGTAAATAACTGTAAATTAGCTCTCTATGTTGCTGGTAGCGTAGTGGTTACAGCTGCTGCCTTTAGACCCAAAGAGTGCAGGTTTGAATCATCCCTTACCTCTGCTTGCTTTCACACCCTTTGTCTCTAACAGAGAGATCTGCACGAAAGCCTTTAAACTTTCTGTTGCCATCCTCACACCAGTCTACTCAAAATATAACGTTGTCCTTCTTCTCCACCACTTCCTAAATTCCCTCCGAAACCCAGCTTCTGACGGCATCTGACTATTCAATTTCCAGTAACCTCTCCCTCTCTTTTGGTCCTCCCATCCCATAAATGTCTGGACCATTGCATGGTCCACTCCCCACATCGGTGTTACTACACACCCATGAAGCATCACCTCCAAAGAGTCAAACACCTAATGAAATCTAGCTAAATGCCCATATGCTTTCCACCATGTAGCGCCACTGCAGATCCAAACCACTTACTGCCCACATCTACAAGGCCACACACACACACACACACACACACACACACACACACACACACACACACACACACACACACACACACACACACACACACACACACACACACACACACACACACACACACACACCTCTCTCTCTCTCTCTCTGGTCCTTTAGCTCCCTTTGCTTATCCGGGTGACACATTAAATCTCCTCCCATGACCACTGGCCTTCCCATGCATGACTTTTCCAGTATTTCATACCAAAATAATTGTATGCTAATGTAATGTATGTATATTAATTTTTTACATCATAACCTGTACTATTTGTGATTCTTTCGCATGAAAAACAAGAAGTTCTTTTTCAATGCAATCCTGGGTGTTTGAAAGTTTTTTTTTTTTTTTTTTTTTTTTAGTGGAGAAAATTGCTGAAACTGTAAGAACACACACGCTGTCTGAAACTGCTTGTCCCATACGGGGGTCGTAGGGAGCCGCATCCTAACCCGGCAACACAGGGCGTAAGGCTGGAGGGGGAGGGGTAACACCCAGGATGGGACGCCAGTCCATCACAAGGCACCCCAAGCGGGACTCGAACCCCAGACCCACAGGAGAGCAGGACCCGGCCCAACCCACTGTGCCAAACACTCGCTCTCACAACCTCAGGAACAACTGCAGTTCTTACAATCATCCACAAGAGGGTACCATACACGTGAAGTTATTTTTCCAGGTCAGCAGTCTTTCAATAATAGCCTTGTCTTTTGCTCCAAGGCCATTCTAGAGTTTTCTCAGGTAAATCTAAAATGTAAACTTACATTTCTGCTCTTTTAACAGTCCTCAATGGTCACATGTGACAGTGAGCAAAGCAGTTATGGGTGTGCAGAAGCCTTTTCGGTCCCAGTCTCTCCAGTTCTTTTTTCTGCACAGTTAAAGTTTTTTGTACTGAATAAATGAATGAATGAATGAATGAATGAATGAATGAATTGATAGTAATAGAACTTAGCAGTAACTTGAGTGAAGCATGGGTGGGTGATGGCAGGCATACTTCAAGTTGCCCCTGCTGCATTTATGGAAAAAAACGTTTTTGGTTATTCCCATGTCATGACATCATCCGAGCCGGTAATTTGTACACGGAAATTGACTTCTAGTATTTTGTAATCATGATACCTGGAGCTGTTAGCTGCCAGTTTTTTTTTCATTTACCATACTTCTTTACCAAATACTTGAGAGCACCATGCCAAACACCCTTCAGAATCCAGGAATTATTTGTCAAAAGTTGTCCTTACCGATGAACTCCTATCCTGAGTTTTACGTAAATGTCTGACTGAAGTCCTGTAACGATCCTGAAATGGCTATGCGATCATCAGCTTTTCATGCACTGTCAGCATATTCCTTCCTGGAAACAACTGATATTATCTATGAGAAAAACTGGTGTCAAAAAAAGATAAAACTTGACTGAGATGCTAAAGGTCAAAATCAGAGTGACGGAGGTTTTGCGCTGCGAGGGCACATGTGCTGAAAGTGCGAAGTGCTCGCTGTTCAGTTCCAGCTCTCGGTGACCACTCACCTCATTTTCTAGGTAAGGGAAAATGAAAGTGGGTTACCATTACCTTCTCGTGGGCATGTATGCTGGGCGCAACATGGGGAGAAACGCGCAAACCCCAGCACCTTGAGGACGACTCAAACCCGTGCCCACCAGACAGCTCAAGAGCAGCGTTCCCTGCTGCACCGCCATGTTGCTGCACCGTCACTAGAACGTGGAAAAAGTCCCGGAAAAGACTTGTCAGTCCTGCTGCAGGCCGCCATTCTTTGCACACATGTTGCTAATGTCAAGAGCCTATTATCGTTCTCTGCTAGGCGTTCGTGGAAACATGGCTGCCGTGGCCATGAGCCGGAGAACACATTCCACACAGCACATGAAGCACAGGAGAGATGGTGAAACTAAATGACATGAATATTACCTGTTAAAGTGCAAAACAGCTACAAGCAGGCATTTGGGTTAGAGGAAGTGCGTTGCTCCTCGCTCCTGAAAGGGCCGTCATCATGCAAGGTACCTTTTTCCAGGGAAAGTGGCACAGAACGCACATTTCGTGAGCCCAGCCTTGAGGCTCCGCTTGGGAGGGCAGCCCAGACGAGTGAAGCGTTCCCAAACAGCCACTAATTTGTTCATATTGCTCCCGCCTGACTCTCATCTGTCCAGTGTCTCAGGGCTCTTCTCAGCTATTCAGATGGTTTTGGCGCAGAGACGTCTCCTTGGCACAGTGACGTGAAGGGCAGGCAGCCAGGCCGCTGGCCAAGCGCTGGCCATGGGTGAGATGACTCGGCGTGGAACAAAGTTCCTGCGTGATTCCCTCTGAAAGGCACATTCAAACCTCTAGAATATTCAGCTGTGTGTTTGTGCACCTCTGTTCTCTCGTTGATGTCCTTCAGTGACAGGACGTTATTTTGTTACATAGCCCAAGGGAAGTCCATTCACATACAGCAGAACATCTGGGATGAAACGTGAACTTAAAAAGCATCTGTGTGCAGAGTTCTACAGTGCACTTTTTTCAGCAATGAAGGATTTTTTTCCACAAGGCAACCCAAGATGATAAAACTGGTATCTGTACACTGGACACACCACCCTCATTGAAAAAGTCTCAGAGGTTCTTTGCCTGTTCAGTGTTCCGATTGTTACGTGTCTTACTTCATATCTTGCGCTCTGTTTTCAGGGGTGATTATGAATGGGTATTATGAAATGCCGAAGAAATCATAGTGATGGCACAGAAGATGCCGGAAGACTCTCACCTGGCAGGTGCATGTTTCTGTGTACTACGTCATTAGTGTTAAAAATACAAAGATTTGCAAATATCTCTAGATCTTATCTGCACCCATCCAAGGTACCTAACCTGTTTGTTGCAGTGCATGTAGGACCTGGAAGTTCTCACAAAATCAAGGACTAAGCCTATACGAATGAATAATGGTAAATTCATTGGCAAGTTTATCAGCAGGTTGTGGAGTGTGTAAGGTGCATTACAGGGGTGCTTAAGTCCAGTTGAAAGGTAGACCTAAACAGTTACAACACTTACAAATGTGCTAAATTCATGCCTGCAGCAAAAAGGGGATGATAAAAAACCCTCTAATCTGATAATTCTGTCTGCAGGACCATTAACTGGGGGAGCTGGTAGTATAGCAGTTTGAGCTACTGCCTTTAGACCCCATGGTCACAAGTTCAAATCTCACCTCCAGTTGTAGTACCCCTCAGCAAGGTGTTTACCCAAAACTGCTCCAGTAAAAATGAAGGAGCCCATTGTTTGCCCCAAATTACCTTTAGAGAAAAGAATCAGATAAATGAATAATTGTAACTGAGCACTTTGGGACACATGGAAATTTCTTAATATCTGCACAACAGTACATAGAGTACTTACAAAAGTGAACTCAAGATGTAAATTCACTTTTTTGCATTATGATGGGCTGTGGGCCTACACATTCATTCACAGAGAGCGCTGGTAATTTCCACCATAGGTACTTCTGGTTCAGGACAGAATACATCCCTGCTAAGTGTCCTGGGTCCTACTGCAAGTAGCTCAGTGCCATGGCTTGACTCACACCTTTGAAATGAGAAAGAGGAGCTTATACATGCTCACAAACACATACACAATCTTAAACAAATGCAGACAAGTCTAATGCAGTTTGTATTGGTTTATTACCTAAGAAATATCAGCTTGTAACAAAAGTGAAAATTCCTTCTCCCATCAACTGGTTAAAAAACAAGACAATACAAATGGTTTTAAGAAAAAAGGAACATTAATAAGCACCTCATCAAATGGACTGAATGGCAAGTGTTAAGGTCAGTGCTGTGGTCAGAAGAGCACAGAAGCGTGAGTGTGAGCGTGTCCTTATATCTGCTCCAGCTGTTGTTGTTCAACTGCTAAATTGGCCAAGCAGTCTACTTCTAAAACATTATACAAAACAGGCAATCTGATAAGATACCATGGCATCTAAAGCAATTCAGCTTCAGTTTAAATAAACCAAAAACAGCCATGTGGATCAGTATCCTTTCACTAAGGCTTTGACTTTCTGCACATTTTCTGTGAGCCCAAGAAAAACAATTTCTATTCATAATCTTTACTTTCTTACTCATACATCTACTCTTGTTCCTAAGTGCATTCTAAACCTGATTTTGTTTAGATGTTTAATTAAAGAGCTCAAAGGCATCAGTAAAATAGGCTCTAGTAAAATAAGCAAACATTTTCCAGGCTCTGAAAACTCTCAAAACGGTAACTCCAAATATTGTACTTAATGTTAGCATTCTCAGAGAAAAAAACACAACTGTACAACCATTTCTCACATAACAGGGTTAAGTTGTTTCATGAAATTAACAGAACATTGATTCAATCAGTATGTGATTCCTCATTACGAGGTGTTCAGTCGGCCATTATTTTGTATGGAAAGCACTTGATTTCTGGACAAAAAGGTCACCCAAAACACTTAAAATACCGAAACAAAAGGTATTTTTATACATTACAAAGGTAACACTAATACATGTCATAACATTTAAAACAAAAATGATAATTCCTATCTTCATGCTATATTTTCCATTCATTATGAACGACCTTTTCCAGTGTTGCAGAGGTCTGGCGTTTATCAAGGAAGCATAGAGCGTGAGGCAGAGAATGCCCTGAATGTAGACACTGACAATTTGGCTCGTGGAAGTTGATGTTATGTAGAAATAAATGGGACCCTGTTATCAGAGATGAGTGTACAGCAGAAAGTATTGTATACAATATGCAAAGACTTTCATGTTGCGTAAAGCAACTGTGACTACCACCTCACCAACTGCTGACAATCCAACCCCCCTCCCACCCAGTCCACTTCGAGACACAACACCAGAATGAGGACACCGCTAAGCCTGTTGGACTGAAAAAAGTGCTCAACCTGGTCATTCTGTAGTAGTGACAGTAGCTCTCATGCATGGACTCCACTCATTGATCTCGGGGTCATAAGTCTCCATGGAGTTGAGAAAGTCGTTGCCATCAAAGCCACCAACCGCGTAGATGACGCCACCCAGCACGGCCACTCCAGCATTGCTCCGCGCAGATGTCATGCTGCCCAGCATCTTCCATTCATTTCTGGCAGGGTCGTAGACCTCCACGCAGTTCAGTGCATGGGAACCATCAAAGCCACCCACTACGAACAGCTTCCCTGTGGAGGGGGAAAAAAAAGGAAAAGTTAGTCACTCATGCCACAACTTACCTTATCTATTTAAATTTGCATTCATTTAACCTCCTCCTAATCACATTACTTTTGAGAGAATCACATTTGTAACCGTTTCCAACAGTTTTTGGTTTATTTTAGGCAAAGAAATTTCGAGCTGAAACGTATGGCTATACCTCAAGAGGAACATGGAGTTTTGCATCTGCTATGCTGAAGGGCAGCACGTACATAGGTCAGAGCCCAGACTCACCCTGGTGCACAGCCACTCCAGCCCCTCGACGCGCCACGTTCATTGGGGAGACCAGGGTCCAGGTGTTGCTTTCCGGACTGTAGCACTCTACGCTGTTCAAGCAGTTCCAGGACTCAGCCCCACCAATCACATACAGCAGGCCATTCAGCTCACATACTGCTGCCTGGTGCCGCCCTGTCAGAGGATGAGCCTACTGTTAGACAACCACCTTTGTAAAATACAAAAAAAAAAAAAAACAAAATACAAAGTACTGGCATCTTCCCCCAGCAGCACCCTCAGGAGATCATCTGGCATACTGATGTTAAGTGGGCCACAACTGGTCCAGGTCTTGGTGACAGGATCAAAGGCATCACAGTTCTTCAGTCCTTTTTGTCCACAAGGATCCGAACCTCCCACAACATACAGCTTGCCATCCAAGGCACAGACACCTGGCAACATGGAAAAACATCAACGGGGTGGCTGACATGGAAAAAGCCAGGGCTTCAGAGCAGCATCTAAGAAGAACAACAACATGGCCCTATACTTCCAATGCAAACTCAAGTGGAACATGTGAAACCAATATGAAGGGAGCGATAGAGACAGGCCTACCTGCGTTGCAACGGTTTGTCCTCAGCTCTGGCACCTGGGTCCACTCATCAGCCTGAGGGTTATACGTCTCCCCACAGCTCAGCTCATCTGAGTGGCCGTTGGAGCCGCCCATCACGTACAGTTGACCCTGCAAGATGGGACAGAATAGGTCATGATCATTGATATACACAGCTCTCCTCTCCCTCCCAGAATTCTGACATACCATCAACACAGCCATCTGGAAGCGTGCGCGAGGGGTCCTCATGGGGGATAGGAATGTCCAGCGGTCCCACTTTGGGTCATAGCACTCCACTGTACGCAAACACTCCTCTCGGTTGTAACCACCTGTAAGCAACGGCACCATACATGAGACCCAGCAGGCACTGTTACTGCCACAAGGATCCAGTCAAATTTCTAGGAGAAGTGCAGCTGAACTGTTCCATGATCTTAAACCTGATATGCTGGCAATAAAACACACTAAGTTTCCCAACACACTACTGCTGCAGTTTCCCCAACGCTTACAAGTTAGCCTATGCATCTGAAACGTAGGAGGAATCACCTGCAGCCACCAGCCTGCCGTTCAGCTCAGCGGTGCCCAGGCCAGAGCGAGCATAGTGCATGGGGATGCACAGCTTCCCTTCTGGCCCCTCCTGCTGCACCTCGAAGCTCAGGCTCTTGGGCAGGGAGGGTGTACTGGACGGGGAACTCAGTGGGCTGCCACGCTCATGCAGAAAGATAACACTCAGCACGCCATTCAGCACTGCCAGGCACAAATAGGTGTTGCCTGGGGGAGACAGGACAATAGAACATGGGGCTTACAGGGGACCAACTTCACCCAGAGAGCATAAACAAATATAATGTAGTAATTAAAAAAAAAAAAAAAAAAAAAAAAAAAAAACACCTCCAATCACCAAACTTTGTGCTAGAGTTACATCTATGTTTATATTCCTGAGCAAAGACTTTCAGCAGCTACTTGTAAAGGAAACATCAATTTTAATAAAAATAACCTTGGACAAAGATGACTGCTAAATAAATAATACAAAGAAATATCTTGTGATGTCCTCAAAATCAAAATCATAAGCTTAAGATCATTCCATCCCTCAATTACCTGTCCATACCCTGAACATCCTTGTGACTGTTACCCCCCCCTCCCCACTCAGCTGAGACTGGAGAACTTACTGTTGGTTTTCTCAGAAGCGATGCACTTCCACTCAGGTTTGCAGAGCTGAGAAGAGGAGCCTGGGGACAGGCTTCCGTATGAGCTGATGCTGCCCTGCTTCTGGAAGTTTTCCCGCAGGGGCTTCTTCTGTAAGACCAAAGGGCAGCTACAGACCTAGCAGCAGGACTGCACCTCCTATAACAGCAGCACCAGTGCAAGAGTCTGGAGAATTGCCTTTCTTCTCCCAGTCTGTTCTCTGATTTGTCCAACACTACACTGCAGAGGGCAGGACACCACAGATGGTCCCATATAGCCCCCTATCCCCACCCCCTTACTCAGGACTCCTGTTGCACACCAAAGACAACAGCACTGCCACTGCTAGTACTACCACTGCTTATTTGGGTCTTCCAATGTAATGCATAACACCGCCAAGGATTATTAACAGGAGAAACAAAATCAGGAGTTTGCCACTGATGAACTAGTAGTAACACCCCAGTAACAACTACAGCAGTCAGACACACATGGTGGACCAAACACATTCTGCTAGTTAAGCCGCCTTTTTATCCAGAGCCCTTGAACCCTGCTTGGCCAGCTCTCATAGGTGCAGTACCTGCAGGAACTGGATGTGGTCATCATTGCCAAACACCTCAGTCTGCCCCTCCAGTTGATTCCCATCATGCAGTTTGTGATCTGCTGAGTAGTACAGCATTTGCACCTGCAAAACAGCAACATAAGACCTATGTGGCTGCTTCCTTAACAACGAGAGGACCCAGCAACGCCAAGCGCGGATCCCGAAGTTCCTGGGGAAAGTGCTGCTGCCGCTGAAGGAGGGAGATGTTTATGTAGATACTGAACACAGCACTGAAAAAAGCTCCACAGGTATTCTGTTAATCAGGGACAAAAGATTTTCCAAGCCCAAAACTGGGAAAAAAGAAAAACCGCTGTCAACATGGTATCTCCAGCATGAGCCTTAATAACGATCTTTAGTGATAGAGGGACTGAGGTATAAAAGCAGGAAAAGATATAAAGTGGGACAAGGGGACAAAACCAGTCCTGTGTCTGAGAAAGCCTTTTTTCTTATTAACGTCCAGTACAATGCCAACACGCTGTACTGTGCTTGAGCTGTAAAAGGGAAAATAAAACCTAGTCCAATTCTCAGGATGTAAAACTGTGGGGGAACAGGCCACATTGTATAACAATTAATTGGTCACACCTGCCAATAACCATCAAAACAACACAGATATTCTCAGGGTTCTGAAGTGCACCATTTGGAAACTGTCTGCAGGCTGCCACAAGATATCCCCTCAATTCTGTATTAACATGTATGGCATTGTCTCACTAGCTTTTGGCTAAACTTTTAGTGTCAAGTAAAGATATTCAGGAAAGCACCAAACTGAGTTTAAGGTAGTCTAAGGTGGATAGTCCTTAACATGATCAATTATACTTTCCGAAAATATCTGTATTGTGGAGTGAAAATTTATTGAATTTTTACATCCAGTTGTTGACAAGAAACAACTCACTCGGAAGGATAGAAAAACCAATAAGGGTCATCCCAGTGTTTGCAGTTTGGTGTTCCACAAGGTGAGAAACAAATGTGGGAATATTTACTTATTGTTAGCGAATTTGTCAACCACTGGCATTCAGCTGGGGTTTGTGGTGAGATTATATTTCTATTTTCAGTCACATCAAAGTATTTTAATGCTGCTTGAAGCTAATAAAAACGTTATAATGCTGTCTTAACGGAATATTTTACCGTTTATATTTCCAAAAATTTTCCATAACCTTAGAAGTAAATAAATCAAGGGAAATTTCTTTTATGAAGCTTTCATCGTTTGCGAAGGTAACACTTTTGGGGTGAATCTCTCAACAGCAGTGAATGAGAGGTTATGGATATTACAAAAAAAATTTAATTTTAAATAAGTTAATTTCAATGTAGTATTTAATAATAGTAATTTAGTTTTTTTAAAAAATCAGTTTTACACTAATATGTATTGGTTTCAAGTCAGGGGGTGTATCTTGTTTTGTGTACCGTTTATGGTATGGGGTCCAGATACCGCAACCCTGCACTGAAAACTTTGTAAAATTTATTACAGCATTGAGGTTTTGCAGAACCTAAGCCATTAAAAGTGAAAAGATGCATCTGTTATTCACTTTTCTGACTTACGTGTTACAAACAAACTGAGATACGAACAGACTGCCTATGCAAAATGTGTTCATAAGTTGAGGACCCAGGGTACATATGTAACGGCAGGAGATAAACTAGATTAGGGATCTGGACAGATAGCTGGAGAACACTGTATGTTGCTTTGCTTGAGGACCGGGGCAGCTTCTGTTTCACTCATTACCGCAGTAGATTCAGGCTTGTGCTCTTCAGTCTTGAAAATCCTGCTGTGGTTTTGTTAACAAACCTAAGGAAAGATAAATCAATGGGGAGGAACAGCCATTAGTGTCTACCTGTGACAAGGCAGAAACAACCCTGCAAAAGGAAAGATCATCAGTAGCCAACACATACCTTCATTCTCAACTGGTATTTCCTGTGCTAATTCTGCAGTTTAAAAAACAAAAACAGAACAAAAAAATCTGAAAACTAGCAAGGCTCACACATAAAGGACATGGGGGTGCACACAGGCTGAACAGAGCTCTTTCTGCTCACCTTGACAACCTCTTATTTAGTTAAAAAAAACACCTATTACACGAAAAGAGATTTCTTCAGTCATTGCCTTTGAAAAGGAAAATAAAACAGAATCACAAAGACTCCAGAACTGAAAATGGACCAATTCCTGCGTGGTGGAACCAGCTGAAAGCAAGTTAGAGGCCCCAAACTGGCCCTCATACTGACCTCCTCCATCAGCCTCTCTAGCAGTTCCCCATTCTCCAACAGGCAGTGCTGCACCCAGCGTATGACCTTGGAGAAAAGTTTATCATTGCTTGGCAGGTTCAGGTTGTCTTCCAACATTACTTCTAACTGCAAACAGAAAGGCATACCGGGGTCAGAAACTGAACAGCTTGTCAACTTTCCTGCAATGAATTCATAAGGTTGTATTGACCCTTTGCATTTTTTACAGGGTCCAGATGTGCATCAACTAACGAATTTGAAGTTTTGGCTAAGGATCTTGTTGGACAAATGTAGAAAAACACACTCACCTTGAGTCGGGGAAGTTTGAGGAAGTCATCCTGCTCTGAGATCTCCACCAAGTGTTCCTGGATGTAGCCATCGATCTTACAAAGAAGTCTCCCATCGCCCATGAGGCTGGCAAAGTTGCGGTAGGAAATGGCACTTTGACAGTCCATCTTTGATAGCAGGTAATCACCGCATGTCTGAGAGGGCACCAGCAGAGTGTTTGTCAGTTTACTTTTTACATGGGCAGCATCGCCCCAGTCAAATGAACATTAACATGTTACTGAATCAGTTTTAGACCTCCAGAGACCACAGCAAAGCAGAACATCTTTCCAGGTTCATCCTCTATAAACTCAGATCAAGATGATGATGTACCAGTGAACATGCATTCACCAGAACCAGATGACTGAAGAACAACATACTGATCAGAGACCAGGTCAGAAATTGGAATAAAAAGAATGAATTCATGGACCCATTTTGGCTGGCGCCAACCATGGAGACTGGTGTCGCTGATATAACTGGAAGAAATGTTAGTGGCAGTCGGAAAAGGTGGGACTTTCCTGATGGGCAGGTTTGGTTTTACTGAGCACACAGAGTTATCTGCTGCTACAACTAACCCACCCGAGTAATGGCTATAGGACTTGCCAGTTTTCACACTCGGCCCCTGTACCAACCAAAGAAAAATGTTTTCTTCCCTACCAATTCCGGTACTTGCGTAATGAATGCCAGAAAAAACTGATTTTGGACTGTGCTTTGAGAGTTGTGTGTCTGCATCTGTATCTTTCCATCTGCTGGTTAAATGCACTTTTGTTTGAGTTTTATGTTGCTTTGGAGAAAAGCATCTGGCAAATAAACAAAGAAATGTAAACGTAAATGAATGGTTACTGAGTTGAATTCCACTCCACAGCACTGACTCCAACCCAACACTAAAAGGACCCTCGAAGTCCACGTTTTCCAGTCGGGCCATTAAGATAAGATACTGGACAACAAATTAAAAACAACAAATGCACATAATGCAATTTCTAACTACACTGCAAGTTGAAAGCTGGAGTACTTAAGACAGTGGCCAGTGAGGCTACATAACCAAGCAGTGATCTACTGGTTCTGTAAGTGTGGTGAGATAACAATAAGACCATTCAAAGTCATACCTGCTTTACCCTTTCCATCTTGAGTCTTTTAGCAGCGGAGTAGACATCTTGAACCAGCTCCTTGCCTGCCTTCAACCTGCAACAGAGAATGTATTTATTGCTCTGACCAATGGAAAAAGAGTAGAAATGACTGTGACATAGCAGAGTTCACACTCACTGAGCGGTGTAAGCATAGTTCAGGAGGATCTCAACTGCCTCAGGGTTCAGGTCATCAAATTTAACATGAGAGATCCCACGCGGCTCCCCATCACTGTTGAAGATCTCAAACAGGTAGGGGCTACAGCATGCCAAAACAGCCCGATGGGCCATAAGCTCATGGCCACAGACCTATGAAGACCAGTCCAGTGCTATGAGCATCACAGCTGTGTATAACTTGTGTCACTAGAAATGGAGTCTGAAGTTGAGAACCCTAACAGCCATTGACCTCAGTCAAATTCTTAATGCACATGCATAAGAAGATAACAAAGAGTTTTTAATTTGAAATCTGACAACTCATAATGAACCGAGTCTGTAGAGCATTGATGAAGTTTCACTTTAATACTTAAACAATTTCCCTAAACATTTTTTGTATCATGCCAGTTAAAACAATAACATTAACAGGGTGGGTATATATAAACGAGCTGGAATTAATTCAGAATCCATTTCAGCTTCTTCCCTCATCATCAGTGGACAATGAACACTAATATCAATGACCCCATAGCAAAAAAAATGCTCCAATTACTTGCAGTCTGACGTCACAGAATTGGCCACTCTTACGCAGTGCATTCATCTTTGCCACCGTTGAATCCAGGAAGCTTTCGTCTTCAAAAATCAAACACCCGTTGGGAATCATGTTTGAAAATCTTTATTCAACCTATTAATGTGGACAAGATGTGAAGATATGTAAAGACTAACATGTACACACTTCAAAGTTTCCTTCAGGTCGTACACAATTTCCATTCTGCTTTCAGTTAGAAAATCAAGGTTCAACAACACTAAAAAAATTCCATGTTCTGAACATTTTGCAAGCACTTACCTGATAGAAAATGGTTCTACTTGTGAGATAAATTGCAATGGTTTGAAAGGGACCAAAGCGCTCCTTCACGGGTGGGAGAAGTAATGCCAGCTGTGGAGTAGTGATTGATCAAGCACCAGCAAAAACTTTAAGGCCTGCAGTGACTTAATCCCATTGGCTATAGAGTCAAGCTTTTCCTGTGATGATAAAGCAGTGCAACCTGCAAGGGACACACACAGACATCAAAATCATGAAAAATTTACAGAAGCAAGACACTAAAATGTGCATAAACACTAATCTGTATGCTATTCACTTTGCCAGATATTAGAAGCGTACAAACAACAAGCAGCATTCTTAGTCTTCTACAGTGATAAGATTCCTTAGTGCTCCTGCTCAGTCCTTCCAAACCATGTGATTTAACCATTACAGCTGCAAATGGCTCCACAATAAATGTCAACCTTTATGTTGTGGTGATGGGACATTAATTTGCCCCCGGAATTTCAGTGACTTTACTTTTCTCCTAGAAATCTGGAATTTCACAAAGGTCACACATGGGTCAGGGTCAGTCAAATATCAAAAGTGCGTGTGTGAGAGGTAAATTCTGCTAGGCTGTTAAGAGGCTTACAAGTCTGGGTGCATAAGACACTAATCTTTCATGCAGTTTAAACATAATACACAGAGTAACTGAAACCGCTTGTCCCAAGAGGGGTTGCGGCGAGCCAGAGCCTAACCCAGCACAGGACACAAGACGGAGGGGGAGGAGACACAGCCAGGGTGGGATGCCAGTCCGTCGCAGGGCACCCCAAGCAGCACTCGAGCCCCAGACCCACCCGAGGGCAAGCCCGGGCCAAACCCGCTGTGCCACCGCACCCCCAGCTAACAAATAAGACTTTACGTTTAAATTGTTCAAAATCCACAGGACCACTACGCAAAAAATATTAGATGTATAGAACCTATGGCATGTACAGAAAATGTCATAACTCATATAAATGTGGCATATCACTTGAGGAATTTATATCTGCTTTTCCAGCAGTAAGCATATTTCAAAATATAGAGAATTTACAGAATTTTGGCCTAAAACGTACAAACTGCCATTTATAAATATAAGGTAGATACGCAGGTATTACATATAACTTAAAAGACAAAACCATCCAATATTTAAGAGGTTACTGAATTTGATCATTAATCTCACAGTTTTTCAGTTTTCTTCCAAAGCTGCAAAGAGTTCACTGACAAAAATTATATCAAAGTATCACTTAGTTTACTCTCTGACAAAAGCCAGCAGTTTTGGACATGCAAATTTAGGTCAAATTCTCAGAAAATGGTTTGTTTTTAATAATCTTATGGGTGGGGCAAATGCAAGTGAGTTGAATCTGACTCATAGCAACCAGTCACATGGTTTTCATGGTAAGGGGGGGAGGATAAGGAAGTGGTTTACCATTGCCTTCTTCTGAGAATAGATTTGGATTGCAAACTACACACACCCTGAGCCATATTTGAACCTACATCTGAACACACAGGTTTTCCAATCAGAAATTCTGAAACAACTTCGACGTATTTTTCTTCATCTTTTGTGTATCAGAATTAACTAAATAACAGTGTGTGTGATACTGAATAGGGCAGTAGAGTGACACAGCAGGTGTGTCTTGCTGCACCTGGGCTGATAAGGTGTAGATTCGAATCCGGTTCCGAACGTGTGGATTTAACGTTTGTGTGAGTTTACTTGCACAGTCCGAAGATGCTGTATGTCTTTCAGGTTAATTGGTGACTCTAAATTGCCCACAGGGTGTGCGTAGCTGGCCTATGCTTGACTGGCATCCCATCCAGGGGGGTAACCAGACTGTCGATTCTCTTACACCCAAACTGATCCAGCATCCTGTGCTTCTGCAAAAGGCAGACCACTGCAACCCTGACTTGAACGAGTAGTTAATGATCGTGAGAAAGAGAGAGAACAGTGCAGAAAAGTCACATTTTAAAAACGATAAGACTACTAATAGTCTCCCAAGTCACTGTCAAGAAATCTTAAGTTTTTAAAAAAACAAAACACAATACTATTTGCATAATAATCTGTCAATATAACAGATTATCAGAAGATACACTCAACTTACTATGAGGTCAAATAACAATCTTGGGTGCTGGAACACCTTTGTATAAAGACAATTAAGAAGCACACATGAGCTTATCAAAATCAGTTCTTCATTCTCTATGCATTTTTGAAGAATGCCTTCATCAGTGTGCATATATATCACATAAATACATATATGAACAAATAATATCTATACAGAGACATCACAATTCTTGGACTGACAGCAAAAATATAAACAAAATGATAGGGGCACTGGTGTGAAAAATGTCAAGATAATCAATGCTCAAATGAATAAAAAAAAAAAAAAAAAACATTTGATGAAGTGAAAAGGGGTGCTAAATGACAACTAGAATAAACCCACATTCATACATGCCTCTAGAGATATATCTTCACCCACATAGGTCTAAATAAACATGCATACACCAACATATACACAGATGAACCAAAATTACAGCAACTGCAATGATGAGACAATGAGTCAGAAAAAGACGTTTCATAAACGACTGGATACAAACCATGATGCATACAAATATCGTTATAAGCCCATTCAAAAACAATAAAATGAAGCCAGAGTTGGTAATTAAGAAAAAATTATATGAAAAAGTAGTAACAACCAAAGGCACAAACAAAACCAGTTTGATTAGGGGCTATGTTAAAAGAAACAACATAAAGACCTATTTTGGTGTTCAAAGCAACTCAGAAGGTGAAATACACACACAGAGTCTGAAACTGCTTGTCCCGAGCAGGATCGCAGCGAGCTGGAGCCTAGCCCTGCAACGAGGGGTGCGGGGCTGTGGAGAGGACACGCCCAGGAGAGGACGCCAGTCTGTCGCAAGGCACCCCAAGTGCGACTCGAACCCCAGACCCACCAGAGAGCAGGACCTGGCTAAACCCGCTGTGCCACTGCCCCCCCGAGGTAAAACACCTCAAGATCAAATTACATTGCAGTGTGCCCAGCATGGCCTGTAGAAAATGCTGTGCTGCACAGTACACCCATTCCTCACATAACCTGGATAATTTGTTCAGCGAAATCATCCCACTAAATTCCTGTTTTTGGAGAGCAAAATTGCCATTATTTCTTATGAGGCGAGAACCCAAACGTAGCAAAACAAAAGGTGTTCTTATTGCTGACAAAGACAAGTTTAAATTTACATTAGTGAACTGGTTGAAACTGTCAATGTGATACACAGGAAGTACATACAGTACTTGATTTTGTTACAAAAGTACCTAAATTAAAAGAGAGAAGTTCAACCACCACCCTTCAAACTCTACTTGTACACTAGTGATCATTGCTTCCAGAGTCATATAGAGGTTTCCACAGCAGATTTCCTACAAAATAGCCAGGCTGACACCATTGAGGGGCAAAAAAAAAAAAAAAAAAAAAAAACACTAAGTTAGGTACACACCCAGTGTCTTACATTTTAATGGTCTGATATTCTTGAGACAGTCAGACAAACTGTTGCACATTTACTCATCTAGCTGATGCTTTTATTGGCATCAACTTGCAATGTAAAGGTACTTAAATTATTTACCCATACAGCTGGGTATGTAATGTTACTAGAGCAATTGAAGGCTAGCTGAGGAGTACTACAGGCAGAGGTGGGACTCAAACCTATGACCTTTTGGGTTCAAAGGCAGGAGCACTAACCCCTACCCTAGCTGTACCTGCTGTATTGAGCAGAGGCTGCACTCATGAGTCATGGTCATTACATGGACATAAGATGTCTGGGTTTTGATTGAGAAATGTGACAAAAAAGACATACTTCGGTGCACAGTGTTGACAGGCCGGGTGTGGGGTTCAATCACACTGCGCCTTCAGATCCCCGGAGAAAAAGACAAACACTAACCTTTATTTCAGACTCTGGCTCATCGAGTGCTGAAAACATAATCGCCCAGCGCTCCTCCACATTTCAACACTGTGTTTTTGAGGGAAGGTGCAAGAAAAACATTGCAACAGCCTAAACACTACTAATGAATCATCAGCACTTAAGCTACCCCGAAGCACGTGGTCCGAGGTAGGGCACACCCGTTCCTGGCCGGGACACATCGTAGGGCCGCGTCCTTCTTCGAGTACCCTCTGAACGCATGTTTCAGGGCTGCGTAAGGAAACCGGAGCACCCGGGAAACACACGCTAAGAGGAACAACGGCAGGGGAACTGAACCCACGCCCGTGGCTGTGAAGCAAGGCCGCTGTGATTGTGAAAGGCGTCACCACGCTACCTATACACATCATAATAATAAATAGGGCGGAGCCGAAGGAAGTGGAGGCGCAGCGCAAATCCCGGCGCACACCATGAATGCGCGCGCGCGCCCACACGCACACGCGACGGACCCCGCAACGACGGATCAACACCCACGCAACTTCGGGATGCACTCCGACTGTGGGAGAGACGGCACCGGAACCGATGAGCGGACCGTGCCTAACGAGCTCCGAGTTAAAGGCAGCCGAGGAGCCGCGGGGAAGTCTTAGATATTTGAGGCGAACACACCACACGAACCATTTTACGTGTGTCGAGGCTCGGCACGGTTTCCTGCTGGGCTCCGTGAAAATTAAGTGACTGAGCAAATAATATCCGAGCGAGTAAGCGAAGACGAACGTACTGGACGAGAACTCAACTGGACGCATCGTGTTTACTGTAGTCCTAATGTACACACACACACGACACGGCCCCGTCCGTCGGGATGCTGCACTTCAGCCGCCGAGTGACACAGAGTGCACGCGACACGCGGGGCACAATCGAAAGCGAGTGTGTCACACTGTGCGTGTATGCTTCATTGGCAGCGAGTCACACGGCGACAGTTTTCGCATGCCTGACTGTGACACAGCCAGAGCGAAAACCACGCACGTGACCGTGACGCAGTGCCAAATATATAGTTATAAACTCATTTTTTATTTCGCAGGGAAGCTCTTGCTACCCGACACAAAGATGTGGACAAATAAATATAATTCACCCCCGCTTACCTGGTGTACTTGACGGCAGACAAGGCCAGACATATTGAACGGGAACAGAAAGCTGTACGTCGCAGGCTCGAGCTGCTGCGGATGTCACAACGCAGCCACGACGGAAGGCTCGCGTCGGCCTCGCGCTGTTCCACCTCTCCGAGGTCAACAGCTCCGAACCGCTGGGATACGGGAAAGGCGCGAGCTGTACAAAAGCAGCGGCAACGCCACACCTACCGTGACGTCATGCCAGAGAAACCCCGCCCTCTGGTCACACCAAGGGCGGGACGCGCGAAGCGCGAGGGACTCAAGGGGTTGGCTCCCTCGGCGTACGTTGTTACACCTATTTTAAGATTATGCTTAAATGGTTGAATTTCTTTATTCTACCATTGTCTTTGTCACCTAGCAAGAAGTCTGTAAGTTACTAATGGATTAAAATAAGAAGGGAAGTGCATAATCTATACTATAGAGGAATGGCAAGTCAAAGGATAGATCATTATGATATCCCTTGTTTACTTGCTCTATTGAAGTCTGTTCAGCACCAAACTTCTTAAACTCTGCTTCTGAGGATCAGCCACATGTAAACTCACAAATCAAGTTCAGTTTTCTATGTCAATCAGATCTTTCTCGTTTATTTCATTTTTATTATTGCCCCTTAAAGGGGGGTGTGGTGGCGGCGCAGTGGGGCAGTGGGTTGGACCAGATCCTCCTCTCTGGTGGGTCTGGGGTTCGAGTCCCGCTTGGGGTGCCTTGCGGCAGACTGGCGTCCCGTCCTGGGTGTGTCCCCTCCCCCTCCGGCCCTATGCCCTGCATTGCCAGGTTAGGCTCCGGCTCTTCGTGACCCCGTATGAGACAAGCAGTTCAGAAAATGTGTGTGTGTGTGTGTGTGTGTGTGTGTGTGTGTGTGTGTGTGTGTGTGTGTGTGTATTGCCCCTTAGGGAAGATAATGCAGTCATTCCAGAGCCACTGTGGCTCTAAAATAAAAACTCTTGCTTTTTTCCTCAGAGTGAATAAACACTGTAGTGGGCAACATATTTTCTGCCTGTTTTAAAGAACAGATCTAACTCAGTAAATTTAAACTGGTGGATGTGTATTTCTGTGAGGGCCATGTAATGGTTACCTTTTGCTTTTGGTTCTTCTTTGATATAGGTTGTATTCTTTGTCAAAAGCATTGTTTTATACACATGCAAAAGCTATCAAACCATCAAAATGTTTTTGAATATTTTCGTAACATAGGAATACCAAATACACTATTCTCATGACCCCTGAATCACAGTTTTCCTGAAATGCAGGGTGAATAACTGTTGACTAAACAAGACTGCACCATTTCCAAATGTAGGGAATGTGACACAAAAGCAAGGAAGGCAATTTAGTGGCCAACTACCTGTAGCAGGTAGCCTGCCTGCCATGTGTTGAAAGCACACACACATTGTCCGAAACCACTTGTCCTAAGCAGGGGCAGAGAGCCTAACCCGGCAACACAGGGCATAAGGCTGGAGGGGGAGGGGACACACCCAGGACAGGACGCCAGTCCATCACAAGGCACCCAAGCAGGACTTGAACTCCAGACCCACCAGAGAGCAGGACCCAGTTAAACCCACTGCACCACCACACCCTCCTTTGTTGAAGGGAGTCCTAAAACATTTAGAGATCTATGTATGGGAATAAATTTTCCTCATTAGCATATCTCTTACATTGTTTCGCTCTCCATTATGTCTCCTTTACATTCTGTGGCAACTGAGACATGTGTCTTTAATTATGAGCCACAAAGGCTGTTTTATCTCTTTGCTGTGGATAAGAGATAGCCAGCAGCAATGCAGAAAAAGCACAAGACATCGTTCCCTAACCCCTAATGATTTAGCAGAATAAAGTTATGCATTTCAAATTTGGTCTGAAGGCAGTCGTATAAATATTTTAGATCTGAAACTTTACTTTTGGGCGACTTTCTTATGATGTTCTGAGTATCATTCAGAAATCACCAAAACTTACTGGAAGGAGTCTGTGGATCTTGCATGTTCAAGGTTAAAGCAATGTATTTCAAAATTTATTTTTCAAATGTTCTTCACTGACTGAGAAAAAGTGACCTAAAATGAACTAAATAAACAGAATAAAAGGTATTTTGTGCATGACAATGGTAACACCGACATATTTTATAATATTTGTAATAAAAATGATTCTTTATCTGGACTTTTAATGTAATATTTCATCAACTGTCATTAACTACAGTGCAGGACCATAGTGATCCGGAGTTCATCCAGTCAGCACTGGGCCTGAGGCAGAGTGCACCTCAGATGGGTGCATTTTATTTGGCTGATGGATTTTTATGATGCTTTAAATATGATTTGAATGCCAGCTGAGGGAACAACTTAGGAGCTTTTTTACCTTGGGAGACCTGGTGCTAATAAAGTAATGTCTTTTAAAAGTGTATTATTTATTTAAAGTCTCTTTATATCTTATTTATATCTTCCTCTATTTTAAAGAAAGCTGCTGTTTTAATCCGTTCCTGGACAGTTTGTGTTGTAAACTGTGTGGTTCATATTTTCAAGAAGCGCTTCACAGGTGAGTGTTCAGTTTTAATCTTTTTGAATTAGAAACACATTGCTACTAAATGGTTCCTTTTCTGCTTTTGAGGTCAGTGGCACTGAATGTGATGCTGTAGAAAAGGTGCAGTTTTATTTATCAGTAATTTTAAACAAGTGCTAATATTAATGTCATTTTAAAATTAATATAAATGAATAAAAATCTTACAGTGCAATGTATTGGCATCATGTCAGGAGGTGTGTTCTGGTGCTCTGCTTCCAGAAGTTGCAGATACCACCACCCTGCATCGAACAAGTAGTTTTTATAATAAATACTTAGTTTATAGGGTATTTTTTTTATTATTGCTTTGTCTGAGGTTTTTACAGAACCTTTCTGTTAAAAAGTGAACAGATATATGCATTATTCAGCTTTTATTGATTGTGACATGGTAAAACTGACTTGAGTTACATATTCAGGTACACATTTCTGACCCCAGTTGTGTTCATAGCTGAAGTCCAAGTATATACTGTCCTTATATTTCTGTAACCCTGTTCCGTTCTGTTGTTAATTCATAAAGAAAGAGTACTCTCAGTACTTTGCCTCTCATGACACAAAACCTCAGTGAGAAGGCATACAAAGAAAACTGGATGTTACATAACTGAATATTGAGCACAAAGCGATAGAGCATCCACCCCCATGTAGTGTTTCCTTTAGTACCACACTTTCATCTGGAGAGACAAGCATACGCACACACACACACACACGCACACGCGCACACGCACACGCACACACACACACACACACACACACACACACACACACACACACACACTTAAAAGCTGCTGTATGTGAGCCACTGGGACGTTGTTACATAAAGCAGTTGGCAGACAGAGAAATGGAGACAAGGTGAAGGGCTTTTGGTCCTGGTCCAGCCCTGCTCCTTCCCAGGTCTGAAATGTTGAGATGGACCTGGACATCTCTCTTAGACCTACAGCAATACCAATATCCAAAAAGAGGAAGCCTCAATGCCTCACTGCTAATAAAAGTGTAGATAAAGAGTTGTGCTCATTCTGTGGAGGTGTTTAATTTCCTATGGCGAAGATGATATTAGCGCCAGATATGCCACAGGATATATAGTAAAAACATGTAGCTGTTTAAACTGGTCACATTGGCTGTCTAAATTTGGACAAAATCATACGCTAAACATTAACTAAGCAACAGAGTGTTGTTACACATTGGCAAAGAGGCATAGTGTATACCACAATTATTAGACATTTGTCATGAACACTGAAGCAAATTCCTAAGAAGACATAAAATTGATTTCATTAGAAATGAATCCTCTGGAGTCAGAGCAAACTGTTTGGCCCTGTACTGTTAGAGAACAAAAGTGTGCAGAAGGTTTTCTGGTGGAAAGTTACAGAGAGACAGCATTTGTATTAAGATGCACATCACACAATGTCATCATGGTCCCAGATGGCACAGGAAACAGGGTTTCTGAAGAATGCACTCAAGATGCTCTTCTTCACCAAGAAAGACCTCTGTGAATCAGCTTTTGGTCAGTACTGGCAATGGCAGTTCAACGAGACACAAATCAAGATCTGTCATGTCACTAACTGCATTTCACTGGAAAATTACGTCTGTTTCATAAACATGCAGTTCTAATATTAGTAATGGCACTACCAAGGCAGTTTTGACAGAAACAGTTCACAGGAAACTAGACTGTGAAGGATCATTTGCTTTATATTTACATTAACATTAGTTTCTACTGAAAGCTTCAGGAGTTTGCCACAACCTGCAGAAAAAATGTTTCTGTAAACATAGCAACAGTTATCGCTATTCTCTTTCCGGAATGTAATTAAGATGAATTAATACAGTCTGCAGGGGGCTTGGTGGGGTGGCGGGTTTGGCCTGTATCTGCTCTCTGGTGAGTCTGGGGTTCAAGTCCTGCTTGGGGTGCCTTGCGATGGACTAGCGTCCCGTCCTGGGTGTGTCCCCTCCCCCTCCAGCCTTGTGCCCCGTGTTGCCGGGTTAGGCTCCGGCTCGCCGCGACCCCGCTCGGGAGAAGCGGTTTCAGACAGTGTGTGTGTAGTATAGTCTGCAGGAATGGCCTTGGCCCCTGTCTTAGACTAACAGCTAAGTGTCAATATTGAAATTCCTTGTGTTTTTCTTTATATTTTCACTGCTGTTCCTACTTTGTGTCCCACTCACCATTAAGGGAAAAGACAAGTAGCTACAGTGCACAGAAATAAAAATTCACTTTTCCCAATTACAGTTGTACTCTAAAAATTGCTTTTTCCATGTAACATCACATCTATCAGCATAAACTGTTTTACAGCTCTTCTTGAGGCTAGAGGAACAGAATTTTGCATGTCAGTAAATTGATATTTATCAGCAAACTATAGAATATGAAAAATGTACTAAGTCTAGACAGGCACAGTAAGACTCCAGCCTGCGCTCAAGGAGTGTGATCATTTAAATTAAAGGCAGCACTCAGGCCTTGAAGCAACGGAAGAATTACCTGCATAAGATGATATCAAGAGTATATCACTGAGAAATTAACTGTATCATGAACCTCAGAGAAGTGGCCCCAGGAGAACACCAGAGATCATCCTCTCCCAGATACCATCAGCTTGCCCATGCACTCTATCTGCCAGCGAAGGTAATCTTGAAAAGTGAATCTAGTAGAGCGTCCTTGCAAAATCTTGTGTTGTACATATCTGCTCGCAAAGCCCCAGAAGATCTGTTTTTGTACGCTATAGCAAAGTGTTCACTGCTTCTCCTGAGTTTACTGTCGCGTATTGATGTTGTGCCCTTGGTCAAAGAGAGCAGCACTAGTTACTGTAGTTCATCATTGCACCACCTCTCCCTGTGTTTGTGGTTTCAATGTTTGGTCTAAAACAAAAACAAGACTGATTTTTTTGAGCATCCACATTTCTTTGGAATTAAAAGACAGCTGTTTTCTCTTGTCTTGACAGAATAGTAGGGTTTGAGACATGTACATAGTTGGTAAGGACATGAGAACAGTGGTCGATGGCCATTTTAAAAGAGTCCACGACAAGACCGGACAAAGATGCCTTGGATGTCTAATTATGGAAAGAATATGCATCCGTTTTTCTGTTGAATCTGTACACAGTTCAGAAGGAGTGTGATTTTGCACACGGGTAATAACATTAGAGATTAAGTTTTAGAGATTAAGCAATTGGTGTCTAATGTTGTAGAAGTATTGTTGATGCGATGTTCTGTGCTACATGTTTCTGGCAAAGGCAGAATGGCCTTCTCTCAATTTTAAACAAGACAAATTTAAAATGTTTGAGTAATTTCTACATTTTTATGGAGTCATGAGGCCAAAAATGTTATCAAGCTCTGTACTGTCTCAAACAGTAAGCCAAACATTACCATTACAGATTAGTGTGGTAGCAGAAAGGCATGCACTGCATGCACTTTTTTAGGAGTGATATGAAATGCAGAACAGTTATATCAGAAGATCCCAGAATAGCATCGTGCCGAAGAACTGCCTTATATGCTTGAAAGTGCAGTTTCATTCCAGTGTCCCCTGTCACTCGAGCTTTTACTTTATTCACACATTACTCAGTGAATGTTTTATTGCTCTCTCCTATAAATAAAATTATTTTTAGGTGCAGAATATAAAATACATAAAATCTGCCAGTTTATAGAGCCACCTCTGATGACGATAAAAAAGTCGCTTTGCTTTTAATACATAATGTAGTAAATCAAGAACCTGTGTGTCCTTATCTTGAGCATTCACTCATGCTGCAGTGTGGCATGAAAAAGGGTAGGTGAGTGTAAAACCACACCGCTGACACTCCTGGCTAGTAGGATGAAGGGACATGTGATCAGAAACATCTTCACACTTTAAAGTCAGAGAGCTAAAAAAAGACTGAGGGGTAACTCAGCACTCCAGAAAGCTCCGTCAACCCTCGTGAGCTCTTGTGCAATTACAAGTACATGGTGACTATAAAACATATATTATTAATCGTTTGCAGAGATTTTGCACGCAGGGGAGGTGAAGAATAAGTGACTCACAGGCTCAGACAAAGGTTATCAGACACCAGATTTGGACAAATGACAAAAGAAAAGTGGAATATGTTCATGCAACGGTTAGAACTCAGAAGGGCAGAAGATCTACCAGACATGAAATGCTTGGAGGCAGAGAGGATGTCAAACAAGTTTCACTGGTGATGAGAAACAAGCCAGGAGGCAACCTAAAGTGCTCAGAAATGCTACTTGGCTGAAGCCTGCTGTAGCAAGGTTTGTGCCCTTTGAAGCAGGCTGCAGGCGCTTTGCACTGTTCTGGTTGACTCGACTTGATGAAGGTGTGTGATGTTGAAAGACCCGGAACACCCAGTGATCCCAGGTTGCATTACTAATCATGTGTTTAAGTGCATTGCGAGACGTGTGTAATTAAAAAAAAAAAAATTGAATGTTGACATTGATGTCATGGCTCATAATGTCCAATGTTATCATCATGAAGCCTCATTCAAAACTCATGAAAAATTAAAAGCTACAGTACAAGGATAGGCTGAGTTGTTGTGGGTCAAGCAAAGCCAGGCATTTGGACATATTAGGTCAAGGTAATAGAGCAGTACAAGCTGCTATCCAGGACCTGAGGTCTTTGATTACATGATATGACTATCCAACACATCTTTATTGAACCCATTGTCTACACAAGCCAGAAAGACCAGCTTCCAGTAGGATGGCACAGTGTTCTTTAAAAGGGGCAGCTTTTTCCAGCTCTTTCCATAAATCACTGCACAATGTCAGAGTGGAGATCTCTTTCAGTTCGTAGCTCCAGCAGAAAAAAAATAATCCTTGCACTGTTCTGTCACATACATTTGCTGGTGACAAAACTAGATATTGTTTAATATTTTATTCAGACTTCCAGATTCTGTATTGTAAAGCTATGTACACAGCCCTCCTATAATGGAGTCAAGAAAAACAACAAAAAACTGATACAATAGCTTTTTAAAATACATACCCTTTTTAATACAATGAACTTATTATTCAGCACGATGGCATTTTTTGTCATTTTTGTCATCGCAGGCCGTTTTACTTCCACAGTGGTTAAAAAAAAAGTAGATATAAGAACACCAGCCACCTTTGAGCTTATGTTATTGTAGTTTGGAAGGATTTTGATAGAACAATTCAGTCACAGTCTAGTTTGCACGCTTTATATGCTTTGTAACCCTAAACCTAAGGAAAACAGAACAGTCATCTGTCATTCTAAACGAAAACTATACTGTTTAAAACAAGCTGTCTAGGAATAGGTGAAAACAACAGCTTTCTTAAATACGTAATAAGATAAATAAGGTAAAAGGAAACAGTAAGAGAGACTTTAAAAAGTCATAATTTTCTTCTGCTGTCATTTCAGAGTTTCCTCCAAATGAGAAAAACCCTGTAGCTGTTTTTTCAGGTGGTATTCAAGCCATGTTTAAAATATCATACTAATCCTTGAGCCAAATAATGAAAAAATCCAAAGTATGCCCTGTATCACACTTATGCTTCCTAGACAGACTCCAGACCACTGCAGCCTTGCATTGGACAATTGATAATGAATGAAAATATAACACTAAAAGACAAGATATAAATAATTTTTGTTGCAAATATTATGAAATGTGTTGATATGCATAAAATACTGTGAGCTGGTGTGCAGTGATTTTAGATAGGGTGCAGGTAAATTCTTAATGGACAGCTCCCCACTGCCTAGCTCTGCCTTAAGAGGTAACCTTTTATTTTGACATATTTGCCATGCAAGAACAATAGGAAATAAATTAAACTTTGATGGAACAAATTAGCTCTGCCATGTGAATAAAGGGTTCATACTGTATAATGTGACTGAATGGTTAGTTAACCACAGACATTAAAACATGGTATCACACCTATACTATAATCCATGACTGATGTTACATACTGGAAACATTAAACTTTAGGTCAACTATTTTTTTCACGATAATGATAAAATATCAATAAGAACGACGAAGTTCTGGAGCAAACCCGCCCCCACAGGACGGCACCGTAATAATTTATATAGTTTACCTTGCTCAGGGAAAAACAGCCTAAATTAATTTTAAGGTAACTCCAGGCATGAGCTCTTCAGAGAAGGGAAATCAATAGTGTTTTAAAGAGGCTGTTCTAGAGTGGGGCGATAGCTCAGTTATTTTTACACAGCACGGTGAACTACAGGTAGAGCATGGGTAAATTTCCTTATCTCTACCAGTCCTTACTGGTGGGTGTCCCACAGTGAACTGTCTAAATCACAGTTATTATTCCTATTCCTACTATTTCTTTTGTGCTACTTACAGTCTTTCATTCATCTCCAGTTGCCAGTATGTTACAAATACAGAGCATGTCAAATAAAGTTAAAAAATGTATTTGTTTCAAGATGTGCAAACTGGGTAGATATGCTGCAAATACTGTTTTAAGAGTCTCTAAAAATCGTACATAAACAACTTTGGAGTTGTCTTTGTCTCTTCCTCTTCATCTCCTATTAGTAAACAAAGTCATGCACCAGCATTTGCAATATAATCATTTGGAAAAGCACCAAGAATTTCACATCAGCAACCTTGTCAACTCACCCCCATAATCTTAACTCAGCCTTAGTTCAAAGTTGCTTTGCCACAAATATACTCATATGAGAGATTTAGTCTGTGTAACTCACATGATTGTATGTACATTGACTGAAACTGCTTGTCCCAAGGGGGGTCGCAGTGATTGTATGTATTAAAACAGTAATTTCTATATTACTAATTTCCTTAGCTTGCTTTTTTTTTCTGATACAACAAGTTTATCAATAAATATAATATATTAGAGCAGGTGTCGTCTTTAAGGGTTATATGGAAGCGTGTAATGAATGATAGTTTAAAAGTCTTTGTATTTGTGTTCTTAATGCTACCTGCTGTCCCTCATTGTTTTTCACTGTGTTTTGCAGGTATCCAAGAAGAAAATGTCATGCTGGTTTGGTTAAAAAGGGGGTGTGGTGGCACGGTGATGCAGTGGGTTGAACCAGGTCTTGCTCTATGGTGGGTCTGGGGTTCGAGTCCTGCTTGGGGTGCCTTGCGGCAGACTGGTGTCCTGTCCTGGGTGTGTCCCCTCCCACTCCAGCCTTACACCCTCTGTTGCCAGGTTAGGTTTTGACTCCCTGCGTCCCTGTATGGGACAAGTGGTTCAGACAGTGTGTGTGTGTGTTTGGTTAAGAATATTTCTAATTGCAAGATGAATAAAATAGGCAATCTATACCTGCCCCTTTGTCCACTGAGTGACCCCCAGCCTTCTATAGGTATGAGGACCATACGTGCCATGCCTGGATGAGCCAGTAAAATATTAACCACAGCGTAATATCAGCCTCACATATGGATACGTGCTTGTCAGACTGCAGTGTGTGTGTTCAGGGAGTCAGCCTTACTGTTTGTCTCACCATCATACTTTTGTTTTGACAGCATACCTGAAG
Source organism: Scleropages formosus (assembly GCF_900964775.1). Lineage (NCBI taxonomy): Eukaryota > Metazoa > Chordata > Actinopteri > Osteoglossiformes > Osteoglossidae > Scleropages > Scleropages formosus. The sequence goes on along the minus strand of NC_041808.1, from coordinate 22,298,843 downwards.
GACAGAGTGTCCATTAGGCCATGGAACACATGGAATCACAAGATTTGTGTCATAGATCTTATTATCTGCCCCTATTTCAGCATTGTTATTGTGTTTTAAAAAGATCATTAATGAGTTTAATAACACCGTGTAGGAGCCGCACTTGAATGAAATTAAATTAACGTTTCATTGTGTTCGGTATGTAGCCCCCTGTATATATGTATGCCTCTTAAAACTCCTTCTATTTGCATCACCCGTTCTGCACACACACGCCTCTTATCCTCATTTTACACGGGTGTCGCTTTGAAATTCACGAAGCCTCGTTTTACCAAACTTTGACTATTTGTGTTTGCTCACGAAGAGAAATAAATGACGACTCTCTCTTAGTAATTCCACATCCTGCGTGGCTGACGCCGTTCTTTTCCCTGCACGTCCAACCGTGCGCTCCTGCTTCTGGAATTCTGACTTCCGGACCTTGACCGCTGTGAACCTGGGCTTCGCGAGCCAGCTGAATCCAGCGACTACCGCTTTTTCTGCCCTGCTATTCGCACTTTGTTGTCAAGTGCAGTAAATCACTTTCTCATTCTTGGTCTGATGCCCTTTGTCCTTGAGCAAACTACTGTCCGTGCTCCACCTCTCTCTCTCCCTGTCTCGCTCGCTTGCTCGATCCTCCTGCCATTGTTAACCAGCCGTTTCCCTCTATGAGGTGCGGAACGGGGGGGCGACGTGAGCGTCTGGACCGCGGGCACATTGGGCCACAGGTGCCTTTGTGGTCCAAGTGAAGAAGACGTGCTAAGAGATGGTTGAGATCAGACTGTGCGAGGGGTCCTTTGGTTGTACCCTTCGGCAACGTACCCTTCAAGCTGAACTCCTCCGCGCACGTACAGTGATCGTACGCACAGTACACTCGCGGTTTTGAACAAACATCCACATCAGATCAGATAAACGCTGAGGTCACAGTAGCACGGTTCCTCTGAAACGCGTGACGTGTAATTCAGCTCCACCGTCTCTGAAAAAGCGGTCTGTAACTAGGTTACTTTTAGGCCCGTATAAATCGTACGTATTCATGTTTCTATTTCACGTATTCGCTTCTTTTATTATTCCTTATTTAGCTGGTGCCTTTGTTAAAACTTACAAACCAAACTTTAAAATCTAGGTTTGTGCAATTCTTGTTTTATATTCTATTAAAGAATTTTTGTAGCCCATACTCTTCTTTTCTCGAAACGCATACAAAGGCATTCTGTCGTTTCTAAGGAAATCTTAAGAATAATGTCTTTGACAGCTCCTAATGCCTTTTGCTTTGGGGTAATGATTATAAAATAATTGTGGAGCTCTCGGTATGACTGCCCTTTTTAAAGGAAATCAAGTCTCACTGACCTTGGAGTGTTTCAAAGTTTGCAGAAATTCAGGCAGAGTTTGTAGAAACCGTCTCCACCTCAGTGACTCAGAAAGCCTGCTCTTAATACGGTAGATGTGGACACCAGTCATTCAGCAAATCTCAACAGAATGCCTTCACTTAGCTAGACCACTTAATATCACACACACACACACACACACACACACACACACAGATACTAGACTAAGTGAGAGCGAACCTTTGTGGACCAGAACCTCTTCTGTTTTGAACTGATCTGCACCCAAACCGAGAGGATGTTGCTCTTTGGTCAGTCTCGCCAGGCTCAAACTACACATATTTTTTCCAGATGGCGGCATCTTGTCGAGATCACACACCACCGGTTCGCTACCGTCCCCATTACGATCGTCATATTATCGTATATGTCGTACATGCCATATGATCCTCGAAAATTTCGCCAGTCCTGCCTAGAAGAAGAAGCCATCGCCAAAATACAATTTTGTCCAATATACGATGATTTATTCAAATTAGTGTGCACTTGGCTGTTGTTTAAAAGCACAAGGCATTAGAAGACTGCTAGAGAACATCTGGTTCTCTCCTGTGCTGAGCACACTGGAAAAGGGTTACTGAAGCATTATTCTCGCGCACTTCATCGCTTAGGGACGGTTTTGACTGCGTAGCGTGATAATCATTTTCACACCTGGCTTTCTCTTTCTTCGGTTTCCCTCTCGGATATCCTCTTCTCACACCCCGCTCGCGCGTGTTTTGCTGAGCGTGTCTGCCGGCTCGTTGTGTCTAATAGGAGCGGGCACCTGGGAGCTACTTTGCTGTGGTCTGCGGTATGTTGGCTGTCACACAACACATGCTTCCTGTTTAGAATTCCAGGGGAAGATCACGGAGACCTGGGGCCTGGGAACGAGGGGCTCTCTGGGTCTGGCGCCAGGGAGCGATGCCGTCTGTGGGCAGAAAGGGACACCGTGTGGCCCGTATCCAAGGCGACCCCGAGCTTCACATCAGCCCTTCCAAATATCACACGGTTAGGCAGCACGTATTCCGCTCTTGTGACACACCTGGGCCTCTGCTCTGGGGCCTATGGATCATTAAACCATCAGGTGGCTCGTTTTTCCACCTGAGGCTACCGCTTTGCACTCAGGTGAGCTCCCCGGTGCTCACTGTTGCGCATCTGCCCTCGTGGTAGGCTGCGCCCATTTAACATGCAGAGATGTTTTTCTTGGAATGGAAAAAACTAGCTGCACTGCAAGGGGGTGTGGTGGCACAGTGGGTTTGGCCAGGGCCTGCTCTCCGGAGGGGCTGAGGTTCGAGTCCCGCTTGGGGTGCCTTGCGATGGACTGGCGTCCCATCCTGGGCGTGTCCCCTCCTGGGCGTGTCCCCTCCGGCCTTGTGCCCTGTGTTGCCGGGTTAGGCTCCGGCTTGCCGCTACCTTGCTTGGGACAAGTGGCCCCAGGCTGTAGGTGGTTGCCCTGGTAGTATGGTTAAAATGAAAAAAAATTACACATTTGGTTCCTGAAACATTTACACCTTACTGCGTTGCTCTAAATAGCCCCTCACTAGTTTAATGATCAGCTTCTGTGCCCCCCCCCCCCCGAGTTCTTTCACAAGTCACAATGTCATGTTTTTGCTGCCCAGCGTGAGCTTCTCACCAGCAGTCCTTATGTTATTATGAAGCTGTGAAGCTGCCAGATCTGAAAGGAGGTCACGCTATCTTCCCGTTATCGTCGCGGCAAACATAAACAAGGAACGAGGCTGAACCGAAAGTGCGCCGGCAAGAACGCGCCTCGCTGCACGTCGCACTTCCTCGGGCTCACATCCCTTTCTCACGCTGACAGAGAGGCGACTGCTCGTTTTGTAACGCTGCCGGCCGAGCGTTGGTTCCCTTTCTGTCGCGATGTTGCTCACGTGGCTGTGAGAGCGATGTGCTGACGCTGCAAAGATGAGGAGGAAACATTCCGGTCCTGGGACCGGTTTCAAACATCGGCCCGTCGGCAGGAGCAAAGCTGCACGTTTCGGCCCCTTTCTCCGTGTTTACAACAAACGTGGCCTTAGAAGGGAGCCGCAAAGAATCAGTTGTACTTTTGTCACTGGCTGGACCAACTGGACGCAGTCGCTGGCGCGCCGGACCTTGGTGGGGAGTTCCAATGGGATGCGCTCGACAATAGGCGAGTTGTTGTGACGAAGCCCACCAGGCTGCGAGGGACAGAGACTCGGACTCATCCCGCCGTCGCTGCGGGCTGAATTGTCCTATAAAGACTGGAGCGCAATCATTACAGCACAAAGGATGGCTTTGCAGAGATTGGAGGGAGTCTAATCCTAGGGATCTGAGATTCTCAGAGATGGGGCTTTAGAGGTGCACAACCATTCAGCTGATGCTGTAAGAGGCACTGTTAGGCTTGGACCTGAGCAAGGCTGGAGAAACCTTCGGTCATGTAGCACACACATATTCAGATAGGGGAAAAAAAAAGCTTTAGAGAAGTCGGAGTAACAAAAGGCAGGAAAAGCCAGGTAACTTCAGAATGACCCAATGCGTGTATATGATGGAGACGCCTGTAAATCCGACAAACACGGCTGCGGGATTCCTCCAGCTCACATTTTGCACTCACTACCAGTTTACAGCTCAATAGTACATGGGTGTATGAATGTCTACTGTACTATATACTACGGGTGTATATTTGTCCTTTCCTATTACCATGCTTTGGCAGTAGAATGAGGATGGAGTTTTAACTTAACAGTAGATCGGTTTCCAAGGAAGAAGTGTGTTTGTGTTATACTGCCCTAGGCCAGGAATGTGCCTTAGACATTATCAGGAAGCCCCAGGACACTGATTTCTCAGGAGGGACAGTACTACTGACCTGTGGACAGTAAAGTCAGGATGAAATGTCAGAAAACAGGCAGCGGCTTCTCAGATATGCGTGTCGTTCCAGTCCTGGAGTGGCGGGTCTGAGAAAGCTGGAATTTACATGCATTTATACATTGTTAAAATCGCGACCCCGCTTGGGACAAGCAGTTTCGGACAATCTGTGTGTGTGTGTGTGTGTGTGTGTGTGTAAAATTGCGATGGACAGCGGTCCTATTCAGGGTGTACCCCCCTCAGCCTTGTGCCCTAGATCAGTGACTTTTTCGTGAGCATTTGACAAGAACATGTTAGTCATTGTCTGTGGGAAGAAAACGCCCTGCTATGTATTTACTGAGCAATTAGAAAAATCCTTGCTGTATTAGCTTCAGTCTTCTTTAGTGCCCTTGATATTTGGATAGGTGCTATAAAACTGCTCCCAGCTATATCTGCAGGACTTGATCATTGGCTACACGCCAACCAGACTGCTACGCTCTTCCACATCTGCCCGCTTGGTGGTCCCACATACGAAAGGTAAAGCAAGGAGGTTCTCGGTTCTGGCTCCGTTGCGGTGGACCAACCTCCCCCCTCACTCAGAACTGCTGAATCTTTGTCCATATTTAGGGTCTTAAAACTCACCTCTTCCAGACTCACTTTGCACATGATCTCTTAGGTTCATCTAAGGTATAAATGTTCATGCACCATAGCTTTAGGATCATGCCCAGATCAATCCTTTACACAGCTACTCCTCTAATGTTTATATGTATCTCCAAAAAAAAAAAATGAATAGGAAAGTGATTAGGAATCATTGATATTCTGGTAAAGTTTTATGTAGCTACATCGGTGCATACGGTGAAAATAACAAACTAACTTTACTTAAGAATCACACATCTGCAGCTATGTCTCCTTTCTTCCAATCTCACACACGCACCGCCTGAAGCCGCTTGTCCTGCAGCGAACCGGAGCCTAGCCGGGCAACCCAGAGCGCAACACTGTGGGGGACACACCCAGGACGGGACGCCAGTCCGCCACAGAGCACTCCAACCAGGACTCGAACCCCAGACACACCACAGAGCAGGCCCCGGCCAAACCCGCTGCACCACCACACCCCCCGTCTCCTAATATAATGCACAAATTGTATTTTCTATGAGATGTACATCGCTTTGCAGTCTGCTAAAAGAAGAAATGTAAATATAAGGTAGTGGCCCTGCTAAGCACTACAGTATTTATTCTGCATCCGAGGATTTATTTTGACAAAAATCAGCACAGTGCAGCAAAATGGTCTAAAGGTGGGATATGTCTCCATCTAGTGGTGATACCTATAATCTACACCACACTGCGGCGTCCTAACTTTTTTTTTTTTTTTTTTTTTTTCCTCTTAAGCACCAAGGGCCACAGCCCTCATTATGAACTGGTTCAAGGTCCAAAACAAGAATAAAAATAACAAAACGTCCAAAATGAGAAAAAAAAAGTTTTTTCTTTTATTTTATAATGCAATAATATTAAATACATTAACTGCTTTAACTAGATATAATATTGTCATCCTATCATTTATCTGACGTATTGATGGATGCAGGACGCTGTTAGAGCCCAGTAATGCTCACAGCGCCTCGGCTTTTGGGGTGCAGAAAGTATTCAGAACCCTCTGATTTTTCCATACTTTATTCTGTTGTACTCCTCCGTGAACCGCCACCTTATCGTGGTGGAGGGGTTTGAGTGCCTGAATGAGTCCAGGAGCTATGTTGTCTGGGGCTACATGCCCCTGGTAGGGTCTCCCATGGCAGACAGGTCCTGGATGACAGACAAGACAAAGCGCGGTTCAAAAACCCCTTATGATGAAAAAATCAAGGCGTCCGTTTACCCCGCCCGGTATGGGGTCACCGGGGCCCCACCCTGGAGCCAGGCCTGGGGGGGGGCTCGCATGCGAGCGCCTGGTGGCCAGGTCTATGCCCATGGGGCCTGGCCGGGCTCAGCCCGAAGCCATGACGTGGAGTCGCTCTTCGGTGGGCTCACCACCTGCCGGAGAGACCGTAAGGGGCCGGTGCATTGTGATTTGGGCGGTGGTCGGGGCCGAGTGCCAACCCAAACCTTTGGCGCCAACTCTGGTTTTTGGGACTTGGAATGTCACCTCACTGGCGGGGAAGGAGCCTGAGCTGGTGCGGGAAGTTGAGAGATACCGTCTAGATATAGTCGGGCTCACTTCCACTCACAGCTTGGGTTCTGGAACCACTCTACTCGATCGAGGGTGGACTCTCCACTATTCTGGCGTTGCCCAAGGTGAGAGGCGGCGGGCTGGTGTGGGCTTATTAATAGCCCCCCAGTTCAGCCGCCATGTGTTGGAGTCTACCCCGGTGAATGAGAGGGTCATCTCCCTACACCTTCGGGTCAGGGAACGGTCTCTCACTGTCGTTTGTGCTTATGCGCCTAGCGGCAGTGTAGAGTACCCGGCCTTTTTAGAGTCCCTGGGGGGCGTGCTGGAAAGCGCTCCCACTGGGGACTCTGTCGTTCTACTGGGGGACTTTAACGCCCACGTGGGCAGCGACAGTGATACCTGGAGGGGCGTGATTGGGAGGAACGGCCTCCCTGATCTGAACCCGAGCGGTGAGTTGTTATTGGATTTCTGTGCTAGTCACGGTTTGTCCATAACGAACACCATGTTCATGCATAAGGGTGTCCACCAGTGCACTTGGCACCAGGACACCCTAGGTCGGAGGTCGATGATCGACTTTGTAGTCGTTTCTTCTGACCTTCGGCCATATGTCTTGGACACTCGGGTGAAGAGAGGGGCTGAGCTGTCAACTGATCACCACCTGGTGGTGAATTGGATTCGATGGCGGGGGAAAAAGCTGGACAGACCTGGCAGGCCCAAACGTATAGTGAGGGTCTGTTGGGAACGTTTGGCGGAGGCCCCTGTCAGAGAGGTCTTCAACTCCCACCTCCGACAGAGTTTCAACCAGGTCCCGAGGGAGGTGGGGGACATTGAGTCTGAATGGACTATGTTCCACTCCTCCATTGTCGGTGCGGCGGTTCGGAGCTGCGGCCATAAGGTCTCCGGTGCCTGTCGCGGCGGCAATCCCCGAACACGGTGGTGGACACCGGAAGTAAGGGATGCCGTCAAGCTGAAGAAGGAGTTCTATTGGGCCTGGCTGGCTCATGGGACTCCTGAAGCAGCTGACAGGTACCGACGGGCCAAACGGAGCGCGGCTCTGGCAGTCGCCGCGGCAAAAACTCGGGCTTGGGAGGAGTTCGGTGAGGCCATGGAGGAAGACTTTCGGTCGGCCTCAAAGAGATTCTGGCAAACCGTCCGGCGACTCAGAGGGGGGAAGCGGTGTTCCACGAACACTGTTTACAGTGGAAGTGGTGCGCTGCTGACCTCAGCTGAGGATGTTCTCGGGCGGTGGAAGGAGTACTTTGAGGATCTCCTCAATCCCTCCGACACGCCTTCCGTAGAGGAAGCTGAGGCTGGGGACTCGGAGGGGGACTCGTCCATTACCCTGGCTGAAGTTGCTGAGGTAGTCAAAAAACTCCTCGGTGGCAAGGCTCCGGGGGTGGATGAGATCCGCCCCGAGTTTCTCAAGTCTCTGGATGTTGTGGGGCTGTCTTGGCTGACACGCCTCTGCAGCATCGCGTGGAGTTCGGGAACGGTGCCTCTGGACTGGCAGACCGGGGTGGTGGTCCCTCTTTTTAAGAAGGGGGACCGGAGATTGTGTTCCAACTACAGGGGGATCACACTCCTTAGCCTCCCTGGGAAAGTCTATGCCAGGGTACTGGAAAGGAGAATCCGACCGATAGTCGAACCTCGGATTCAGGAGGAGCAATGCGGTTTTCGCCCTGGCCGTGGAACACTGGACCAGCTCTATACCCTCACTAGGGTGTTGGAGGGTTCGTGGGAGTTTGCCCAACCAGTCCATATGTGTTTTGTGGACCTGGAGAAGGCATTCGACCGTGTCCCTCGTGGCATCCTGTGGGGGGTGCTTCGGGATTATGGGGTTCGGGGCTCGTTGCTACGGGCTGTTCGTTCCCTGTATGACCGGAGCAGGAGCTTGGTTCGCATTGCCGGCAGTAAGTCAGACCTGTTCCCGGTGCATGTTGGACTCCGCCAGGGCTGCCCTTTGTCACCGATTCTGTTCATTATTTTTATGGACAGAATTTCTAGGCGCAGTCAGGGAACGGAGGGTGTCTGTTTTGGTGGCCGCGAGATCTCGTCTCTGCTTTTTGCGGACGATGTGGTCCTGTTGGCTTCATCAAGTCAAGACTTGCAGCGTGCACTGGGGAGGTTTGCAGCCGAGTGCGAAGCGGCGGGGATGAGAATCAGCACCTCCAAATCCGAGGCCATGGTTCTCAGTCGGAAAAAGGTGGATTGCTCCCTCCGGGTTAGGGGGGAGTTGCTCCCTCAAGTGGAGGAGTTAAGTATCTTGGGGTCTTGTTCACGAGTGAGGGAAAAATGGAGCGGCAGGTCGACAGACGGATCGGTGCGGCGTCCGCAGTAATGCGGTCATTGTACCGGTCTGTTGTGGTGAAGAGGGAGCTGAGTCGTAAGGCGAAGCTCTCAATTTACCGGTCGATCTACGTTCCTACCCTCACCTATGGTCATGAACTCTGGATCATGACCGAAAGAATGAGATCGCGGATACAAGCGGCAGAAATGAGTTTCCTCCGCAGAGTGGCTGGGCGCACCCTTAGGGATAGGGTGAGGAGCTCAGTCACCCGGGAGGAGCTCGGAGTAGAGCCGCTGCTCCTCCGCATCGAGAGGAGCCAGTTGAGGTGGCTCGGGCACCTGTTCCGGATGCCTCCTGGACGCCTCCCTGGGGAGGTGCTCCGGGCTTGTCCCACTGGGAGGAGGCCTCGGGGCAGACCCAGGACACGTTGGAGAGACTATGTCTCCCGGCTGGCCTGGGAACGCCTTGGGGTTCCCCCAGAGGAACTGGAGGAGGTGTGCGGGGAGAGGGAGGTCTGGAGTACTCTGCTCGGACTGCTGCCCCCGCGACCCGGCCCCGGATAAAAGCGGAGGAAGATGGATGGATGGATGGATATTCTGTTGTAAATTTCAAAATAGACTGAAATGATTCTTTTTGCCTTCAATCAACAACACACGCAGGCTGAAGTGGGGTCGCGGCGAGCCGGAGCCTAACCCAGCAAGACAGGGCGTAAGGCTGGAGGGAGAGGAGACACACCCAGGATGGGATGCCAGTCTGTCACAAGGCACCCCAAGCTGGACTCAAACCCCAGACCCGCCGGACTACTACTGAAGGTTTGGGCTGTTGTGTCTCACCTCAGCAAGGCCATCCTGGGCGTGTGAGAAAGCAGAACACAAATATCATGCTTTGGTAGCAGTGTGTGAGACATATATGATTCAGAGTGGAAGGCTAACATCTGGGAGGAAGAACAACTAGCATGCTGAACCCAAGCCCCCATGTTTTGTCATTGTCTGACTCCAAAAAAACAGGTTTTTCAACCGTGAACACCTGAATCAAACAAGAAGGACAAGTTCCGAATGAATACCTCTCCTGGTTTTCTGGCTGAAAGAACAGGACATTTGATAATTCCTGTACCAAGAGAAACAACTGAAATATATGGCACGGACCCTATTTATTCCTTTATTTTGTGAGATGTAATAAGCACTTCTTTGGTTACATTTTAAATCCAGAATGAAAATTCACAATGAAATTTGTATACTGTAATTGCCAAACAACATGCCAAGGTAGACATGAAATAAATTTAATGATGGGTAGACATTCCTAAGGTTTAAATACTGAAGGGCGTTGCTAAAAAAAAAAAAAAAAAAAAAAAAAAAAAAAACTTGTCAAAAACATGATTTGTGGTGACATAAGGATCACACCCACATCCCCTAAAGAGGTACATAACCTCTATGGTTTTGCAAAGTACGTATTGAGCTGTGCATGAACTTGCAAAAACTTGAGGGTATGGTAAATCTGTACTAATCAAAAAATAAAACATCCGATTAGTAACATTATTATTTTATTTCACAGTTTGACAACTCCTACGTATGGAGTCATTTTCAGTCTCTGAAAATCAGTTAACACTTATTCTGAATGTTGTAAAGTAGCTCCATTTCCAACAGTAATACAGCTGATGAAAAAGTATATCTCTGATAAATTAAGGAGTAAAAAATACAAAACCAACAAGGCAATATGATTCTTAAAGTTTTTCGAAAAACATCAAAATTTCGAAGAAAACACATTACTTACACTAGAGGCAGCTGCACTCAGGCACAAGAGTAATATTGTAAATTGGACATTTTTGTACCAAACTGCTGGTTCTTAAATACCTTTCCAGGAATATTTTACACATATATTTTTAAAGTGCTCACCTTTTAAATTCATTGTCGAGCCATTGCAATGGCCTACACTGGAGATGTATCAGGATTATTTGTCACCAACAATGGCTACTGGAAAGAAAACCTCCTCTATTAAGGGTTTCATGGTTATGATGCTGGGAACATGTACCAACAGCTGTGTCAAATGTTTACAGGAAGGCCACTTGCATTTGTGAGCCTTTGCCACCTATCCATCACAAATCCTTGATGAAACATCTTCAAAGTATGCCTTAAAATAAGATTTCACGTCCGTAACAAATTGTTCAAATTTTATTTTTTTGCAGACAGTTTGGAAATATAAGATTAGACTAAGCAACTAAGTTTCAGTTCACAGCTCAGATGAAAAGAAGGGAAAAAGCATACTGTGAAGGTCACATTGGCCTGGGTGAACAAATACAGCACAGAGGCATAAAGATGTTTTTTCTTTTTTTTTTTTAAAAAAAAAAAAAAAAAAAAAAAAGATTTAATCAAACATTGTACCTGTATGAACTTTGTTCAAATTACCAAAAAAAAAAAAAATCATACAGAAGTGCCTACACCAATTTCACCATTATTGCACAATCAATCCCTAAGTAAAAATAACCCACATGCTTCTGTTAGAAAAAAAAATTATACCTTATTTAATAATATTTGGTCCAAAAATACTACTGCTGTTCAAAATATACCTTTTAACCTGTGCAGCTGAAATAAAATACAGAGTTCTGTAATACTGTATGGACTGATGCTATCTTTGCAGGGGAGGAAAAAAAAAAAAAAAAAAGCATTGTTCATGAAACAGACCTTTGAATCAGCACTTAAAAAGCATTATGCTTACAGTGGACTGGGATCAATATGGATTTTTTTGATGAATCTGCAGTACGGCACTGACACATCAATGGCAAACCTACAGTGCAGATACAGGCACTGCAATGGAATCAACACACTCCATTGCGCTGGTTCACCACACACAGACAGCACAGTGGGAAATGCAAGCTGTGACTAAGTGAAATCACACACCCTAAACCCTTGGAAACAAAAGCCATTGTTGCAAATTAATCAATGAAAAGCACTCATTTTTGTACGAACCCTAAAGGTATCAACAGTTGATCACAGTATAGTTTTAACAGGAGAGCACCTCGTCAATGAAAATACACATTTTCTTTGATTTGGCATAGACCATGTTTAAGAAAAAGCTTGCTTAATCCAAGGCTGAGGTTTTTTGTTCTCATGGCAGTAAGTGAATACCCTTGAAGATCAGTCGAACCACATCAATGCTCTCCAGGGTAAACTGATGTTTGCGCAGGTTGGAAGAGGACTTCTGCAATGGGAAGCTCTTGGGTATGAGCTGGGATTTGCACAGAGCCCTGGCAAATTAACAGTAACTCCTCTGAAACTGCCACCATGAAGAAGAACTAGTAACTCACTCTGTGAAAAGGAACCATATATGTACCAACAGTCCAGAGTAAAAACTAACCACCTGCATTTAAAACGAAGTCTGCCTCACTGAAGTGGCGTTTGGCACTTCACCACTGGCAGGAGGGACTCTGGTTAAGTGGCAGCAGAAGTGGTCAGACAAAGGAAATGGAAATAGGTGGGGAGGAAGCAGAGGCGAAGAAGGTGAAACTGAGCGGAGATGCAAGAGAGATTCTTCCGGAAGGTCACGTGGAGCAAATGCGGACTCATCAGACCGTCTTCCTGGCTGTTAGCACTCGTACGATTGAGCCGACTCCTCCCGCAGTCAATGCCTGGAAACCAACCACGCCATTAATGTTGAACGCCTTCATTGTGTAAGAGATACTTGCACACAAAAACACCCTGCAGTTCACGAGTTTTCATTTTTAAAACCCCAAAACAGCCAGATATTATATTCTTGATGACAAAGCAACAGTTTCTGTGATGTAATTTGGACACGCAACCATTTAGGTTAAAAGTCCAGGTTCTCAGCCACTAAAGCTCCAGGGTGAACTTAAACTCCACCTGCGGACAGAGCTCAGTAATGAAAATGTTCACCTTTTCATGCCACTGCAGCAGCACCGCGCTGCTGTTCTCTGACGGCCTCTCAAATCCCTTGTAGATGTACTTCATGAGGAGGTCCACACCACTCTTGTCCAGCGACTGCACCGCCTTCTCAATGTCGCTGCTCTTGAAGGAGCTGAGCACCTTCAGCACGAGGCCCTCTGCTCGGTCCTGCCCAACACCACAGAGAAGTCCACACATCACAGGTCGCTGAGGGTTCGCCGCCAAGGCCACAGCCCCCCCCCCGATGAAACCTCAGTCTAGTGCCTTTCGATACAGTGCAAACTTTGAGAACACAGGACCGACCGCTTCGACTAATTCAGGTGCACTCGAGAAGAAACATTACCGATTACGTCAAACGCTGCGTACGGCTCTCACCTTGACGTTCTGGTTCTTTGTGTTTATTGGCGGGTTCTTGAGAACAGCTTGTAGGGCCTCCATCAAGTTCCCTGTTCAAGGAGGTTAAAGAAAACACTGCCACCTGGGCCACGTACTTGGAGCAGCACTTCATATTTACATTGATTTACTACGCTGCCGCTTCCTCTAGAGAAACGTGCAACGTTGAGCAACCTGGAGCGGTTTACCCCTTTTGGCTAGCTGGGCCATTTTACTGGAACAATTCAGGGTAAGTAGCTCCATCACAACCACGACAGCGGGAGGTGGGATTCCAATGCGCAACCTCTGAGTGAAGAGGCGACAGCTCTAACCGCTTCGCCCCCTGCTGGCGGGTAACGGTTTGTTCACGGCAACAGGGAAACGAGACGGAGGTGTTTCGGGTGCACAGGGAAACACTGGATGCGCAGTATAGCACAGCTGCCTGTTCTGTCACCATGTCCACACACTTTTCCCATGTTTGGTCACGAGGGAACAGACAGTGGTGGGGAGTTCAACCACACACACACACACACAGAGAGAGAGAGAGAAGAGAAGAGAAGAGAAGAGAAGAGAAGCCAAAAGGCGACAGGCTTTTTAGCAGTGTGACAGCAGCTAAGTGTGAGCCGTTGACAGTACCACATTCTATGACATGTCAGTAGAATAGTACAGGTTACTTTTTACAGCGATTGCTGCAATCATTGCACTGCGCTCCTCCCACCACACCCTACCGATGTGATGATTGATTTGAGCTCACAAGCAGGAAGTGTTTCTTTTCGCAGCGCAAAACGGCCAACTCGGCGAATGCAACAAATCTGTCCTGCAAAAAAGGTGACCATTAGGGCCCCAACACGAAAGCGGGTGAAAAGGATATTGTCGTATAAGAGCGTCCACTTCTGCCTCATCTGGTCCCATCTGGTTCTCGCCTCCATCCTCCTCGTCCACAAACTTGTTTTCGTCGTACTCGTCCACATCTACCTTCCTGAAACGGTCGGACACGGTGTTCTTTGACATCGTGTGGAAACAAACGGCCGCTTTTCTCCAACAACGGTACTACGGTGAAAAGTAACGTAACGGCGGCGGCGCCCAGGCCTCTCAATGGCTTTCAATGAGTCCCAGCTACTTCCTGCTTTCGGCTACTGCTCAGCGAGACGCACTTCCGCATTCCGGCGCCCCCCTCTGGTCGTTCAGGTAGCGTAGGCGCTGTGAACTGTCACGTCACTGCAAGTGTGCGCGGGCGCTCTCGCTCTCGCGCTCGCACTCGCACACAAAGACAGAACTATACTTAATTAGCATATTCCTCAACTGACATTCCCCAGTTTTTGGGAGGAAAGTGCTGTTGGTGATACCACAAAGAAGGGAAAGAGTTAAATGTTACAATATGAATATCACAGTTTGTGAGTTTTACTGTTAAAGACCTGCATTGTGGTCTTCAGTGTCTTCCTCTTTCAATTTCAGAAAAAAAAATTAATATACTCTGGAAATGTCTTAGTCCTCCACAGAAGTCTGATAAAATTTCTCGGACCACCAAAGACTATTTCAAATAAGATGAAAATTAGTTAACTGTTAAAGATGTTATATCATATTACATTACATTATATTATATTATGTATTGTAACTACCCGTGGTACTGCGTTTAGGCGGGAAGATGTGTTTGGTGTAAATAGTTGCATTGTGGGAAAAATGTAGGGGGTGCAGTGGCGCAGTGGGTTTGACCGGGTCCTGCTCTCCAGTGGGTCTGGGGTTCAAGTCCCACTTGGGGTGCCTTGCGGCGGACTGGCGTCCCTTCCTGGGTGTGTCCCCTACGCCCTGTGTTGCCGGGTTAGGTTCCGGCTCCCCGTGACCCTATATGGGACAAGCGGTTCAGAAAGTGTGTGTGTGTGTGTGTGTGTGGAAAAATGTGGAATGTAGGTGTACAACCAATGCGGGCACTTCTGGGGGAAATGATGGGGTGACCATGTTTGCCAATGTGTGAAAAGAGTGTCAGGGAGCGCTAAGCAGGGTGGGACTGCTGACTTAAGGCACAGGTCCTGGAAGAAAATGGGTCCTCAGACCGAAAACGTTTTTTTTTTTTTCCTCCGTGCCAGTGTTCGGTATAACGTTCAAGATAAACGCTGTCTCTGCGTCCTTCTTTACCCCATCTGAAGAACCATGAACTGTGGTCTACATGAAACTTAAAGCAGCATTTGTTGTTCCTGAGTTATCTGATGGAGAATTAGCTAAAGTTTCTAGGTGAAATTTTAATTATATTTCAGCTATATTTAAGAACAATTACTACTAAATATTTCTCAAAAAAAGTCTGGAATAAGTAAAAGGTTGTTACTTATAAAGTAGGGGGCCCACTACAGATGTGGATGGGGACACAGGCTGCAGAAGCTACGGGGAATATGAAAGAGCACCTGGACTTAGGATCCTTGAGCCAAATTGGCTAAAGATCTCCTTCCAGAGTACTGTTTCATACCTCACTTTCACAAAAAAGAATAAGTCCAATTGAGAAACAGATGTACTTATTGTTTAGGGCTATTATAGTGATACTTTACATATACATATAAATTGTATCTATATGTATGTATATATAATACAGAGATAAAGTATGTTCGTTCTTAAATGTTTTTGTCGGTCAACCAAGAAACTGAATATTACGCCAAACACTATCCAGACAGAATTTTATTTAGGTCCATGTGTGAAATTATTTGGATCAAACATCTTTCATAGGTAAAACATCTCTTAATGCTTCAACAGAGAGAGGCAAAGAAGGAAAAAAAAAAAAAAAAAAAAATTGCCATGTTCCGCATGACCACATATATGAATTATATGGGTTCACACTGAGAAAAGGATGGTGACATTAACAGGTTTTAAGCAAGGGACATGTAACAGCATGTCATGTATCACATATATGAATAGACCTTTAGGGCTGTATGCCTGTGGCTATAATTGCTGTTGGTGCTCATAAACATACTGGTTTTCCCCAGATTTCATTAACAGAGGAACTCCAGTAGATGTGGCATTGCTGTAAATAGTGCGGCACAACCAGCATTCTGTACTGAAGTAGACAGGTTTGAACGACTGCTAGAGGGCATGGCTTGTAAAATGAGCAGCTGGGTTCATAGGGGTTTGCCCCAGCCCCCTAACAGACTCGGGTGCCCAAACTGAATGCATAATAATCAAATGGGCTGTGCAGTGATTTGAGACACCTTTTCATGGAAAAACATGTATATGGTAGCAATTTCTTTTCTCAGCAGACAAGGTTTAGAATACATTTTAATTTATGCTCCATAATGGATAAGCATATCTAAAAATAATGACAAACACTGAAAAAATGAATGGGTGAACAATTCTTACAGTAACACTGAATTTGTACTGTCAAGGACTCCAGTGCAAGACTCACATTTTGTGGAAACATGCAGATATTGGAAGCTAAAGAAAGAGTAAATGAAGTCACACATGAAAAAGATATGAAGCATTTGTACTTTATTCAGTATAACTGAGATCAATGATGAATGTAATTAAGCTGAGAATGACAACTTGTCTTTACATATAAATAGGAATTAATACCAGTATTACTAAGTTATATTAGCATAAATAAATCATAATTAAAATGTTAAGTTTACACATCCAGCAGTCCTGAAAAAAGAAAAAAAAAAAACAAAAAAAACTTAGATGTAAACACTGCTGTTAGACAAGTACAGCAAAAACAGCCAACCATTCAGTAACAGCAAAAAGTGTATATCTTCATTCACTGCAATACGAAAAAAAATCTTCAGAAAATTCAGCTACATTTAGGTAACCATGCTTGACTAACCTGACAAAAATCTTAACACGGTAAAGAGGGAAGAGGACGAATGTCTTAGGAATAAGGATCAAATAAATTTAGAAACCCAACTGACTCTGCCAGGGAAAATCTTACAAGATATCTGTGGCACAATTTCATGCGAGGGGAAAGTTTCCCGTTATCCTTTGCCTTACAGGACATTATCCACAGAGCGTTTGTTCTGGCTGTGTTTGCATGTTGTAAAATTCCACTCTGCCCAGCTCTTGCTGGCTCTAGCTGAAGTGAGATTTCATCACTTGCATAACGTGGCACAGGCTCATACCACCGCCTGCAGACCCTGAACTTCCCCTGAACCTCCCCGATGGGGAGTGGCGCATGAGTCAGGTTTCAGGTTACATCCTGGCCAACCTCCTTCTCTGAGAATGAAAGGGAGCCTGAATAAAACTAGATATGGCAACACTAAGATATACAGTATTAAACATATAAAAACTTTAATGACTTTACCTTGACATAAACCTACATTAACATTTCAGCCAACACATCATCTGTAACAATAATGATGTAGTAGTCAGTTTTTGCACAGCCATGCACCAATTTTTCTTGATTCATGCCTGTGCCAAAGGTCTCTGTCACTGCGTGAGAAGAGCGCTCTATAAAAATAAATTGAACTGAATTACAAAAATCTATATTGTAATTTGAAGGGAAGCATGGTGGCACAGTGGGTTTGGCTAGGGCCTGTTCTCTGGTGGGTCTGGGGTTCAAGTCCTGCTTAGGATGCCTTGCAGCGGACTGGTGTCCCATCCTGGGCGTGTCCCCCCCCCCCATTCGGCCTTGCGCCCTGTGTTGCCGGGTTAGGCTCCGGCTCACCGCGACCCTGCTTGGGACAAGCGGTTTCAGACTCTCTCTGTGTGTGTGTGTGTGTGTGTGTGTGTGTGTGTGTGTGTGTGTGTTTTGTAATTTGGCAATACATTCCCTGTAGAGAGAAAAACATGGTAAAAGGTAAAGTGTGAGAAAAAGATTTTCAGGAATGGTTAGTTAAAATTAGAGAATACCTGGTCGATGACCTGTTTACATAGACAGCAATTAATTTTATACTTGATAATGTAGTCTAAACATATACATAAAGTAGTTTCACTAGTATTATGTTGAAGCACTGAATTTACTGCATCTATAAAATAAAATGTGACCTTGACATAAAAGTTGAAAAAACAATACTAGAACTACACTGACTATTTCTATGCCAAATTCGGTACCCAGAAGCTCATATTCCAGCCGGGAACACTTGGCAAACTGGAAACAATTAAGGTGTTTCCAAGGGCTGTAGATTAAGTATGAATCAAATTCATCTGAGAGTAGCATGTGTCATTCCATTTTATAAACAGTGTTCATTTGTAATTAATTGCATTGAGATAAAAAAGGACCCAGCACATGTACAGTGAACCTTATTAAAGTAGTAATAGAAACCAACAGTTTGGCTCATCATTCAGACTTTTTTTTTTGAATTAACCCATTCTTCCCTAAGCTTTGATGTCAGGGATGAAAACAGATTTAAGTAGAAACTATGTAAAAATGCATAGGCACTTGGCTCACATTATAAAAACGAACATGTACATTACACCATTAGACCTGGTGACATCTTTGTACCCAGATACCACACTGCACCGGCACTGTACATACCGTAGACAGGCTGTGTTTAATCTGAGAGCAGAGAGTGACCTCTCATTGTATCTTTTCAATGTGGATCTTATTTGCACTGTTGTCCCGTTTCATGAACTTCTTGTTTTGGATTTCGTTGAGTGACAATGAGACAGAGCATCTGGAGGGGTTCTCCTTACGGTGCATGATGCTCTCCTTTATGGCATCTTTGATCACCTGGAAGGCACAGAAAATGATCCATCTCAGTTTCACTCAAACAATGACATTAATGCCATTATCAGCCCTTCCCCCGACACTAGGTAACCTTTTCTATTTCCTAAGTCTCATTATGCTATGATAATGTACATGATAAACATTTAATTATGAAAGCAATTTAGCATTTTACCTAAATATACTGAGGGAAATTTTAACTGGGGCAGTTCAATGATCTTGTACATGGATGCAGCATCTGAGATCTTCTTATGACTTAAAACATCTTAAAATTAACCGTTTCAAGCGCCACTACCTGTCCTGTTGCTCCTTTATTAAAACACTGGAAATGGAAGTAGGGCTGCATACTCACCTCAATATTGTTGAGGGTGTTGAACTCCATAAGGTCATGCAGCTGTGTGAATGCTTGGTTGGAGTACTGGAAGTTGAAGGTGGAGTATGGAGTCTGTGGGTCATCAAATATATCGAAGTCTCCAAACTCTAGCTCTACATCGCTCTCTCGAGGGACTCCTTTAGAGAAAATAGGAGTAGTCCATGTTACAGATTTAAGTTCCATTACCTTTGTTCTTCACAAAGGAAATGTGACAAACTAAACACTGTTAGAAATGCTGATTGCTGTACTCCCACAAGTAATTATCTCCTGATTAATAACTGTCGGGGGGGAGGGGAGGTATTAAATTCCTTAGGGCACTGTGTATGTGAGCTGATGTGCTGCTGTCAGGGAGAGGGCAAATTCTTAAACTACCGTTTCATGACTCTGTGATTGCATTAATCAAGGGTACGGTTTCTTCCTGTAGAACTGCTGTATCACAAGTTGGACCTCATCCAGCTTACGAGTGAAAGGGGAACAATGGAAACAATAAACTTTGGAGGAAGGTAAAACAGGCTCCCAGAAATGCTTACTTAAAAGGAGAGAAACACCCAACGTCTAGTTTATACTGGCTGTTTTGGATTTTTACAGACAAAGCCGGAGTTGAAAGGAACAAGAGAAGCGTGGACTGGTTTAATTAGACAGTCCAGGAAATTGTGCAACTGAGTCAAAATATGGGGGTGTAAACTAAAATTGAAAATTAGGCTATTCCATTGTTAAATTATTATTTAAACAAACATGTACATGTTTATGAAGTACTTACGGGATCAGGGGAGAAGTGAGTCCGAAAGAGGTGAGTATTGAGACCTTTCAGAAATGTAGAGATCAGTTCCGAGTGAGAGGGGAAGGTCATTCCACCACATCGAAGTCAAAACCGAAAACTTTCATGCTTTTTGATTTTGGACCTTTTGTGCATGGGACCACCAAACTGACAGAGATAAAGAAGTGTAGCAGCCTGGTTGGGGGTAGTGAGTTATCAGGCCCTACAGATATCGGGAAGCAGATCCGTTGATTGTTTTGTAGGCTGTAATGAGAGTCTTGAATTTGATCTGGGCAGCTATAGGAAGCAAATGCAGAGAGACGAGGAGGGGAGATACGTGGGAATGGTTTGGCAGGTCAGACAACTTGTGCAGCAACATTTTGGATCAGCTAGAGAGGTCTGATGGCAGAGGCCAGAAGGCCAGACAGAAAAGAGTTGCAGTCGTACAGGCGGGATATCACCACGGCCTGAACTAGGAGTTGAGTACAGTTTGTTGTACGATAGGGATGGATCCTCTGGATGTTATGCCAGATGTATGTGCAGAACTGGGTTGTGGCTTTGAGTTGAGAGAAGGGCAGACTTCAGTCAATCATTACTCCCAGGCTCTTAGCTAATGAGGTAGGCAAAATGAGCGAGTTGTCTAGTTTAAATCGAGTTGTTGAGAGGAAGATGGACCTAGGAGCTGAAGCATCTCTGTTTTGGAAGGGTTGAGTTGTAGGTGGTGATCAGAATTCCAGGCAGAGACATCAGAGCCAGGTGGCGATATGCAAAAAAAATGTATGTAGCTCTGGGGGGGAAGGAGAGGACCAGCTAGGTACTGTTGGCATAGCAGTGGTAGGAGAATCCGTGGAAGGCGATGACAGGGCCAAGGGAAGATGTGTAGATTGAGAAGAGTAGAGGGTCCAGTACCGAGCCATGCAGAACAGCAGTTGAGAGAGGCTGAGGGGATGATTGGGAGCACCGTCAGACCACTTGGTAGGATTTACCTGATAGGTAGGACTCAAACCATTTCAGTGCAGCTCCTTTGATGCCAAGCTGTCCAAGAGAGGAGAGTAGAATCTGGTGGTTGACAGTATCAAAATACTGCAGACAAGTCAAGGAGAAGACCTGAGGAAAAGGAGGCCGCTCTATCTGACTGGAGAGGACTCGACACTGCCATGAGAGCTGTTTTGGTGAAATGTCCAACTTTAAATTCAGACTAGTACCAGTTGAGGAGATCATTCTGGGTGAAGAATACAGGTAGCTGACCAAAGGTTGTCTGTTCCAGAATTTCTGACAGAAAAGGAAGAGGGAGACTGGCCTGTAGTTCTGGACTGAGTCTGCATCTAAAGAAGGTATCTTTAACAGCGGTGAAAAGAGAGCATTTTGAGGGGGATGGGAAGTAACAAGAGGAGAGTGAGGGGTTAATCTTGGAGATGAGGGCCAAGTTCTGGGGAAATATCCTGGAGAAGAGGTGAAGGAATCAACTTGATCCCTTTACTACAGGGGATAGTATTGCTCACAGTGATAGCAGGGCATTAAGAAACTTGATAAGTAGGGTTAACTAGTTTCACGAGGAGGACATTTTACAAAGCTTACTAGTCAGTTGTTTTGGGTTACTTTTGAAGAACTTGCAGCATGTTGGTCTAGGCAGGGAAGAAAGTCTTACCTTTGCAACTGGTGCTTAATATCTCTTCATATCATTCTTAGAAAAAATATTAAACTATTGCACTAAGCCTCTTTTATACCTGGAATGTCTTATTTAGCTTTAAAAATAATTTGTCATTTCATGTAATTTATGCTGCTGAGATGTGCGCCGTTACCTGGAGCCTTAAAGTTACGGAAGTTAATGTTGGCCAACACAAAGTGGATGACTGTGGGACAGTTCCTGTCACCCTTCTTAGGCTTGAACACGTAGCACTCCTTGAGACCCTCCCGGTCGAACACCTTGGGGTCGATCTTGGGGAAGGGCAGTTTGTTCATTCGCGCCCACTTCTCTGCCAGCAGCAGTTCCTTAACACACAAAGCACACTGTCACAATACTGACAACACATACAATCCTAAAATTCCATTTCACGTGTTTCTGGCCAGAGAACTTTCCCTCAAGAGCCTCATGTTTGCTTCTGCAGATTTGCCTGGATTTGTTGTTTCTTGTGTCTGGTGGACAACCTTGTGCAGAAGAACTAATAAATGGTGCAGACACGGTTAATGGATGAAGTGCACTGATATCCCAATGATTGTCTGCGGACACAGACACCCCAGGGTGCAATGGCACACTATGTGAACATGAACGCTGTTGTGCAAGGAGGAAACGCACTGCTGAGCTCAGCTGCAGTCACTGCAAATTGATGGGTTACTATAGGTTCGAAATACACATTCACAAGAGCATGCCTCAACATAACTCACACACAGTGATTGTGGAAAGAGAGTTGGTTCACCTTGAACGGTGGGCTGGAGTCACTGGGGCGTGCGGAGAAGTCAAAGGAAATGATAAGGTCTACCCCTCTCTGAGGCCGCAGGATCAGTGGATATGGGAGGTTGAAGGTCAGACCACTGTCCACCACATGGATCTTTTTGCTTTTCACGTCCAGTGGTTCGTAAATACGATCAAACTCGTTTGGGTCTGCAGAGTCACCATAAACAGAATGAAAGCAGATGAAAACAGATGGACAACGGTGCAGCTGAAATTATTCAGAATCTCCCCTATCTTATTTGAAAGAACTGAACTAGAGAAACTGCATAAGCTCACAACTACTGAAAAAATATATTCAGTGGGTTAAGATCATGGTTCTGATTTGTATTAAATTGGTACTTTGTACTGAAAGCCCACTGCCCCTACTGCATGACTAAGCAATAGGCAATTATATAGCATAATAGCAACTGGCAAAATGTGGCATACTGTATCAAAATGTAACTAGTTGCTTTGACACAAGAAATTCTTTGTCCTATTGTCTTAATGTATGCAATTCTCAGTCCAGTGATTTTCCCCTTTTACAAAAAATCATGAGCCACATGAATGTTTTGTATTTATTTACATGTTCCATTAATGCTTGTGTAAACTGAAGGAGTCCAACGCACATTTGTGCTTAAAATTTCTCGTGTTTAAATTCTCTAATTTAATAAATATGGTCGCAGCTGTGAG
Organism: Scleropages formosus; assembly: GCF_900964775.1. Classification (NCBI taxonomy): domain Eukaryota; kingdom Metazoa; phylum Chordata; class Actinopteri; order Osteoglossiformes; family Osteoglossidae; genus Scleropages; species Scleropages formosus. Next base: position 22,276,069 of record NC_041808.1, on the reverse strand, counting down.
TGCTGCCCGATATGTGGTTTATTTTCAAGAACTTAAAAAAAAAAAAAAAAAAGTCAGTCTCATTTTGACTATCCAGCAAAGACACACTTGACTAACCACAGTCAAATGTGCAAGTGTCAGTGGCTAAAGTACAGGATGTGTCCGCACTCTGTTCTTGGCATCATGCTTCCAGTTTTGGGTGTGTTTACAGCTGTTGCAGTGGTCTTGTTTCTTCCTTCCATTCACACTAAGGTTTCATTCACCATTATCTCCCTTCTGCAGCGTCTGAAGGAAACCCTGATGTGGGCTCAGGAAGTTCACTGTTATACAGCACCACTTGTGTGTGACCACGCTGCCGTGTGTGCTCTGCTGGAGCCTCCACACTAACCTGTCACAGCATCCTCTTCCTCAACAGCTATAGAGCACAGGTGCTCAGGAAATGGGGAGAAGGGCAGCGAGCTGTTGAGGTTGAGGCCCAGCATGAAGTTGTGCACCTTGCCAGCACGGCCCTCACGGGTGTTGAAGAGGGTGGAGTCACCAACCCAGGAGGTGAACATGCGCTGCACCCAGCTGGCCTGGGCATGTCGCTGGTACTCGTCTTCCCCTTCTGGATTCTCTGAACCCGCTGTGGACGTGATGAGCAGATGTCTCACACAGACAGCTCACCATTTTTGCACTCAGTCCATCTACACAGTTTCACATCTGACCGAAAAAGTGCAGCCTGGTGTGCCTGGAATCGTTTGGATGGGTAACTGCCACGCATCCTGCATTCCTTGATGGGAACTGCAACTGCATGCAGCAAAGCAGGGTAGGGGCACCCGAGGAACATCCTTGTGGCGCTCACCTTGACGAGGCTCCTCGTCATTGTCTTGATTGTCCTCTCCCACGATGTGCTCAGGCCTTATCTGCTCTAAGAATGAAAGACAACGGGGAGGCTGTCAAAACCCAGTGTGCCATATCTAAACATCTCTTCAGCACTGGCAAAAATACACAAATGAGGACTTCCGCTGGGTTACATGAAAGACAGGAAGAGATTTCTCATTGCTACAGCAAAACACCAGACAGAGTTGAAAAGAGGATGTACTTACTGGTTGGTTATATATATATCAACACACATTTTCAAGGCCCTCCCAGGAAATGCAAGCTAAAGATAAACTGATAACTGCTCTAATGCGTGGGTGAGAACACTGCCTTTTCAAGGACTTTAAAATATATTAGTTTCACAGTTCTTAATTCCTACATTTAAACAATTACTGTGGGTCCTCAACTAACAGACAATTTGGACAGGCAGCCTAACTATTTTTCTGTAACTCCAAATTCATATGAACCAGTACACTCTAATCAAGAAAAAAAGCTCAGAAAAACGTCGTACCAAACGCTAACACTTCCATCCCTGAATCGAAAGGTACTGCTTGTTCAGTGCTGGGTCGGACGTCCGGTGTACTGCACCGAAAATAAAAATATATTCCAAAAACCACAAATAAATGTTTATGGGATGAATGAATCAGCAATTACAATGTGCAATGCTCCTCATCTCATTACTGACCACCAACTGTAAACACAGATGAAGTGAATTGCATGTGGCCGCACAATACCACACTGTTTCTATTAGGTCTGCATGTGTTTTGCTGCCAATTAATTGCAGGGCAAGGAAATGCAATATTTGTGTATTTTCAACACAACCTTGTTACAAACACACAAACTGGGGGGGGGGGGGAGAAAGAAACACTTGAAATGCACCTTCAGAAAAGCACTATTCAGATAATGCTGGGACAAAAGCAAACTATGGGCAGTAGTAACTTAGTAACAGAGCTGACTAAATAGCCATTATAAAATACGTTTAAACACAAGGAGCACTCAAATAGTTTTCCTTCTCAGTCAACAGTGCCTTAGCTTAGTGTACAGAGGACCGCTTGAATAGGCCTACCAGTCCTGTTAATGTCTGTCGCACCACTAAAGTAGTTTTTCCTGTTACTTTTTCCCCAGTGGACCGCTGCTAGACATTGGGGGACAACTACTGCAAGCAGTTCTTCATACCCCAATGATTTTTATTGCTTTTAGGCACTTTCCTTACCAAGTTCTTCCTCCATGGTACTTCCTCCAGCAGTATCTTTGATTCCTATTACCCGGTTGAATAGAATGGAGAAGGCACTCCCCCACACCCCTGCAAACACACACAGACAGTTTAGATACACAAGCCATGCAGTGGGAGTAAGTTTCAAAATTGAAATCGAATGCATATCAGTTAACGACTTAAATAGCATTCATTTACAAACCTACGTTTACATGTATTTTGCTATGGTGTATGTGACAGAGAATACTGACTCAGTATTTAACAAAACTGTTATAAATTAAATGGGATAAATATTTAACCTCAGGGATGATTAGCAAACAGGCACACTTGCTTTGCTCACCTTTTTTAAATAAGTGAGAGCACACACAGATAATTAACCGGAGTAAGCTTCAGATATGCTACATTCCTGACTTTAAATGAATAAATTACAGGCATAAAATGCATAATTCCATCATGTAGATCTGTGTGTATAAAGAGTACTTGTAAAAAAAACTCATTGCCATTAAAATAGGTGAACAACATTTTCCCACAACAACAGGTTCACCTATTTTTCACCAAACATAAAATTCTTCTGATACTTTCATGTCAAAAATCTAATTGAAAACCAAGCCCAAAATATGAGAACTGCTCTGAACACCTTAAGACCCACACATACAAAGTCACTTAAGGAAGGAAGCCTGTGATGGTCTGGCGGTTCTTCTCACCCATGAGGAAATGCAGGGGGTTCTCTTCGTATTGTTTTACTACGCTACCCATGAAGAACTTGCTTCCAAAGATTTCAGGTGGCATGAAAGTCCCGTATTTCGCCATGCCGATCTCATATGGACTGAACTCTACCCAGTCTGCCAGTCATGATGCAAAGAGAAGGCAATTAATACCCGTAATTCCCCCAACAGTTACACTTGATACCATACCACACTACGCTAGCTCACTTTGTGAGCATTTCCATATCTTTGATGTCCACCACATCACACTTTACTGTCGAGAAAATGGTTTGGTGAGCATAGCTGATGTCATGATGGCATAATACGAAATATAGATGACTCATTGTTTCCATTACATGTTAATGTTTTTACATAGAACACCACAGAGACACAGTAAGAATACAAAAAATTTCAAAAACAGTGTTGTGCACAGAATGATTGACACTATCACTTCCAAGCTATAACAGAAACTAGATATCAGAACTCTGAAACATGCAAACAGTTCTAATATTATTTAACTATAACTTATCAATGGAAACAAATTGAACCGGGTGGGTACAGAAAAAGGAAAAGACGTATTATTAGACAACTGAATCAACCATGTGATAGTGTGATGAAGAATTACGGTCTGTGTGTGTTTAAGTGTGTGTGAGAGAGAAACTATGCACAGAGCACCAAGCCTCAGATTTTCTTCCATGAAAAAAACAGCTCTACTAGGTCAAAATATAATATTTTATACACATTTCAAAACAAATTAACAGAATACAGCACAAGTAATTTCTTGTTTTCTTTTCAAGTAATTTGGTACTATTTTGAAGAAGCTGCTAAATTAAACTTAAATGTGTAAAACTACTTATGCATTTATATAGCTGGGTAAGTTAACTGCAGCAATTTAGGGTGAGCACCCTGCTCAAGGGTACTACAGTGGGATTCAAACCTGCAACCTTTCAGCTCCAAAAGCAGCTCTAACCACCACACTATCAGTTGTTTGCAGTATTTACCTGTTTGCACAATAGGTGAGTGAAAGGTATGCTGCGGTGACTGTCGGGTTTCTGTCACTGGTTTCTACCTTTGGGCACTGGGAGCCAAGCTAGAATAGCATTTCAATGAGTAAGCGGTCCTTCCCAGGCAAGAACCTGTCCCAGCCATGTAAACATCAGCAAACCCACAGGAAACAGCCCACCCACGGGTGCGTTCCTTTGAAGTACACCTCACCGATTACCTATTACGTTTACATTCCTGTTGCTAAGCTGGACACAACCTGAGTGGTGTCACATTTAATGACACACATTTAATGACTTTACAATATGTTGACCTCAGCCTTTGAAAGACTTTTACCACAGTTAACATCAGAGCATCCCTAAACTGAGACTAAAATGTTTTATCAGCAACTCGTATCATACTCCTGAATTAAAAAAATGGCTGAACTTATCTAATACAGCATACTGCGCAGTTTGGAATCTTAGGTTAAACAATCATTCAGTCAGAATGTAAATGAGACAAAGTCAATTATTATTTCGGAGTTTGTCAAGAATTTCCATATTTTCCAAATATGCAAATATACACAAATTTGCCCACAAATAGAAGACTATCTACACATCAGAGGAAAATCATAGAGATAAATGCAGCTAAATTCACTTCAGCACACACTTCAGTTGATGGGGAAAAGACATATTCTTTCACCTATCAAAGCAGAAAACAACCATGTGGATATAGACTATGGGCTGAGTTTTTTTTGGTCACTAAAACACTGAACTCAAGCATAATTTGTGAGCACCAGCCTTGATCCCCTGGGAGATGTTTCTTTAACCCCCGATTACTCTCTAACAGGCCCCTAACCACAAAGGGAACGTCACCGTGAAAGGGTCTGACTGCATTCCTGGACACAGAACCATCTACCCGTCAGCATAACAAGAGAGAAAGGAGAACAACACAGGGATGAGGTAGGAACAATAGAGCAAAGTCAACCCAGACAACAAGAGCATCCCTCCTACCAGCAAACATGAGCTCAGAGACATCAGGCTTCACGTGAAGACAGGTGAATAGCGGCATTGGACACTGTCCCTCATCCACCTTTTCCTGCATTTTGCTCAGCTTGAAGTGCATGCGCTTTATGAAGAAAGCAACATATGAAGGAATTTTTTTTTAAAAAGCCCATGGAAAAAATAAATCACAAGTACATCACAGCACTACTTAGTGTAGAGAATGTTTGGTGTAAGGATTAGTGTACAAATTAAGTTTGGAGAAAAAAATAAAATAAGTGAGGCTGACTAGGTAGGGAGCAGTGATGGGTGGGCTTGTGGTTCTTTTTAATTACCTACCCCATTGTACACAAATACAGTAACAACAAAAATACAGCAACTGTATAGAAGTCACGGACAGAAGAGTAAAAGCGTAACTATACTAACTTCAGGACATACACAGTGTTACCACTACATTTACATTTATTCATTTAGCAGATGCTTTTGTCCAAAGCAACATACATTTCAGCAAAAGTACAATTTATGCATTACATTAAGAGAAGGAGACATAGCTGCAGACATGAAAGTCTCAAGCAAACCTGGTTTGTTACCTACCACTTGCTGCACCGAGGTTCATCAATCGAGTAGGTGCATAAAACACAGGCTAGACAAATCCCGATACAATATTTTTTAAAAAAAATAAAAAAAAACAAGAAAATTGGTGGGAGGGTAAGATACACAAATAAGCAAGTACAATGCCAGAGTAGTGGCTGAATAAAGGTTGTATCTGGAGATATTTATGGAATTATAATGCATCTCTCCAATGAGCTGGAGAGATCTTGGGTGAAGTGGATCTGGAAAAGGTGAGTTTTCAGACTCTTCTTGAAAGGAGACAGAGTTTCTGCAGTTCTGAGTGAGAGGGGAAGGTCATTCCACCACAACGGACCCAGAACCGAGAACCTCCGAGCTTTACCTTTCATGCGCGGAAACCACCAAGCGAGCAGAAGTAGATGAACGAAGGGGCCTGGCTGGGGTGTAGCGGTTGATCAAGTCTTGTAAATAGCTGAGAGCAGTTCTATTGATGCATTTGTACACAGTAACCAGGGTTTTGAATTTGATACAGGCAGCTATAGGAAGCCAGTGCAGAGAGATGAGTAGAGAAGATACATGGGAGCGCTTTGGCAAATCAAACAACTCATGCAGCAGAACTTTGTAGAAGCTGCAGAGGTTTGATGGCATTAGCAGGAAGGCCACACAGGAGAGAGTTGTAGTAGTCCAGACGGGAAGTCACCATGGCCTGGACAAGTAGTTGGGTGGAGTCAGTAGTGAGGTAGGGACGGATCCTACGAATATTATGCAGGATGTATCTGCAGGACTGGGCTGTGGCTTCGATATGTCGAGAGAATGACAGACTCGCATCAATCATTACTCCAGGCTCTTGGCGAAGGAGCTAGGCGAAATGAGTGAGTTGTCTAGTTTGATCAACAGATCGTGACAGGAGGATAGGCCAGATAGGAGGTAAAGAAAAGCCCTCAGAACACAAAACCTCTTTTCACCCGTCAGGCTCTTAGTGTTAACCTTTATTATGTGTCTCCCTTGGTGACTGGCTGCACCAGGGCCTCATTATGCCATTAACAGGCTGCTCCCAGGTACATTTGCCAGGCTTCTGGACTGGGTGTGGCTAGGCTTCATCCTGCCACAGGGAGGTTTTAGCAATTGTTCACTTCTTTATTTCTGCATTACTCTGGGTTAATCTGACCCCTGACATGCTACACTGAATGGTGACAGCAGCTAAAGGTGTTCGCCCTGCAGTTTATCAAACAGCCGGGCAAGGCTGCTCTGAGTTGCCATGGCCAGATAGAGGACAATCATTTGCATTATGATTTAATGCTGACCAAGTGCACGCAAAAGCTATTTCTGAACCCAGGGCAATAAAGGAAAGAGAATTATTAACACCTTCAGTAGCCCTTTTCCCTACAGCACGACTAAATGGAGAATTACCAAGTACCATGTGCAAATGGCAGAGCATCATTTATAGAAGATGCAGCACCTGCATTTCACCTGCGTAATGTTCCTAAGAAAGGAAATCCTACGCAAGACATCGTTGCAGCCGACACACAGCTGAAAGGTTAGCGAGTGTGCTGTAATGCAAGAAGAAGAAGAAGAAGAAGAGGCATTTTGACTTTCCTGTCAAGTTCCCACTGAGATCAAATCAGACCAGTCACTTGGAAAGCATGTGGTTTAAGAGAAAAAGGGGCGAGTGTGAAAACGAAACAGTGACTAAACACATCCACCCATGTAGGAACTGTGAGGGCAAAGCATGCATACATGGCACAGGGCTACAAACTGGACTTATGACGATACGCGCTGAAGCAACACAATGCTAGACGGCATCAAATGCTAGATGGCACACGGTCACAGTTTAGGGATGGCAGGCAGCACTCACCCCGGGGATAAGGGTCTCCCCAATGAGCATGCCAAAAATATCGGTGAAGGTGACAGGCTGGCCAGCTGCCTTCTTTGTCCAGAGGGCTGTGATGTAGCGCTTGATGTTCTGGGGCATGAGGAAGCGTAGCGGGTTGCTGCTCACACTCTTCATCAGTTCCTGGTTGATCTCCCTGGGGCCCTTGGTAGGGAATTCGGGGTGGGAGTACAGCGTAGACATGTACCTGCAGTCCCACCGGGGAGAGTCAGGCAGCGCCCTTGATGGGAATGTGTACCCCGTATACCCACCCACAATCATCCACCTCCAATTGTCCCCCAGCCCGGAACAAGAGGCCCAGGGCAAGCCTAAGCAGGAATGTCACTTAAATCACATAAGTGCTCCCATTTAACTACTTCCACATACTTTTTGTTAAACGTTTGGCCTGTAAAAATGATAGCAGATTCACCAGCCAAACAAAATTCTCTTCTGTCTTTCAGCGGGATTGCCAAAATAGAAGTTACAATAGCAACCATTTATACAAATGTGGCCTAGATGCTCGACTGAGAATGCTAAAGAATGAAGCAAATGAGCTTTGGGGTTTTTTCACACCATACATTTATAGATAGATTGAAGTAACACATTGAAATAAACTGAAAGCAGCCTTAATGTGGTTTTCAAGATGAACATTTTCATGAAAATCATCTAGATAACACAGAGGGCTTTCACTTCAGCTTTTACACTACAGAACACAATTCTCTGACTGAGAACACGCAGAAGCTATGCGTAGGAGAACTATCCTAAATCAGTCATGAAAATATATGTCTCACTAGTGACGCCAAGCCTGGGTCACAGCTACTCCAGAAATTAATGACTACTAACATGTGGCAGCATACTCACCAGGTGGAGCCCGAAAGGCCAGCCACGTAGGTGGCACAGTCAAGAACCCCGGACTCGTACAGTGCCTTCATGACCCCTGAGAACCCCACCATGGCCCTGAACCCTCCCCCGGAGCCCACAATGGCAATCACTGGCACCTGTACAGAAAGGAAAGACACTGGCATTGTTACTGTATTTTTACACTAAATCCCCTGTGTTCATGTAACATGCTGCCAAGTCTTCACTTTCTTGATCCAGTGCACCAGTGTTCAGTGGCACTATCACAACAAATGTCACACCAAACATTCAGAAGAGGAGCACAGCGCATCTTATTTACACTCATCCACCGTTATTTGGTCTTCCCATATGGGGTTTTTCCGCTTACCCAGTCCAGAAGCGCCACTTATTGTTAATTGGGTCGGGTTTATCCTGTGTGTGACAATCGATTCGGTGTAATATACCGAGACCACATTTGGAAACTGGTCCAAGCAGTTGTTTGAAAGAGACTGAAATGCACTGCATTTTGAGGACCACATAATCATAAGAAATAGTGGAGCAATTTTGGTACTCCATTTTCCAATATTCTGCCCATTTTCAGGATAAAATTAGGACCAGGTAACGGGGATAAGTGTACTTATGTGGTTTATAATCACGTGAACAGGATCACCAATCTTCTACATTTTTGCAACGCACTGCATAGTAACAAAGGAAGAGCGTTGAACACTTTGTGGCCCACCTGTTGCAGGGAGGTGGGGAGGAAACGGCTCTTCTCCATTGCCAACAGCTTCTTGATGGCCAGCATGACCCTATCCCGGCGCACTTGCCGGAACAGCTTCTCTTTGTCACACAGTGCCATGCTGAAGCGCAGGTCTGTCGAAGAGCTGAGGATGGGTAATAGAACGTGTTGGCCACAAGCTTTAAAAAGAGCCTTCGGTCCCAGAACAGGACTTGTTGCTAACATTTGAATAAGATACCTATTTCAGCCTCGTGAAAGCCTATAACCTCCTTAAATTTCTTTGCACAATGTCTGTCAATCAAAATGATGCACAAAAAAAAAAAAAAGCCGTTTATAAGACTAGAAGGTCAGCTGGTTAGAGACAATACTGCACCTTGTGCCTTGAAAGGAAAGGCAAAGCTCCAGAGGACAGTTAAAGACAGCGATGAGGCCAGGGGTCTGAAACTCTTTTCATATCACAGGCCGAAAAGGATTCATAATGCCTACTCCGGGCTGTTTTTATACTTGTATTATTTGTATAACAGACGAGAAAATGGGAAAATCACTATTTATAGCCATTGTTCACTGGTGCTCCTATAGCGCTGTATACTGATTCAGTAATGTTCCTTTGTTAGCCGGTATGATTGAGCCTCCTGCATTACTCTTAATGAAAACTAAGCAGTTTTCACTTTTGAACGGGGAAATATAAAGCAATAAAGAGGTACTCACTATCACACCATGTAATCTTTGCAATTTATTTTTGTTGCTAGTTGCTTCCCCGACATCTGATCACTTTTTTTTTTTTAGTTTGGACAGCCATGACACAAAGTCTCAAGTCAGCAACTGAGCAATAGCAAGCTTCCAAATAACCACAATTTCTTTCAGAACGCTGTAATGTTGCACCTTTACCTTACAGTTGGCATTGCTAACAAGAGGGTCTGGGCACGGTACTGTAGAACCCCAAACTTTACTACGCCTTAACATGTCTCAAGGTGAAAACGTCATTATACTACTGGTCAGAGGTCAGTAATGACAACACAATTCTTCCCAAAGGTTACTACACTAGCACTCGTCCATAACCTGTACAACAGTAACCACAAATAGCATAAAACTTTGTAAAAACACATTAGAACCAGAGCAGCACTGCAACATGACCAGTGCATACATTCATAGTTCAGGGTTTATGAATTCACCTTTCTGAGATAAGATCCAGACTGTCGCAACCTTTCCAGGATAAGCAGTTAGCGAAAGTCAGTGAGAAAAGTGAGAGTGAAAATGAACAAGCTACACAAATGGGTAAATCATTATAAGCAGGTTAACACTAAGTCATTTTACATTTACATTTATTTATTTAGCAGATGCTTTTGTCCAGAGCGACTTCCAATGAACTCTATATAGTGTTATCAGCCCACACACCTTATTCACAAGGTGACAGATTTTGGAGAAAAGTAATCAGCTAAATTTAAGTGTGTGCAACTGTAAAATAAACAAACATAAACGAATGCTAGTGTAGTAACCACTGGGGGAACTGTGTTGTCATTACCAACCCATGTACAGTTCTGTGTGTTCTGAAGCTTTTGGCTGGCTTGTCCGTGCATTCTGTCAAGATTTACTGCAAAGATATGTCAAGGCGCAATGAAGTGTGCGTTCCTGGGGTCCCGTCTCCTGAGCTTGTAATTAATAACACTGCCGAAGACAGCAAGGCCCAGGTGGGTACACTAATCCTGCAGGTAAGGTATTGCTGGGCATTTGATGGTATGTCTGTTAAATAGATGGATACACTTAATATGCAACTTCCCATAAGCAAATTAATTTGATTGTAGTCATTAGTGGTAAGGGGGTGCGGTGGCACAGCGGGTTTGACCGGGTCCTGCTCTCTGGCACGTCTGGGGGTTCAAGTCCCGCTTGGCGTCCCATCCTGGGAGCGTCCCCTCCTCTCGAGCCTTACGCCCTGTGTTGCCAGGTCAGGTTCCAGTTCACCGCGACCCCACTTGAGACAAGCGGTTTCAGTCAATGTGTGTGTGTCATTAGTGGTGTTCCACATTACAGTATTTGGTCGCATCTAAATCACCAGCCAATCATCATGCAAGCATATCAAAAAGCTCATCTAGCTTGTGGGCCCTATGTCTGGAACCCCTGAACTAGATACCCACATAAACACCCCTCTGTGATATGAAGCAGCAACACTGGCCTTTCCCTGAAGACCTCACAAGAAATGCAGAGGATAAGAATAAACCATTTTCAATTCACTTGACAAGCAAATTGTCAAACCCTGCCCCCCTACCTTGAACCAAAGTGAGCCTGCACCACAGGCCATGAAAACCACATCAGCTTTGCTTCAAATGTTTGCTCTGTGTTTGATCTACACAAACCCATTTCCACAGGCAAGAAAAAACCTAAATCGTCAATATAATTTTTTTTTTTTTTTTTTTTGTATTTAGCTTAAATTCTTGTTGATGGTAACTCACAACGTCAGGATTTGTATAACATTTCAAGCTTTTGTAGATACAAGTTACATCTGCATTTATTCATTCAGCTGAATCTGAACAACTTACAATGTAAAGCTACTATCACAGCACGGTAATTTCCTCTGTATCAATTCAGTGTAAGTATCTTGATCAAGGATGCTACAGTGAGAACTGGGATTCAAACTAGGGTCTTTGGGGTCCACAGGCAACACATCTAACCACTGCACTAGCAACTACAAAGTAATGATCTTGTATGAAATACTGTCCCACTATAATAAAGTCCACACAAGATTGACATGTTACACATAATAAAGCAAGAATACTGAATCATTTGGCTGATGCTTTCCTCCAAAGCAGCTTAGACTTAACTTACAATGATTTACCCATTCATACAGCTGGGTATTATTTACTGAAGCAGTTTAGGGAATGGACCTTGCTTAATAGCAGGGTATGATGCTCTAACTACTATACTAGCTGCTGCCCCAGTCTAATCATTCTTAAACTATATAAAAGTACAACCGCAAACATTAACAGGAGTACGGCAAGACAGAATTTAGTGCACAGTGATACATACCATACCTCCAGGGACATGTTTAAGTACACCTTGGTTACCTACAAACACAAAAATACATTGGCTACAGCAGGAATTCTTCCAAAACAAGAGTGGAGGTTTTGTTATCCATATGCCACATACTATACAGCATTAACAGGAACAGACATGATGAGGATATAATTTGACAAACTACACAGACCAGGAAAAACATGAAGACTGCCACAAAAGTCTCACTTTAGCATGTAAAGCACATGGGAAATTGAAAAACTAATATTCACAACTATATGAACATTATTACTGAATATATTCACATTAACTTTCAAATGATGATAAAAATTAAAATTAATTATCGCTGATGATGTATGCAGGCCTAATAATATTTAATACATGTTTTATGCACTCTCTTACTTTGCCAATGAGGACTGACACTTGTTCTGGTTGCCCCACTTTGATTTTCGAAATGGCAAATGATACAGTTCCAAGTGTCTCGTCCATTACATAGTTGGCATCCATTAGTGTTATCTACATAGAGAAAAAAATAGAACAGAAAAAAAGAGGAGGACATGTCAAAGGTGCTTGCAGGTTTACGGTTTATGTAAATACAGTACAGCGTATGGGGTCTCGGCAACCCCCACCACGGCCGTGTATCAAGTGCAAAGTGATTCACCTCTAGCACGTTCTCCTGATTGGGGTCCAATATGAACTCGAAAGTTTCATTCCACACTGGATTTACATCGTTGTCAATGTGGCGCGTCCGTTTCCTGGTCTCAGGCACCGACGGAATGAACAGCTCCACGTAGGGGTCTGGAGTGTCCACTAAAAGTACACATACACACAGGCACACACGCACACAAAGAACATATATTTTCAAATGGAGAATATTCTCTTTTCACTTTACTCAGGCTACATTACCTCTTTAGTGCCTTCTTTTTTCCAGGTAACCATGACAGTTTATTATGAAAACATGAAATATCATGAAACTTTAAATCCAACTCAGGCACTAGTCTAGTTTTAATTTTAAATGTCAAACTTCATTAACATTTATCACGACCATGTACAAACAAACCACCTTACACTGGAATTCCATTAATACAATCCAACTGGTTATGCCTGTACATCTAAATTTATCCTTTCACTTTGACACTGGTGAAACACCTCATCTTGTTTCTTTACAAATAAGAAGTATACATTAAAACTAAGTTGTGCTTTACATGATAAAAAAAATTTCAGTGACTAAAGCTCTGCAATTAGTTAGCGCTACGAAGCAAAGAACAGTCAAAGGAACTGAATTCTTTTTTTGCCTCCCACCTTTGGCAATAAGAACACAATTACAGTGTGCTCCATGACACATGTGTTCCTCCTTGTATTGCACACAAAGCTAAGGGTGAATCATTTAGACTGCTACAAGCTAATGAACATCCATACTCTGAGAGAAAGAGCAGCAAATCTGGCTGACACACAGATTACTTGCAGGTGAGAGCTGTCTGAAGGGCACAGTCTGACTTTGACCTCTGGACCTACGTGAATGGCATGCTGTCTACAACATGAACCAAGGGCTCTGAACGATGATCTGATGCACAGAAAACACCACAAGTGACACCCAATTCTATACACACACACACTACAACTGCAATGGATCATCTGCTGAGTACTGGTCAGTACGAGTGGATGATTGTGTGAAAGCAGTAAAGCGCATGAAGAGGACTTACACAAATCTCCCAGTTTTCCTTTCGTGACATTCTCAGCCTTTACTACGGTCACTTTGAACTTGTGCGAGTACTGGTGCTCTACCTGCAAAATGCAAAAAGCAGTAGGTGGCATACTGGTTAGAGGTGCTGCCTTTGGATAAGAATCCAACCTCTGCACCTGCTGTACCCACCCTGAATTTATACAGCAAAATCTATTCAACATTCTAAATGGGTACATAACTGTAAAAAGCTTAAAACTGTAAGTTGCTCAAGTCAGATAAATATATAAAGTTAAATGTAGGTATTTCCTAAATACAACAGTATTTGATAGTGCTAGTGAGATACCAGCGAGTAGCTGTCTCACAGCACCTGGGTGGTGCGAAAGAACATGGGTTTGATCCCTGCTCAGTCTGTGCGGAGTCTGCACGTTCTCTCGATGTCTGCAGGGGTTTCTGCCGGGTGCTTCGGTTTCCTCCCACAGCCCAAAGACATGCTGTTCAGGTTCACCGATAGCGTGTGAGTGACAGAGAGTGTGTTCCACTGATCTATGGATGAGTGACCCAGTGTAAGTAGTGTATCTAGCAGTGTAACTCACCTTGGTGAATAAGGTGTGTGGGCTGATAACACTATATAATATCCATTGGACGTTGCTTTGGAGAAAAGTATCTGCTAAATAAATACATGTAAATGTAATGTAACTGAGTTACCAATCATGTCACACACCTCCTTTCTAACCCAAACCAGAGGACAATGTAAATGGAAAAAGGTATGATGACATGTCTCTCCACTGGCTTCCTGTAGCTGCTCATATCAAGAGCAATACTTTGGTTATGGAATAAAAGACCATTAATGGATCTGCCTCCTGATAGGTGCAGGAACTGATCAATCACTTCATGCCAACCAGACTGTTGTGCTTCTCCACCTCTAGCAACTCGATGGCCCGAAAGCCTGACTGTTCTTAGTTTTGGCTTCACTGTAGTGGAATGAGCTCCATCTCTTATGCAGAATATTCGAGAAGCATCTTGAAACATCTCTTTAGGACTACTTCTCTCATAATCTCCTATCTGCTCCTAAACTTTCAGTCCATTATTTTAAAAAGACTCCCTGTCAATTCTATATGCGATTATTCAAGTAACGTGCACCGGCAAAAACAATTCTGTTCGACTAAGTGACCGTACTTTGGGAGTCATGGATCAATGTCTGTGCCTCTCCACCTGCTGGTGAAATGCAGGCAGAAATGCAGAAAAGTTTACTCCGACTTGTATGTCATTTTTTCTAAGTCACATTTCTTCGAGAAATAAATATAAACAGAGCAGTGAGTGTGCAGCCTGCTTTAGCAAACTAAACTGTCTCACATAACAACTGCGAAGATCTCAAAGACCTGATAAGTTCTAGCGTTCTTGCATGACCACCATATATGCAAAGATGACTGCTGTAACTTTTAGCTCAGTTTGATCATTGGCTCTGTTAGCACAGTACGTCTGTGGTAAAGAAATGTTGACAAGTTTCCAGTTTCTCTATTTTGTGCATAGCTGTGCAACTCTGGCACAGACAAACCACCTACTTTCTCTCTGTGTGTGTGTGTGTGTGTGTGTGTGTGTGTGTGTGTGTGTGTGTGCATAGCTACAAAAGAGTAATGACTGTATAGAGTATAAACCAGTGTGTGCCTGTACATGAATATCCATACTGCATAGATCTGTAATACACTTGAAACACACATACCCACAAATACAGAGACACGAAAAGTGTGGATGCACAGTTTTGCTCTGCTACTGTACACTGCTGCTAACAGGAAAGTCAGTAATTTGTTTATTAAAGCTTACGTATTGCAACATTATCTTCATTTCCCTAAGCGTCCTTCTACCCATATCATCCAGCTGAAGGGCAGCACAGAAAAAGGCAGGAAGCTGGAGGGTTTTTCAAATGCAAAGCAATAATGGGAAATGTGATCTGGTCTAGGAGAAACACAATGGGTGTTCTCTGGTCAGGTTCTCAGAAAGAACCTGAGCTGGGATGACTGGAAATGAGTCTGCCTGTGAAGCTGGGACAAGTAATGCCTCCCTGTCTATCAACACAGCAAGTTCTGGAGCTTTCAGAACCTCTTTGCCCTAAATGATGGCAGCTGAATAAAAAACACCAGGATGGTCTGAAAATCTTCCAGAATCCAAACTACACCGAATACTTCATATGTTTATGTTCAGTGGCGGGGGAAGGGCCAGCTGGTGAGACACTGGTTAACACTACTGCCTTTTGACCAAAAAGGAGCCAGGTTTGATTCCTGCCTCCTGCTGTAGTACCCTTGAGCAAAGCACGTATCCCAAATTGGTTCAGTTAAAAGTGACCCTGCTGCGACAATGAGTAAATCACTGAAAGTACTTTAACGTTGTAGGTTGCTTTGGAGAAAAGCAACAACTAAATCAATACATGTTAAGTGCAGACAACTGTGGAAGCTTTGAACAATTAGAAAAGGAGCAAGAGCACTGCAAAGTCCACCGGGCAAAAATGCCAGCAATGAAAGGACTTTAGAAGAAAGGTCAGCCCCTCGAGTTTGGACTTCTTGACATTCAGATACAGTTTGAAATTAAGTGATTACTGACACCTCTATTAGCTAAGACACCATCTGTACCTTTGCCTCTAGTGTTAGGGTGATAGACGGCCCGGTTCCCATGCCAGCAGAAGCAGTCTGGCAGATTGCAATGAAGTTATCCACAAAATATAATAACGAAAATGGTAATCAAACATTCATGTATTGATCTGAGTGATTACTTACTATGATGTACTGATAGGGGTCTATGGAAGACATTTTCAGTCATAGGAAAGTTCTACTTTTAGATGAAACCATATAGACCATCCAAAGTGTACTTCAGATTAATCCTGAGGAGAAAAAAATATAGAATTGTAATTTTTATCTAGATTCATGTTTAAAATTCAACAGAAAAGCAGTTATGACAAAGACTGGTAGAGATGTATTAAGGAATTAAGTATGTAAAGCAGTGATTATTATTCTTGTATTTGAGTTTTGACAAATAAACGTAGACCACAGATGCTCAAAATGCTTTTAGTCATCAGAACTCTGTTTATGCTGTTGTAACACAAAATAAATACCCATGAAAACATTAAGTAAACAAATAAAATAGCATTTGTTAAGCAAAATGATCACAGGAAACCGCTTGCTTGGCAGAGACGAGAGTAATGTAGGTCTCCTGACATAACACTCTGACTTTTTTTTTTTTTTTTTTTAACTTAGGTTAATTTGTAGTTCTCACATTAAATCTGCATGTAAATAAATTATCCGAGAATTATAAATTTAGAGGGTCATCTAGTAAATCCCATGTTATATGTTTGTGCAGACTCTCGACGATGAGCTGGGCTGTTACCTAAATCTGGCTTTCCTCTTTAATTTACTTTCAGATTTACCCTAAAACTCTCTCAAATTTAAACAAAAGCTAAAACAAAAAACACAACATTTCTGGGAGAAAAAAAATTCTTAATATGTTCAATGGGGAAAAAGCTCATCTCCTACAGAACTGAGCAAATATTATGTGAGCTGGTTAAGAAATATAATGCGGCAACGATTTTATAAAAAAATGAACCACAAATAAAAATGGGGGGATCATAATCAGCGCAGGAAAGCCAATAGGCGTTTTATACCAATACGTTATACACGAAAAGACACAGTTAGCCTACGTGGATAAATTCGATGTTTTTTTTTTTTTTTTTTTTAAACTTAAGAAAACAAAATTTACTTCACTGTTCGCAGTGCAGCGGGACTGTGAGCCGGTGTGCGCACGATAAAACACACAGAGTTCCTAACAAACAAGTTTATTCACGTCGGATACAAGCAGAGAATCGTTCCGGTGTAAAAACTTTTTTTTTCCCAAATTTACGACGAAATACGAGTAAATATGCCGACATGAATGTGTACGTGCGATTAATTTCGTTCCTAGGGCAAAGTTATATAAGACTGATGCCAGTGGTACTGGAAGGAATCCGACTCAAAGTCAAACAGTGTTTTCTTTGAAACGCTCGCTATCACTCCACTCGCACACCTTTTCGCTCCCCTGGTGACAATGAAAACGAGCCCACATCCATTAGCTATTTAATCTGCTCGTCAAACTCGCAAACCGCCGTAAGACACAGTAACGTAACTCGCTCGCCTCGCGCGCCCCCTTCGCTCTTCGTCGCGCGCTCGTCCGGCGTCACCCTCGTTCAACGTAGTGTCGCCAAGGCAAGGCAGGATCCAGACCCCCTCCCAAAGGACCCTAACGCACGAGCTGTACTGACATGATTGAAATGGGTACGTAGCCTACCTTGTCCGCGAGCTCACTGTTCGGCTGGGACGAACCGAAACCCCTCCGACAGTCGCACGAGCCGCAGAGGGAGGCGCCAAGGCTTCTTCCTCAAAGCGACACACAGCCCAAGGCGGTGCAGAAACACACACACACATTGTGTGTGTGCAGTTCAGTGAGGCACGTTAGGAACGACAGCGATAATTTGTGGTCCGCTAAATGATTTCATGCGTGAAATACTCGTCTTTGCAACTGAACTTTTAACAGCATAGATTAGTAATAATTCGGGAATAACTCCGGGAAAACAAAATACGCAGCTGTATAAATGGGTAAATAATTGTAAGTGACTTAACATTGTGAATCGCTTTGGAAAGAAACGGTAGCTAAATGAATAAATGTAAATGTACTGTAAGTGTATCATCATAGGTTCGGGTAGCAATTGTACACTGCTGGGCACGAGGGTGCCCTCCTGGGGGATTCTTCCTCACTGAGGAAAACTGCGCTTCCTGACCGCCAGAACGTGCACAACACCCTTAGTGTCTGAATCTCAGAACGCACAACCTCATTAGTGACTTAACAGACTGCAATTCGTTCATTAGTGTTGTCGTGTAGGAGTCTTGCCAGGCTGTTACGGTCAACGTGTGGTGCGCAGGAAATAGAGCTCCCCGCAAACACGTCAGTAACAATCAACGGTTCCTACTTATTTCCATATGCTACAGACAAACAAGGAACTTCTGACCGGGTTTTGACAAGCGGTTTTTCCCAGGCTACACAAACTCAATTTTCTGGTAACGGAAGAGCAGCAAAAAAAATTTCAGCTGAGTCATATGAACAATAAAATCCAGGAGGAATTCAATCCAGCCAACCAACCAATGTCAACAACCGCTTGTCCCAAGCGGGGTTGCGGCGAGCCGGACGGAGCCTAACCCAGCAACACGGGGTGCAGGGTCGAGGGGGGACGAGACACCCCCGGGACTGGACACCAGTGCGCCGCTTGGCGTAGCAGGACTCGAACCCCAGACCCACCAAACAGCGGATACCGGCCAAGGCTGCCGCGCCGCCGCCCCCAATTAATTCAATTCAATTCCATTCAGTTTGTTTTTATAGAGCGCTCTTCCTACGCAGTGACAGAGCGCTTGAACACAGGCATAAGCCGGCAAAGAAACAAATACATCAGACAAATAAACAAAGAAGACAGTTGACTACAGACTAGCGTGATACATTATCATTGCTTTTACAAAGTTATAAGTATGCCTACTGGCCACGGAGTAAAGGAATAAAAAAAACTCCCAACTGAAATTCGAGGGAGGAAAAAACAACCTCTTGGGTTCCAAGTGCCAGTAATGAAGTCGTTGAATTTAGGGAGTAAATGTAAGTGCAGAAAAGTGATTTAGGATACTGTCTATAAGAAGAACCCATGGAGTCATTTTGATCCAGGCCAGTGTATCTAAGTATATCCCGCAGAGGGCTGCATTTTAACTCGAAGCAAAAGTCAGAAAAGCATGTGTTTTTAAAATTTTCATTTTAAATCGACTGTCCCTTATTATTGCAAAACACGCATATATTCACGGTGCAGTAGTCTACTATAAGTTTGGTGGTTTTAGCAGCGATGAGAGGACGGTTTGTTGACGCATTATTGTATCACAATCTGCTCACTGTAGTATCCTAGGTAGCATCCTTAAAAATCACTCACTGCAAAACGGTTGAAATCTATTGGCACTTCATTGTAATATCTATTATTTTGGGGTTTAACGTCAGACCTGTGAAAATTAGCGTACAATAAGCATATAGTAAATATACAAATATGCTTTTCTGAAAGGACCAGTAAAGTAGGGTAAAATGTCGCTAGTGAAATAAAGATGGAGATCCCAGTTCCACACACGCACACACACACTCTGTTAGGACACTGTGCGGGCGAGCAGCCAGCAGGGGGCAGTCGCGCACAGTCCGCCGTTGACTCCGCATAGTCCGCGAATCCCACTGCTTTCGCCTGATTAAAAACCAGTTAAACAATGACAAATTGAATTTCTGCCACCGTGTCCACTAACACGTCATGAGCGAGATGACAAAAGACCGTGTTCACATCCTCTTAGTGTGTCCCGATTCTGAGTCACTCGATAATCTCTTCATAATAGATGCCTCATACTTTTTTCTTTTTTTTTTTCATTACGTTTTACTATGTGTGTGTGTACAGCGTTAAACACGACTGAACAGATTATTTTTTCTAGATTTCAGCTAAGTGACCCACGAATAGTTTACTGCGGCAGAACACATTCCACGGGGATGTGAGAGTTTCTCACATCATTAGAAATAATAAACAAATCTCATTTCCGCAGTGGAATATTATTACATTTATACTCTGCAGCAGTGGAGCAGCTCTGGGGAGGATGAAATCTTGAAGACACGGGCGGGGTTATCATGCCATGGTGCGGAGTTTCCTGAGACATGAGCCTCATCATGATGAGGCCGCACCGGGGTCCAGCTGGAGGGAATAAAGTAAAGCAGAGTAGAGTGCAGTGTAGAGTAGAGTAAAAGTAGAGTATTCCTCTTTTTCAGCCCAGGGATACTGCACTTCAGTCTTAGCCAACACATCTGTAGGTTAGCAACCATTCCCATAAGAGTATCTCAGAACAATCTACTGTTTCTTTGTAATATTTTGCCCTTTATTTATTTATTTGTTTGTTGACTGTATAATCTGTATAGATGTTTACAGTTTTGCATGTTTGGGGTTTCCTTTAGTTTTTAGTAGTCCCGCTACATCCCTGGCGACCCTTGAGCACTTTGATCTCATACTGATGTTAGGTGTTTCTTGTGTTTATGATTTGGGTTATTATTGTGTCCTATGGTATATTCGTTTGGGCCAGAAGTTGTACTGTGTTTTACGGATTGAGAGGTTTCCGGCCGTGGAGACTCTGCACGGGTGCATGATGTCACCAGAGATGCCGGCTGCCCACATCCCGAGTACCCAAGGAGAGAAAGTATCCGACATGTGTTTTGGGAACATGGGCATGCCACGCCGGTATGATCATTGATTGAGCTCTTGTGCAGACAGCTGGGCGACAACGTAGTCCTAACCTGGGTAAAGTCCCAAAAGGGTGGTCTCCCAGTGTAAGTAAAAGTGTCCTTTTTAGAACGTTGTTGGTGATTAGTCTCACTGAAAGGGAATTGTGTAACTCTAGAGCTAACCTGTTTGTAAGAGGATGGAGCTGGGAGTATTGGGTGGCTGCAAAGGTGCAGGTCAATCTGAAGATATAACGGGACAGGATTTGTTGGTGCTACCATGAAGCCAAAGAAAGGTGGAAGGGCTTCTTTGAGATATAGCTCCTTTTTTGAAAAAGGTAAAGTATATGCAATTTACTTAACATATTAATAAATTATTTAATTTCTAGAGTATTTATTTGGCGTATTGTAATTCTGTATTGTGCGTATGTTTTTCGTAGAACTGTATTTTAGTAGTTGGTTTTATACCTGTATGCCCTTTTATTTTAGCTACCATGTGCACTTTTACAGGGCATTGTTATTTCTTTGTTTTTTATTGTGATATTGTTTTAGGGGCGGGGGGGTTGGACGGGTCCTGCTCTCTGGTGGGTCTGGGGTTCGAGTCCCACTTGGGGTGCCTTGCGATGGACTGGCGTCTCGTCCTGGGTGTGTCCCCTCCCCCTCCAGCCTTTCGCCCTGTGTTGCCAGGTTAGGCTCCGGCTCCCCGCGACCCCATATGGGACAAGCGGCTTCAGACGGTGTGTGTGTGTTTTAGGGCTTGTTATTTTGTGCTGCATGTTTTAAAAGTTGCCAAAAGCTGCATGTATGTTTTACTGTTTTTCAAACAATGTGGCAGGTGCAGATCTGTTCTGTCACAACCTCTGGGGAAAAGACCCCAGAGGTCCAGGTAATCTGCTAATGCCAAGCACATGCTAAACAAACAAGCACGCACGCACGCACACACCACCTGAACTGCCTCTCCTATACAGGGAGCCAGAGCCTAACCCAGCAACACAGGGTGAAAGGCTGGAGGGGGAGGGGACACACCCAGGACAGGACACCAGTCCATTGCAAGGCACCCCAAGCAGGACTCGAACCCCAGACCCACCAGAGAGCAGCTCCCGGCCCAACCCACTGCACCTCCCACGTGCTAAACACGCACACCTAATTAAAGGGCTTGTTAGAAAGAAGAGACCTGCCCGCAGTAATTCGCAGAATCTCGGCGACAGACTCTTTTCTTTCAACCTCGCCCATAGTCTGTCAATTTTCAAACCACGACTCCTGCGCTCTGGCCTCGATCGTCACATCAAGACCGCGCCCTGAATCCGAGCCAGCCTCAGAAAAGACCCCCGCGCATCCGTTCTGCGATTATGGGGATTTTTATATCGTAATTGTTGGTAAGGAAGTTGTGGTTTTGTGAAGTATTATGTCACAATTCTTCAGTATTACGAAACGCACTGGATGCGCAGTAGAGGGCGCTGTTCAAGTAAGGGAAATGCTACATATGTTGTGACGTGTTATTGGTGAGTTAAATAACTTTATTCAGTTAAGTTTGATTACAGATCTTCGGACCGAGAGCATTTTCATTTGTACTTGTTAATGTCTTGCTGTGTGCTGGTGTAACAGTACCGATGTTTAAGTCCAGCTTTAAGCGGGAGCTCCTAGGGGAAGAGGACACTACTAGAATATTAACATAAATGCATTTACACACACATACACACACACACTGATTGAAACCGCTTGTCCCAAGTGGGGTCGTGGCGAACCGGAGCCTAACCCGGCAACACAAGGCACAAGGCTGGAGGGGGAGGGAACACACCCAGGACGGGACGCCAGTCAGTCACAAGGCACTCCAAGCAGGACTCGAGCCCCAGACCCACCGGAGAGCAGGACCCGGCCCAACCCGCTGCACCACCGCGCAACCCCTCTAAATGCATTTAGCAGATGCTTTTCTTTAAAACAACTACTACTCAAAGTAAAAAAAGACCAAGAGCTTTACACACATACTGGATTATCAAGGCACAGATTGTCTGTCTGATACCACCGTTCTGCTATTTCAGATCACTTAAGGCTTAAGGCGCTGCCTACGTGACATTCAGATACCAAATTTATGGTGTTGGAATTGTTTATGTAACTGTCAGTAGATCAGGAAAGACAAAGACACAGATCGGAATGCAGGGAAGGATTCAGCCGCTCTGAGGGACAGAGGGACCTCTTTCTACCACATCCGGGACAAATTCAGAAAGACTGGCTCTAGATTTTGATGCCCTGTCGGCTGTATGGAGTGGGCTTCGTTGTAGGGAAGGATCAGGTCCTGATCATGAGGTGCTGCATTTACATTTACATTTATTCATTTAGCAGACGCTTTTGTCCAAAGCGAGGTACATCTCAGCGAAAGTACAATTTACGCATTACATTAAGAGAAAGACTCAAAGAGACACAGCTGCAGACACGTGACTCAAGTAAACCTAGTTTGTTATCTACCACTTGCTGCACACAGAGGTTCATCGTTCATCGCATTAGGCCACTCCATTAGGTGCTCCATTAGTCCACATGAGCTAATGAAGTGAGTGACTCAGTTCTGCCATAAAACAAATACATCTGCACTGATTCTCAACTAATTTCATCTTTCGGCTGCGCCGTGAAGCCCGGTAGCCGCTCTTGCGCAATACTCCCCGACGCTTGAGCGCGTTGCGCAACGCACGAGCTCCGCTATAAATGCGCGGCTGTGGCGGAGGGACGACACATTCACCGAGAGGAGCGCAGCGGCGGCACGTGGCTATTACGCGAGGCCTCTGCGTCACACAGCGCGCTAAGATGAATGCTGCTGTTCTCCTGTTCGTGCCCTTCGCTGCGGTCTTCCTTGCGTGCGAAGCAGGTGAGCGAATACAAAACGGGAAAACGACGAGCTTCTGAGCTTCGCTGAGACGCGCGTATGGCGCGCTTGAGTGCATGGTGTTATTTCTCTGAAAAGTACCTGTTTTAAACTGTGTTTGTTACAAGCGGCGGTGTTACTCACTGAGGTGGGATGTTCTTCTTCTTCTTCTTCTTCTTCTGGTCTCCCGATCGGACGGACCAGGTGACCCCTGCTGCTCCCAGCCGTGTCAGAACAGAGGAGTGTGTCTTTCGCAGGGACCGGACTCCTACGAGTGTGACTGCACCAGGACGGGCTTTTATGGACAGAACTGCACAATTCGTAAGTGTGGCTACGTTCCATAGCGCTGAGGGACACCCAGCCTCAGTCTGTGGCAGTCAGGGACAGTTAGGGACACTCAGGGAGAGTGACACTGAGGGGACAGTTGGGGACACTCGGGGAGAGTAACACTCGGGACAGTTAGGGACACTCAGTGACACTGAGGGGACAGTTTGAGACACTCGGTGACAGTGACACTTGGGGGGACAGTTAGGGACACTCAGAGACAACCAGTACTCCATTCATACGTGTGACACAGGAGGTGGCGCCGCTCTTGGGGCCACAAACTGTATGTCCCTAGTCCCTGTCCTGGGGCAGTACTCTTGATCAAGGCCTCCTCTTTTTCCTTCAGCTGAGTTCTTTACTTGGATCAAGGTGTCAGTGAAGCCAGGTCCGAACACTGTACACTACATCCTAACCCACTTCAAAGGACTATGGGACATCATCAATCGAATTTCCTTTGTGAGGGATGCCATTATGCGCTATGTGCTCACATGTAAGTATAAGTGATCTTTTCGTTCCAGTTATGTAAAGGGAATACAAGTAATGCATGCATGAAAATGTGGCACATGTAAAATGTAAAAGTACTGCTATGTCTATGAAACTGAATAGAACTGGCTACGTATAGCTTGGATGTTTCTGTTTGGCTACAGGCGTTGTTTTATATTTTTCTTCTTATTACAGCAAGATCGCATTTGATAGACAGCCCCCCGACGTACAATGTGGATTACGGTTACAAAAGTTGGGAGGCTTTCTCCAACCTTTCTTACTATACCAGGACGCTTCCCCCGCTACCCCGTGATTGCCCAACAGCCATGGGAGGTTCAGGTTAGTCCGCTTTGGAATAGTTTTCCATAATTATACAAGTCTGACAAAGTTTGTCACAGATGTTTTAAAACACCTTCCAAATTAATGTATCATAGAACATATTTCAATGTATCTTTTATGTCTTTATAGTAATTTTGCATTTAAAGGACAGTTTTTATATTCTTGCTTTGTGCTTATGGAGTTTTTTATTTGTAAAATTTAATATTTATAGAATATATTTATATATTTCTAAAAGCACTTCCCGATGCCAAAATGGTGGTGGAGAAAGTTCTGCTGAGGAAAAGATTCATCCCAGATCCACAAGGAACCAGTTTGATGTTTGCCTTCTTCGCCCAGCATTTCACACACCAGTTTTTCAAATCGGACATGTCTAAAGGACCGGCGTTCACCAAGGCACTTGGACATGGAGTAAGAGCCTCAAAAGTTTTGCGGCCACAAACGATACAGATTCGGTCAAACCATTAAGAGCTAACACCCATGTCCAGTCCACTTTGAAATATTTAAATTCGTTCTTCATTATTTTTTCAGGTGGACCTGAGTCACATCTATGGAGACACTTTGGAGAGACAACACAAGCTGAGACTTTTTAAGGATGGCAAACTGAAGTTTCAGGTGCTGAACTGTTACCACTGCATGTGCTTGTTAAGCAATTACTGGCAATTTGTAGTTATTAAGTATTAATTTAAACATGCACATTTTAAGTCATGTTTATATGCTGTACATCTTAATGTCATTGGTGTGTCACACCAGGGCAGGTTCTAGTTAAATTAATGTTTATTGTTGATGTAATTGAGGCTAGTTTTGGGGACTCGATGAAAGCCATGACCATGTGCTAATTGTGGATTTATGGAAGATGCTGTTGTGCTTGCAGGTGGTCCACGGTGAGGTGTACCCACCAACGGTCAGGGAGGCCCAAGTGCACATGTTGTACCCACCTTATGTGCCTGAGGAGCACCAGTTGGCTGTGGGCCATGAAGCTTTTGGTCTGGTCCCTGGACTCATGATGTATGCCACTATCTGGTTGCGAGAGCACAACCGCGTCTGTGACATCATGCGTCGCGAGCACCCCAACTGGGATGATGAGCGCATCTTCCAGACCGCCCGTCTCATCCTCACTGGTGTGTAGCCTTGGCCTGTGTAGATCGTTCAGTGGTTAAGGGACCAAAAGGATAGAGGTCAAAATTCGTAGAGCTGCAAGGTCCACAGTGTGACCTTCTAAATTTGACATTTAATATTGTTTTCTCTTCATTATAATCTCACCCCTTTCATTTTCTGTGGCCAGCTAGATCTGACCAGAGGCGCTACAGATGTAGAAAATATGCATAAACACATATCAAATTCAGCAAAGCTAACGATTGTTGATTTCATGTGTTCCGTTGCCTGCTGTGGAGGATGTCATAAAGGCTTCACATTACAAGATTTGTGAATGTAATTAATCAATTAAAACAATATTTATGATGAAAAAAATTACAAATTGATCAAAGTCAACTGGAACACAACCATAAGTTAAAAAGTCACTCACTGAGAGGTTAGTAAGGAAACACTTGTATGAAGTTGCGCATAAGGGTATCATTTGATCAAATAAATGACATGAATGTGCTAATCAGAACTAACATTCAGGACTAACAACCTTTCCACATGTGTGTCATGCCTAACTAAGCAAAACTCTCCTTCCGGCAGGTGAGACCATTAAGATTGTCATTGAGGACTACGTGCAGCATCTGAGCGGCTACCACTTCAAGCTGAAGTTCGACCCGGAGCTGCTTTTCAGCCAGCGCTTCCAGTACCAGAACCGTATTGCATCTGAGTTCAACACGCTGTACCACTGGCATCCGCTGATGCCTGACGCATTCCATATTCAGGACCAGGTCTACAGCTATAAGCAGTTCACCTTTAACAACTCACTGCTGATGGAACATGGCGTGCGCAACGTGGTGGAATCTTTCACCCGGCAAATTGCCGGCAGGGTCAGTATGGCTTTGCGGTGTTCTGCTCTCTTCATTGTGTGCATGGACCAAGATTTGAGGGCTGTTGGTCGCTGATCTGTACTCCTCTTCAATCACAGGTAGCTGGGGGTCATAACGTCCCACCGGCCCTCATGATGGTAGCTGTCAAGTCTATTGAACACAGTCGAGACATGCGGTACCAGTCTCTGAATGCCTACAGGAAGCGATTCTCCATGAGACCCTACAGCTCTTTTTCAGATCTGACCGGTAAGGCCCACGATTTTTCAAGAACCTTTGTATCTTAACACAAATAACAGATGTCTGAGACCAGTAGAAAATGCATGTGAAGTATAAACTTAACATTATATTTAGATTAATGTGTACACATCTCTGTAGTCATGCAAATTTCTGCAAGGCCAAATGTAGCAGATCTGTTTTGCTGCATCATTATTAGTGGTTCTAACATTTGTGAATATGTACTGTATATTAACAATTGTAGGTGATTGAGGTTTTGCACAGACATACGATATTGGTGAGTTTGACATCATCAGAATGTGATTTTAATACAGAGTACTTAATGGTGATCATTCCTTTGTGCTTTTACTGTAGGAGAGAAGGAGATGGCAGCAGAGCTGGAGAAGATGTATGGCCACATAGACTCAGTGGAGCTGTACCCTGGACTCCTGGTGGAGAAGCCAAGGCCCAATGCAATTTTTGGGGAAACCATGGTTGAAATGGGGGCTCCTTTTTCCCTTAAAGGACTCATGGGAAACCCCATATGCTCTCCAGAATATTGGATGCCGAGCACCTTTGGGGGCAAAGTGGGCTTTGAGATAGTCAACAGTGCCTCACTGGAGAAGCTGGTGTGTCAGAACATCCAGGGGCCCTGCCCTCTGGTGTCTTTCAAAGTACCAGACACACAAGACTCCATACATACAACCATCAATTCCAGCAAAATGGAATTAGGGACCAGTGGCGTAAACCCCACTGTTATACTCGAAGAGAGGACTTCTGAGCTTTAAAAAGAACCCCGGCCCCCAGAAAATCTTTAGATTTTTCACAGTCTGTCTCCACGTACCATTCTTCAGTTGTGGAAGATGCAGTGAATTTGACATGGGACCAGCCAGTTGCTAGAAAGTGGCGAGAAGGCATTAGACAATCACTGTGGAGCTGAGCAAGCGAGCAGGCTATGCAACCTTGTTCACTCCACTTTCAAAGTGTGACATACTTTTTTTGACAATGTATAATATTTGTTTAATTTATTTCTATGTGTCTTATTTATATATTTATTTATAAATTGGGGTCATTTTTATTCTTTTTTTTTTTTTTTTTTTCCCCCCAAGCTGGGGCACTGGATAATCCCCCTTGGGTGGCAGTATTTATTTATTTATTTATGTATTTATTGTTACATCATATGTGCAGTGTTAATACTTGAACAAATTGTCTTGTGGTATAATTCTTTAGTAATGTGAAATTTTAAGTAATTTTTTTGTCATATTAATATATTTTTCTGTGACTTTGAGTAAATTAAGTTGATTTCAAAAATAAAATGTAAAACTACAACATATACTCAGCATTTTATTAGAAACACCTCTATACCTCCTTATTCATGCAATTATCTGATCAGCCAATCATGTGGCAGCAGCACATGGCATAAAATGCAGATACATGTCAGGAGCTTCAGTCAATGTTTACATCAAACACCAGAATGGGGAAAAAATGTGATCTCAGTGATTTTGACCGTGGCATGATTGTTGGTGCCAGACGGGCTGGTTTGAGTATTTCTGTAACTGCTGATCTTATGGGATTTTCACGCACAAGAGTCGCTAGAGTTTACTCAGAATGGTGAGGAAAAACAAAAAACATCCAGTGAGTGACAGTTTTGTGGATGGAAACAGCTTGTTGATGAGAGAGGTCAGAGGAGAATGGCCAGGCTGGTTTGAGTTGAAGCGAAGGCTACGGTCACTCAGAGAAACACTCTTTACAACGGTGGTGGGCAGAAAAGCATCTCAGAATGCAAAACATCTCGAACCTTGAGACGAAGGGTCTACAACAGCAGAAGACCACGTTGGGTTCCCTTCCTGTCAACCAAGAACAGAAAGTTGAGGCTGCAATGGGCACATGTTCACCAAAAATGGACAGCTGAAGACTGGAAAAACGTAGCTTGATCTGATGAATCTCGATTTCTGCTGAGACACAGAGACGATGGGGTCAGAATTTGATGTCAGCAACATGAATCTGTGGACTCAACCTGCCTTGTGTCAACAGTCCAGGCTGGTGGTGGTGGTGTAATGGTGTGGGGAATGTTTTATTGGCACACTTTGGGCCCGTTAATACCAATCAATCATTGCTTGAATGCCACAGCCTATCTGAGTATTGTTGCTGACCATGTGCATCCCTTTATGGCCACAACTTACCCATCTTCTAATGGCTACTTCCAGCATGATGATGCACCATGTCACAAAGCAAAAGTCGTCTCAAACTCCTTTCATGAACATGACGAGTTCAGCGTTCTCCAGTGACCAATAGAACACCTTTGGGATGTGTTAGAACGGGACATTTGCAGCATGAATGTGCAGCTGACAGAACTGCAGAAATTGCGCAATGCAGTCATATCAACAAGGACCAGAACATGAGGAATGTTTTCAGCATTCCATCTTGTGGAATCCATGCCATGAAGAAATGAGACTGTTTGAGAGCAAAGGGAGGCCCTACCCAGTATTAGCGTCACGCCCCCGACCGCGTGCCCAACGACCGCACCCGCGACCAATCAGGGAGGCGGGGGATAAAGAGGCTGCCCGGACGGCCCGGACCGTGGAACCTCGACTTGAGAAGCTGCAGCTCTTCGTTACTGCTCTGTGCCCTTACCCTGTGTATCTCCCTGATCCCTCCTCCCCTTTTCCTGTATTGTATTCACCTGGCTGCTCAACCTGCTGCTTTCGTTCTCCTGACCCCGGCTTCCGCGTGCTCCCCCAAATGACGACTGAAGCTCACCCGACCCTCGCCTGTCTCCGACCATTCTCTTGTCTGCCCCTTCCACAATAAAGACGCACCTGCTATTGAGTCCGTCGACCGAATCCCTGTGTGCAACATGACAAATAGTATAGTGTTCCTAATGAAGGGATTCTATATCTCTTGTGAAAACATTTGTTTGCACACATCTGAAACAGTTAACTTAAGTCTTAACCACTAGATGATTTTGTGAAAAACCAAATAACCATCAGTAGATTCATTTTCTCATGGCTGATTTTGTTTGTGTGTGTGTGTGTGTGCATGTAAAACGTACAAATGAGAAACATGGACGAACCTCTGTTGTCCAGCAGGAGGACAGTGAAAAACTCCAGAACATGACCCTTACACCCCCACCCTGCTTTGTATTTTCGGAACCACATTCCAGGCGCATTCTGAAATCCGTCGTTCCCATGCATTCTTCTCATTAAAAAGTTCTTTTGCACACTGTGGCAGTTGGTAAGGTGACACTCCCTGAAGACGGGCAACAGTCATTTTATCGTCTGAACGTGTGAGTTACAACTTGTAGCAGCTTGTCTTTTACTGCTCAAGTGAGAGCTGCGATGAGTGAAAAAACTGGCAGTGAAAAAACTGGCACTTACTCCATAAGTGTAAGTGCTGAATTCTCAAGTTATTGATTTTTTCCCCTGTGTGTCAACATGAGGAGATGTATGCCAGACTCTTTTTAATATGTGTGAACAGACATTTTTGGGACACACACCACACCTGTGGGTCTTTCCAGTCTATTAGTTGAATACCGCAGAGAGAGGAGACGTCAATGCATTCTGCTGAGCGCTCCCTATAGGAAGTCTGCATGATTTCCTTCCCCTCAAGACTGAAGAAAAACACACTGCTCACTGGATTCCCGACAGTCAGTCAGTGAGAGAACATTTTCCAGATGAAGGCTGCTCTACAGCGTAGAATTCGGCAAGCGATGTGCGTCACAATGGCACAGATACTCTGGTCTTTCCTCAGCAAGCCTCCCAAGGCACTAAAGTCAAGATTTTTTAAAGAAATGGTCCGATACTCAATATGTGGACGGCCACTGTATGCTGAATATAATAGTGTTTGCCTTAACGGAGATGTCCGTTCTGATTATCCAGTTTTTCTCAATAGATTGTGAGGAAAAAATGATGGAAATATTTTTGGAAATGCACATAGATGGCATAGGCTCTTGAGAAAAAATACATTGGCAGCCAATTAGCGGATTTAAGTGGACCAGTTTATAGGACGCAAAATATTGGTGGTGTATAAACATGGTTTTGATGGTGTGGCATCCATGTTCTGCAGTTATTATTGGTGTTATCAGACTCGCTGCTGGTGCAATGAGATCTGCTTGAAAGAAATCACACACACGTTGTAAGAAACTAATTGGTCGGGGAAGGGTCGTGGCCAGCCAGACCCAAACCGGGCAACAGGGGGAGGGGACACACCCAGGATGGGACACCAGTCCATCACAAAGCACCCCAAGCAGGACTCAAATCCCAGATCACCGGAGAGGAGGCCCTGGCCAAAACCGCTGCGCCACCACACCCCCTGCTGCCTGAAAGAAATGTTTCTATGAATGTCAAAAACGGATAAAAAATTAAATTAATGAACCGTGTATGCTCAGTTATGTTAGACTGTCCAGAAGTGTAAACAAGTGACATACAGCATTTGTATTTATCCTTAAAAAAAAGTGTTTTGGCTCAAAGAGAAACTCTAAGCTTCAGTAATTGAGAGATTTCATTTAAACAGAAGAAAAGCGCTGCAGAAAGCCACGTGCTACGTGAACAACTGAGCAAACGTGATGTGGGTCTTCATTGGGCCACCTGGCATTGGGCTACAATGCCTTTTCTGTCTTGTGGTGGCGTGATGAAAGAGCATTCTTTGCCTTTGTGAAAATGAACTAGAGCATGAGACGTGGAATCCAAAGCATTATGAAGACTTGTTTCTGGCAGACTGCTCTCTGATTCTCTGTGATGCCGAGGCTTAGATCAGAGCTCCAATGGTCCACCCTGGTTCTGAAATTGGGCTCCGTAGGGTGCCCACGAGACTTTATGGGCAGGTAAGCAAGTACAGGGGGAGTGTGGTTGTCTGATGGATTGATACAAGACATGACAACAAAAGCCCGTCTTTGTTAAGAATGTAATTACAGTATACAATCTTACAGTAGACACTTAAACTGGGAAAAAACATTTGTACATATTTTTAAAGCTGAGAAATAGAGCAATTTTCCTGTGAAATAATGGAAATTCACCATTTGATAAAAATCATATGTGACAAGTGTATCTCAGCTCTTGTGACATGTGTTTCTTTACAACAAAGCCTTGTGCAACTTGCAGAAAGGTGACATATTTCACATTTCCGGTGACACTTCGTATGATCGTACAATTGTTCAGATTTGACATGTCCAGACAGAAGTCCATTGTTTTGCAACTATGAATTATTAATCTGTTTATGTTCAGTGTTGGGTGCTTGAACATTTCCTTATTGTTTTATCTCCCGTTCTCTCTGAGGGGGGATGCGTTGTGAGGCTGCGAGGTTCAGGGTGTGTCACTGAGTCAGGGTAAGAGAAGTCACGTGCAGCAGAGAGTATAGATGGATGGGTGCAGTACAGGAGAGAGCGGACTAGAAGATCTCTTTCCACCAAACTTTCGGTAATGGGAGATGTAAAAGTGAATTAGAACAGTGCCGATACTTATAAGGGCACTGTCTTGATATGTGGCAGTGAAGTGAGAGTCTTCGAACAAAGTTCACCAATTTTTCTGCTCACGCTACGTCTTCATTCTCACCTATGTTCACAAGCTTTGGCTGAAGATAGAAAGAATTAAATTGTGGACACAAGCGCTTGAAAGTGGGGTTCTTCGCAGGTTTGCTGAGCTCACTCTTCATGACAGGGTGAGGAGTTCAGGGATGCTGGAGAGCCCCGGAGTAGAGTTGCTGATCCTCCAAATTGAGATGAGTCAGTGGAGGTGAGACAGACAGACAGAATATTCACTGAAATATTTTTCCCTGGAATATTTAAATAATACATAAATATTACAGACACACACACATTTTCAGAACTGCCCATCCCATACAGGGTTACGGGGAACCGGAGCCTACCCGGTAACACAGGGCGTAAGGCCGGAGGGGGAGGGGACACACCCAGGACGGGATGCCAGTCCGTCGCAAGGCACCCCAAGCGGGACTCGAACCCCAGACCCACCAGAGAGCAGGACCCGGTCCAACCCACTGCGCCACCACGCCCCCCTATAAATATTACAACGTAGGCTATATTTTTCTCGACAGTGGTTATACTGAATAATGGCAGGGATGCCCCATGTCAAGTGTTAAGACACTTAAGCTGGGAAAACATTTGTAGATGTTTTGAAAGCTGAAAGATAGAACAATTTTCATTTAAAATAATGCAAAACTTCACAGTAAAGTTTTTTTGCTTTTGCAGAAAAACCTAGGACAAGCCCAAACCAGACAAAGGTGGTTTGGGCTTGTCCTAAGAGCACCCCTTGGTCAACCCTTGCTGAAGATATGCCAGGTCTCACTGGGAGGAAACCCTAGGGCAGACTCAGGACACATTGGAGAAATGACATCTTTCGGTTGACCTGGGAATGCCTTGTGATTGATCCCTCAAGAGCAACTGCAGACTGTTGGGGCCTTCCTGCTCAGCCTGCTACCGCCACAGCCCTGACCAGGAATGCGGAAGGAAGCTGAACCAAATAATCAATATTTGACATCGCTCACTCACAATCGTTAATTACTTGTTCGAGTCAAGGTTGCAGTGGCCTGGGGCCCATCCCAGAAACACAGCGTGGGAAGATAATAGTGTACAGACTGGATAGGATGCCAATTCATTGCAGAGTCGCCACACACCCGTACACCCAATGGACAATTGAATCATCACTCTTCCTGAAATATATATCTTTGGACTGTGGGTGAAAACTGTCTCAGTCCATGACAGGGAAGCCATGCTGGTTTGTAGCGAATAAAGTTGCTGCCTTTGCACTCAAAGGATCCAAATCTGAATCCCACCTCCTGCTGTAGTAATCCTTCAAGAAGGTACTTACCCTAAAATTGCTCCAGTAAAAACCTCCCAACTCGGAAATAGGGCAAATTACTGTAAATAGCTTGGCACTGTAAGTTGCTTTGGAGAAGTCTCAGCTAAATTAATATTACTCCTGTAATGCAATGTAAATGTTTATATATATAAAAAATAAATAAATGTTACTAGGAAGGTGATCAGGAACCGTCGATATTCATATAACGTTTTATGCAGCTACTCGTGTGATGAGCATTGGTTGATATGGTGGAAAGAAACAAACTGTACTTAAGAATCACCCATCTGCATCTAAGTCTCTCTTCTTGCTAATGTAATACACACATTGATGTATGTTGCTTTGGAGAAAAGCGTCTGCTAAGTGAATACATGTCAGTGTAATATATGTTATGCAAACTGGAGCGCTGGAAGCAAGCCCACACACACACACACACACACACACACACAAAGAGAACATGTAATGTCCACACAGATTGAACCGATTTGAACCTACACCAACGTGGGCCAGGTACTATGAGGCAGCAAAGTTAACCACCGTGATGCGAAGTGATTTCACCCACCACCATTCGGTTTTTCTTACACATGAGGGTCTTTTACATCGGTTTAACCGTTCCGAGCCATATAAGGTCGACTTCCTTCGGGCGCTCCCTAGACACCATAGCAACAGTTGATACAAGTGAAAGCAAACTTCTCTGCCATGTTTTGGCTACAGACAAACACACCCCATCTATGGTGTTTCCTCACTCCTACGTTATGTTACAAAGATAGACTCCGGAACATTGATAGCCTACACTAGACAAGTGGCTGATAAAATTAGAATAAATAAATATGCTTCACAGTGAAATTTTATATTTTCCTATAATTCGTTACAGATTTATGTTATTTGTTTACAGAACCTAATTAGTAAATAAATCAAAGGATGTCTGTATTATTAAGCTTTTACTGACTGTGACATAGTGGTGTTACAAACAATTTGAGTGAAAAACAGAGCCCTGTCCCAATTGTTTGTATGTTGGGGTCCAAGTGTACTTTGAGAGTCATTCATCTCTGACTAAGATGAAACTGTTAAGGAAAAACGGCTTTGTCAGTGATGGGTTTGATAATTCTTAGTCGATTAGCCATCACCCTTTGACAAATTTCCAAGTGGTCCTGTCACTTTTTAGGCCAACCAGACATGACATCATGCCTTCAGGCAGGTAGTGTCATGGCTCAAAGTAGTCAGGCTGGCATCTGAGTGACGTGTCCCCATTCTCACACTTTTGTCACAGGTGTCACTGGTAGCGTCACGAAAACTCATAGGAATCAGTCCTTCTCCAGAACTCGCATATTTTGCATGAATAAGATGAATGGATTTCCTCTTTTGGGTATGGGTTAGAAAGATGTCATTGCTCATAGATCTGAATTTAAGGACTTACATTTATTGCTTTTCCAGACGCTTTTCTCCAAAGTGACATATGTCTCCGAGAACAACACAAAAAGTGCATTACATCTACAGAAATTGAGATTTCGATGCAGACACATGATTCTTGAGTATAGTCAGTGTGTCACATTCCACTTATGAACCAGTATACAGTATACACGTAGTTGGATAAACATTTACTCATTTTTAAAAAGTTTTTTTTGTTAAATTATGAAACATAACAAACAGACACACGTTCATCAAGCACATAACAGATCATGGGAAAAACGAGTCAGAAAGAGATGCGTTTGGAGAGCCCTCTTAAAAGTGGAAAGAGATTCACCAGTTCTGCGAGATTAAAAGTAAAATGCCTTCATCGGTGACAGCAAAACCACACAACCTGGAAGCTTCTGGAGATACTTAATGTCAAGGTTTCTTAGATGTAATACTCAAAAACCATCGGTGGAAAGTCACACTTGTGGCTCTGTTATGAAAAGGTCTAGGATAAGAATATAGCGACTTGTACATGTTAGATGTGACAGCAGTAGTGGTTCCAGCGGACAGGGTCTTCCGCTCAGAAAGCGTGCCAACAGATTGCTTCCGAATCATGCTGAGAACATACTAGTGGGGACAATGAACAACAGAGTATTGTTACATTCTGTTTTCCAGGGGATTCCTTTGTCTGAGAAGATTTAGAATGTTAAGCTTGTAAAGTGTATTACTTACATTGTAATTATTATACAGAACAAAAGATTTTACGGGAATAATTCCGGGTGTATAATGTACTTGTGGCACAGTGGGTTTGGCCTGTGTCTGCTCTCTGGTGGGTCTGGGGTTCAAGTCCTGCTTGTGATGGACTGGTGTCCCGTCCTGGGTGTGTCCCTTCCACCCTTACGCCCTGTGTTGCCGGTGTTAGGCTCCGGCTTGCCGCGATCCCCCTCGGGTCAAGTAGCCTGTGTGTGTGAAACTACAGCAACCGTGGGATTTTAACTGGCAGCCTACATACTGGATGGCAACAACCATAACCACAGTGACACCTGCCATACAAACTGTATACTAGTTAAGACCTCGATTAACACTTTGGAATATCGCCAGTATTGCTCCTGTGGTATGCATTGTTTTTTCTTTGAACTTATGAATCCAGGCTTAAACAAACAAAGAAGATAAACAGTGTCACCTAACGCAGAACTGGAAAGTCGGTAAATATGTTCTTTTTCTCTTTTTTCCACAGCAATTCTGAAGTACAAAGTTGACGAAAAAACAACTTGGTGGGTCTGAAGTGTCTACAAGAGACGAGGCAGGAGACAAGAGGTGCAGTTGCTCTTTGATGAAGGCTTTCACTGGCCCTTAGAGCAGGAGAGTCGGGTCGGTCGGGACGGTCGGGACTCGGGCGTCGTCTCTGGGATCGGGTTCGAGCTCGGGTTCGTCTCCGCCTCGTTCTCCTCCTCGGTCTATTCGCTCTACTGTTGGGCACCGGGGAAGAAATAGGGAATGTAATCAGCCCCAGCTGTGGCTGCTTTGCCCCGTCTCCGCCCGCTCCCCGGGCCGCCTCGGTGTGCTACACCATCATTCCAGTGTAGAATTCTAGCGTAGAATTACATAGCTGCTTTTGCACACTCAACTTTCCAAACGCTGGTTCTTGACATGGGGCATCCCTGCCATTATACAGTATAACCACTCTAGAGAAAAATACAGCACACTTTGTAATATTTATGTATTATTTAAATATTCTAAAGAAAAATATTTCAGTGAATATTCTGATAATATCTCAGGTATATAATTACATTTAGACCGAAGCAAAAATATTCTGTTACTGTGTGAGGGTCTCATTGACATATTTTTGCTTTTTTTTTTTTTTTTTTTTTTTTTTAGTTTTTGCTCTTGATCACATACTAATCTCTCTGAGGCAACCGTGTTGGGAAGGATCCATCCATCCATTTATCTACTTATTATCAATAACCACTTTTCCAAGACATAGTTCCAATGGCCCCAAGTCTATTCCAAAAGCACAGGGGATGAGGCATGGTAACCCTGGATGGGATTCCGATTTGTCGCATAACAGTCACAAACACTCTGATTCATTCAAATATTTACCTGAAACACATGCTTTAGGGAAACAGGAACACCTGCTGGATGTCCACGGGAACATGGGCTAAACACGCAAGCTCTGCAAAGAGTTAGATTCAGACACACAGCCTAGGAGCTATGAGGCACCAGTGCTACTCACTGCTACTTTGTTGGGGAGAATTCTATTTTAAAATAAATTCAATTGAACTGGACTGAACAAGCAGTCATGGTATAATCTTGGAAGACTATTACAAAGAATAATAAAAAACAGGCATTTCTCTTATAAGTGATTAATAACTGCTTTATTTACTTAATTATGTACACACACACACACTTTCAGAACTGTTTGACCCATACGGGGTTGCGGAGCCTACCCGGTAACACAGGGCGTAAGGGACACACCCAGGACGGGACGCCAGTCCATCGCAAAGCACCCCCAGGGGGACTCGAACCCCAGACCCACCGGAGAGCAGGACTGTGGTCCAACCCACTGCGCCACCGCACCCCTTTTCTTAATTATATATGTATATAAAAATGTATTTATTTAAATATTTAATAAAGTCAGTCAAAAGCTGACTGAGAAATGGAATGGATGTGTTTGGGCCAGGAATATAATTTCACTTTCACTCACACATGGCCATAACTGCTTTCCAGATGCAGTTCTGACATCTGTTTTCCATTTAAAAGCAACAGTAAAAACAAACAATCTCCATGGTGGGTTTCGGACATCAGCCCTATCCGCAGTGAACTGGTTGCAGCGCCAAGGTTGTCTGAGGTCAGCAGGCTGTCATTAGACTCTGCACGTAAGGAGAACTCTTAGGGTAAGTTGTTATAAAAAGCTCCCTGTGACTCATTGTGTTTTTCCCAAGGTTTTCACAGTATTTAAAAAAACATCACTGTATTCAAATGTTTTTGTTGATGCATGTCGTCATGAACCTGGAGGTAACCCAGCTTGCAACCATTTCTTGACAACATTCTTCACCGGGTGGTACAGCACGTTGCGCTGCTGCCTCATAGTGCCTGGGGTGTTTGGACTTGAGTTTCAATCCAGCTCGCTCATTCTCTGAGGAGTTTGTATGTTCTCCAGTGTCTGTGTTGGTTTCCTCTGGGTGCTCCAGTTTCCTCCCACACTCCAAATGCACGTATTTCGTTAATCTATGGGGCACCCCGACCCTAGTGATACTGGTGAGACTCTGAATCCCTGTGATGTTGAGAGTGAGTAAATAATGAGTAATAAATATAATGACAATTTGTAAAGTAGAAGCAACCATCGTGAAATTTAGCATAAAAATGCATTCTTCACAGTCCTTCCGCGGTCTTAATGAAGTAATGATTTTGAGCGGTGGTGAGCACTGTGGTGAGTTTGAAAATGTTTATTTTCACTGTTAAAGTTGTGTTTGGTAGTTCAAACATGTTTTATCGTGGCCTCAGTGTGTTTACATCTCCGAAAGGACAAGTGCGCTAGCTGACGTATCTGTAGGCTGAAAACAGCGGAAGAGTTTGCGGGGGCACTGATGATGAAAAGGAGCATCATTCTGAAGTGCACAAATCCAGATGAATAACTGACTTCCGGTTCTTTCTGAATGACCTCATGGTTTTAAATCAGTAAACATGATGCATGACTTCATAGTCAGTCAACATCAACAACACTGAGACAAACACCTTAAAATACAGATTAGGACGAATTCTTGCTGGGGTGAATACTGAAAATGAATCTTAAATTACTACTAATATAATAAAATCTCGTAGAAACACTCTTTGATGCAACATCTTGAAATTGTACAGCTTTTTTGTAGATTTATCATATTATTGTTCTGCTAAGAATGTTTTATTTAAACTTTAGTGATCCAACAGTGTCGAAAGAGAGGTCTATCCTTATATTTCTATTTTTTGTGTTAATATTTGTCTTGCTGATGATTACTCTTACTGGGTTGGGGTATTGTGCATGTTTGTAATATTTGGTTGTCCGCTGGTAGTTCTGTTTTTTTGTGTTCAATTTGGAAAACTGGTTCCTGCCAGTTTTTGTTGGTGGGCGTTATGCGTTAATAAATGTTCTGGAGTCCATGGCTTAAAAGCGTGCAGTAAAAAAAGTGATGGGAAATCCCAAATTTTTTTCCATTACACTTAAAGACTTTTAAACTTAAAGTGTACCATACTTCTTTTTGCATCTGTTGCCTTCTGTATATGTCTACAGGCCTTCAGTTCATTTTGAGAATGCAGAAGGATGCCTAGTGTTCTCTCACATGGGTGGGGAATGTGTGGACAGTCATTTCACTTCCCCTTTTCTCTTTCTCCTTTTCTGTTTTCTTCTGGTTGGTGATTGATGATTGCTGTACATTTATTTATTTAGCAGACGCTTTTCTCCAAAGCAACTTCCAATGAGCTCTATGTAGTGTTATCAGACCACACACCTTATTCACCAAGGTGACTTACACATTACTTACATCTAGGAAACTTGCTTTAAATCTTTATTAACAGCTAATTTTCTGAATTTTTTTCAGTTGCTCACTAGAATGCCTGTGGGAAATGAGAGGGGGTGGGGGGAGGGCAATGGATTCCTTCGGATGAATATTGCTATTTCCTAATGAGAGCTAGAACTGGCCTAGACTGGCCCTCATCACTGGAGTTCAGACAGAAAATTGCTTTTGAAAACACTGCAGGGAAGAAGAGCAGAATACAACTGAAGCTATTTGACAGCTGCAGTCTTTTGGGCAAGAGTGACTGAAACATTTGATTGAGAAGCGGTAAATCCATGTCCAGCATCTCTCTGTGTGAGATCTCAGATTCGTGAAGTGGTAAAAGTCATCACCAGAATGAGACAGACATGCAGTGAGTGTCCTTGGTGCTCCTTACGCGTTATAGTTCAAAAGCTGATTGTTTAGACTGACTTCCCATAGTTTCTAATCAATGCAACTGAGCTTTGGAGGACTGCTGAATCATGTGTCTGCTTTGAGAAAATTTTACATAATTTTTTCAAAGTTGAAAGCAATTCTATAGAGAACATGTGGTATTGGGTCCTTCTACTTACTGGAATAGGTAATCTGGCAAACAGAAAAAGTTGCAAACAATACGTAAGGTGCCCCCTGAGTGCCTGTAAGGACTTGGGTGAAGTCAATAATTGGCAGCTTGACCTGAACAACCATGAAATATGAAAGCCGTGTTCATAGGGTTTATAGACTATTACCAAGATGTTCTGTAAAAACAGGCAATCTTGGAGCATGTGAAATAGCATTATGTGGCAATGAGAGATGGGATGCTAGATTCTCTATGACTGGAGATGGTGACGAGAAATACTTTGAATTGTGGTTCAGTTACCATTTCAGGAAATCCTATGAACAGGCAACCATGCAGACCAACAAAAATGAGTACTGACAGCAGAATGCAAAAATTATATGCCAAGAAATATCTCCACAGCGGAAAGTCATGTCAGTGGAAAGCCCATGTCATGGACTCATGGACTCATGGACTCATGGAATCATGGAATCATGGAATCTACAGCAGTGGAATGTCCATGAAAGAGGCCATACAGTTGCTGTGAGGAGCAGTAGCCCATAAAAGAATTCCATACCTCTAGAACTGAGCATCACCTAACAGAAATGCCTTATTTAAGGAGATATTCAGGCCTATAAGATTTCCAGATAAGAAGATGTTTCAGAAACTGCTGTCTTGGTTTTTTGGAAGGCGCACAAGACTATGAAATAGAGATAAAGTTAAATTAGGGGTGAAAGAATAAAAATAAAATTGATGACTACTATCATTATCACTTTTACTGTACAGGAGAACCCACTGGTACTCTCAGTACTGAAACACTAAATAAACAATGTCCAGGAAAAAAGATGGCTTTAGATCATGAAGGAAGTATTCTTGTTGTTGTTGGTAAGTGCCACTGAGTTGCTGTCCACTCTTGGTGAACGCCAGATAAAGTGACTCGAGAAACTAAAATCCTCATTCTGTGTTTGTTGGTCCCCTTCTTCTTCAGCTTTCCCAGGACGACGGTTTTTTTGAGAAGGTCCAATAG
This sequence comes from Scleropages formosus, assembly GCF_900964775.1. NCBI lineage: Eukaryota > Metazoa > Chordata > Actinopteri > Osteoglossiformes > Osteoglossidae > Scleropages > Scleropages formosus. The sequence goes on along the minus strand of NC_041808.1, from coordinate 22,234,862 downwards.
TCACTTGACATGTCCAAAATATGATAACCTCAGTCTGTTCACCTACTTGTTCTTCTGGCTGTCCATGTTGTTCTTAAAATCTCCACCAGCAGTACAAATAATATGAAAATGTTTTTTCCCTTCCTGTTTTTTCAAGCTGAGACAGTATTACAGAAAACAGCATTGCTTGCACAGTTCTAATCTTCTCTCTTGTGGACACATCAGCACATATGATAAATTTTTTCAGTTATTTCACTGTCATTTTTCATTGCTGCTCCGCCAAGTGCTAGTCTTCAGTAAGTTTTTTTACTGCTAGATCATTTGATACACACACACACACACACATTGTCGGAACCGCTTATCCCATACGGGGTCGCGGGGAACCGGAGCCTACCTGGCAACACAGGGCGCAAGGCCGGAGGGGGAGGATACACACCCAGGACGGGACACCAGTCCATCGCAAGGCACCCCAAGTGGGACTCGAACCCCAGACCCACTGGAGAGCAGGACCTGGTCCAACCCACTGCACCACCGCGCCCCCCGCAGATCATTTGATATTGATGACTAATTCCAAAAGGCAGAAGTTGTTAATGACTTCTAGATTTTCTCCATCAACACCATAGATTGCTGCTTTCCAGTTATAATTTTAGTTTTCTTCACACATAATTGTTTTGCTCTCCAACTTGATTTTTTTAATACGACTTGTTTGCATGTTCTCTGTGTACTATCTATATGCTGTTGTGAATCCATGCTGTGGTTTTTTTCTAGCATCAACTCTTCAAGAATCCAAGAATCAACTTTTCTACTCTAAATTCTTTCATAGTGTGTTCCGTGAACAAGTTGAAAAGTTCAGAAGAAAGAATTCAACCTTATTTTACTCCTCTGACTGTTGTAAACCATTTTGTTTCTCCATGATCTGTTTCACCTGTGGTCTCCTGCTTATTGCACTGGAGAAGCACTGAGGAAGGCCCAGCCATTTGCAGATGTAATTACTTACCTTTGAATCTATGTTAATTGGAAAAACTTTGCTGGTTTGATATTTATCTTGGCCCATGCAAGTAATTCTTCTAAGCTCTTCAGCAGATGGGTTCTGAATGCTGCTGTCTGAAGAATGCTTATGATGTCATTTATATAACTTGGAAGGCCAGCTATCCCTGTATCATCTGTGTCCAGCCTCTGCGGCTCATTTTTCATCTGGACAGGGCTATCGTAGACTGTCTGCAGTCCACTCCAGGCCATATCTTTCCTGCCATTTGCTGCTAAGGGTATTCAACGCCTACAACACAAGTCAGGGTCACAGTGATCTCAGAAGCACAGGGCGCAAGATTAATTAGAGAATACCCTGGCCATGCACAGGCCGCCTTACACATTACGGTCAACTTAGTTTCCAGGAAACCCAGGCAAATATGGGGAGAAAATGCAAACTAACTGAGCATGAAGTGGATTCAAACCTTTGCCTGAAAAGCTCAGATGTTTGAAGACAGCAGCACTGCCCACACACCACGGTGCTAACCTGCTTTCCACTGTGTATAATTTTATTTCATGTCTCCAAATCACTGAACACTGCACTTCTGGCCTTGACTTCCAGATACTGGAAAGCTGCAAGAACAGCTCTTCACATGGGAGCCACACAGTGCTATTGTGTGACCTCACAGGGTCAGTTCGCAAAAATTGACCTGATGTTCCCTGGACCTAAGTCTGTATTTAACAAACCAGCACCATCTGCCGGCTGAGAAATTGACTTGCCGTGGCTCCTCCAGCTCTGTCCTCATTCATTACTTTTTCTGGTCCGTGGTTTGGGATAGAAAACATTCCAGATTCGTGAATGATGGTTGGCCCGTGAAAGCAGACGGAAAGAGGTGAGGATCTCTCATTCCCTCCTTCTGACTCCTATGATGTTTTTGCAAAATAAACAGAACTGTCTGAATCATTCTTCAGTATTCATAACCCCATGAAAACGGGAGTTCCTTTCTTCCATAATAACATCCTCTTTTTCAGACTCTTATTGCACAACTCTCAGTTTGCCGAGGGCCACCATTAAGTTTTAGCATTTTAGGGTTCATTGAAATGGCTTTTCAGTGCTGTACCTGGCAGCACAGAGTAAAATTACTAGTAGTAGTAGTAGTAGTAATAATAATAATAATAATAATAATAATAATAATAATGCTTGATAAAAAAATAACTTCTGGAAAGCAATACTCAGAAATATTCAGTATCGAGACCTACTGTACTATTAGCCTATGCTGTGAGTTTGCATTAGGTTACAAAGGTACAACTTTGTCTGACCTAGCTGTAAGAAGTCAGTTTTTTCACTGGTTGCATTAGGAGTTCCTGTGGTTTTCACGCACAGGCTACATCATTATGTAAGACTTGAAAATGGGGCTTGCAAAAGCAAAGCGTGCACATAATCTGCTGATGCATTTTTGTGAAAAACAAAGAAACAACTATGTGGACTCTTTTGGAAGAATGACTCTGATTTCTCAGTTCTGAAACATGTACTGCAAGCTTTTTTTTTACTTTTAATTTTGAATGGCAACATGGGCAGCAAACACTGTATGTTTCCTTCACATACACAGTAGTGCCTCTGAGATTAGTAGGGGAATCAAGGGAATAAGAACTTTTAGATTTCATGCTGGAATTCCCTCTGATTTTGAAGAGATTCTAAGCCAACTAATGACGATAAGACTCAGAACAGCACAATCTATAGAGCACAATCTAACCATTTTTACAAAGGTTGTTCCTATTGAAGTCTTATGCATTCCAGCAAGTTATATATATAAAATTGTTTTGTTTTTGTTGTATTACAGTAGTCACTCAAGGATCAGCTTTGCTGCAGTTGCCATGTGAAGGGAGCATCTTTGGGACACACAAATCAGGCAATATTCGAATGGTGTGTGACACGGCTGCGGTCGGTTCACTCACCCTTGTAGCTCACGGTAATTTGTGTGTCTGGCTGGCGGTTGGCCAGCAAATGTGTTGCTTGTATGAGATATGTAGGGATGCGTGTTTGGCCTGGGTGACTGGACATGTAGCGGTAACAGGTGGATTAGCGATAAATTAATAACTAATTATGATGCGGCAGATGATTTTGCGTTCTACGCCCCTGCATGCTGCAGTAATCTTAGTGTGAAAAGGAGCATGTGGGTCCCAGCACACACAGAAATTACAAATTACAGAAAAACCCTCACCCCAGAGCAGGAGAGACATGAGAAAGGTTTTATTAATTTTATTCATTTTTAAATATTCATTTTAATCAATTAATAATCTAACTTCATGTTTTTTTTTTTTTCCTCCGAATTCTGGTCTTTGGTATGCAACAAAGCTTCGAAAGGCATTTTACGGAGCAAGAAAAATGTTTTTGGCTTAGTTAAAATGAATTGTAAGGATAAAAAATTCTTAAGAAAGTTCAGAGAAGCTGGTAGAAAGTGTTGTGGTTACGTGAGGCAGGAAAGGCACCAGTACCATTTGACTTAGGAAGTCGAGGAAATGAGCAAGCATTTTTCCGCTGTCTGAAAGTCCTGGATTGCAGTGTTGGGACCGCAGCCAGTGTACGCACGGTCTGGGTTTTTCATTACTTACTCACTTTCACTGCTTTGCACCACTATTCATCCTCTTTGCTCACAAATAACTGTAATAACCGAGTTGTGACATTATCTCTTGAAAAATTTTTAAATATTGAGGGCACCATGCCAAGAATGTCCTTTAGTTATTTCCGCTAGAGGAATCGCACGTAATCAGAACTGTTAAGTCTATTTCTTACTGGTTATTGTTTGTTTTGTGGTTTTATCGTGCCAGACATCTGTGCATCCAGTGTCTAAATGGAAATGTTACACTGGAGTTTATATGTTTGAAAAGAACTTCAAAAAATTATATACTGAGAACTAAGTTGTAGAAAGTTACTGGCTTCACATCCACATCCAGTACATCTTATGTGAACATTTTATTCTTTGTCTGCCAAGGCATGCGAGTCTCAAATCTTCTGCTGTAGAACCCTTGATCAAGGTACCTATCTTGAATTGCTCCAGGAGAAAATCCTCAGCATTATGAGTGGGTAAATAATTGTAAGTAGTATCAGAATGTCGTAAGTCTCTTTGGAGAAAAGAGTAAACAGAAAATCCACATTCAAAAAAATCACAAAATTTTTAAAAAAGATTTTTCTAGCAACTATAAATAGATTACAATTTTTTGGAAATTCAAAATTTGAAAGAATTGTATTCTTTGCACCAGCCTCCTCCATCTCATTAAGATTATCAGTAATTTTTCTGTGTAGTGGTAGGATACTAGCACAGTTTAAAAAAAAACAAACATTCTTTCAATATTTCAAGGATTTACAAGCATAACGCAACAAATTTATACTAATACGGTTACTATCATGTCAAACTGATTTTAAAAATCTTAGGTACAATACACATCACATAGGATCTTCAATAAATCACATAGGACAACAAGACTGAATTCTGCTCCTCCATTAGTGTATGTAGTATGTATTAGAATGAAATGTACTGATAATTTGCACAGCACAGAAATTCTTCCTTCCTCATCCATCCAGCACAAGTGAGAACAGACAATGTCTTCCACTGACTTCTGACAGCGAAATTTTGAGCAGACGTATATGTATTTCTTCTGGACAAATAAAACTGAGAGCAAATGAACCAAATTTAACCATTTAATATAATTCCTCTGGTTCAAATCTAGCTCAGGGTATCTTGGTTTTGTTGATTCCCCTTGTGTTTGCACCGCAAAACATGAAGGGAAGAAGGCCCTGGCAAACCACTTCTGTTCCTCCGTTGCCTTGGAAACCACTCATACAAATTGGTAATGCAACATATAGTGGCTTATCAAGTGGACTTGGTTACTATCAACTCACCTTTTTGCGAGCTATAAAACATATTTTTTCATTAAAGAAAAAAGAGTTGAGTTACTCTACACTATAAGTCCATTTTATAAATGAAGGATAGACCTCCAACTTGGAGGAAGTATGCTTGTATTAGCAGAGGCTTTAACTGTGATTATGGTGACATCTGGTTGACTCAGTGACTCATCACAGACTTAAAACAATCTTTTATGCTTCATGCAACTCACGAATTAAGTTAGATCCAGAATAAACCCCTTTGTGCTGGTTTTGTTCACAGAAAAGGACTTATTTTTACTGCAGTTCAAAAGAAGCCTTATCACTCCGGTTGTGATCAGTAACATCTGAGAATTCATTCTGCATTGGTTTTCAAGTATATTGTCAGAAAAGATTTAGAGAGCACTGAGTGAGAATATTTTCAACCTTAGGCATAAGCGTTGAGTATACAGGTGGTCCCTGACTTATGATGGGGCTACGTTCCACGAAACCCAGCGTAAGTCGAAAATATCTTCAGTTAAAAATACGTTTAATACACCTAATACACACCTTTGCGTGACAAACTGGGAGATGTGGATCGCTGCCGCTGTCCAGCATCATGAGAGAATATTGCACCACATATTGCTTGCCCGGGAAAAAAATCAAAATTCAACATCTGAAGTACGGTTTCTACTTAATGTCTATCGCCAGCTCACCATCGTAAAGTAGAAAAAATCATAGGTCAAACCATCGTAAATCAGGGACCACCTGTATAAATATCTGGTATTGGAGACATCTTGATTTTCACTCTGCATTTTCTTTCATCTCCCCATGTCTCTCAGACCATCTACTTACATGTCTGATGATTTGCCCAAGTGGTAGCAGCTAGTTGTCATTAACTTGGTTTGGCATGGATGGATAGTGTAGAGCTGTCCATCATGGTCATGGTCATGATTCCTCCCACCCCCTGGCATATAATCACAATCAACCAGCTCATGTGGTTATTCCCATTCCCATTGACACTATGAATTCAAAAAATGTGATGCAAAGGTATTATTTTCTCAAAATGAAACATCTCTTTTCCAAAACAACTCACCCTCATTCCCTACACAGGAAATGTTGACAGCAGTTACAGTTTTGAGTCTCTGTGGGTATGTCTCCTTGAGTTTTACAGGTTTTGGTTTTGGATGCAGTTTTGATTCAGTACTGCAAGTGTTAAAAGAGTCTATTGGTGTACAACAGCTTAGAGCTTTCAAGACATCCCCCAGAAATTCAGTCATATTTTCACTTGCAATCGTAGCTGCATTGCATTAACTGTTGGGTGTGTGTGGGGGGAGAGCAATGTACACAGAAAGAAGGTGAGGGAAAGCAGGTGTTTGCCGTAACTGTACTTCTTAAAACGGAGTTCTCTGTCTCCAAACATGCCAAAGCTGTGCATAAATATTTGGTCCTCTCAGAGCTGGGCTGGTGCCCAAATATCAGCTTATCACTAACAGAATGAGCCCCCTCATTAAGGGCTAAGTGTTCTCTCTCCCTCCTCTTATTACATTCTTTTGAAATTAAAAAAAATGGGATTCCTCAGAGGCCCAGAGCTATCCAAAGGCATCCATACATCTGCTGTCAAGACCACGTTGCGGGTTCAGTTCATGTTCACTTGATCATTACTATCATACTCACCAGCTGTGTTTTTCAGTTTCTTCTGGGGTGTTATAGCTCTCTCAGGACAAGAGTCAACTTGGATGAGCCACCTGATGTTTAGTCTTGACAACTTATGTACAAAACCCACCAGATCAGCTGTCTGAAGACTGGACAGTGGAAAATTGTCTTCATAGACACAAGTCTATGTATTTCATGAGCTTGTCTTATTAGATATACTGTAGTCATGCCCTACATTAGCCCAGTTTAACGCAGTAGAATGTCCAGCAGGAATTGACAGCCATTGGTACTTGGACTCCTAGAAGTTTATTCATCCATTGTCAATAACTGCCTATCCTGAGTGGGGTGGTGGTGAGCTGGATCCCTACCCGGTAGCACAGGGCCAAGGGGACACACCCAGGGTGGGATGCCAGTCCATTGTAAGGTACCCCGAGCAGTGCTCGAACCCCAGACCCGCCACACAGCTGGCACCGGCAGAACCCACTGCGCCACCACACCCCCCTCCCACAAGCTTATTTCTTCCTTAATTTTTGGTTAGTAGTTTTTTGTTAGTGTTTGCATGCCATTCGCTCTTTTCATATTTTTTGTTCTGCGTCACTCCGTTGACAGGAATGCTCTGTACAAATAAACTGAACTGATTAGGGAGCTTTAAATAAAATACTCAGGTGCTATTCAGTATCAGAGCATAAAGATAGCAGAAATGTTCAAGAACTGACATTTCTATCAAAACTTTAAAAGATGAATTATTTGTTATGTCCTTATGAAGTGAAGTATACTGTGAGACCTCACACAAGGAAAGCCTGAAGTACGAAAGTGGTTCAATTGACGATAAATTTAAAAAAACTTAAGTAACATTCTGGTTGGTGAAGCCTTGGCATGGGGTGGGATTAAGATGTACAGCTCCCACTACCTGCCCATTTAGTGCAATGAAGACCGGCTGCCAGTGACTAAAATCACAGTCAAGCAGATGGTCTGAAGACTGACATTGGGAGGAATACATTTATTCAGATAGCCAATGTTTTTCTCCAAAGCAACTTACAATTAGTTTACCCATTTACACAGCTGGACAACTTAACAGGAAAAATTTAGGGTAAGTACCTTGCTGAAGGATACTACAGCTGGAGGTGAGACTCAAACCTGCGTCCAAAGACAGTAGCTCTAACTACTACACTACCAGCTGCCCCCAGATATGAATAAATATAGAAAAGTGAAGTTCAGTGTAGGTGCTTCATTTACACAGTTTTGATTGGAAAATGTGGACATTTCTGAAAAACAGAGCTCAATGTATTACTCTACAGTGATAGTGAGCTCAGCGGGTTTGACCAGGTCCTGCTCCTTGGTGGGTCTTGGGGTTCAAGTCCCACTTGGGGTGCCTTGTGACAGACTGGCATCCCGTCCTGGGTATGTCCCCTCCCCCTCCAGCCCCTATCTTGCTGGGTTAGGCATGTGTGATAGTGAGCTGTTTTAAAACCTTGGTCTAAGTTTATTTCCTTTGTGGAGGCTTAGAATAAGATTTACTAAAGATAATTTAGAAAAGCTAAATTTGTAATGGTTCTTGTAGGACATCAAGATAGAACTATCAGAACCATGTATGACGAGGGGGGCGTGGTGGCACAGTGGGTTGGACCGGGTCCTCCTCTCTGGTGGGTCTGGGGTTTGAGTCCCGCTTGGGGTTCCTTTGTGGCGGACTGGCGTCCCGTCCTGGGTGTGTCCCCTCCCCCTCCGGCCTTATGCCCTGAGTTGCCGGGTAGGCTCTGGTTCCCCGCGACCCCCGTATGGGACACGAGGTTCAGAAAATGTGTGTGTGTGTGTGTGTGTGTGACGAGACAGAGATTACTATGCTTTAGACATAAGACAATCAGATTGTGTTGAAATGGCTGTAACGCTTGGAAAGCGTAGAGGAAAAAGAAGAAGAGGACAAGAGCAACCACAGGGATGTACTTAAGTGCAGTGACCACGAATATACCGCTTTCAACTCTATAGATGAAAGTAGTGGACAAAACATTCTGTAGGCACTTTATATATGTGGTTGCTGAGTCGACTTGATGGCACTTCACAACAACAGTGCAATGTCCATGCCCTCTGCATACGAGAATCAGTTCAGCAATGAAATGACATCAGTGACTTTTATTATATGGTTGGCACGGATGGACAGACAGCGAGTAGTGCTGCTGTCTCACAGCACCTGGGTAGTACGAAAGAACATGGGCTCGATTCCAGCTCAGTCTGTGCGGAGTTTGCACATTCTCTCCGTGTCTGCGTGGGTTTCCTCCCACAGTCCAAAGACATGCTGTTCAGGTTCCCCCTTAGTGTGTGAGTGACAGAGGGAGTGTGTTCCACTGATGTATGGATGGGTGACCCATTGTAAGTAGTGTATCTAGCAGTGTAAGTCACCACGGTAAATAAGGTGTGTGGGCTGGTAAGACTATATAGTATTCATTGGAAGTTGCTTTGGTGAAAAGTGTCTGCTAAATAAATAAATGTATTAAAATGTTGATCAGATACCTTAGTTTGAAATCCTGCATTTCTTTGATGCTGCATTTTCCTTCCCAGTAGTCATTTGAGAAATAAAACTGATTCACTAATGCATACATTTCTTTCCAGGTGTTCTTAGGGCTATAGCTGGAGATGTGACAAATACTGTACAACGCACAAAACAATTACAAAGAGCAGTCATATGTGGAGTCGGTGCCAATGTTTGCTAAATCACTGCAGCTACTGTGAAACTAATGGCTCCTTGCTTTGGGAAATGGAAGAAAAGCCTGGTGTAGATGACAAGGCACCCTCAGAATATAACAAATGCTACTTACGCTTAATGCTCCCCGGTAATGTTTATCTTTACATAAATACGGCCATGTTCATAGTAAACTTCCTCAGGAAGGCCAAGAGTGTATTTACCAAACTGACTCAGCGTAGTTACACACACTAAAGGTACACCCGTGCAGTTTCTGCATCTTGAGTTTGTGTAACAAACACAAAGATCGAGAAGATATATTTAACTTAATAGCACAAGCGTAAATCATACGAATACATTGCATATATTTAGAAAAGTTTCCCTTCGTTTTCTAAACATTTTCCATTTCCAGAATAAAATGTAATGCCCCAGCTGTATTGCTTGTCTTATTTTTTTTTTCAGTTTAATAGTTTGGACAGGGGGGCTCGGTGGCTCCTTTACAGAGCCACTCCTACAATGTAACGTAAATGTTTATATGCATCTCAAAAAAAAAAAAACTACTAGGAAGGTGATTAGGAATCGGCGATGTTCTGATAAAGCTGACGCAGCTACGTGTGCGATGAACGTTGGTGCATATGGTGAAGGAAACTAACTGCACTTAAGAATCACACATCGGCAGCTATGGCTCTTTCTCCTAAGGTAATGTACAGATTGTATTTTCTATGAGATGTACATCGCTTTGGAGAAAAGCATCTGCTAAATGAATACATGTAAATGTAGGCAGTCAACTTGAAAATAAAAAAAAAAGCTTTAGCTGTGAAAATCTTTTTATCTAAAAAGGTTTTCAAGTTTAAGACGTTAGTATAGTTAAGCTCAATGTTAAGTACACAATAAAACACATATATTTAAAATTTTTAGAGAGAAGTACACATTGACTGTCTTGTTTTAGACATCAACGGAGCGGGGATATCCTGCAACTCCAATGTAGACACCTCTGTTTGTAAATCCCTCCGTCCTTGGATCCTCACACATGTCAGCGTCCCAGCGGCAGCGGGAAGACAGGAACTTACCCACCCAGTAACACACTTAGTAAAGTAATCAGTGGAAAGCAGAGTTGCGCACCAACCACCTCCACACCAGTATTGTTTTTTCACCTAAGTAGCAAAGGTGAGTCTGGAAGTCGGATACTGGTGCACATCCCCGGTGCACTGAACCTTCGTTGTGTTCCGGCCTCATAATGCCCCAGCGGAACCAAGTTTTGCTTACATGTTTATCCAGCTAAGCAATTGCAGATGTGACCGCAAATGTAAGTTTTTTGACTGAGTTTGACACATTCGCACATACAAATACTTTGTCACTGAAAATCCATATAAAGCCTAAAATAAATAACCGTGGCCATAATGGAATAAAGCCAAGAACGGACCACGGAGCGACCAGCAAATGCTTGCGGACTTGGACAAACAGGTGTTCGTAGATCTACTGCATCTGTGACGAGTAACGAGTGTTAAAGGGGACTGACTGCTCTCACGTAATATCTACAGGACGGAGCATGCTGTTATCCAGCTTTGAAATGAAATCTGTCCGGTACTGCACATAAAATCGAATTCAATATCAGTAAAGAAGGCAGAAAATTTCTTCCTTCACTCTTTGAGGAGGATCTAGCCCCAATTCGGTCACCGCTGTCAGCTCAGCTGCAGTCTCTACTGGACCTCTGCTGGACAGCTATATACATGTCCCTGAGGCTGTTGACCACTGGGCACCATATCATCCCAGAGAGATGCAGGCAGCCAGCAGAACTGTCACACAATGCAAGATGCACCAATGTGCGACAGCAGCGCTACAAGAGCTGAAGAGTACAGCCGTCTAATTCCCGTGTTGCAAATCCTCTTACTCTCTTACACTGAAGGGGGTCACTGTGATGCTCAGGTCTAATTCTCACAAAAGTCCCTGAAGGCCCTTCCTACCCACCCCAATTGCTGTGTCCAAGACCGCCCGGAAACGAGCCACTAACCGCACGAGCAGCTGACTGACCAAGAAACAGTAGCTCAGGTAAGGGAGATGTTTATATTATATTATATTACATTATATTATATTATAACCTCCAATGTTGGAAACACTAGACTAAGCTACTTATGATTCCACATAGCAAAGCAGTTTAACGCACAGTCTAAGGGAGACATACGCTCTACCTGAAACACCAGAGCACATACAGGGAGGATGTAAACTTGACATAGACTGAGCTAGGTGTCAATCCACATTTAAAAGCTGTGAGACACTCGTGTTAGTGCACAAACTCCGCCGCTTATATATTACAGTATAATATTTATAGGTTTTCTGCTAACCAGCTAATAAGCATTCAGTAATTTTTTGGTACATGGACCAAACATACTTTAATTAATGATATTAATGATGTTAAGCAATGATGGCTATGTAAAAAAAAAAAAAAAAACTCCTCATGGATTATTAACGGCAGATAGCTTAGTGGTTAGAGCCTCCACTCTGCACTCAAAAGACTGGGGCTTGAACCCTACTCATTGCTATAGTACTGTTGAGCAAGGTACTTTGAATTGATACTGTAAAAATTACATAGCTGTATCAATGGGTACATCATTAGCCTGGCATTGTCAACCACCTTGGAGAAAAGCATCAGGTAAATCAAGAGAGAACTCAATAAGACAGTTTATCAACCTGACTGACTTACAATTGTCATACACAGTTTGAGAATTTAAACTGTGCTCTCACTACATCATATGGCAAATATATATGGAGCACATATACGTACAAAAGCGAGATAAACCTATAGAAAATTACGGATAATTTCTTCCTTTTGATAGCAAAATAAACTGAGGATAAAGAGTTATTTACTCCTGTTTTCTCAAATGACCAGGAAAAAACTAATCACAAGAGGAATAGTGCTTTACACTCATGCTCTGCTGATTTCATTCAACCCCTCTTCAGTTTCTGCACATAATTAATATTACAGATGTGATTTTTCTATCCAGAGACTGTTTTTTAGTTAAGTTACACTACATCCTGTGCTGGTATGTGAAGAACAAGGAAAGAGAGATCTCAAGCATCCATACACACAAAGAGCACTGAAAGAAGGTTTTGAGTCTCACATATGGATACCCTGGAACAATACTCTATATTATCCCCTTACATCCAATCCTGGTAAAACCCACCTTCAGCACTGTGTGAGTGTTTCACACTGTATGCATTTATGTGTAATTAGTTGCACAGATATGTTTGCACTTGCTGGTGACACATATCTGGTGGAGACAATTGAATGAAAAGCTGAACATCCTTGTAACTTTCAAATGAATCTTTCAAATTGCTGTAGTGGGAGGCTTTGGTTCCTTCTGCTGCACTGCAAGATGAGCAGGAGATGTTAGGACTGAGAAAATGAGGATTAAGATTAGTAAAGCTTATCCAAGCCTCCACCTGTACTGAAGCTCAAACGTAATCATGTTGCAAACTCAGCAGAATTTACCAAGAAGCTCCTTTGACCGTTTAAGATACTTCTGAGATGTTAGTAGCAGGTAACCTATTTTCAGGGCCTTTCAATGTTTTATGGACAGGTATTTCAAACGAAAATATTTAGGAAAATATTCATCCTTCTTCAGTATGAACTTCTTGTGTGGTTAAAGTCAGGTGAGCACCAAGATACTCCTTGCATTTTAGTGGCATAATCATTTTGCTTGCCAAGGTAGGGAGTATCCAAATCTCCAACCTTGTACATATTACTGACCCAGAGTCCAACTGAAAAATGTTTTTTATCAGTAATATAATTTGAGGATGATGTTTCCCATGTGGCTGATTGCGGGTAGAAGTGGACAGATGGGTGGGACAAAGGCCAAGCACAGCAGATTTTCACTAAAAAAGGTTTTATAAAGCCAAATCCAGACCAAACTGGGACATGGCCACTTTATGGCAGAACACAAGCAAAGACTAACCGTGGCACAACAAAACCAGTAACAAAAATAATAATAAAAAAAAAACCAGCTGTCTAGAAGCACAACCCCCTGCTCCCTCCTCTCTTCCCAGACCAGCTGCTTATGACTCAGTGCTGATGGTTTGCCACGTAGTGCAGCTGGTCACCATTAATTAGGCTTGGTGGAGGTAAGCAGTGGTGATCCATTCGTCACGGCCCTTCCCAACCCCTGCCATGAACACATGTAACATTGCCTTTTGAGGAACATCTACAATACAAGCTGCGGCAGTGTCCACAGTGGATAATTATAATCCATTAATACCGCATCAACCTTGACGGTGCTAAGCGATGCTGGCAGTTTCCCACTTTTCCCACACGTACAGCTGCGACTGTATCGTGCTGGTTACTTGAGGAAATGGATCTGCGAGCGGAAGACCAGTTCAAGCTGCAAAACAAGACTGAACATGGTGGTCTAACAGTTTAAGCATCCTTTTCGAAGGGAGAAGTGCCATTCCCAGGATGTGAGACTGAAAGCTTTTTTGTTTCATGAACAGTTAAGGCATTACTCATCTTCAAGGCATGTTAATGAATGCATCGCATGACTATGTTCGTTCTGCAGGCATCCGCTTTCCAAGAACAATTTTTCTACATTATAATCATTGTGAACTATGAATGATAATTGAACAAGAGTCCAAACAAAGACTGTGGGGGTGGGGGGTACTCCTCTTATGTCTCCTCTCCCTTCTCTCTGCAGAAAAGATGTCTTCTCCAGCTCTGGAAGAGGAGGACCTACCAACACACACAGGTGAGGTTGTAGTTCTGTGGCAAACCACAATCATGAAACCATTTTTTTTTCTTCTTACTCAAAAAGCCCACATAATACGTCTGAAATAAGTTCAAAAATGTTGTTACAAGTTTCAGTCATTTTGGGAATTTCAGTACCTGTTCACACCTGAGAAACAAATCAGCGCTATCTTGACTATCACCATCAGCCCATGTATAACTGTGATCAACAGCGTCGGTCCAGTACTGATCCACCGCTTCTTTAACACAGTGATCAAGACCGCTGAGTCCGCTGTATTTTTATTTGATTGCTTCAAGGTCCCAAAGGGGTCATTCATGACTGGAGAAAGTTCAAGTTGGAGAGTGAGGACCATGAAACTGTAACTCCCAACAGACGTGAACTCTTGAGACAGATGTCCAACCCACAGAAGCCCGAGGAGTCCCGTGAGAGGGCCAGCCGCAAGGTCAGCCAAGAAAGTTGTATAAGCGCAAGAGACTGAAATATAAATATAAATGTACTGTCTGTCAAGCTTCAGTCACTAAAGACCACAAAGTAGGCTGACTTTCACATAACTGATGAACAGGTGTAATACAATCTTCCCCTGCCTTACAAAGGTAGTGTGTTTCTGAAATACCCTTTGTTGAGTGAATTCTCAACTCAAAGATGTAATTACAATCCCTTTAGTTTTAATGGAAAAAAAAATGCATTTCTGACCCTCATTTATGCCAACATACCAGTTAAATTAAAATGAATATAATTACTTCAGTATTACCTTAGTTATCAAAATACAACATAACAGGCTTTTACCTTTCATTAATTACTCTATAATACTCCATGGCTGTCACCTGTGTTTCATTAGTTGCTTTGTAACTATTATGTATTTACAAACGCTCACAAACAAAATACACATACATATAATATCTAGTTTTCATGTATTAATTCATACTTTATTAGAAAAAAGACACATAAACAATGTAAATGAATTTACTCTGTAAAAAAAGTTGAAATTGTTCAGATAGTCCAAACTGGTGTCATGATTACAACGATTATAACAAGTGAAAGTAGCAAAGAAGGAGTGACTGGAACTTAAAACAGCAGGAGCCAAACCCTAACTGTGAAGAAGACTGCATGGAGGCTCTGGTCTCGCAACACTCAGATGTAGAGAGGAATGCAAAACCCAAATCCAGCCTTCGAGAGGGTGACCAATCTTGGGGAGCAAGTCCCCTTCCCTGGCATTAGGAGTGTAACATTTGTAGTGTGAACCCTTCCTTCTACTCTGCCCCACCACCCCACAGATGAGCACACAAGAGTATGAGCTAATAAAGGAGGAGGATGAGAAGTGCCTACGCAAGTACCGCAAGCAATGCATGCAGGAGATGCACGAGCGCTTGAGCTTCGGACCCCGTTTTGACGGTGTGTACGAGCTGGAGAACGGTGAAGCCTTCCTGGACGTCATCGAGAAGGAGCACCGACTGACGCTGGTGGTGGTACACATCTACGAAGATGGTGTTGAGGGCTGCGAGGCCCTGAACAACTGCCTGACCTGCCTGGCTGCTGAGTATCCTACCGTGAAGTTCTGCCGGATCAAAGCCTCCTGCACAGGTGCTGGTGACCGCTTCTCGGACAACGTGCTGCCCACCATGCTGGTCTACAAGGCTGGTGAGCTGCTGGGCAACTTCTTGCGCATCACACAGCACCTGAACGAAGAGTTCTTCGCTGTGGATGTGGAAGCCTTCCTCAACGAGTACGGTCTCCTTCCAGAAAAAGAGTTTGCTGCCTGTCCCAACGATGAGCAGGAAGCTGATGTGGAGTGATAATATGCATATGCACAGAGATGCATTTACTAACTGTTACACAGACAGATGGGCTGTAAGTGGATATTTATACAAATGTGCGAGAGCTTTGCTTTCAAAGCCAGCATGATCAGTGCAGCTGGTTGCAGAATTTGTTCCATTCTGGTTTCTGTGCTGATGAGTAATATTGATAAATCACATCCACATTTTAGTATAGAGCTTTGAGATGAAGGAATAATGCTTTCACAGCTCAAATCGAAAAACACTTGTATTATTGCAGTTGTATGAATCAATGAAATTAAAAAGATTTACTGATGCGTTTAAGTGGTTAATTATAGTTTATTATTTTATTATTTGCTGTGGTAATGCAGGTTATTTTTGCTGCATTTGCCCCCTTAGGAGAAGTTAGTCATCTTTGAGCATGGGGACACTACGTGGGCTGTTAAAAGTCATTCAGCAAATACAACGTTACACGTACAGCCAAAAGCATGTCTCAGTAAGACATTACGTGTTAAAGCTTTGATTCTTTGTTGATCTCACTGGCAACAGAAACTACTGGATGGAAATTATTACATCAGTGAGCATATTTTGGCAATGTAAGTGCTACCCATTAGAGCACCGTGACTGAAACAACTCTGTTGTGCTCCCGCCACAAAATATTTATACATTTTGGAAGCATAGTGTCAAGACTGTAAAACCATTCTCAAAAATGTCAGATTTGTACTGATAAAATAACTGTATACAATGTTTAACTGCATATTCAATTCTTATTGTCACCCTTGACCACAAATCAAATTCAGAACAAAAAACACCTTCCCATGTTTCATTCATGCAAACATCTAATGCTTGAAAAATTTTGATGTAATGATGCGTCACAAGACCGTCGCTATAGAAAAGTGTCTAGGAAAAGGGGGAAACATGGAAAAATAAATTCATAAAACACCTGGTATAACTTTGTGTCAGTGTGAGGTTACAGAATTAAGATATCTGTTGCTCAAATTCTGAGTGTAAGTGAGCAAAAGTTTTACAGTGCACGTAAATTCAATTCATCGAGATGAAAAATTCTAGTTTGTTTTTATATTAAACGACTTCATTTGCAGACAGTCCCATTTCTGGTTGTTATAGCTAGTGTTTTCATTCAAAGGCCACCCCCAGTTTTTATATCAAATCTTTTCGTTCCCAGGATGGTTCCTTCTGAATTTTACATGAAACGGTTTGGTTACCAGACAGACAGGGCTCCAGTTTTAATGTCAAGTGATGCTATTCTAGAAGGACTGTTCAATCCATTCCAATAATCACTCACCCACTGCAGGGACTCTGTGGCCTGGAACCTATTCCAGAAACAGACTCAGTGTGAAACACATTTTCAGGCTGTGACTGAAAACCCATATGAACATGAGAATAACCTGCAAACACCACTCTGACAGAGCCAGATTCCAACCTACATCCAAACCCAGAGCCCAAGAGCTGTGAGACACCAGCACTACCCATGGTGCCACCATGCTGCCCTTACAGACAATTCTGCTTTTAACTTTATGCACCATAACTATTAACACAGAGCTCACAACAGACATATTCAAAATGGCAAGTCAAAAATTATCTGCAAAAATATTTATAAAAAAAGTTAAAACATTATTGTGGTTACGTTTTAAATTACCCTCATATTTATTTCCATGACACTGGTATTTTCTTGGCACTGTTATATGTTTTAGAACAAAATGATATAAAATAAACACAAATCCTTGTCTGCCTTCTAAATTTCAAAATTCATTAATGCACAACTGATTACAAGGGATAACAACACCAATTATAACAAATGTGAATCTAAAGTGCCTCTTATGAGGATCTGAGGGGGTCAGTGGCTGGTGGTGGGTGTGTGCGTGCTGTGCAGCAATGCCTTTCATCCGTGATGTTAGCTGGAGGAGTTGCAGGCAATCTTTGGGTGCCACCAACACTGATGTAATGTGTTTTAACCCCCACGCACAGGCAAGTCCTAACAGGATACACACACCCACATACACACCCCTGCTTCACCTGCCCTGTGCGTGTCTCAGAGGCGACCTGCTGTGTTTCCTGCCACTAAGAGACAAAGAGTCATATCTGTTAAAACACAACAGCAGCAGTGAACACAAAAACTCCACTTGACCAACATGAATTAAAACTTTCATTTCTGAATAACTGATTACCGTACAATTATAATGTGTACAAAAAATTAAACTTGCCCAAAATTTGATGCACAATATGGCCAAGGTCAGCTAGTAGCATAGTGGTTAGAGCTCCTGGTTCAAATCTCACCTACTGCTGTAGTATACAGGATGAGCAAAGCAAGGTGGGAGGCATGGATGCCCCCCCCCCCCGGTTCAAGCAAACCGGTTAAGCCCCGCAATATGTGTAACTCAGAACTCTGAGTATTATTGCTGAAGTTTTGGTTTAGCCACTGGTTGGTGTCACACCCCTGAAATGAGGTGATACATAATTCTATTTCCTGATTCCTGCAGCGATGACATTGGCGTAATCAACATTAAATGCAACAGTCTCAGTTCATAACGCAACATTAATGCGTGACAGAGTTAGAATCCTGTCTCTAGCTCACATCCCGCCAGTGTGTCTTTCTGGGACTTACTGATACAGCACTCAAACTGCACAGTTCAAACAAAATAAAGACTGGATAAACTATTAAAGATGTCATCTGTAGACGGTTAAGGTTTTTCTATAAACAGTTACTTAAAAGAAACCAAATGTAAAACTGAATTTCAGGTTTTATTTACTTTTCAAATCTGTGTTTGTGCACCCACATGTGCGCAGGCATGCATTCTTCTTACAGTCAGTCACTCAGATAGAGCAGAGATGCTGCTGTGGCAAGCATGGCAACTCCAGCTGCCACCACCACACCTGTAGGGTGAACAGAAGATGAGTAACAGCCAGGGTAAACAGAGCAGCAAGGACTGTCTCAACTATTACTCAACACATACATGTTAAACATATCGCCTCTTGAGCTTCTAAAGATTATGTTGTACTCTTGCTTGCACGCAAAGTCTCAGTGGTAACCATAATGCAGGATGGAGGAAAATGATAATATCTACAAACATAAAATAACGGCTTAGATTTTCCACCCAGGAGCTTTCAGAGATAAGGAGAACCAAAACATCCATATTTAACACAACTCTACAGAGAATTCCTAAAAAAATTTTAGAGCACAAATTTAATATCAAACCTTAGAAGGTTAAATAAGTAACAAATGTCTGAAAAATTTACGAATGAACTGTAAAACACACGTAGTGTTGTATATTAATATAATTACCCTAACTGTTAGCGTTCATAATATGATAAAACCAGTAGCTTTTCCACACATCCAAATACTGGAAAAACATACCGAAATATTGATGGCGGAATTTCTGGTTTTCTGCAGGTTCAGGTAGACCCTGCTGGTCTGCATCATCTGCATGATCTTCAGAAGCCGTTTCAGAATAAGCTAAGAAAGCACCAATGAAAATTACAGCTGTAGTGTTTTTGGCCTTAAAGACACACACACACACATTATCAGAACCGCTTGTCCCTTACAGGGTCACGGGGAACCGGAGCCTACCCGGCAACACAGGGCGTAAGGCCGGAGGGGGAAGGGGACACACCCAGGACGGGACGCCAGTCCGTCGCAAGGTACCCCAAGCGGGACTTGAACCCCAGACCCACTGGACAGCAGGACTGCGGTCCAACCCACTGCGCCACCGCACCCCCCTTAAAGACAATGTTTCAAAAAAAAAAAAAAAACTATTTGGCAGTAATCAGATCTTAGTCAAAGACAGAAAATGTGGGAATCCACTCACCAGTGTTCCTGCAGAAAACCACAAGTGAATTTCTGAAGCTTTTCTCAATGCATTATGATGATTGCACTATAGTGAACTTCTTCACTATAATACAATCTGCTCATATTATTGTCTACCTGGCACTATTAATGTGCCCTCGTAAGCCTTAACCAACTAGGTTCCATTCTGGATCAGCTGAAACTGACTGGAAAGTTATTTGGAGTTTCTAAATGCTGAAAAAATACCCCCTATCAGGGTGGTGTGCTTAAACAGAAAAATGTACAGTGAGCTCAACCCCAAAGGTTAATGTTTAGTTTAGTAAGTCTGAGTGCTGACATACCTACAGAGCACATACATATTATATTATAGTGGACATCACTCTTTAAATTATTTGGCATAATGAGTAAAAACTGCATAAATGCAAATGGCACTGCAGTACGGTGTGTATCGCAGGGTTGCGTGACGTGGTGGAGGTGCATCCTCTGCTCAGTTTGTGTGGAGTGTGTGTGTGATTCCCGTGTTTATGTGGGTTTCCTCCCACAGTCCAACACAAACAGATGTATTTCAGATTAACTGGCAATTCTAAAATTGCCTCTACTGTGTGTGCATGTATGTGTTTTACACTGCTGTATGAATGGACAGACATCTCTAACTAGTTTAGCGTGGTGTACTTGGTATTGCAAGTCACCTTGGACAAAGGACAAAATCCACTAAATATAAATTATTTAAAAAAATTGAAAAATCCATAAAAATACAAGAGTTTTTAGCCCATGTACAAAGTGGATCTATTGGATTCCCCCCCCCCCCCAAGGAATCAGTTAAATCTAACAGAAGCTCACCAGCAATGACCTCCTGGGTCAGGTCTACTTCCTCTTCTGGGATGTCACAGTCCAGCGTTTCCTTCAAGCGCTCCTTCACCTCTGCTGTGCCCTCGTCGGGGAACATGTAGTCACACACACAGAAGCCGGCACCAGGCACAGAGGCAAACACCCGCTGCGGCAGGGGTTGCTTCTCTCCGATCGTACCTGCCACAAGAAATGTTCTCAGTCCATGAGGAGTCAGTCAGGTCACACGCTCACACCTGATGACACAGTGCCCATGCTGTCCCCACATTCAACAGCAGTACTAACAATTCCTGCATTTAACTACCTATTTGAGCAATGTCAGATTAAAACTTCTCATCCCACAGAATCAGATAGGGACAGTAATAGTAAACAGCAGCACAGATTATCATTTCAATGTAATACAGTATAGTACTTTTGCTTCTGCAAGCTTGGACACTGTACAATCAGAGCTCGAATAGTTAACCAGAAACACAGGGCAACATCCCCATCTGGTGGAAAAAGATGTATTTGCCTTGACATGGCAAAACACGTACAGGTTTTCCTTGTAAAATGACAGCTCCTTTTATGAGAATTCCCAGTTATGAGGAAATGTAATTTGTACAGTAAAATTTGCATAGTCAAGTCTAACAGGAAACACATTATGAAAACAGACATCTGCAGTTCAAAATATGCTCCCTGGTGATGCCATACCAGGCAAAATCCCTGCCTCACCCTGGCCACGACTTCTCGCGTGCATCAGTTACACAGAAAACCTTACCTAACCTACTATATATTAATATATTATATAGAATGTATATACATATATTAAATTGTATTAATATATTAACTATATCTATATTAAAATGAAAATACAGAACACAGGCAATATCATTAGGAATGACTTTGCTTGACTTGATTTACTGCCACTTAAAAGCAACGACAGCGACCCTGCTCAGGACAAGCGGTTGTTGACAATGGATGGATGGACTACAAACATAGTTCAGCGGGGGGGTTACAGGCATTACAAGATACACACACACACACACACACACACACACACACACACACACACACACACACACACACACACATATCATCTGAAACCGCTTGATCCTTCCGGGGTTGTGGGGAGCCAGAGCCTAACCCGGCAACACAGGGTGAAAGGCTGGAGGGTGAGGGGACACCAGTCTGTCGCGAGGCACCCCAAGCGGGACTCGAACCCCAGACCCACTGGAGAGTAGGACCCAGTCCAACCCACTGCATCACTGCGCCCATTTAATGTTAGTAGTTTTCTATTATTACTATTATAATAATAATAATAATAATAAGACATAGTACAGTCAGTAAGTTAAGACTAGCACTCATAGCCTTCTGACACTGCTGTGCTGTATGCGTGATGGTTTGCAAACAAGGCAGCACCATATGTTCACTGGTCTTAGGATTTACTGATTATAGCATGATCCTTATTTTATATACTAACAAATTTAAAAGTAGCTTCTTGCAGCACTTAAGAATAAAGCACAGGGATATGGATTACAATGTTAACGCAAAGTTTAAATCTTGTATTTCTTAGCATTTAAAAATTGAAAAGATAAGAAAATGAGAATAAAATAAAATAAAAATGAACACCATTATAAAAATGAAAATAACAAAACAATAACTGACTCCACCTATTTTTAGTAACTGCCTGTTCAGTGCTGGGTCTTGGTGCTGAAAAGTCTACTCTGCAAGCATAGGGTAAACCTTGGATGAGATGCAAGTCCTTCATTGGGCCATCTCTCTCACTCACTCACTCACACACACACACACACACACACACACACGTATACACTGAGGGGAATTAAGATTCACCAATTCACTTGAAACATGTCTTTGAAATGTAAGTGGAAACTGCAGCATCCAGACGAGACAGAGAGCATCTACATTCAGAGAGATGGAGCCACCACTGTGACCTGTTGGGCTATCAAAGAACGGATTAAAAAAAAAGTGGAAAAAGAAAATAAAGACAAATGATGAAATGGAAAGGGGATTAAAAAAGGAGCACACAAATGTTTTATGTATAAACAACTTTGAATATATGGGTTTTAGGCTGCAATTTAAGGTGGTGAGAGTGATTTTTATACCTGGGACTTAGTTTTTAAATTAGGTTTCCCCATGTTTAACAGGAAGAGAGCTTTAATTTCTATTGGTGAACCTTTAATGCGTGAAGAACACTTTATTTTCCCCTTTAAACTAATAGCAATTAAGCCCTTGTTTTCTGAGAATTCACTTTATGGGCCGATTTTCAGGAGCACTCATTATGCGAGGGACGCCTGCACTGTGATGTAAGAATACTATTTTCAGTTTCTGGCAACAGCAGTGATGCGCAAATTAGAAATAACGAAAAAAGTATGGTACTGCCCAAAAAAAAAAAAAAAAAAAGTTACAGGACACGACCCAATATACCTCTTTCCCCATCTGCTTCGCTCATGAGGAGATCTTCAAAAAACATCTCTGTTCTGTAGGACACCGTGTTCATTATATCCCTCTTTAAGGCCTATTGAGAGAGGAAGCAATGTCAAAGAGTTTATGGAAGAATCCGAGAGAGCGGTGACTGACGAGAAGGTGCTCAAGGTGGCTCACCTCTGCAGCCTGCTTGGCTTTAGGCTTGTTGCTGTGAATGTAGGCTCTGCAGTGCACGACCCCCCTCAGAGCCAGGACGCCACCGCACACCTGTACTGACGCACAGGTCCGCACCTCCTCTGGCTGAAGCCCTTGCTGCGGGAGACCACACAAGTGCCCAGGTGAATGCCCATCAAAAGCGACAAATATGAACGATCAGGAGGATGCTGTGGAACTCCTTACGTTGTGAATAAGGATCTGAGCCCGGAGGTTTGATGGGAAGGCCTTGGTGTTCTTCTTCTGAAGAAAAAATTTAGTTGCCTCACAAAGAGCTTCACAGCAGAAGGAAACATGTTTGTGCAAAACATCTATGCGAGACTTGTGGAATTTACTCACCTGTCCTGAAATGAGTTCACTGTCACTGCTTACACGCACACCATTAACAAGACAAATACTGGACTCAATTTGGTTTCCCCATTTCTGAAGACTAACCTAAAGAAAACAAACAATGGCTGTAAAACATGCAATATAATCTATTTGCACTGAAAAAGACCTAGCTAAAAAAAAATACAGCATACTTGACGTTAAAATCTAACAGTATGCCTAGACAATGATTGTCCACAGCTAAGTGGGACATAGTTTCATGAGCTGCTATTACTTTTGTGCCAAAAATGAAGTTTCTGGGAATTGATCATTACCTTTGTGCTTTTTTCCAGATTTTCTAAGGTTATATCCGGTGTGGGGAACCGAACATGTAACTCAACTGAGCACTTCAAGACCAGCCAGGAATCAGACACTCCATGCTGGTATTTCCAATCTGCAGGCTTAGCAGAGCTCTGAAAGTACCATTATAAACACAGAGGACAAGATAAACGCTCATCTCACCCTGCAATATCATTGGGATGATTAACCTGACACCAGTTTCACAGAGCTTTTTAAGAATGAAAAAGAATGCTTAAGATGTTCTAAAGAGCACTGACTAGTACAGAAAAAAAATTAAAATACATAGTAAACCAGTAGTAGCAATCAAAATAGTAATATTACCTATAATATCAATATCTGAACTAAAAACCTTAAAAAAATTTTTTAAAAAAATTATACTCACTTTGGCATCCTGCACATCAAATGTTCGACAAACAGCTCTGTAGTATTCTAATTAAGAAATAACCTGCAAATTTCTAATTCCACACAGTTAATCTTTAAACTCTAAAGCATATACAGTATATGCATTCAAAGTTAAAAAAAAAATATATATATATATATATATCGAGAAGTATATGGTTAAATCATTAATACACAGTGGAAGCAGGTTAATGGTCATGAATGAAAAAGTACTGTGCCTAGATATGTGATCTGTCAAACCATTGTACAGCCATTCCCTAGAGAATAAGCATAGCATAATTCTCCTCCCAGACCAGTTTAGGAATATTCCAAAAAGATAAACACAGCCAGCTGTCATAAAACAAAGATATGCTTATGTTCAAACTTTCTTAATGATTTTGGGGCTAGTGTGCTTTGACACAGGGATGTAATCGATCAGTTTTAAGGTTGAATTTTCTGGGAACTGATCATTAGCTTCATGCTTTTGTCCAGATTTATTCTGTGTATACTGGTGTTTTATAGCTCCCTTTTTGTATTTTATTTGTAATTACAAAACAATTTTATAAGCATGTTTTAAGCATTAGGCTTTATAAATGTTTGTGTAAGGAGAACTTTATTGTAGCATATCCATACGGTCCACTTGGTAATTATTTATTATTATTATTTTTTTTTTTACTTTACACACAGCAGAGCAATGCAACACAACATAGATACGTACATACAGTCACACATTAAGGGCAGTTTTGAGTCATCAGTTCAACTGAAACACAGTCTTTGGTCTACAGGAGAAACGGGGGAACCCAGAGTTTCGAAACCATAAACGTAGGAAAGTGTGGATTAGGTAATAGCTACGAAAGAGCTGGACGAGCACATGTACACAGCCAAACAGTATTATATAGTAAATAATGAAAGAAAAGTGCCTTGTTATGTCGTGTTATGATAACTGATATTAACTATTTAAATAACTGTTTATTTTAATGGGATTTGGTGATATTTTACTATAAATGGATGTTAGTTTTAGAGGTTGAGAAATTAATTAAATATTTTACTGTTGATACTAATAGTAATTATGTTTTTCATTTTGAAATTTAACCTTATGAAGGGTTTTTCAGGCATGCATTGCCTTGGTAAGGTGGGGGAAGACTGTACTGTACGCCACTGAATACCATAGAAAATGTGTACTCTTCAAAACAGTGCCTCAGTTAATAGTCAGCCTTACCTAATTTGGAAAAGGATACCTCCTTGTTTTTGAGCAAATGTGAAGCCCTACTCTTTCGGACACATCATCTTCATTGAGACTCCATAACCGTCCCTTAGATATGAGTTTTTCAACAGAGAAGACCAACTGTGTGGGATACAAAATGTTAAAAAAATTTACTGCAGAGAAACATTTTGCGTGAAAGAACATTTTACATCGCATCTATGATAAATATAAAGTAGTAATAAGACACCTGAGAGCACCTGATCCAAAAAAAAAAAAAAAGATATTTCTTTGGCTGCATAACACAAGACCATCACTTGTATGCATCTGAATGGATGCGAATGATGCTGCTTTTCTCACCCGTCTCAGTGTGTTCTGGGCTTCTTTTTCCAGGTCTGGTGGAGTGATCAGAAACACACCGAGCACAGACAAACCTCCTGGTAAAGTCCAGGAAACCTTTTATTTAAAATAAAAACAAAAACAAAAATCTGCATAAACACATACCCATATACATTGTACATGTATACCCGGGATAAGGACTCCCGGTTTACAGACTTTCGGTATAACGGCCCTAGAAAAGTTGTATCCATGCTCCCGCTATTACGTACTTTTTTCAGGTGTTTGAGGCAAATTTTCCCCGGTGATGGAGAAGCGATGAGCCAATGACACACAGACTTATCAACAATGTATAAAAACCTCTTACATATACTTACACATAAACATACAACATCTACAGAACATTTACATTTATTCACTTAGCAGACGCTATTCTCCAAAGCAACGTACAATAGTTTACTAAACAATAAAAAGTCCTAATTTAGTCTTTGTTAATTTCCTTTTTTGATTATTTTTAATACCTTATGAAAAGAGACTGTCTAAGTGTTTGGACTGTGTTTGTGGAAATATCTTGCCATGTGTATAAGGTCCAGGAATAATCTCCCCATTTAAAATAATGGGAAAGGACCTGCTGGTTTAAAGATTCTTGGTATATGGATCGTTTTCAGAAAGAACTAGGTCTGTATAATGGAGGATACCTATATATGGCGATAAAAATTCACTGTAGCCCTGATCTATCGTAACGGTCTGGTTCTATGTCTGTACAACTGAAGTCATTCATGGGAACTTGATATTTTAACTACCAGGATCTCTCACGATATGATTAGAAAAAACGTATTGGTCGACTTGACATTAGGAACATGGGGAACTAATAACCAAAAGGCCATTCTATATCTACTTGGATATAAAATTCTAAATTTTTCCGAAGTTTGGCCATCTAACTGCTAAGACAGTTCCAACATATCTTCGCTGTGAGTGTTTCAGAATTGGTCTAATTTTCCCCCTTGCAACTGCTTGAATACAGCCTCTGCTACTACATACATCTTGCTGTCTTCATGAATTCCATAACGAAGGCTTTTTTCCCGCTATATAAACCACACAGTCAAACAAGCATTCAGAAAAGGAGAAGAAATTAAGGAGAAGCACATGAAAGCTGTAAATTCTGAACAAAACAAGAAGATGAAACTAAAAGGCATGAGGTAAACTCCACAGGCGCTCACTTGTTTGGCGTGTTGTGTGACCCACTCAGTGTCGATGTCACAGAGCGAGTGCACAGGTTTTCTTTCAGATGGGTCACTCTCACTTTTCGCTTTCTGGGGAGTCTGGACTGCAAGAACCACGAAGTCCCTCTGGGGTAAGCTCTTGAGTGGGAAAGAAGTAAGAGCAATTTAAGACATGACCACATTTCACTCTCCATCCAGTACTGGTACTGCACAAATAATATACACCTTGCACTATACGTCTCAGTAAGGTGAGGTGCATTGATAAATATCTATATAAAAACCAATTATTAGCCTTACCTGTCCAATTAAGAGGCCAGTAAGAGAGGATAAACTTGCAGTCTGGAGGCTGACCAGGTATTTTTCTACTGAATCATCTACAATGTAACCTCTTCCCATTATGAAAACACACTGAAGGTAGAAAAAATATTACATGTCAATAAACTGAGCATTTAGACAAACAACTAACGAGACTACTGTAACCAGCGTAGACCAGAACTGCCAAATACACTGGCTACTCATGCTATGAACGTTCAAGTTTAAAAATAATCTTGGAAAAGTTTTATCGCATATTCTTCAGCATTCTACTTTCGAAAATTTCCATCTGTCGCAGAGAAATAATGGCCCGCGTTCTTGAAACGAGCCGTTAGGTGGCTTAATTTTAATGCTGCTATAATGCAGCTTGAAGTTAATAAAGAAATAATAAAATCCAATGCGCTACACTACGAGGTAGTGCCATTGCTCATATCTTCTGCTGAATAAAGTTATGGAACACTGTATTCTAGTCAAAATCTTGGCCTGAAGTACATCGAGATGCTGTGGCAAGACTTTAAAATAGCTGATCATGCTCAAAGACTTGCACATATTGCAGAGCTAAAGCAGTTGTGCATGGAAGAGTGGGCCAAAATTCCTCCACAGAGATGCAAGACCCTGGTCAACAGCAACAGGAAGCATTTAGTTGCAGTCATTACAGCTAAAGGTGGCATAACCAGTTACTGAGTGTGAAGGGGGCTTTTATTTTTCCCCCACCTAATTGTCATCCATCCATCCATTGTCAACAACCACTTGTCCCAAGCAGGGTCATGGCAAACCAGAGCCTAACCCAGCAGCACAGGGTGCACGGTTGGGGGGGGAGGGGACACACCCAGGGCGGGACGCCAGTCCATCGCAGGGCACCCAAAGCATGGCTCGAACCCCAGAGCCACCAGAGAGCAGGCACTGGATGAACCCGCTGCACTGCCATGCATCCCCTACCTAATTGCACATTTCACTATCTTTCATGCCAAGGAAATGACAGAAGAACAACACTGCTGGTGTCACTTTTTCCCACTCTCAGCCTTCATTCATATGCTACTACAACCGAACTGACAAAAAGATCCGATCAAATTAAGGCAGCAGGGTGGCACAGCGAGTCGCGCTGCTCTCTCACAGCGCCTGGGTGGTGCGAGAGGACATGGGTTCGATCCCCACTCAGTCTGTGTGGAGTTTGCATGTTCTCCCTGTGTCTGCCTGTCCCTGAGGGTTTTCTCTGGGTGCTCTGGTTTCCTCCCACAGTCCAAAGACATGCTGTTCAGGTTCCCACATAGTGTGAATGACACAGAGAGAGTGTGTTCCACTGATGTATGGATGAGTGACCCAGTGTAAGTAGTGTATCTAGCAGTGTAAGTCACCTAAAGCACATTTCCACAGACTTTTCTTGTAGGGACAGCGCATAATATTAATATACAGCAACACGTCATCGCTAGGAGAATATTATACCACCATTCCGGATCCATACTAGCACCCGTGAGGACCAAGTTAACAACACATCATGTATTGTCTAGCAGCAGAGTCACTCAGCCAGCGAGGTAAATGATCTATTCTATCAGCCAAATATTAGAAAAAGTTATCAAATAAATTATCATATTCATATTCAAAGACAATAGCACAGCAACAAGTTACCCTTTAAATTACAAACACAGTCGCAGTTCAGAAAACAGACTTTATATTAATTTCGTCTCAAGTATAAACCTGCACACAAACTACTCTACCTGACTGTGCGGCGGGATCAAATACCGCTCTGTCCCACTTAATGACGAGTGTGTAAGTTAACAGGGCGCCGTTGTGACGTCATGGAAGAAAGCTCAGCGGTTCCCACAATGCACCGCGCCACTTCCGGCGCGTGGAAGACGCGCATTTCGCTCGCGCCTCGGCTCGTTTTCGTTCTCCAAATAGGAGCTGTGGTGTTTACCCGACGAGGTGGAATCTGCTCGGACCCAGGACCGGGCCACGATGGCGGCGGCGGTTCTGCTGCAAATCCTCGAGCGGGCTGAGGTCTCGAAACTTCCCAAAGCGGTTCAGAATAAGTTGGAGAAGTTCTTTTCGGAGCAGCAGTGTGAGATAGAGTCCCTCAGGTCGAATCAGGAGCGCCTCAGGGTGGACAGCGGTGAGTAACACACACACACACACACACACACACACACACACACACACACGTAGAGATTTCAAGATATGTTTGTAAAGAGGTCACTAGCTTCTTTGAGTAGCGCTGAACGTAAGTTTTTCCTCTCCAGCCAGTGTGGGGACTTCTCTCTCTTTTTAGAAAAAAATCTGTTGTGAATCAAATCATGTTTTAAGTTCACTATGGACAGATTTCACACACAAGAAGGATAAGTAAAGACAGACAAACTGAGCCCTTTTCAAGATTTTTTTACCTATCTCTAATTTATCTAAACTGGACATTCATTGTGTCAGAGTTTATGAAACGGTAATAAAAATCATCATCTTTTAATCTCAGTTATATCTAATACATAATTATATATATATATAATTATAAGTGTTAGCTTGTTGCTGTGGTTGTTGATGTTTTATTTGGATACTGACTGTCTTTACTAACCTGACCGTAACTTTACATGATTCACTAACTCTGTAACCCCCAGAGCAACAGTACTTTGAGGTGGAGAAGCGGCTTGCCCAGAGTCAGGAGCAGTTTGTGCTGCAAGCTCAGGAACATAACAAACTCAAAGAAGAACTCGGTGGCCTCAGTGAGTGTCTGGAGAATTAATCTACTGTAATGATTTTTTTTTTCTTAAAAAAATCCTTCATGTTAATAATAATAATGCATATGACCTTATGGAGGACATTAAATTACATGTTTCATCTTCAGCTGAAGAATTGAAGAGTCTAAAAGATAAGAACAAAGAGCACGAGACATCCGAAGAGAAGCTTTCATCAGAGCAGGTATAGATACGCGAGAGCGTTCTGAATGAATCGTGAAACCACGTAACACCCAGAGGGTGTAATCTTGGATATTTAATTTCGTGCCAGATGAGATGAGAATTACAGCAGTGTTGAGCAAACTGAGTAAACTGAATCATTAAGAGGTCACTTCCCTGACAGTGAGAGGACGCATTATATAGCAGAAATGACCTCAGATGTTGCTCCTTGGAGCAGCACAACTGGACCAGTATACTGCTCAAGGTGGTCTTCTGTTTAGCCAGGGTGGCATGCACAGGATATGGAGTCAGCGCTCATAATTGATAGGAGTTTGCTTTGACTCCTTCTCTGTACCACTTCCTCCAGAGTGTCGAGTCTTGCTCACAGGACTAAGCTGCCCTGATTAACTTATTTTTAGACTTGTTCACTAGTGTCACAGAATGATCCAGAGTTATATTTTATATATATATATATATATATATATATATATACACACATACATACACACACACACACACACACACACACTTCATTTGTACTCGCATTACAATATCTGTGAGGAGTGGGTAGCCACTGACACCTGGAGCCCCAAAGTTTAATTTATTCTTGTTCTTCATGGTTGTGAGTTTTAACTTTTCCCCTTAACTGCCAACTGGCTTTCTTGCTATTACATTCCTGTGTATATCTTTCGTTCAGCACTCTGCTGAGAAGAGCGCTTTATAAAAATGAATTAAATATGTTTCTATGTGTATCAGACTGGAAAGGATTGATCTGGGTTGTTCTATGTTCTAGAGCACACTGACCAAAGCAAAGTATGAGCTTGAAGCAGAAAAACGAGAACTTGTCCGAACTCTTGAGAAGAGATCTCAAGAAGTGGAACATCTCAGTGGTATGGTTTCATAGTTATTCCTGCTCTGTCACATTCGTTGACTTTTTAAATATTGGGTAAAAAACATGAAAAAAAATTTAACGATCTAAAAGTATAGAGGGATCAG
The DNA here is from genome assembly GCF_900964775.1 of Scleropages formosus. Classification (NCBI taxonomy): domain Eukaryota; kingdom Metazoa; phylum Chordata; class Actinopteri; order Osteoglossiformes; family Osteoglossidae; genus Scleropages; species Scleropages formosus. The sequence goes on along the minus strand of NC_041808.1, from coordinate 22,203,941 downwards.
TCCAGCAGGTTTATCAGCTGTCCTATATGCCATTATTTGGAATGGAGTTAAATTGGTGCTGCCATGATATAAAGGCTAAATTGTAGGGGAATTCATTATCTGTATAAAAAAAAAATGAAAAGTATTTAATGACCAAGCATTTTTTTTTTTTTCCCTCCCCAGAGGACCTGAAGCGTCTCAATGACAAGCTGCTGGAAACAAATACTGCAAAGATGGAGCTCCAGTTGAAACTAGATGAGCTTCAGCCATCTGAAGTTTCCCTGAAGGTGAATTGACTTTGTTCTGTCTGCTATGTCAGAGTCTTGCAATACAGTGAGGTTTTAAAACCCCCTGTGTCACTTGTGCCTGTGATCTAGTACCGCGAGAAGAGGATGGAGCAAGAGAAGGAGCTTCTCCAAACCCAGATAGCCTGGTTGAATGCTGAGCTCAAGGCCAAGACTGAGGAGCTACTCACCATGTCTCGTGAGAAGGGAAACGAGATTCTGGAGCTCAAGTGTAACCTGGAGAACAAGAAGGACGAGGTTCTGTAACTCTTGCTGTTGAGCCTTTGTGTGGTCCCCTGATTGAAACTCATGAAAAGTAATGATTTCACAGTATGGATACTATCTCTTATCTATGGGACAGCTGGTAGTGTAGTGGTAAGAGTTAACTGCCTTTGGATCCAAACGTCACAGGTTTGATCTCCATGTCTTGCTGTGGTACCCTTGAGCAAGGTACTTACCCTAAATTGCTCCAGTAAAATTATACAGCTATATAAATGGGTAAATAATTGTAGGCTTAATAATTGTAAGTGTAATAATTCTAACCTTAACATTCTAAGTTGTTTTGGAGAAAAGTTTCAGCTAAATGACTAAATGTAAATATATTGGTACTTTGTTCTTGCAGGTCACCAGGCTCCACGATCAAGTTGATAGTCTGAATAAGTCTAAAGAGAATTTCCAAAAACAGGCTGATAATTTGATGATTAAGTTGAAGGAGGTAAATGCTGTGCAGTTTTATCACAAACAAGTAAATACTATGTTAGGGTAAACTGAATTATTAAGAGTCCAGTAATTTCATTTTTCTAATACAAGGCGAAAGACCATCAGCTTAACATGGAAGAGAAGTTCCAAAATGAATTGAATGCCCACATAAAACTGACCACCTTGTATAAGGTAAGATTTTGTAAATATATTATGCTTTGTAGGAATGCACATTTGCTGTCCTGTGAGATTCTGTTGCTCCTTTCTGTATAGGAAGCAGCAACTGCATCGGAATCCAAGTGTGAGGAGCTGAGCCGTGCTGTGGAGGAGCTCCACAAACTCCTGAAGGAAGCTGGAGAAGGTAAAACTCCTGCTAACCTATGAGCTGTTCTGCAAAACATGGTGGAGAAGGTTGCCACTGACAGTGAAAAGCTCTTTCTACTGAACAGCTAACAAAGCCACCGAGGTGAAGCTTGCCAAAGCAGTTGATTTGAAGGACAAAATGGAAGCAGAACTAAGGGAGAAAATCAGAAACTTGGACAAAGAACTGGAAAATGCCAACGCCTTACTCTCAGATTGCAAGCGTAAAGGTATCTATTTCTGCTGTGGTACGCTTGGCCTTCTGTGATTGCTGACATACTTGACATTGCTTGCATCTATCTTCAGCAGGTGTCCCAGCACTTACTGAAGAAGAACTCACTGCAATGTCTCCAACTGCTGCTGCTGTGGCCAGGATAGTGAAGCCTGGCATGAAACTGACTGAGGTAGGAATTTGTGAGCTACAAAATAGATGCACCTTCTAGATGTGTAGTTAACAACCTGAGTTGCACCTATAGTGTACTGCGGGGTGTGTATGTATTCATTCCCCGAGATAGACCCATTTGAGTTATGGGAATTCAACTATACAAATTAATAGCCCTACTTTATCTTAAGAGCATTTCTTTGTTCTTACGGGGACTGAATTTGGTTTTCATGCACCCCCCGACAGTTGAAAGGGTGTGAGATATTTTTTTCCAAAGCGACATACAATGAAAAAGGAGTATTAGCTCTCACCCTAACCCAAAGTGACTGACAATGTTAGATACACAGCACTAAACTCCTTAAAGTCACTCACTCATTTATACAGTACAGCAAAGTAACACATTCATATTTACACGTTACAGGCAACTTAGATTCTCCAGTTCATCTCTGGCACTTTTTTCCTCAGTCTTTGGATTGGCGGAGGAAACCCACACATGTGGGGAGACACAAGGGGACGTTTATACTGCATGTATTAGTGGTGGTAGATTTTTTTTTTTAAATATATATTTTTAAATTCTTACAATATGTTTTTATACACTTTTGGTGTATTTTGTTAATTTTTGTGTAAGCACAAGTTATTGAAACATGCTATGTGTTGTGTGGTGATGGTTAAATACTATTTTTGGCGTAGTTGCAGTTTCAGCAGAGTAGTGTAACGCACACGCAAATTCATGCACTACAGGCAATTCAGAGTCGTCGTTCATCTGAAACATGTCCTTCGACTTTGGGACACCTGTTGGAAACTAGTATTTTAAGTGTATAGCATTTAATGACTACAAAAGAGTTGAATGTGCACAGGTGGAAAGCAATATAGTAATACAAAGTAATTTATGAAGAGAAACTGCCATGTTCTAACTGTTAACTCTTGTGGGAATGAAATTTTAGTTTTAATGGGATTTGGTGACAGTTTAGGACTTTTGGGGCTCAGAAACATGTAGATATATTTATAGTGAAAACAAACGGTAATCAAGTCGTCGACTTTAGAGAATTTCAAACAGTTTTTTTTTGTGTGAACGTATTTTGTAAGATGGTGGAAGGCACTAGATTGAGTAATAAAATGAAATTCCGTTTCATGTGTTTGCTCTTAGCTGTACAATGCCTATGTAGAGGCACAGGACCAACTTCTACTGGAGCGACTGGAAAGCAAGAGGGTCAACAAGTGCCTGGATGAGATTGTTAAGGAAGTGGAGGCTAAAGCACCAATCCTGAAGCGCCAGCGAGAGGAGTATGAGAACATGCGGAAATCCTTGGCCAGCCTTGCTGGAAAACTGGAGCAGGCCATGAAGGTGAGAATTCCTCTTCCTCCCCCCAGAATGGATAGCTAGTTAATGTTGTGTGCAGAAATTACATTAGTGTTTGTGGTTACAGGAGATACACTGCCTGCAGAAGGAGAAGGATGAGGCTAATAAGCGGTCCTCTGTTCTGGAGAGGGATAACCAGAGATATGAGCTGCAGGTCACAGATATGTCCCAGCAGGTGAGCGCAAAAACACCCTTTGCCATCCTGGAGAAATATACTGTGTAAATTACTAGTCGAAATTTTTGTCAAACTATTGTACGTTGCACTTCAGATTCGTGTCCTGCTGATTGAACTGGAGGAGGCCCGTGGCAACCGTGTGCTCCGTGAGGATGAGAACGTAAGCTCCGCTGACATAAGCAGCAGCACCGAGGTCACTTCCCACCATTTGGTCACCTTCCGTAGCGTAGAGGAGCTGCAACAACAGAACCAGCGCCTCCTGGTGGCATTGCGAGATTTGAGAGAAGCACATGAGAGGGAGGAGGCGGAGGCCATATCCTCAAGGTAAGAGGCCGCACTCTGTCGAGTGGTTACCTCCCCTCACTTCTGCATTCTCAGACAACTCCAAGGCTCTTTTCCCTCCTGCAGGAAGGCAGAGTTGGAGATGACTTTGGAGAAGACACGGAAGGACCTGGAGCAACTTCGTGAACAGCACAGTCACCAGATGAAACTCACAGAGTCTGTTGTACGTCAGCGGGATATGTACCGCATCCTGCTGGCCCAGACTACAGGGGTCAGCTTCCCTGTACAAGGTGAGCTCAGTCTATGGTCCTGCATTTGCTTTGGGGTTTCCCCAATTTGTCACCCACACATTAAATGATACTGTAGCCAGTTAAAATGTTGAATCAATCTACAACAAGCCACCATACCCTTCCAGATGATGTCCACATTGCATATCGGAGCCATTCATCCAAATAGTCTCTTTATGCAGAGGTTACTTTGAATTGTGCATATTGCAGAAGATGTTTGCACATTATTGGTCTAACAAAAACCCATAGAAATTCAATAGGTCTCCAAGAGGTGCTGTACAAATGTGCACTTTAACCCTTTTGTTACTTGCAGGCAGTGTGCAGGAAGGGGCTCCTCTCACATCCACCTCTCACCAGTCCACAGGGGTCACCCCTGTGAAGGCTGTGGAGTCCACAGAAGCTGTAGATACTAATGCTGCATTCAAGCAGGTGAATTCATTTAGTTTCACTAAATAGAAAATGAAATGACTTTGTATTGAACCTGATTTGTTTTAAAAATGATTAAAAGTGAAATTTCACTGCCTCAATGCAACTCACTAACTTTTCAAGCAACTCTTTAATTTCATCCAAGTTGGTGGTTTTTTTTTTTATTTTTTTTTTTTATTTTTGTTAAATCTTGGGCTTCTTAGAGATGTTAATCAAAGCAGGAAATTTTTTAAATGTTTTTATCAGCTCATTTTTGTTAATGTCTGAAGCACTGAGGATTAATTTTTTGAAGTTTCTGGTGAGTTGTAAAGTATTTAATGCCTTCAATAGCTGCAAGACATCTTCTCCACATATAAGAAGGAGAAGGCAGAGAATGACAAGATTCTCAATGAGCAGAATGAAAAGTTCCAGGAACAAGTTTCTGAGCTCAGTGCCCGCAATGCCAAGATTTCCACTCAGCTGGAATTTGCATCCAAACGGTATGCTGATCATGGACCATCAGTTATTGCCATCATTGTTCAGTGGTTAACTGGTAAGAAGAGCTTATGACTTTACTTTTTCCACATACTTTTCTAGCTATGAAATGCTACAAGACAATGTAGATGGCTACCGTCGTGAGATTGCCTCACTGCGAGAAAAGTGCCAGAAGATGAACACCACCACCCAGAAGCAAGAGCAGATCATTCATACCATGACACAGGATCTACGTGCAGCTAACGAGAAGCTCGCCTTGGCTGAGGTGAGGGATGACCTTGCCCAGCGGGGCTGCCCAGCTAGTTGTTGGTATGGATGGCTGTGGAAATAGCCATCTTTTCTCATTGCAGGTGCGTGCAGAGAACTTCAGGAAGGAGCGAGACCTGCTGAAGATGGTGGAGTCCAGACTGAACCAGGAGAAGGAGTCTATCCTGACTGAGCAGCGTGGTCAGAATCTCCTGCTGACCAACCTCAAATCCATTCAGGTACAAGGGCACCAATAGTGTAGCAGCTGAGTAACTGAATTGTATAGCCTGTTTGTACAAGAGCAGTTCAATGTAATTTTTTTTCTTCTGATGTAAACTAGCACTCTTCAGGTTATAAATACATGATTTTATCCACTATATAAGCTGCTGCCAGTAAATATTTGTCTGTTTGTAGAATTTTAATTTATAACTTTTCCTTGTAGCTTTGTATGATTGATCATAATTGTAAATACACCAGTCTTTTGTTGATTGTTCATAATCCTCCTCCTTTTCTTATCACCCCAAAAGCTTACCCTAGAGCGCTCAGAGACAGAGACTAAGCAGAGGCTCAATAACCAAATTGAGCATCTCGAATGTGAGGTTGCCCAACTCAAAAAGAAATTGGAGCAGGAGGTGGAGCAGAGGCATGCACTAGGCCGCAGCCAAGATGTACGTCTTCCTCACCCCAAATTGTACTCCATCTTCAGTGAATAGTGATTTACAAGAATTGATCACTGCTGCTGTTCCTTCATAGATGCAGCTACTTGATGCCAAGAAGCAGCTGGAGGCTGAGACTACAATGCACCAAAAGACCAAGGAGCTACTGAAGACTGCGGAACAGCAGCTCAGTACCCTGAGACTGCAACTCAGCAATATAGAGAATCAGGTGGCCTCCATGCCAGCACGGAGTGCAGCTCTTGCAAGTAGGTATAACAGTTTCTGGGAAGACCTACAGATGCCTGTTTTAGTTTGTCTTTGCATTTAGGGACCACTAGAGGGTTCTGTACACTCAGCAGTTGTTTGCATGGTGTGTTGCTGTCATTAGATGATAGGTGGGAAATTTAGGCTGGCTATATAGACTGCAGATACAACTCAGTAAGACTGTACTTGGCAATTTTAGGCTTTTAATGGTGTCTGTACATACTGTATTAACTTGCTGCTGTGAGCATGATGTTAAACAATTTCTTATACATGAATGTCAATGAAAAGAAACATCTCCAAACTCCAGCTTTCTGTTCAGAAATTTTTTGAACCGCATTAATAGCTTTAGGGCCAAGAACTGTAGTTATGTAATTACATCGTGTCTTCTGAGTGTCTTTGATTGTTCACTGCTATACTAATTGCATCCTGCTACTCAGTTTTTTGTTTAACCCAGAATTCAGTTCCCAATGCTTAGTCCCGGCTGAGTTTGTCTAGCCCAATGTTTTTTGCACTATTTGTTAAATATATTGTCATATGCCATTGGTTGTCATATAAAGATGTGTACTTTTTTTTTTTTTTTTTTTTTTTTTTTTTTTTTTTTTTTTAAAATCAAGTAATTTAACATAGTGGCTATGGCTTTGACTGCATGGCTCCTGCAGAATTCTCTTGAAACATAGTTGCTGACCCTTTGCAGGCCAGGGTGAAATGGACCAGGATGCAGAGGAGCTGCGCCTCCGCCTTCGGCAAGCAGAGGAACAGGCAGGTGATCTGAAGGAACGTTTGATGAATGCCACCAACAATGTGGAGCAGTACCGGGCCATGGTGCTCAGCCTAGAGGAGTCTCTCAGCAAGGAGAAACAGGTGGGCTGCATTGCATTTTCTCGAGCATTTCTGGCCTTTGTCCTCCTTCAGATTACCATATTAATGGGGGAAAGTCTGTAGCGTAGTGGTTAGAACAACTGCCTTTGGGCCCAAAGGTCACAGGTTTGAGCCTCACCTCTGGCTGTAGTACCCTTGAGCAAGGTACTTACCCTCAATTGCTCCAATAAAATTATCCAGCTGTATAAATGGGTAAATAATTGTAACCTTAACATTGTAAGTCGCTTTGGAGAAAAGCGTTGGCTAAATGAATAAATGTAATGTTCTTCCTCTTTAGAAATTAAGTAAATTGTAAATTTCTTTATTGCTTTTTAAATTTTCTTGAGGTTTTAATATAGGTTTTGGATCTCTATATTAATAAAACAGGATAGAATTAACCGAGCTGGTTGACGTGCAAACCACAAGCTCTGTCAGGGACAGTGTGTTTCAGTGTTCTTGAGCTTCCTTGAATTCCTTGTTTTTGCTAGGTGGCTGAGCAGACTCGGTCTGTAATTGAGGGACGCCTGAAAGAAGCTCAGGAGTACCATGTGCAGCTGGAGAAAAAGCTCATAGAGGCAGAAAAGGAGAAGCAGGAGCTTGAGGAGGAAAAACGCAAAACCATAGAAGACATGGAACAACAGGTAACTTACCTAACTAAATTCACTACCCTGGGTCTTGAAGTTATAAAAACAAATGGTACATCTGTTCTTAGCTTTATTTGTCAATCTAAAATTACTGTTAACATTCACAATCGATAAAAGCTTAATACAATGTTTACTGAAATAATAGTAACAGTTGACCTGTTTACAAAAAGATCTGTTACTTTGTTGAAATTGTAGATATTCTAGTGTATTTTATCACTAATTATTTAAAAAAATCTGACCGTCTTAACTGTTTTGTGTAGTATTTTTCTATCTTTTATAGAATTAGTGTATCTTTTATTCTTTGTGAAAAATTTTATTGTTCCAGTGTTGATTTTGGGAATTTCATAAATTTTAAATAAACCTGGCGTTGAATTCATGTGGTACTGAGGTCCTGCTCTATTTAGGTGCATTTTACTACTCACTAAAAGCTGGGTGTGGAAATACAGGTTGGGTTTGTTTCACAAAATTTATCAAGATGGATAAGGGAAAGTACAGTTAAAGTTTATCTTCAAAAATATGTAACTTGGAACATTTTGCACAAGGACGGTGTGTGTCGTGATTTGAGTCATACTTGTACACTTTTCATCTCTTATGCAGAAACATTCTTGTTTTTGACTTAACATTAAGTCAAAAGAGACTTAACTTTAAGGGTTCTAGACTTTGGTGTACATCACAAATGAAAGTATTGAAGGGTGCATTGTGTGGTTTTTCAAATGTCTCACTTTTGCTACAAATCAGATGAATGAGCTGAAGAAAAATCTTCAAAGCATCCAGTCTGAGCTTCAAGATGCCCTTCAGAGGGCATTAGTTGCTGCGACACAAGAACAGCAGGCCACACAGGATAGCCAGTTGCAGGTATGTACTCTGCGCTGAACACATTACTTAGGAACCATTACATAGCCTGCCTGTGAACCTTTGGATGCAGATGTTATTGGTCCATTGTGCCCCTTGTTGCTGTGTCATGTTGGCAGGCTAAGCTAGCGGCAGAGGCCCAGAACAAGTATGAGCGGGAGCTGATGCTTCACGCAGCAGATGTGGAGGCACTCCAGGCTGCTAAGAAGCAGGTATTGCAAGTGACACAAATACGTGAGCAGCTGGAGGAGAAGGCACAACGGGCTATTGCAGAGCTCCAGGATGCCCGTACATCCTGGGAAGAGCAAGAGAAAATCCTTAAGGTACTTGGATGACACTGAGGATGTCCATCAATGCAACAGTGAACTGGTCAGGTCTTTGCAGCTGTTCAATTGTTGCTTTTTCTGTTTCTGCTCAGGAGGAGATGGCTAAGCTCTCCACCCGTGCTGAAGACCTGCAGAATCAGAATAGCCTGCTCCACCAGCAGATTGAAAGCCTTAGTGGTAAAATGGTGGCAACCATGCAGCAGACGACAAACGAAAGCCCTCTAAATGTTTCCCTTACTGAGGAAGGCAAGTCACACGAGCAGATACTAGAGATTCTCAGGTAGGCTATGGGGAACCTTCTGCTTCAGCTACCTTGTAAACAATAACTGTACATCTGTGAATTACCATCTTTACCTTGTTATGCCAGGTTTGTACGGCGAGAGAAGGAGATTGCAGAGGCCTGCTTTGAGGTGGCCCAGGTGGAGAGCCTACGTTATCGCCAGAGGGTGGAGCACCTCGAGCAGGAGTTGAAAGAGTTGCAAGACAGCCTGAATTCTGAGCGTGAAAAGCTGCAGGTGATGCTGCCACTGACATTGAAGGAAGTAATGAAACATGATGGTATTCCCGTACCATACTGCTATCTCTTTGTTTCAGGCGACTGCTAAGACCTTGGCACAGCATGATGAGCTGATGAAGAAGACTGAGACCATGAATGTCTTGGTAGAGACCAACAAGATGCTGAAGGAGGAGAAGGAAAGGCTTGAGCAGGAGCTACAGCAAACACAGGCCAAGGCAAGACCACACAAACACCACTTTGAGCTTTTTGGAGTGAGGACTTGAATTTAGATCAAAATAATGTACCAAACAGTATCTCTTTGAAGCTGCATACAGTGTAAAATTCTTGGTGTGCCTCTGCTCATCTTCAGTGTGCTCTCTCTAACCAGGTGTGCAAGCTGGAAGCTGATATCACGCCCCTACAGGAGTCTAATGCAGAGTTGAGTGAGAAGAGTGGAATGCTCCAGGCTGAGAAGAAACTTCTGGAGGAGGACATCAAGCGCTGGAAAGCCAGAACACAGGTCAGGGTCCACCTGAAGAGTTGCATATTTCATGTTCTGAGTTGATGTAAATAATTTTTAGTTCCCTTTCTGGGCTAAACACATTGTACAGCACCTGGTAAGCCAACAGAAGGACACAGACTCGGAGGAGTACAAGAAGCTGCATGCTGAGAAAGAGGCTCACATGAAGCGCATCCTCCAGCTCACGGAGGAAACTGGCAGACTAAAGACAGAGATTGCCAGGTTGGTGGGGTTGTACACAGCCTTCATAATACTTGTGTTAATCTGAGAAGTCACATCATGCATTAATTTGTTGTACAGTTGATTTAAGTACAATAAAATAAGAAACACAGCAACTGCAGCTTTGCTTCACAAACCAAATAGTCACAAATAAACTAATCAAATATAGTGACCTTAAGATTGACACCTTCTGTTTATTAACTTTACTCACATGACTCATATAACCTACAATTTTAACTGGACTTAAGACTGCAGCAGCGTCCCTCACGAAGCAAATTGGTAATTCTCAAGTCTTATGTTTTGCTACTACAAAGCATTTATGAATATTCATCTTTGATCAGGACACATGCCTCAATGAACACTGGGCAAAGCCAGGTGAAGAACCTTCAGGAGAACTTAGGCAAAGTGACTGCAGAAAGAGATAATCTGAAGAAGGAGCTTGAAGCTAAAGTGTTGGACATCCAAGAAAAGCTGAAAACAATTACCCAGGTCAAGAAGATTGGCAGAAGGTACAAGACACAGTACGAAGAGCTTAAGGTGCAATACGACAAGGTAAGAGAATTAACCTGCAAATGTGTCAGTGGGCTTAAAAATACAATCACTTATCTCTTTGAATCCACACAATTTCATGCTAAAATACTTTCTTAAAGTGGGTCATGTGCTTCTCAGATTGTAGCTGAAGCTGCTTCCAAGTCAGCACAGGATCAGGAAGTTCAACAGATCCCTGCCCAGGAGATGCAGGCCCTGAAAAACACTTTGAGTGCTGCTGAGAACAAAACCAAGGAGCTGGAGACCCAGGTAGAGAACCTACAGAAGGTAAGGTTTTTGTTTCATAGAAGCAGTTAAACCCTATGATTGAGGTTATTGCCAAATATGAAGATACACTTAGAAAATTTAATACATACCACCGCTGTCGATGAAAGATTACTTCAGTGGGTGCTGAATCCTCTGAAAAACCTGAAATGGAATCCATCTAGGGTGGCACTTAACAGCTGTATTATGGTACTTGCATGAATGTGAAATTGAGCCACGGATGTGTTTTGGCCACAGGACTTCCTCAGGGTGTGCAGATGTTAGTCAGGCATGCTAATAAGACAAAGGTCAAGTGACAGTTACACATTGGTGAATATCATTAGACAAAAAATTCATAGTCAAGCTGTGGTTTAGGGTGGTATATATATTAACCCTGTATAACAGGAAGTGGGGAAGATTGTAATGAGATACCAGTGCCTTTTTTGTTTCTGAGGGCTTCATTACTTCAGTTTCGTATTATGAGTTTTGTCCTGTCATTTTTAGGTTCATCCTGGTTTTCATTATTTGCTCTGGCAGCAGATGCTTTGAGACATGAATCCAGAATGGCTTTGATTCTGACCAAGGGCCATTTTCTGTGGTAGGTGGTGAGTGAGCGTGAGACAGACTTGCGGAGCTACCAGGAGCAAGTAGGCAAACTGCAACAAGAGTTGACCCGCCTCCGACAGGAGCTGCAGGAAAAGGCTGTACAGGAGGAGCAGCTGCGACAGCAGATGGCTGACAAGGAAGAGAAGACTAAAAAGGTCTTTGTGGGAGCTAAGCAGAAGATCCATCAACTCAATAGTGAGTCAGACCCTGACTGTTGTGGAGTCCCATTCCTTCAGCCTACCCAGACTTTTTTTTTTTTTTTTTAACATGGAGATTCTGTCATAGCGGTCAAGGAACAGCTACAGAAGGAGGTGGAGGAGCTGAAACAGCAGCGGGAGGAGCAAGAGGTGCGCTTGAGTGCATTGAAATCGCAGTATGAAGGCCGCCTCTGCAGGCAGGAACGTGAGCTGCGAGAGCTTCGGGAGCAGCAAGAGAGGCACGGAGAACAACGGGATGAGCCCCAGGATCAGGGGCCTAGCAAGGTGCTCAGGGTTGGGTGATCAAGGTATGAGGAGGCATCTCTGATATTGTCCTGGAGACTTAAGCTTATTGTATACTTCCCACAGGCTCAAGAACAGCAGAGACCAGCTGAACAGAGGCAGATCACTCTGAAGACCACACCAGTAGCAGACCGGGGAAGGTAGTTCTCTGAGAATCAAAATGGCACCAAAGGGTCTGAAACTACCACTGTATGATATGTGACAATGGTAACTGAGCTTTTTTGTCCACCAGCACGAGTGTTTTGGAGCCTCCAACAGCTAACATCAAGCCTACCCCTGTAGCAGCAACTCCCAGCAAGCCGTCTGCTATCCCTGGGAACAAGCCCACTCCGAGAGCCAGCATCCGGCCCATGATCACACCAGCATCCATCACCATTCCAACTCCCACAGCTACAGTCATGCCCACCACTCAGGTGGAAACACAGGAGGGTGAGTGCATTGTATGTGTGATGGTAATGAAGCTGGAGAAGTTGGCTGCACAGGTTCATGTGCAAGCGGGTGTGCACCATGTTTTATGATAGCTGATAGTGTTGAAGGTAGTCCTTCTGTACGTAGTTACGTAGGTCTGTGCTTTTGCTGTTCGGAGTGGATGCTAACTCTTGTCTGTGAACCCAGCCCTGCAGGCTGCCGAGGGCCCCATGGAGCATGTCACTCTGTTTGGCAACACTAGTGGCTCTGTGCGCTCCACAAGCCCCAATGTCCAAACCACAGTGGCACAGCCTATCCTGACAGTGCAGCAGCAGCAGCCACTGGCTCCTGCACAGGCCACTGCCTTTGTTCAGCCCACCCAGCAGAGCGTACCCCCTGTGGAACCATCTAGTCAGGAGACTATGCCTAGTGCGCAGGTTGAGAGGCCTTCCACTTCCACAGCTGTGTTTGGCACAGGTACGTCTCTGTGTACTCATACCTAAGCACTTTAAATGGAAACAGGCCTGTGCTGTCATGTAGTTCTTCATCCTAACTGCTGGAGCAAAAAGTCCTGCTACAACAAATAAAATTGTCACCAGCTGTGGACGTGACCATAGATTTTGAATTTAACTCTTACCTTAGTGGGAAGACATTAATTTTGAAGGAATTTGTTATAGCAAGTTTTTATGTACTTGGTGGAGAGCTCCTCACCATAATTTCTCTGCATAGCAGAGCCCTTCTCAATAGCATGTCATTATTCTGATGAGTGAGAATAAAAGGAAAGCCCTGCTTTCTACTACCACTGTACAACAAAAGATTTCACAATCCTGTTAGTCACATCTCCTTCCCCCCCACTACTGTCTTCAGGAAATAAGTTGATTGCATGTTACCTATTTTATACTTTTTTCATATTTCATAATGGTGGAGCTGAAGTCCCATCACCATTAAGTTGTGATCAGTTTTGACATAGTTATGTGCACAGGGAGAAATTGGTAAGAAATACAGCTACAACTTTGACATTTGTAGTTTCTTCCCCTGTCACTGTTATAGTATATATTTTAACCTATGTAAGGGAGCACAATGTTATGGACCAGCTGCAGCTGCTCAGTGAGTTGCTGGCATCAGTGGGGCCAACCTAGATGAAGCAGCTAGCCAGAGCTCACATTGCTGTTTTTTAGCAACAAGAATAGACCAACAGATTTGTCATCGGTCTTCAGTGTTTTAATGGTGTTACATCAGGGTTAGTTTTTTCAACATTTGGTGTTCAGGTTTATTTTAAGGTCCTTTTTTTATGAAAGTATTGTCCTTGTTAGCATCCTATTGTTAATAATCTAACAAAGTGATGAGTGTTGTATGTTAGATGCACAGAGATATCCTGTCAGTGTTGTATGCAGTACAGACAGACATTTTTGCCTCTGAGTGCTTTGGGAGACCTTTCCTGACACAGCAGCTTAGTTGGTAATCCAGTGGTTGTCCATCATAGTGTCTGCCACCCCGGGTTCCTCCATCACCAAGCGGCCTCGTGATGAAGAGCAAGAAAGCCCTGCGGAGGCTGTAGAGGCAACACAAGAGGAGCCTGCTGAGCTGCCAGTTCCCAAGAAGCTGCGCATCATCCAAAGAGTAGGTCCTGAGGTGGGCAGCTTGCCCTAAGGCATCTTGGCACATCCCACATGCACTGTACAATCTTTTTATCGTTAGCCGTTACTATTGGCTTCCTGTTCAATACTTATGTTCTCTGCCCCAGGAGGAGGTGGCAGTAGAAGATGGCACTGAAGCAGAGGTGGAGATTTCTGTGGAGAGCCAAGAGGACCCAGGGGTTGATCAGGTGGGGCCACCAGCTAGCCTTTGGGTAACATGAGTTTATGGTTTCATTGGTGAGTGGGACTCTAAGCTGTGTGTGATTATAGCTGCCTGCAGAGGTGGAGTACGTCCCAGCGCTTGAAGATGGAGAAGCAGAAGTGGTAGCCCGAGCTGTTCCTGCAAATCTCGTGCCTCAGGTACCAGAATCACAGCTTAGTGCTCACAATTCTCCTGCCGAGCAGCAGCAAGGTGAGGTCATCATCATTGGAACGGACTCTGAGAACGAAGATGAGGAGGAGCAGGAAGCAGATCAGGTGAATGTCAGAACATCAAGTTTTGAAAAACTTTCAGTCCAAAACACAGCAATGGACCACGCCTGTTTTTCATTGCAGGGGTATGAAGAGCAGAAGGAGGAAGATGATCAGGAAGATGAAGATGACGTTACCGGAATGGATGATGATGAAGATGAGAGCAATGAAGGCAGTGGTGCTGACAACGAGTTGTGTGAAGGCCAGGACACAGAGGTAAGCCTGTTGTGAACCCCATCCCCAGGATAAACCAGTTCCTTGCCCCAGGTGGTATGGTGACACACTTGCCTGTGACATGTCCTGTCTGAGCAGAGTTTACATTGAAACCTGGTTCATGTGTTGAGACCCCACAGACACCTTTGGTCTTGTTCTCCCCCAGACGGAACAGGCCTCAGACACAGTCACTGACCAGGAGGAAAGTTTCAGGGGAGCAGACTCTAGCCAGAAACAAGCAGAATCACTGTCTGCTGGTAAGGACTTCATGGGAATTTGTGCAATTATACTCATGTTTCTGTCATTTTCTTTTTCTTTTCCAAGCTATGAAGTTTTGTGTTAATTGTCCTTCTGTGTATTTACCCACAGGGGAGGGTAGCAGTAGTACCAGTGAGTCTTTAAGTACTGAACCCCCCCGGGAGCAGCAGCCAGCCGCCGGCATTGCCACCCCTGACCGGCTAGCCCCACGACCTCCACAGTCTCCTAGAAGACCACCTCATCCACTGCCCCCCCGACTGTATATTCAGCCCCCTACTCAGGAGCTCGGACCTCCTCCAGCACAGGTACCATACACAGGCACCCGCTCACAAGCATAGACTCAGTCTGTTTTTGATGTCTTATCTAGGTAAGTAGACACAGTAAAACCCAGTAAAACGCTTCGATTTACCATGAATTTGGGTGTAATGCGATGGGTCATTGGATCCTTTTTTGCTTTTTCTGGAATGTGAGAAACTACATTAAGAAGTGTAAACTTTTCCACCTTTTAAAAACTTAGGAAACCATCTTACTGCACAAGTGGGTTAGAAATGCTGAAATGCCTTAGTCGCAAACAGCGACATGCTGCATTCAAGCAAGGAACACTATCGCTTTTTTAAAAAATAAACTGTAAATAATGATTGCTGATACGCGACCATAGTTACTTGTTTACACATACAGTACATGTATTCTTGAATGTTTTTTTTTATCGAACGAACTCTGAATAGAATGAGAATGAAACTAATATTTCTAACTTGCGTGAATGTAAACATGGTTTTAAGCCCAAAGTATTTTGTTTGTTTTGTTGTTTAAGTAAAAAGATTCAATGATCAATTAATAATTTTATTTTAATTTCTACTAAAACAACTGTTAATTTCCAGAATTCTTTAATTCAAAGGTAATATACTTGCCAGAAAATAAACGTGCAAGAAACAGGTCCAATAGGGTGGAAATAGGCGTGATTTACGATGTTTGGTCAAAATTTGGTCAGTTTGAATGCTGATTTTCTTGAACCCTGATTCAGCACGACCCTGCGATGACATTTTACGGACCTTTACGACCGCGTTATAATGGAGTTTCACTGTACTGGTAATTTTTTTTTTTTTTTTTTTTGTGCTTTGTGTTTATCTATAACTTTGTTTCCTACCAGCGCCAAACAGCTCCAATTCGTCGACAGTCAGTTGGAAGGGGTCCCCAGCTCACCCCTGGGATTGGTAGCATGGTAAGTGTACCACATCTCCACCAGTATCTTTTTCTTGCCATTTCATATTGTCCGATGAAAACATTTCCACTTCTCTCCCTGTTTGCTGCCCAAAGCAACACTTCTTTGATGATGATGATAGAATGGTACCCAGCACACCCACCCTGGTGGTGCCCCATCGCACGGATGGATTTGCTGAAGCAATCCAGTACGTTTCACCGGGTCTTCTCTTTTGGATGCTGAGTGAATTCAATGTTTGCATGTCCTGATTTATGTATGTAAACCGCATCCTCTCTGCCTTGTGTACCAGTTCACCCCAGGTGGCAGGTGTTCCCCGCTTCCGATTTGGCCCACCAGAGGATATGGCCCAAGCCAGCTCCTCTCATTCAGACTTGGGCCAGTTGGCTTCACAAGGAGGTACAACCACCGTTCTCAAACTTTCCAGTCATGCTGGTGCACTCTAGTTCTTGTATGTGTAAATTTGTGAGCAAAAGATAGATAGTAATAGATAGTGGGTTTGTTTTGGCTTTTTATGTTAGAGAACTGATACAACTGGCTTTGTTATGCATTTTTAATACCTTTGTTAAAATTTTGCATTGCATATTAAATTTTTGCAAGCACTTGAAAGAACACAATGTCCTCTTTTGTGACCCACACCTGATTTTCAGGCCTAGGAATGTATGAAAGTCCCCTGTTCCTTGCAACACATGAGGAGGAGTCTGGGGGCCGCAGTGTCCCCACCACACCTTTGCAAGTGGCTGCTCCAGGTGAGATTGCAGATGCAACACGCATGCATGTCATCATAATGTCACTACAGGCAGCTGGAATGATGTTAAGCACTTAAGGTCAAACCCAGCCCTTTAACTCTGTAGGCGCTACTGGTTTTTGCTGTGCTGCAGCTCCTGCTGATTTCGTTACATCATCTGTATTTGTAAGTGCTTTTGCCTGAAACTAACAGACCCCTGGAAAGCTTGTACTGCCCGTCCCTTACTCATCTGAGTTGGAGCTTTCCACACAGCTAATTATGCCTTCCTTATACTTTTCTGACTTGGGATACTGTAAGTTATGAAATTAATCTTGCCTCTTCCAGTGACAGTCTTCACAGATAGCCACCCTTCAGATATAGCGGAGAACACCTCCCAGTCAGTCCCTATGGTGACCACAACCACAGCGGGTGCATCTGCCCCTGTAGATGCAGTTTCTGGAGATGATGGAGATGAGGTCTTTATGGAGGCGGAGAATGAAGGGTAAGATGCCGATGAACTCGGAACAGGTGGGAGGAGCAGGAAGCAGTGGTGTTCACAACAGGTGGTTAAAGTAGTCAAACAATATTCAACTACATGTACTATGACAAAGTATCAAGTCAAACAAACTACTTGAGTATCACTTGAGGTCCCATAAAGTGCAAAACTGCAACGAAGGTTTAAAATGCACATAACAGCAGAAGGTGGGATTTGAACTTGTCCTGATTGCAAGGCAGTAGTTCTACAATTTACAGTGCGCTCTGCCCCAGTAGTTATTAGTTTTCCATTTATCTGGCATCTTAATCCAAAGCAGATTCGTACCAATTTGTACGAAAAGTTATATATACTGGAACAGCTCAGGTTAAGCACATGGCTCACAGGGAATATGGCAGTGATATATAATTTGAACTGGCAAATGTTAGGTTATTAGGAATTATCTTCTATTGTACTGTATGTTCTGAGGTAAGAGGACCCAGAAGCAGTGGAACTATGAAATACATGAAAAAGGCCATTAAATTCATATGCTCAGAATGACAAGCTAAAACCCTGAGGTCCTTCTTTACTCAGTCTAGCTGCTGCGATAGCGTGGCAATGGTTTGCAACACATCAAAATTAGTAGCATGTATTGGCTTGAAAACAAGGTATACAGCTTATTCACTGAGCTACTCGATGTCCAACTTGGATACTTTAATGATACTCAATTGCTGTTTACCATTTACTGTTTGTCAGTTACTAGACAATGAAGTTCTAATATGAAGGTAAGTAAAGTTTGTTATCCAACTGAATATTTGCACCCTAGCTACACAAGACAATAACTCTAACATGGCAATATCAGCTATTAGAATCGATGTGGAGTTCATGTACTCTGACATTGACATCTTCTGTATGTTGCTGTTAACATACACAACAGGCTTAAATTGATAAAATGAGTGACTTGCCCAATAACTAACTTCTGTCAGAGCTGCTCTTGAACTATCAGTGCAAAAAATTCCTGTGAAGAATTTGAATAATGGAGTAATTGCCACTTGTTGCTGCCTAATTGTGGTGCTCACACATCTTGCTGCTGGCACAGGACGACTGGTGAGGTCACTATGGAGAGTCAGGCAGAGTTGGGGTTGGCACAGTCCTCAGATGACAGCAACCTGCCCTCCACCAGCCAGGAGCCAACCTCCAGTTCTGCAGGTACACACTTTTACCTCATGGGCTTTTTGATCTGCTGCTGTGAAGATCAGTCTACAAATAATATTTATGCAAAAATGTTGAAACAATTATCAGTTAAACTGCACACAGAAAAACCAATTAGTCCATGTCAGTAGTCCAAATATAGCATTTCAGTGCTGTTAGAACAAGAAACATCATTGACAGGCTGAAGAGCATTGTAATCTCATTGCTTTTTTGGGTGTTTTCAACACGTTGGCTCATTCTAGAATTTTCCCCTGCAGCTTTCCTACTCTTTTCCTGTTTTTGCATGTTGTGTGCCCCACCTATCAGACACGAGCAGCAGTGGCAGCAGCCTCCCCCGGCCCTCTGGACGCCCCGTGACGCAGCACCATCTCCCCCCTCGCCCAGGACCACGAGGGCGGCAGCTCATCAGGAGAGGTGAGCGTCCCATCCTCACTAGTTGTAGCTTCCTAGCAAACACTCCGACACTAACACAGAGTACTGTTATACAATTTACACTTGTAATTTTTAGACTCTTTTTAAACAACTCTGTGCTGGTTCTCATTAGTTTAGTGTAGAAATATATGGTCTCTTCTGATATCTGAACAGGCAACTAACTTGGTGAAAAATTCAGGTTTTTCCACCCTTATTTTGTTCTGCCCTATAACCACACTGAATGAGTTCCACATTGTAGAAGATAACACAACTGAAAGCTCGAAGTTTATTAAAATACAGTAGTGCAGTCTAGCCTCAGGTGATACAAAATCTGCTCAGAGTACCTTGATAGACATTATTCTCAGATTATCATATGTATTTGATCTTAGTCCCCTCCCCCTTTCCACTGTGGTAAACAGTTAAAAGGTGTTGCTGTTAATGATGGTTTACACAGCTACAGTGTCCTTTAAAATGGTTGTGCTCTACTCAACAGGCATGAGCTACTCTAGGGGAGGAAGGGGTCAGTTTGCCAGAGGAAACCTGCGTTAAGTCCTGCATTGCTCTCCAGATAACTCCTGTTGCTTCACTTGTGCTTGAAGAGTCATAGTCAGTTTTTAATGTTATGGGCACAGTTTTGCTTCATGTGTTGCTACTTTTTTCTATTCGATGTCTGCGTAAGCCTGACAGCAGAGGAAGCCATGTTTTATGTTAATAAAAGTGAAGATTATGAAAAGTTGACATTGTTCGAGTCGTTCTTCAGCGAGATGCCAGTGGGCACTTCAGCCATCTGTGGGCAGAGTTGTCCTGGGAAGCCCGGTTTGGGGTGGTGGCTAGTGCAAGCCGCTCGCCGACAACCTTGATGATGTAGTATTTGTCTGCAAAACATGGAGGTCATGAACAGTTAATTTCCCACTACAGATGAACTTCTTGGGGGGGGTTTCTTGTCAAAGATGAGAATCTCAAAGTTGGCCATGTTTTCACGGTTAATGAATGAATGTGTACCGTTTGAGAAGATGTAGTAATCGTAGCCATCTGGTTTGTGGGGATTGGGTACAGACACTGCAGAGGTCACAAGGGAAGGGAATCCTTTCCAGCTGACTCTAATGTTGATCTCATTGCCTGGGCTGGCTGTTGTGCAACAACAAATTACGGAAGTTGATTATTTTCCTGTAATGTTACTCATTGGTGAAAGTTAATTACTTTCTTAACATTAATCACACAATATATGCTAAATGTCATGTTCTGTCATCTTTTCTGCTCTTGAAAGCAAATATATTCAACTCACCTGCTAACACTTGCATGACTGTACTACCTAATTAAGCTCTGTAGCAGAACTTTTGTGCAAAGTAACATTGGTATTTTTCCTATACTTCTAGGTATCTGGTAAAATTCCCCAAGCTTCACAAAGTGGCTTGCAGTCATTAATATTCAAAGTGTCCACTGAATATCTGATAAAAATCACTGTAAAGTAAATAAGTGTAGGTAGCTTAACATTGTAATTCACTTTGGAGAAAATATCAGCAAAATGAATATAAAGAAGTCAACTCCTGCAGAAGAATACCTGCTTGTCCTGCAGGTTGCTTTTCACCGGCAACAATGGGGAACTTTCTCCTGCAGCTTGATGTGGCCTCTGGTCCAAAGGAGTACTTCTGCACACGGCCTCCTGAAAAGAACCACGGCATGGGACAGATGTTCAGCAGGGTGTACCTTTCCAGCTACCTTCCACAAAGCATTCGCAGTTAAAGGGAGGAGGCCGTCACCCGTTCTGAAAAAGTAGACAGATTCCGGCCTCCTCCTCGTGGCAGGTACCGGCAGGGCAGCCACAATCTTCCCAGACATGTCGAAACCCTCAAATTCCACAGAAATGAATTTGGGGTATCCAGGGTCTAGTATCCCATTTTCAAACCTCCAGTAATTATTTCCCTGCAAGAGAGAGAATGTCACTTTTCAGAGAAGTTATTCCTCCAGCTCTCGGTTCGACTCAACTTAATTGAATAGTAATTAAGATATGTCAGTGAACATGGCTGTCTGTAAATCACAGTGCAGCATTCGTAACCGTTGGCACAAGGCCCATGGCTGATATTGAACGCTATGGTTTTTCCTCACAGGTTGGGTTTTGACATTCCTCTGTTTGAGTACCTTGAAGATGTAGGTTTTGCTCCGGCAATTGGAGCGGGTGAAAACGGTATCGATGGGAGACGGAACACCCCACACTTCTGTGATTCTGCGAGCAGGGCTGGGGGCCCAGCTATTGTCTAGGGTCCAAAAGAAATCACCTGATGGAAGAGAAAAAAAACTGAGAGAGACTAGCTTCTCGCATGCCGTCTGCTCTCGAATGGCGATGAATTCTTTGAATAGACCCGTGAAGAGAGTAATCCAGCCGTACTTAATTTCCTCCGTGCTAAACCCAGACAAATGAGGTATTTAAATAATCACATCCTCACTTGGAATGCTACCTTTAAGTTGTAGTGCTGGGTGGGCTGGGGAGGAGGGCACCCGCACACGTACCTCGGAAAACCACAATTGTGCCGTTGAACAGGACCGTGACTCCGTCGATGGGCTGAAGATTGCAGAGGTTTGTGTCGCTGGAGATATCTGCGCAACAGGTGAACACAAATCTGTCATTTTAGTTTTTTGTTGAGTTTTTAAGGTGCTTAAAGAGAAAAAAAAAAAGAGTGTTTTTGGGATAAAGCAATGCTTCTGGATGGGTTACTAATCGGCGAGCTTCTCTTACTCGTAAGGTAGCTGTCGGTGTTTTCTGCCGCCAGGGCAGCTGCAATGTCCCCCAGCGTGTTGGGTCTGGTTGGACTGCCTACGGGCCTAGCAGCAAAAACCGCAAATTCCAGGGACGTGGTGGTGGGCTTTCCAGGGGAAGGGGTCAGCAGGTCAGGGGCAGGTTGACCCAGTCCAGGTGCAAATGGAAGCAACTGGTGGGCGGCGCTTTCAAGGAGCACAGTTGCCGGGTCAACAGGAATCAAATGAAGAGTAGAGACTCCATCTGGCATGATAATGGTCATATTTTGACAAACACGATGATATAATTATCATACGGAACAGGATCGCTTAATCAGAAACTGATTATTGTGTGACGTGGACTGTGTTTCCCGACTGAGAACAAGCAGCTATGTGTGAGATACACCGACCGAAACGCCTTCTTGGCGAGAGGTCGGGGTGCACACGTCACCTGGCGCGGCTGGGTCGACACGGTGCCCGGTGCCATCGGGCAAAGGCCCTGCTGCCTGCGCAGGTTCATTCAGACTCGGGAGGGGCAAAGTATCCTCAGTGGGCAGGGTTTGCATCTCTGTCCACAAGAAATCTATTAAGAGACTCTGCAAAACGTGGCCGTGCCTGACCGCTTCATCACCTCCGGCAATACAAACTCACCAGGCTGCTGGGTGGATTGAGGGAAGGTGTTCATGAGCTTGTTTTCTACTGACAAAAATGGCAAAGTTCGTTACAACCCAGCAGACAGTTGCTATGGCATACAACAGAAAAGGAACACTTTTTATACCATGGTATATGGTATAACGTCTGTACAGGACAGGCCTGCCTAGAGGACACGGGGGTCATGTGGCTGATGGAAAAATTTCATTTTCAGAATCGAAATTCTTTTTGCAAAATTATGCTTCCGTAGCATGTGTGTCACGCTGTGTGTTATAGAGGTGCTACGTACACACACCTGGATACACTTCCTCGCTCTCGCTGTCAGGTGATTTAGGACTGGACAAAAAGAGCTTCGAACCTGGCTTCTTGACTGTCTCTTTCTTGGGAAGTTCTACACAGGCAATTTGAGAAACTTAGATTTATTGATTTAACTGACACTTTTCTCCAAAGCAACTTACACTCACACACACTGCCTGAAATCACTTGTCCCAAGTGGGGACTCAGCAAACCAGAGCCTAACCTGGCAACACAGGGCGCAAGGGGACACACCCAGGACGGGACGCCAGTCCATCACAAGGCACCCCAAGCAGGACTCAAACCCCAGACCCACCACACCCCCCCCCCAACTTACAATTACCCATTAATACAGCTGGCTTATTTTTACTGGAGCACTTTAGGATAAGTATCTTGCTCAAGGGTACTGCAGCCAAAGGTAGGAATCAAACCCGTGACATTTGGGTCCACACAAAGTAGCACTAACCACTATGCTACCAACTCTCCCCTAACTTTGGGCCAGAAACATACCATCATGAGAACGAAACACCAGCACGTCTTAAATAAGCTACTTCCTCAGTATCGCAGTGGCAGTGACTAAATGTGGAAGCATTTTATTTTCTTTCCATACTTTTATCCTATCTGTTTTTTTTCTTTCAGATGAACAAACCTTGAGCCTTGTTTTTACCCGCATCTATGTGCGACATCCTTTGCTCTGCTGTTTCGGGTGTCTTCGTGTGGTACGGTGTGGTTGTAGTCTCTGAAAAGTAACACACCAGAATCATGTTTCTTGAATTTTAATAAAACAATATTAATAATATTTGCTCTTTTCACATACTTATTCTTTTCCTCTCTTTTTATGAAGTGCCAACCTGCAGCGCACTGCGTCCGGTAGTCTGGACAGCACTGGTCGTAGAGCGCACAGCTGGGGTCGCAGTTGCACAGTCGGCCACGCTTGAAGGGCTCGCCGCAGCGTCCCACACAGGAGTCACCTGCGGACACACCCTTTCACCAGCGTGTTGCTACAACACATTGACCGCGTGATTCCATCACATATGACCTCTTTTCATAGCGATACACTTTCATTAATGGCAGTACGATGGCACAGCAGGCACCTGGGTGGTACGAGAGGACATGGGTTTGATCCCTGCTCAGTCCGTGTGGAGTTTGCATGTTCCCCCCGTGTTTGCATGGGTTTCCTTTGAGTGCTCTGGTTTCCGCCCACAGTCCAAAGAGTTGTTTTTCAGGTGAATTGATGACTCTAAATTGCCCTGTGTGTGTGTTGCTCTGGAGTATAGCACAATGATTCACTGAACGTAGTTTACTGTAGTGTATCCAGCAGTATAAGTCACCTTGGATAAAATGGTGTCACCTACATACTACACAGTATTCATCCATAAGGTATTTGGAGAAAATCATCTGCTAAATAAATAAATATAAATTAGTACAATTTTTAAAATGTGTCCTGAAGTGGTTACTGGAGCAATAAAGATATTTGTAACGGTATACATTTCAAAAAAGTGCAGCACAATCACATTCGTGGTGCGTGTCGTGGTAACATAGGGTATATAATGGTTGCCCTTAAATAAAATAAAATCAAAAAAAGAGTTAATTTTGCAGATGTTGCTTTGTAAATACCTTTCGCATCGTGGCTTCGGCCCAAAGATGCCGCAAAGGTTCAGCTCTGGGTAAAGTGAGGAGGGCAAGGGGAAAAACAGGGTGCTCACCTGTGGTGCACGCAGACTCGTAGTCTTTGCAGCATTCGTTGTGGAGAAGGCAGTCGCGGTCGCAGTGGCAGATGCGTCCCCTGGAGAACGGCTCTCCACAGCGACCTTTGCAGGTTGCTGGGGAAATTAAAGCACGGCCCGTTGCATTTTTACACACCGTAAATGGCAATGTAATATATGAAGATTTATAAACATCTGGCACCGTTCGCTTTTCTGCCCCATTGCCATTAATCGCTTGAGCGTCGCGTTGCCAGCGTTTCCTCGACTGAGAAATGCACTCTCGCATCCTCGAAATGCCAAATGTGTTGTAAATGTCTCCGGAACCCATATACCTTGAGCAGCACAAAGTGGAAGGAGGAAGCAAGCGAGCGCAAAAAGTCCAGCGATCCCTGATGAACTGGCCATGGTGCGAATCCTCAGCTGCAACAGTAAAAATAACTATGAATTAAAGCACCTGACTGTGATTTCAGCTGAACGCGGTACAATGAAATTTCCTCTACGGATTATCTCTCGCATCCAGATACACCGATTTACTGCAGATCTGACAGTTTCCTCATGGTACAAACAGCATGTAAAGTAATTTCGGCATGAAGCAATACAAGGAAATTACCGTCCAAGAGAAAAACTCCTGTCACCTTCGTTAAGGTTCCTACGCTTTTGGTCTTTTTATACAGTGTGGAGGGGTTGGGTTTGGCTTCGAGGAAGTCTAATGTAGGTTGTCTAATTATCCACTGCAGCCCAATTAAAACACAAATGATGCGGCCAGAAGCCGAGACTTCCTACACACACTTTGAAAGTGTGAGACTGTACTCAACGGGGGCTTAGCCTGGAAATACTTCATCTTCACGCAGACAGAGAGATCACTTTACATGACCTTTTAAATGGTCCACAAAAATGGACCACACTTTTACCAACATCCCATCTTCATAACCCCTCTTTCATTTGAGCGTAACTGCCTCAAGTAATATATTTATTGTTATTCTGGGCAACAATCATTGCCACATATTATAAGTTTTAATTCTTCCAAAAATGACTCACGTAACAATGAGACCAAAACCTAGACTGAGCAGCTCGGTTACCTCATAACTAACATCTCAATTTTTATTAGAGTCATTACACAACAAAATAAACATTTTCTTTGACTGGAGAAGTCATGTCTCTTGTGACTCACTTGGTGATGTTTTTTGCAGAATGTGTCATCCTATGAATTTTTTTCTGCTTTATTATTGACAGCTGTCAATAGCCTATTTAATGTAGGCAACACTGAATGACTGTCAATTATTCCCTCCAGCATGCAGCAATTATGACAAATTTTACTTGCATCCTATCCTGAGCGTGGCAAATCCTGCACATTGTGCTGAAAACATTAGGTGCTTGTCGTTTGCGACATTCATTTTCCATACCCATGATACAATGGTAAAAAAAAAAAAAAATCTCGGGAAATTTAAGTGTCAAGTTGAGAACATCTTATTGCACTTTTCTCATCTTCTCTGTATGAAATGTATTTTTTTATAGTTAATTTATAGTTCCTCTTCATTGCCTTGTCTCTAATTTAACAAACTGTACTGTACTTTTAAACTGCACTTGAAAAATTTGCTGTAATATTAAATGAATATTAGCCCCTTTTACTTTGCAAACTGCAGATTCCTACTTTTTATTTAATTCTACAGTAAACGGAATACTTACTGCCTTCAATAAGTGAAAGAGTACTATAAAAAAATAATCTATGGAGTAAGTATTACATAATTTACTATGTTTTCAAGTAAATATGACCAGTGTGATCAGTTTGAAATAATCATTTTAATGCAGTAAAAAAGGCACCATACTACTATTGGGGGAGCTGGTAGTGTAGTGGTTAGAACTGCTGCCTTTGACTCCAAAGGTCATGAAGCCCCACTTCTGGCTTGCGGTAAGTAAATTGAGGAAGGTACTTACCCTAAATTGCTCCAGTAAAATTACCCGGCTGTATAAAGGGGTAAGTAATTGTAAGTTGCTTTGGAGAAAAGCATCAGCTAAATGAATCAATATAAAGTACAGCACTCCATGCACAAGTGGCAAAGATTAGGAAGCAGGTACTAAACTCTGAATCTTCACCTTGATTTCAGTGATAACCTCTCACCACTAATTCTCTCCATAAATAAAAATGTTCTTCAGATTCCTAGGCATGTTATGCTTCCTCTAATAGACTCTTGGAAACACTTGCTTGTTTATGCTTTGCACAACCATTGAAGTTCATGTGCAGAGAAAACTAAGGACCTAATGCCAAACTTGAAAATGAAAAACAGCTGTTTTTCATGTTGCCATTGTTATTTTCAGTAATTTTCATTTTAACAATATTCACTTTATTTAATTAATATTGCCACTCATCAGTATTAAGTAATGCTGCCTCAGAGTCTGCCATTTTTTGGCACAGCTCCTTTGGGTGCTCTGGTTTCCTCCCACAGTCCAGATGTTTCAGGGATACTGGTGATTCCGAATTGCCAAGAGTGACTGTGTGTGGCTACCCTACCCTGCACTGAACTGGTGCCTTGTCCAGGATGTACCTTGTATCCTTTCCTTTGGGGATAGGTTCCAGACTACCACATCCCTGGCATGGACACACACACACACACACTTTCTGAACAGCTTGTCCCATACAGGGTCACGGGGAACCGGAGCCCAACCTGGCAATTTAGGGTGTAAGGCTGGGGGGGGGGACGACACACCCAGGACAGGACTCCAGTCTCTCGCAAGGCACCCCAAGCAGGACTCAAACCCCAGACCCACCAGAGAGCAGGACCCGGTCAAACCCACTGTGCCACTGCACCACCGTGCCCCCTCTGGTGTGGACAACTGGTAAAAAAAAAACTGACAACGAATTAGAAATCTTAATTTAAGTTTTGTGACAAAAGCAAGTGCACCCTTATTTTGTCTTTAAATAAATAGCTAGTCAAACAGTCAAAATATTCTGTAAGCTTTGGAAGTAGTGTTGGACAGCCAAGTGAAATCTTATAATTCCTGCCTTTGTTCATCACTAACTGAAAAAGCAAACATCTTTGTTAGCACAGGAAGCAGTGATTTACATAAGCGGCCTGGACGTTTAAAATTGTTTTACTGGCAAAAACATGTGGCCCGTAGTGGTGTGAGAGTAGTTGTGGCGGGAAGGAAACTTACCACCCACTGCGGTCAGACCGTTTCTGTACTGAGGTAACGTCTCCCCGCGTCTCGAGCCGTGCGCCTCCACCAGCTGTTCTCAGTGGCTCGAGGGACACGTACAGATGGGTTGCAGCTGAGAGTGGGAGTGGGAGCGCACGCAAACACGCTCGCTCAAACATCTCACAACACTTGGAAGTCTCCTGCTTCATCAAGATAAAAGAAAACCAAAACTTATTGGACTGTAATGGTTTTCCAAAGAGCCTCTGAAATCGACATCGGTTTGCCCATATGGGATGAAAAACCAGAACGGGGCACTAGCACGTGTCGCGACAACCCGGCATGGCACTGGAGTCTCCCACTTGCTACAGCGTTCTTTTGGTGCCTTACCCCAGCTACCGCGGTGCTTAGAAGTACTCAAGACCTACTGTTTATGTGTTGAGCACTAGCTCTCCGTAGAGTGGCAACCAAGAGGCTGGAAGCATTGTGGACACCCTCAGGTTGACATAGGGGTCCTCTACCACCTTTGGACCAATGTGAGCATTGTCTAGGAGTGTGTGCTGCTTGTGCAGCACGTCACCTCTCCAAGAAATAGTTGTCAGCATGGTGCATGGGTATCCTGGGGTGCACCACCTTTTTTGAGGTTCAGAATGGAGCTTCTTCTGGCGCTAGGGTCGGAAGGATGTGAAGAGGTTCCGGCAGCGGTGTGATGCCAGTTTTAAGAATGGGCTACTGGGACCATCTCAGGTACCAATGTAGCAGCTCCGGTGAGCGATGCCTACCGAAAGGCTGGCTGTTGATGTCCCGAGTCCATTCCTTCCCACCAGGTGTAATGGTACGTCCTTGTAGCCATGGACTGCTTTCTCAAGTGGCCAGAGGTGTATGCCGTGCTCAACCTGGAGGCCAGAGCAACAACGGACTGTGTCAATGAAGAAATGTTTGGAATGGACACAGGTCTGGCTTTTGGGTCACAGTCTGTGCGGGATGATTGACCTGCAGATGGACTTGACATATTATTAACGTCTTGAATTGATGTAACTCTGTTACCCAGAATAAAAAAAATTACTGCATTATCATGAGCGACCTGGTCCTTCCTCCTCCCCATCAACACCCATTACTGCAATATAAATAAAAGTTTCCAGGGCCTGAATACAATGACCTCCCTGTGATGTTTGCAGGAACGCCCGCCTGCCGGTGTGTGATTTCACAGCTCTCAGACCCGCAGCGTGTGGGTGTGGAACTGCTCGGAACCAGAATGGGGACCGCACTCTCGGCATCTGCCTCAGTCTGTTTGCGATCAAATGCTTTGTTTATTCGTGATGCCAGAAAGTACGACAACTGCGTCTGGCGAGCACGTGGCTCCCATTGTGACATCAGAACAATAACAGGACAAGCGCGCTCTAAAGCTCAAATGACTGGATGGCAGTCCAACGAACTCAACTTATTACAACATTTTTTAAGGGTCCCATGAGTGTCTTGATGTAGAGAGGCACTTTGCATTTTGGGAACGAGAATTTAACCTGCATAGTGGTCAGTTTTCTACGTCTGAGTGGAAATATTTTTGGCAAAATACTTTTTACTTTACTGCGATAAATTTGCATGGTGGTAGAGCCATTTCTTTTAAGTCAAAGGATCCACGTTTAAACCCCTGTTAGTGTTGTGAGCAAGGCACTTATCTTGAATTACTCCAGTAGAAATGACCAAGATAAGTACATAGAGAAGTGATTGAAAGTAGTTCAGCATGCAAAACATTCAGTGCTACTTTGGAGAAAAAGTAAAGCATGGAGGTTCTCGGTTCTGGCTCCGTTGTGGTGGAACGACCTCCCCCTCTCACTCAGAACTGCTGAAACTCTGTCCACATTTAAAAAGTGTCTGAAAACTCATCTCTTACAGACTCACTTCACCCATGATCTCTTAAGCTCATGTAAAGTGTAAAAGTTCATGCACTCTAACTTTAAGATTATGCTCGGATAAACCTTTACACAGCTACCCCTGCAGTGTAACTCAAATGTTTGTGTATCTCAAAAAAAAAGAATTAGTAGGAAGGTGGTCAGGAATCGTTGATATTCTGAATTTTATGTAGCTACTCGTGTGACGAACATCGGCGGATATAGTGGAAAGAAACAAACTACTTAAGAATCACACATCTGCAGCTGTGTCTTTCTTTCTCCTAATGTAATGCACACATTGTATTTTCTATGAGTTGTACGTCGCTTTGGAGAAAAGCGTCTGCTAAATGAATAAATGTAAATGTATCACACACACACTGGCTGAAGCTGCTTGTCCTGAGTGGGGTTGCGGCGAACCGGAGCCTAACCCGGCAACACAGGGCACAAGGCTGGAGGGGGAGGGGACACACCCAGGACGGGACGCCAGTCCATCGCAAGGCACCCCAAGCAGGACTTGACCCCCAGACCCGCTAGAGAGCGGGATCCGGCCAAACCCGCTGCACCACCGCACGCCCCTGTAAATGTATCAGCTATGTAATAAATTCTTTATTGGACCTCTGCTGCTTAATTCTGGCAGTGATCAATAATGAGATTTTATACTATGATTGCCCCATTGAGAAAGGTAGTTTACATTGCCATCAAAAAGAGTAAATGAGATTGTAATAAATCCATGTCAGCCACTTGCCCTGCTCTGCAGCTTTCTGTTACTGCAGGTTTTTTGTTACTTACCTCTATCAGTTTACTCCAGTTTTACACATTCTGATGTAAAAACCCTGTATGCAATTAGTTTTTCATAGTTATACAAGTAGAGTAATGCTAAAATGAAGAAAGCTGTGAGCCCGTTTTAAATTCTGTTGAGAGTTACACTTCCGTTAAATCCGCTTCGGACAGGATCGTGTCTATTATGGAACTTCAAAAATTGAAAGTGATGGGTTAAATGTAAAGCGTAATTGTTGACATTATGGGAAATACACCTTCGCTGTGAGGGGCAGTGTAAGCAGAGCTGGCTGTGGTTTTTGGAAGTGCTCTGGAGAGTTGCTTTGCAAGCCTGCCTTACCCACCGAGAACAATTATGGGGATTTCCACCGAGCTGGCGTGAGCTAAATCTAATTGAACTGAGTTTATGTTTACTCACCCACAAATAGCGTGAAGTATGCATTTTAAACTGTCTTAAATACAAATTTCATGCATGTTCATGACAGAATAGGCAAGAAATTATGGGCATTATTAGGGTGATAAAGCTGAAGTCGTATGGTCTCAAGGAAGCTGTGTCATTTGGGATTTTAGTAAAATTGTTCTGGCCATTTGTTGGGAAAGCACAATGGAAGACTATCTTGAAATAATGAAATGCAACACCTCTTGGCCATTAAGGTTTTGTTCCCGTAAATGTTGAAACGCGTGCCCATTTCATCCAGGAAAGGGAGCATTGTGTCTTGGAGGAAAAGGGAGTCAATTAATCCATCTGTAAACTTCCTCCTTCCTTAATGTTTGAATCACCAGAGATACACATATGGTTTCTCAAGCTCAGAAGGTCTCTTAGTCACTCAGTCTGACTATTTTTAGTGAAAACTTGTGTAATACGTTCTACATTCCCTTGGAGACAAGGACCGCTTGCTTAAATAAAGCCTTAATCTTGCAATCAGATGAAGATCATATCACCACCAACATTTATTAGTAATGCTGTACTAATGGCATAGTATCCACATGCTTTGCAGAGTAGGAGACATAGGCAGTGATTTTGTGAAATTTCTTACTTTATCATGAGCATTTGTTAGCCAAATTATCAAAATTATTCAGATTTAAATGTGTATTTTTAACTTTTCCTTAGAATTCTACCATCTCTTTGCTGCACATAAATACTGGTTTTCAAACACATTTTGCAATTGCAAACCTACATGAAATAGTTTTCATTGACTAGACAAATGTGAAAAGTTGGTACAAGTGACAATCGCATGCTCAATCTCAATGTTCATGGCTACAGTTCTACCATACTTATACTTGTTACCTCTTTGTTTGTTTGACTTCCATCTCCATTAATTCATTTAGCAGATGCTTTTCCTCAAAGCAACATACAATGATTACCATGCAGTCTTTGCTGACACCAATCATTTGCCCATAAATGCACAAGAGCAATGTAAGACACACACACATGCATACACACTATGGACCATTTAGAGTCATCCATTCACTCAAAATGGATATTTACAGACTGCGAGAGGAAAACCCCACAAACACAAGGAGAACATGCAGACTCCACATAAATTCACTGGGGCTTGAACCTACATTGAATCACACTATCTAGGTGAGGGGTGTCCCACCTGTCTTGGCCAAGGGTGGCAATCATTACTGTGAGCTGGTTCAAGAGCTACATGTGTAATTTAATCACAGTAAGTGACATACTGTATCTTAAATGTCTAAACTGAGAAAATACAATTTATTTTAGAGTGCAACAATATTAAATGTATTAGCTGCTTCAACAAGGTATAATTATTAAATGATTAGTATGATATATAGATGATACTGGATACTTTTTCGTCTGACATAATTCTTGTTAAAATCCGAAGAAACTGTTGAGCTCTCCCTTTAAGTTGGACATATGCAGAAATAAACACAATCCAGTGATGATGCTGCCTTGGACTGGCGAACCATCCAGGGTGCACCCTGTTTAGCCTTGTGCTCTGTGTTTCCTGAATAAGCTCCAGACCACTGTAACCCTGACTTGAGCAAGCAGTTAAGGGTAGTGAATGAGTCCAACAACAACAACGATAATAATGATAATAATAATAATAATACTTTGATTTTTAATTCCAATACCTTGATCACAAAAGTGGATTTGAAATTTGTCAAATGTAGATGCATGTTTTGTGCTATAAGCCTTTCAGGTGTTTTATTCCCAACAGCTAAAGCCACTTCATTGCATATCAAAGAAATGGGCTCATTCTTCATTTCAGTTAAAAAGTCAAAGTCTGTCCATCTTGCTCAAAATGTCCTACATTCATCAGAAACATTTCTTCCCTCATTTGGAAGCCATGGTCTTTTATGTGGGTAACCAGCATAATGCACTGTAAAAGATATAACCGTGATGAAAAGCGGGAATACGAGAGCAGTCAAGAGCGAGGGCTATATCAAGCTCTGTCAAAGGTGAAGTTGTTAAAAGATCACAGGTCTCCTCATGAGTAACAAGAATTCAGGATGTCAGCTTTCAGAGAAATCCCCTTGATTCAATTGTATTAAACTGAGATAATTCCTAGAACCTTGACACCGTTTTTCATTTTATATAGCCAAACACATGCCAAACGGAAATGTGGGTTAACGTCCTTCGAGAATTTTTCTTTCCCCCTGTTTTGCTTCTTCAGGAAGGAAGCCAGGCTTGACCAAACAAAAGGAATACTTGTTCTTTAATGTGCAACATTTCAGCAAAGAGCCAGAGTTCATACTACCGACAATTTTGACAGATGTCATCGAGAAGATCTCTTGGAGCCAGAAGTTCAAGTAAAATTGATTAAGAACCCAGGTTTGAGCTTTGTCCTTCACCTTAAAATCCTGTGGAAAGATATTTCTGGCTGTGCAGATCCTTTCATTATTTACCAACCTTGTGGAAATATGCAGGCTACCATGTAAGTGATAAAACAACATGCAATTTAGATTTCAATTAATACAGTTTAGTGACTTACATAAGCTAAATCGTATGCATGTGATGTAAATGTTAATAGATATCGCAAAGAAAAATAATTACTAGGAAGGTAATTAGGAATCCTTGATATTCGGATAAAATTTTATGCAGCTACTTGTGTGATGAACATTGGTTGATATGGTGGAAAGAAACAAACTAACTGCACTTAAGAATCAAACAACTGAATCTAAATCTCTCTTCCTGCTAGTGTAATGCACACATTGTATTTTCTGAGATGTACGTCGCTTTGGAGAAAAGTGTCTGATAAATGAATAAATGTAAATCGGGGCTTATTTTTCCTTGAAGGCCAAAGTCTTGCAGGGTTTTGCCTGCAATTTCAACAAAGACCCAGTTAACACATGACATTCCAAGTCCTGTGACTTATCCTATGTTTGTTCTGAA
The DNA here is from genome assembly GCF_900964775.1 of Scleropages formosus. NCBI lineage: Eukaryota > Metazoa > Chordata > Actinopteri > Osteoglossiformes > Osteoglossidae > Scleropages > Scleropages formosus. Next base: position 22,170,689 of record NC_041808.1, on the reverse strand, counting down.
TGTTTCAAATACCCAGGATTAATGTGTGTAACCAGATCGTCTACAGTGCAGCATTGTTAACATCATCACAAAATACACTTTTTTCAAGATTACCATGATACGTACTGCACCATTGGATACACACACACGGTCCGAAGCCGCTTGTCCCAAGCAGGGTGGCGGCAAGCTGGAGCCTAGCCCGGCAACACAGGGCACAAGGCAAGAGGGGGAGGGGCACACCTAGGACGGGACGCCAGTCCATCACAAGGCCATCACAAGGCACCCCAAGCAGGACTTGAACCCCAGACCCTCCAGAGAACAGGAATTAGCCAAAGCCGCCTGGGACCATTAGACCGGCACACTAATGTTCTGTAATACCTTACTCAAGTGACCTATGAAGGCAGCCTGCAGCCCCTATACTGTCTCTCTGCTTCTCTATCTCTCTAAACAGTTGTAAATGCTGATTGCACCCGGACATGTTTTTGTGCTTGCTCATCACCTTCATCTTCCTGTGTTGACTCCAGTGCGGACTCTCCCCACAGGCAGCGCCATCCTGCCAGCAGACAGAAAAACCCCCTCGCCCCCTGTGACCTTGCACATAGTCCTGCTGAAAATGATCTTTTTCCTTTGTAGGATCAAAGTGCTCAGGCCAGAATATTTGACATCCTTGTGCATTTTAAAAATGGATCTTGAAATTTCATTCACTTTCATTAACTACTGGTAACTGCTTGTGCAAGAAAGGATTGCTGTGGATATGAAATTCTGACATCTTTTATTGAGTAATTAGTGCAGAAACATCTGTAGTGAGAAAAGGGGTGGCAATGGATGTCTACACCAGACTAACACAAACTGACAAAGTAAACATAATTCAAACAAACCTTAAAGTCATGCTTTCATAATAAGTATTGCAGAATATTTTCAAATTCTTTGGGTGAGATATAGAGTGCCCTATGAAAGTATTGGGAGAAACTGTAAAACTGGCATTTCCTTGTTGTACATGCAAAAATTTTTAATTCAAAATCAACAAATTATTCAGGGAGCATTCAAAGGAATGCCTTTTATTTTAGGATATATGTTGCAAAAAAACTATTATTTTTCAATAGTCTCTGCCAAGATTAGACAATCATAAGTACTGGGACAATTTCAAGTGAATTAAAGAATTATTATAGTTAGTATTTTGTTGCAGATCCCTTATTTACAACAACAGCATCAAGCCCTCCCACTGACATTTCTCAACTCTTTGTTTCTCTTCTTGAGATGCTTTATCAGTCTTTAAACACCCTTTTCACATCTTTGCTTGTTGGTGAGGCTTTCTACGCTCACTCTCTTTTGATCTGAATAAATGAAATTCATGATCAGTTGGATGTAGATCTGGTGTCTGACTCTGTCAGTTTAAAATATTGCACTTTTTTGGTCTAATGAACCTTTGCTAAATGTGCAGCGTTTTGGTTGTCTCCGATTCCATTTCACTGTTTCCATCTTCTCTAAAATCATCAATAAATGACTTTGGTCCTCTTTTTTCTCCGCAATTTAGCCCTTCGATCACTTTAATAGATGACTAATTTGGTCTCATTTAGCCATCAACCCTTGCTCCAGAACTCTTTATGGCTCATATCTGTAGCTTTTGCAAATTCTAATTGAATCCTTCTGTTGTTGCTGCTGACAATGTGTCTTTACCTTGCAGTACAGCCTCTGAGTTTCCCTCCATGATTTCTTCCACAGACTGTGGTACTTCAGATTGGCACCATCTCACTGCCGGCAAATTTGACTTTGCAAACTTTTACTTTTTTCTTGACACTTAGATATATTTCTTTGTCACCCACTGGCATGTTTTTTTTTAACGCTTTGTTCTCATTGTATTCTGGTTTCCTTTTTCTTAGCAGTATTTCACATGGTTGATTTTGCAGAGTCCTACCAATCTCTGTTTTGATCATTTTCTTTCCTCTTGTTTTGAAATTGACTTCATTTCTGGTCAAAGTGAGGTCTGTAAGCTTCATGTTGATTTTTGCAAAGTGAAAGATCTCAGAAGCAGTTTAAAAAATAGTTCAGCTATGCACTTTTATGGGGGTAAAATGTATGCAAAGTCGAACAGTTGGGTAAATGCACCTGTAAACCTTTTTTTTTCATTGTGGCATAGCGATTAGCGCTGACCATTCATGACTCAGAAGATAATAGATTCAAATCCCACCTCCTGCTGTAGTACCTTTCAGTAAGGTACTAACCCTAAAATTGCTCCGGTAGAAATTACATTGTTACATACGTGCGGGAATCATTGTATGTAGCTTAATATTTTAAGTTGCTTTGAAGAAAAGCATTAGCTCAGTGAATAAATTAAATTCTAAATGTGTGGAAGAACAAGAAAGTGACACCTTGTAAAACAGTAAAAAAGTGTATACATACAGGCAAGTTCAAGTTTCAAGTTTATTGTCATAGGTACAAGTATCATGAAACTCTTCTTGAATACTTCTCTACAGACTATGCACAAGACAGAGACAATAGAAATACTGTACAAACAAAACAATGACAATGACAGTGAGTAGTGCAACAGCAATAGCAATAAATAATGGTAACAGTAGTAACAATAATACCAGTTGACAGCCAGAGAACTCAGAATGAGAGAATGAGAATGCTTAAGTGACAGTGTAATTTACCAATGTGCTTGGAAGGAGCAGTCTAACTCTAGTTAGTAAAGGTGGCACATTGGTGATTGTTGTTTACTCTTACAGCACTTGGGTAAAAGCTGTTCCTGTACCTAGCAGTGTGGGTTCGAATAGACCTGAGCCGCTTTCCAGACAGCAGAAAAGAGAAAAGTGCCCGTGGGGGGTAACTTTGATCCTTCATGATGCGCATCGTCTTCCTATGGCAGTGTGTGGTGTAGGTGTCCTGTACTGCTGGTAGCTGTGTGCCGATGATTTCCCGAGTTGTTTTGACCACCCTCTGTAGGGCTTTTTTGTCCTGTATGGAGCAGCTACCACACCAGGATGTAATACACCCTGTGAGGACGGACTCCACGGCACACCTGTAGAAAGTGGTGAGGACTGTAGTGGACATCCTGGCTTTCTTCAGATGCCTGAGGAAGTGGAGACGTCGATAGGCCTTTTTGATGGTTGATGCTGTGTGCTCAGTCCATGTGAGTTTGGCAGTGAGGGTGACCCCTAGGAATCCAAAGCTGTTGACCCTCTCTACAATGTCCCCTCCTATGTAGGCGGGTGCACGAACCGTATCCTGTTTCCTGAAGTCAATCACCATCTCCTTAGTTTTACTGACATTGAGAGACAGGTTGTTGTCCTGGCACCGCTCTGCCAGGAGCCTCACGGCCTCTCTGTAGGCCGTCTCAGCGTTGTTGGCGATCAGACCCACAATGGTGGTATCGTCAGCAAACTTTATGGTGGTGTTGGACCTGTGCCTGGCCACACTGTCATGTGTGAACAAGGAATACAGCATTGGGCTCTGGACGCTTCCCTGTGGAGTGCCAGTGTTGAGGGTCAGTGGGGAGGAGGTATTACTGCCAATCCGCACATGCTGGGGTCTGTTGGTGAGGAAATCCAGGATCCAATTGCACAATGTGGCACTCAGTCCCAGTCCTAGCAGTTTGTGGATCAGCTTGGTTGGGATGACAGTGTTAAATTCCGAGCTATAGTCCACAAATAATAGCCTTGCGTAGCAGTTTTTATTGTCCAGGTGCGCCAGAGTGCTGTGAAGGGTGTGTGATATCGCGTCTTTACTGGACCTGTTGTGGCGGTAGGCAAACTGCAGTGGGTCCAAAGTGTCTGGGATGGTGTCCTTAACGTGTCCCAGCACCAGCCTCTCAAAGCATTTCATTCCAATGGGGGGGTCAGTGCCACTGGGCGATAGTCATTAAGGCAGCTCACTTCGTTTTTCTTAGGAACGGGGATAATGGTGGTGTTTTTGAAACAGGTGGGTACAGTTGAGCTTTTATAGAAGGAGGTGTTAAATATGTCAGTGAACACAGCAGCCAGTTGCTCGCTCCATGTTTTTAAAACCCGTGAAACTCTGTCCGGACCAGCAGCTTTGCGGATGTTGACTCGGCTGAAAGTTTTTCTCACTTGTGCCGCAGAGCTGGTGAGACTGGGGTCATTCAGCGCTATAGGGATTCCCACTGGGGGGTCTTTGTTCGAAAGCTCGAAACGGCCATAAAACGCGTTCAGTTCGTCAGGGAGAGATGCAGCGGCACCTGTCAATATTCGCGTCTGTGGTTTATAATCTGTTAAAGTTTGGATTCCCTGCCACAGACTACGTGCGTCCTGAGTGCAGTTAAACTCTGATTCCACCTTCCTGCTATATTCCCGTTTCGCGCTGGCGATGGCTTTGCGGAGCTCGTACTTGCTCTTCTTGTACGCGTCCGTGTCCCCGGACTGAAACGCGCAAGTTCGCGTGCGGATCTCATTTCGGATTTCGGCGGTAATCCACGGTTTTTGGTTGGGGAATGAGCAGACTCTTTCACGGGGTATGCAGACACTAACACAGTAGCGGATGAAGTCCGTGACCGCTGCCCGGCATACTCGTCCAGACTGGAGGATGAGTTTCTGAACTTGTCCCAGTCTACGGAGTCAAAGCAGGCCTGGAGCCTTTCCTCCACTTCTGGTGTCCAGCGCTGCACGGTGCGCGTCACAGGTTCCTCTCGCTTCACTTTCTGCTTGTAGACCGGGAGCAGCAGGATCGAGGTGTGATCTGACTGCCCGAGGTGTGGGCGCAACAGGGAGCCTAGGGGTAGGTAAAAGATAATTTTCCCTGCTTTTGTTTCATGTCAGTTCTTTTTTATTTGAAATACAGATTTCCTGAGCATGCATAATGACTCATTTTAACTCTCGTCCAAGTTATTTTGGATTTAGAATTATTGGATTAACACAAACTGCATCAGTTAAGAAACAGTTCAGTCCTCCCAGTCTCTAAAACAGTCTGTTGAGTGAAACAATAGAATAGCATTATTCACACACACACTGGCTGAAGCCACTCATCCCAAGCAGGGTTATGGCAAACAAGAGCCTAACCCGGCAACACAGGGCGTAAGGCTGGAGGGAGAGGGGACACACCCAGGACGGGACGCCAGTCTGTCGCAAGGCACCCAAAGCGAGACTCGAACCCCAGCCCTGCCAGAAAGTAGGACCTGGCCAGGCCCACGATGCCTCTACACCCCCCCAGGTCAAAGAGTAACGATTTTAATTAAACAGTTTGTTTATTATTAAATCTTGCTAAGGAAAACTGGAGCAACGCCATTCAGGGCCTTATAGATCAAAAGTAAGATTTTATAATCTGTTCTCGAGTTAACTGGAAGCCAATGGAGTGATTTTTTTGAACTGTTATGTGTCTTTTCTTTCTAGTTATAACAATTCTGGCAGCAGCATTCTATATTAACTGTCACTGTCATGTCTGGTTCCGGAAGGAAGCGGCGAACTCAAGTGCAGAGCGGTTTTCGTGGTTTATTCAGGGAAATCCAAGAAAGGTGGTCAAAGGACAGGCAATTAGTCTTCGAGGCGCAAACGTCGTTACAGGGAGAATCCGAAAGGCAAGGTCGGTACACAGGCAAGAGGTCGATGATCATAAAGAGGTACGGGATCGTGGGAACAAGGGACGGGATCGGGGAAGGCGTTAGGGAACAGGAAGTAGAAGAGCTAGGAGCTAGGAGGTCGGAGGTCGCAAACAACAAGGCTGAACAAGGTTCCACATCAACTGCTGGTCTGACGCAGCCTTTTATGCCCCAGTCTACGCCGTGTCCCAGGTGTTCCGTGTTGGCTCGAGGGCATGGGCGTGGCAGTCACCTGAATACGGTCTGGTATGGACAGCCCAATAACAGAGCATTACAATAGCGCAGCCTAAACAAAAACATAAAGCAGTTCTTCAGAATCCTGCCTACATAAATATCACCTTAATTTAGTTATTTTTCTCAACTGAAGGAAGCACAACATGATACAGGTTTCTATCCAACAAATACCAAGTTCTTAAATGTTTTCCATACTTGTGAGGCTTAATCCATGAGTGTTAAATATTGATGTGACTGTGCCAAGGGTTTCAGCATCTCTGCCCACCACAAGTACCTCTGTCTTACTGGCATCCAGAACAGTGTCCCTTCGTCTGACCAGGGATTCAAGTCTACTGAGTAAGATACTATTGTCAATAGAATCAAACGCAGCACTCAAGTCCAATAACTTAATGACTGAGGTATGGCAATTATCGGATGAGATCAGAATATCATTAACAACACAGTTGAGGGCTGTTTCAGTTCTCTGACCAGGGTGAAAACCATGCTGACAGTCTTTTGGGAATCTACAACATACAACAAACATTAACAACCGCTTGTCCTGAGCGGGGTCGCGACAAGCCGGAGCCTAACCCGGCAACACAGGACGTAAGGCCGAAGGGGGCTGGGGACACACCCAGGACGGGACACCAGTCCATCACAAGGCACCCCAAGCAAGACTCGAACCCCAGACCCACCACATCACCACGCTACAATATACAATTTTTTGTAAATTTTTTAAAGAAAAACAGCAGATTAGAGAGAGATCTACAATCAGCTGGGTATCTTTACTCAAGATCCAATTCCTTTAGAACACAAAATGCAGGTTTAAGTCATTTAGTGGGGATTGGGTCTACTTGTATTTCTATTCTATTTACTAAAGGTTCAGTAATCACAGACAAATTTTTATTCCAGAGAAAAAAAAATGTGTACAATTTTGCGTGTCCACAACGGTGGATCGGTGACGTTTCTGTGCTTTCGGCCTGAGAGGAGGCAGACTACCTGTCTCTGTGCTGTTTGACCCCAGAAATACGCCTGGCGCCAGAAGCCTGAAAGGAAATAGAGACCATGAATTCTGGTTAATCAGAATGACCTGCGGGGACTCCCACTGTATGAGTCAGCAATACAGACACATGCTTTGTTTTTTCAGGTATATTCAGAAGAACTCTAAAGTAAAGATCTGAAAAACACACCAGAATCTAAAAACAAATATTATGATAAAAAGCTTTGTGCAGCTGGAAAAGGCCCCTTTTCCACATATCCATCAGGAGTATAGAAACTGAGACATCATAATATACATGTAGTGGATGCTTTTCTCCAAAGCAACTTACAATGTTAAGGTTAGAATTACTTACCCATTTATATAGCTGGGCAATTCTGGTGAAGCAATTCATGGTAAGTACCTTGCTCAAGCATACTACAGCTGGAGATCAAACCTGCAACCTCTGGACCTAAAGGCAGCAACTCTAACTACTACACTACCAGCTGCCCCATAATCAGCAGCAGTAATCATAATAATCATAATCAATAATAATTGTGTTATGGAAATTTATTGGTGTAACACAATTTCAAGCACAGTACTCTTGCTATTGTCATAGTTGTTTACAAATAATAATAACCAGTGTAAAATTCACCATAGTCATAATACAGTAAAATGGGTAAATCTGTTGAGTGGCAGTTTGAAATAGTTACTGAAATTTCAGAACAATTACAACTTTCTCCTGAATTAAATACTTATTCAAAGCGGTCAGATAATGATGTAATTTGACAAGCAATGTTTTACACTTTACAGAGTGAATTGCTGTGACTTTTTATGTAACATTTTGCTATTAAAGCTCAGATAATAAATGAAAACTAGAGAAAACAGCACTTTTTATTTTTGTGCTAAGGGCCAGCCAGAACTATTTTTGATCCAGTCTCTTGCGAAGAAAACTGAGGTGAAAATAACACATGAAAGAGTGAGAGGAAAATTTGTAGAATGGTGATTCAATCAATCTGTTCACAGCTCAGTCACAAATCAGTCTGGGAACGGATATCAGTGTCAAAGACCCCGTTTTCCTTGTCTTTTGTTGCATATAAAAAAGGTTATTTTGTCAAAAAACACAGATTTCCCTTTATACTTAGATATAGTGAGATGTCTACTGGAGTATGAATCACTGTATTTTTAGATAAAAAGTTTATATGAATGGCACTGAAATACCGAGAAAACCCTCTTGTAAATAATCTTTACTTTCTTTATTTTCATCTTGAAATAAAAAAGATCACCGAGGTTATATCATTTTCTCCTGGATTTTAATAGATAAATTTCAGTTTTTCCAAAGTGACCATTTTGACCTTGAAGAAGAGTTCCCGTCGACTGTGAAATAAAAAAACTTAATGACCTAATGACCCCTTCTAGGCACAAATTTAAATCTCATTAAACCCAATCATGGAGGGTATTTACCGTTTCTCTTTCGTTTCTGTCCTATCCCTATCCCTCATCTATTTTGTCACCAGTAAAAAGGTGTATAGTTGAAAGTTGTGGCTAGTTCACCCACAGAACCTCAACGTCCTTCTGTTCTTCATCCAGCTTCCTGCTCTGGTGGAATTCAGGGTTATCGCAATCGCGCTAGATGCTTCGGCCAGGAAGCCTTACGGAACAAAATTTGAACAGATCAGGGGAATACCATCATTTCTTCACAAGCTATATTGCTGAATTGTTTGGTGAGAAGATGTGTATTCTGGAGGAAATGGAGGACTGAACAATGGACAACAAAATTGGCAGAAATTTCCAAATACGCAGCAGTGTGCTAATTTGTTTCCTGAGCGCCTGGCTTGGCGTCCTCATTCTGACAGCAAACAACTTTCTCTCTCCCTTCCGCACACACACACACACACACACACACACACACACACACACACATACATACAGTTACTGGGCCAAAAACAATGGCTTCAAAAAGAAAATTATCAGAATGGAGGAGGAAAAGTCAGTGGTGGGAATTCCGGTGCTGGCATTTCCAATGTCACGCTAAGTACCGGGAAGAGAAGAGCTTCTCCCAGTGAGACCAGTATATATATTAGTGATCTTCAAGAGAGGATCAGCATTTCAGCTGCCTGTGAGACGCTGGACATTGCTTCTGAAAGAAACTACATAATAACTGACAATGGTATGTAAACATTGTGAATTATTTTAATGATGATTATTTAATATTTCCACATACAGTTTGAGATGCACGAACACATATTTACATATAATGATGCAAAATATAAAACTTTGTTTATTGTATGAGATGATAATACTGATTTTTTTCCAACTTATTTAGGGTCTCTGCACTGAGAAGAAAAATGCTCACTCTGCCTGGTGTTTGAACTCTTGGATATGTCTCCCTATTCTGAGTAAGGAACCGTCATCATCAGCTTTTTAAAATAATTTTACTGCACTTGCTGTGTATTTGCATGCAAAAATACTGTAAGCAGGGATGTATTGTGCTGTATATTTGCCAGTATTTAAATAATGTTTCTGTGTTTCAGTATTAATATCAGGGACAGGAACACACGCTTGGTCTTACCATTACTCAGAGCAGCCTATGAACTGGAACGAAGCTCGGAGATGGTGTACAGAACACTACACAGACATGGTAGCCATTCAGAACCAAGAAGAGATTGCTCACCTCAACAACATTTTGCCAAAGAGTCCCTGCTACTATTGGATTGGGATCCGCAAAATAAACAAAGTTTGGACTTGGGTTGGAACCAACAAGACGCTGACTGATGAAGCGGTAAACTGGGCTGCCGGAGAGCCGAATAATGGGAAGAACAATGAAGACTGCGTGGAGATATATATCAAGAGGGCACAAGATGCAGGAAAATGGAATGATGAATCTTGTTTAAAGCGTAAAACAGCTTTATGCTTCACAGGTGTGTTGAGAAAAGAAGAAAATATTGTAAAAAATATTGGGAGCAAACGTCTCGCCCGAGGGTTTTAGCACAGTAACAATGTAAGGTTTTAATCAACGCAGTTTTAAATCATGCTCCATTTTCCAAAGAGATAAACTCAGTGTTGATTTTATACTGCCAGCTTTACAGTGCTAAAATGTCCAGGTGTATGAACTGATGAAATTTATACAAGTAATAAAATTTTGTTAAATTTTTAATTTTAAAAAAACGCGGTTTTAGATTTAGAGTAAATACATATATGAGTAAGGGATAAAAGCTTTTGTTATAAAGCAAACCATTGACAATTTTTTTTTTTTTTTAGCCTCCTGTAAGATGGACTCCTGCAGTGGCAATGGGGAATGTATTGAAATGATCAACCACCACAGATGTCAATGCTTCGATGGCTTCTACGGAGACAAATGTGAAAATGGTAAACATTGAGTCATTGTTGACTTCATTCATAGCACAACATGCTTTTTGGCGTGTCCTGTAAACAACACACTTATTCTCTGCAGTTGTACATTGCGAGGAGGTGAGTGAGCCTGCCCATGGCTCAGTGAGCTGCTCACATCGCTTTGGGAATTTCTCTTATGGGTCACAATGCAGCTTCCACTGCAACCATGGCTATGAGGTGGTTGGATCAGACTCAGTCCAGTGTACTGCCACAAAGGAGTGGTCAGCTCCCCCACCACTGTGTGAAGGTACTGTTACCAGTCCCTCCTTTACTTTGCATGACATGTTAAAGACTGGAATGACAATGTTGGGTTTGTTTCTAGAATTTTTGCTTTAATTATCAGAAATAACACCAAGACATTTTTTAGTGTCAGTCAGTGTGCATGTGTTTGACAAAACAAACTGCACTGACCCCCTCCCTCCGTTTCCCCGTAGCGGTGAAGTGCGCTGAGCTGGTGTCCCCATCACACGGCACTATGGACTGCATCGAGCCACTTGGCCCCTTCAGCTACCAGGCTGAGTGCTCCTTCAGCTGTGAGGAGGGGTACCAGCTAACCGCAGACAGCAAGCTTCAGTGTGGGTCCCAGGGCCAGTGGAGTGACCAGCAGCCCCAATGTGAAGGTACAGTCGACGCAGCTCCAATCTCAGTGTAACTAACTTAGCACTTTATTGGGGGAACACAACGATCAATATGGTGCAATGCAAGGCTCATGCTGACGGTGACCCCCTATCTGGTTACCTGTGTTACAGCTGTTCAGTGTCCCCCCCTGCAAGCTCCTCAGGACTCCACCATGAGCTGCTCATACCTGGACATGCCTTTTAGTTTCAGCTCCACCTGCAATTTCAGCTGCGCAGATGGCTTTGAGTTGCAGGGTGCTGCCAGTGTGAGCTGCACAGCGTCTGCGCAGTGGAGTGAGGAGATGCCGCGATGCAAAGGTACACCACTGTTTCCAGCTGCATGGCAGCAGCTTGAGAAGTTTTAGTGTCAACTTCCACTTTAAGCTGTTCTTGATTTTGTTGTTTTTTTGTAAGTTTGAATGATTCTGGAAAGAATCTCAGTTGTTCAACTCTCTTTCGCTGCACAGCTGTCAGGTGCCAAAGGCCGGACGAGAGGCCACGAGCAGTCATGGAGTGCAGCCACCCTGCAGAAGACCTCGGGCCAGACTCAACATGTGGCTTCCGCTGCCATCCTGGCTTTGCTCTGCAGGGTGTGGAGACACTCACATGTGGAAGGAGTGGACAGTGGGACAGTGCCCCCCCCACCTGTGCAGGTACTGTATTCTAGCAACTCTGTTTACTGAATGGTGGGGCGTGCTGGTGCAGCGGGTTTGGCTGGGTCCCACTCTTCGGTGGGTCTGTGTTTCGAGTCCTGCTTGGGGTGCCTTATGACGGACTGGCGTCTTGTCCTGGGTGTCCCCCTTCACCCTCCAGCCTTGCACCCTGTGTTGCCGGGTTAGGCTCCGGTTTGCCGAGCCCCCGGTTGGGACATGTGGTTTTGGACAATATGTGTTCTACTGAATTACTGAAGACAAGCGTTCAGAAGTATGGGAGAATATTGTCTCAGGTGATGAGAAAACCTTAACTAAGCTTCATTAAATGTGTGGCAGAGGAGCATAGGAGGCGTTTCTTTGTGTCTTCGCTTTGAGTGTGGCCGTATTCATGTGCCACATACATGAGGACCTTAACAAGTGACTGTGTATGACACAAAAACAATGTGTTTAAACTCAGGCTACACTGACCCCCTCCCTCCGTTCCCCCGTAGCGGTGAAGTGTGCTGAGCTGGTGTCCCCATCACACGGCACTATGGACTGCATCGAGCCACTTGGCCCCTTCAGCTACCAGGCTGAGTGCTCCTTCAGCTGTGAGGAGGGGTACCAGCTAACCGCAGACAGCAAGCTTCAGTGTGGATCCCAGGGCCAGTGGAGTGACCAGCAGCCCCAATGTGAAGGTACAGTCGACGCAGCTCCAATCTCAGTGTAACTAACTTAGCACTTTATTGGGGGAACACAACGATCAATATGGTGCAATGCAAGGCTCATGTTGACGGTGACCCCCTGTCTGGTTACCTGTGTTACAGCTGTTCAGTGTCCCCCCCTGCAAGCTCCTCAGGACTCCACCATGAGCTGCTCATACCTGGACATGCCTTTTAGTTTCAGCTCCACCTGCAATTTCAGCTGCGCAGATGGCTTTGAGTTGCAGGGTGCTGCCAGTGTGAGCTGCACAGCGTCTGCGCAGTGGAGTGAGGAGATGCCGCGATGCAAAGGTACACCACTGTTTCCAGCTGCATGGCAGCAGCTTGAGAAGTTTTAGTGTCAACTTCCACTTTGAGCTGTTCTTGCTTTTGTTGTTTTTTTGTAAGTTTGAATGATTCTGGAAAGAATCTCAGTTGTTCAACTCTCTTTCGCTGCACAGCTGTCAGGTGCCAAAGGCCGGACGAGAGGCCACGAGTAGTCATGGAGTGCAGCCACCCTGCAGAAGACCTCGGGCCAGACTCAACATGTGGCTTCCGCTGCCATCCTGGCTTTGCTCTGCAGGGTGTGGAGACACTCACATGTGGAAGGAGTGGACAGTGGGACAGTGCCCCCCCCACCTGTGCAGGTACTGTATTCTAGCAACTCTGTTTACTGAATGGTGGGGCGTGCTGGTGCAGCGGGTTTGGCTGGGTCCCACTCTTCGGTGGGTCTGGGTTTCGAGTCCTGCTTGGGGTGCCTTATGACGGACTGGCATCCTGTCCTGGGTGTCCCCCTTCACCCTCCAGCCTTGCACCCTGTGTTGCCGGGTTAGGCTCCGGTTTGCCAAGCCCCCGGTTGGGACATGTGGTTTTGGACAATATGTGTTCTACTGAATTACTGAAGACAAGCGTTCAGAAGTATGGGAGAATATTGTCTCAGGTGATGAGAAAACCTTAACTAAGCTTCATTAAATGTGTGGCAGAGGAGCATAGGAGGCGTTTCTTTGTGTCTTTGCTTTGAGTGTGGCCGTATTCATGTGCCACATGCATGAGGACCTTAACAAGTGACTGTGTATGACACAAAAACAATGTGTTTAAACTCAGGCTACACTGACCCCCTCCCTCCGTTCCCCCGTAGCGGTGAAGTGTGCTGAGCTGGTGTCCCCATCACACGGCACTATGGACTGCATCGAGCCACTTGGCCCCTTCAGCTACCAGGCTGAGTGCTCCTTCAGCTGTGAGGAGGGGTACCAGCTAACCGCAGACAGCAAGCTTCAGTGTGGATCCCAGGGCCAGTGGAGTGACCAGCAGCCCCAATGTGAAGGTACAGTCGACGCAGCTCCAATCTCAGTGTAACTAACTTAGCACTTTATTGGGGGAACACAACGATCAATATGGTGCAATGCAAGGCTCATGTTGACGGTGACCCCCTGTCTGGTTACCTGTGTTACAGCTGTTCAGTGTCCCCCCCTGCAAGCTCCTCAGGACTCCACCATGAGCTGCTCATACCTGGACATGCCTTTTAGTTTCAGCTCCACCTGCAATTTCAGCTGCGCAGATGGCTTTGAGTTGCAGGGTGCTGCCAGTGTGAGCTGCACAGCGTCTGCGCAGTGGAGTGAGGAGATGCCGCGATGCAAAGGTACACCACTGTTTCCAGCTGCACTAAATATTTTTGGTGTAAAATTTTTATTTTTTAAGGGTAAGAGTAACTTTCAATGTTTCTGCTGTTTTTGTAATGAAAGGTGATCATTCACGGATACACGTAAACATTGACAATTATCAAAAATAAAAAAAGAAAAGCTGAGGCCTGTTTTTAAGTTCAAGTTCAAATTAAAGGTGAAGCCAACTGGAAGATGAAATGGGTCATGAAAGGTTAAAACAGTTAAGTGTGTCACCCAGTGTGTTGCAGTGATGCTTGCACCCTGTGTATGGTGAGGTATGACATGCGATCACACGTTTTGCTGTTGTGTCCCACAGCTACAGACACACCGCTGTTGAACGCAATAATGCTGACAGCAGGGTGTGCTGCTGGGCTCAGCAGCCTGATGTTGGCGTCATGGCTTTTAAAGCGCTTGCGGCAGAAAGGTATGGATCACGTCCTCCCTCCTGATTATCTGTGCAACTGAGATGACAGTGACTCATGATAACAGCACGCAGATCACATACCCACATTCGGAGGTGGACAAGTAATAGAGATTCCCAACTATATCTTAATATCAAGGACCTAATCATGAGTGAGGCCACAGTTTGCCTTCCGAATAGCTTCAGTCCTTCTTGGAATCCTGTCATTCAAGCTCAGAACTGTGTGTAGTTGGATATTGCACCATTGCTGAAGAAGAAATGTCTCCAGTTCTTTGAGGGACAAAAGAGATGGTAGTCTACTTTACATTCTCTGCTCCAGAAAATCCCATAAAAGTTCAGTGATGTTTAGATCTGGTGGTGGGAAAAGGTTGCAAAAGGCTTTGAATTGGTTCAGCAGTGTGTATGGGGTCATTATCATGCTTTAATATGGGAACATCATGCAGGAACAGTTTTTGCATCATAGGGTGCCCCTGGTCCTGTAAAATGCCCTCATATTCCTTGCACATTATATGACCATGCAGATCTATTATTGGACCTTATGACTCCCATGAGATGACTGGCTATACGATTGCAAATCTCCCACCATGACATCACTGTTGACAAAAGACATTATGGGCTGGAGGCATCCTTTGACTTTTTCTGAAAAAAAAAACACGTCAGAGGACGTAGGGTGAAAGAGGACTCATCGAACCATATTACTTTTTCCATTGTTCAGGGGTGCAGCTTTTGTGCATTGGCTCCGAAATGGCAGCCCTGCCATAAATACCAGCTTTGTAAAGAAGTAATTGTCAGACTTCTTTCATATCTGACACATAGTGCAAATTGGCAATAAACCTTGTTAGACTCATCTTCACATCTGCTTTTGTAATTGTGGTTTAGTTACTCCAAAATTAAACTTCTTTTCATATAGTGTTTCCGTTATTTTGTTCACCACCAATACATCTCCTTTGCACCCTTACCTGTGATTTGTGAAATTCACTGTGCTGACCGAGTCCCCTTTGTCTCCCCTTTCCACCCTTTTTTCTTCCCTTTTGCAGCTAAAAAGTTCGATCTCAGTAGGTAAGTACCTTGAGTTTTGACAAAGGGCACCTTTAAATTTTGCCATTGTGTCAAGTGACTGCACACACTTTCTGCACTATTCATTGTATAAGTAGAGTTCTTTCTGTCTGCATGGCAGTTCCAGTTCCACCGCTGATGACTTTGAAGAGGACCCCCCTCAGAGATACAAGAACAGTATTGACAGTCTCATTTAGAATTTTTCTGAAAACAGGTACATATTCTTAATATTTTTCCTTTTATTTTAAAGCTGCACAGATTTTGCTATTAATAACATCGACTGTCTTAAACCATCCAGTTAATTCTATTACAGATTTGATTTGTTACAGACAACTTGTGTGCTTAATTTGACATGAAACATGTTTAATGTTACTAGAAATCTGCACAACACATAGGTTAGTTCAATGGAGCTGAAATAGAATCTTGATGTTTTGTGTGCAGGAATATTGATCACGGAGAGCAACAAATCTCAGTATTTGAGCAGGACTGGGGCAAGTGACCCTACATCCAGAAACACCCTATGTGAAGAATAGTTGATCTATATGCTGGAACATGGAGTTCATTGTCTCAGATGTGAAAACACAGATGAAGCCCAGATGTCTTGTGCCTGTCTTCCTCCCTATGGGAGGTGTAATTTATAACAAAAAGCACATTTTCTTGTGTATGCTTTTATTATGTTTTTTATTACAACTAATGTGAAGTATTTCTTCTATTGAACTATTTTGTAATATTGTCCAGATGTTGTGGATGTGCATAATATTTAAAAATATACTGTATCTGTATTTAAATTCAGTTATGTGATATGTGGAATGTAGTTTTTTGTATTTATGTTGTTTTAAAAATGTGAAAACGTAACACACTGACAAATAATTACTCTTAAGGTTAACAAAATTATAAAATTTTATTCAGATTTCAAAAGCTTTATACGAGTACTGGTACCACAATATTTATGAATTGATACCAAAAAATCCTTAATTTATAACATTTTACACAGACAGATTTTACATTTTATTCATATTCACACAAGAATTTTTGCAATTTCCAATAAAAGTACTTGTATGCCAAGAAAAATGTTTTTCAAAAATTTGCCTTTTTGCCTTCTTTCCGATTTTGAGGTTATTTGACATTGAACTTGATCAGATCTTTTTGTTAGTTCAACTTTTTTATGAGGGGAGCCTAAGAAAGAGACAAAAAGACATTATAAAGCACCATTGTTCTTTCATATCTTTGATATAGAAAGTATGCAGAGGTACAATGATCAGATAACAGTGTTATTATTTAAACAATATTGCAAAGGATATTG
Organism: Scleropages formosus; assembly: GCF_900964775.1. Classification (NCBI taxonomy): domain Eukaryota; kingdom Metazoa; phylum Chordata; class Actinopteri; order Osteoglossiformes; family Osteoglossidae; genus Scleropages; species Scleropages formosus. The sequence continues at coordinate 22,154,189 of NC_041808.1, read as the reverse complement.
GTGCCTCGCTGGTGATTTTCACTGTATACTAGATAGTAACCTAGATAAATTATCACCAGCCACTTTTGTCAAATGTAAAGTCCTTTGCAGTCCTTAAAAATCTCAGGAGTGCCATAACCGTTTGGTTGATATCTAGAAAGGACTGCACCATGCCAATAGGGATTATACATTCTATTCTAGTTCTCAATAATAATCTTTACCCCTCATAGTTTAGTCATACAATTATATCTCACCAGATTGGTCCAGTTGTGCTTTAAGAGAGTGGACCAGTGTATTTAGCAGACAATTTTCAGAGGATGCCTCCTAGTTTTAAAAATGGAGATTTAACTGTACTCATTTGAATAATAACATAGAGGTGGTCCCCGATTTATGATGGGGTTACGTTTCCTGAAACCTATGATAAGTTGAAAATTCATTTAATACACACCTCTGCATGGCAGAATGGGAGATGCGGATCGCTGTCGCTGCCCGGCATCGCGAGAGAGTATCGCTCCGCGTATTACTTGCCCGGGAAAAAAATCAAAATTCTTAGTACGGTTTCTACTGAATGTCTATTGCCAGCTCATCATCGTAAAGTCGAAAAAGTCACAAGCTGAACCATTGTAAATTGGGTACGACCTGTATTCTGCATGAATGTTCGAGAATACCCACCTCTGTACTTCCAAGAGTCAGCAGTCACCTGTTTTACCTGTTACTATTTCGTAATACGGGCAAAATATGCATAGAAACAACACACTTGGAGCAAGAACATAAATGGTCACCAGTTCAAGAAAACTGGAACCAGCTAACTAGTATAAAGACAAAGCTCAATTTGTACGATATAAATCGCAATAAACAGCTACTATTCCTTGTAAAACAAAATCACTATGATCTTGGGAATTAGATGAGTCATCTTCTGGTCTACCAGCTGAAATCACAACAGAATGAGAGGTCTCTTCTAACTGCGGAGACACTCTGAGGTCTAGTCACTTTGATGATTAGTAATACTTGCGGAGTTTTATACATCTCTTTACACTGCTGACTACATCTCGTAGCTGAATGGGGACGTCTAGGGATTCCACAAAAGGAGCTGGAGCCCGCGGCTGGGGAAAGGAAGATTAGGGCCCCGTCTACTCAACCTTCTGCCACTGTGACCCCCACCAGGACGAGCAGAAAGAAATGGATCCGAACATGTAAGAATTAACTCGGTTACTTAAATCATAGAGACGTGCCGGGCTCTGTAAGAGGGCAGGACTGATTCAAAGTCTGAATGAAAATCCTGCTTCATTTTTGCTATTTACAGAAATGGTGATTGGTGAGGGATAACAGTGATAGACCTGATGCAGAGAAGGCCTAGATTTGATGTGACACGGATGTGCTCTCGCTAGGCTCATTCTCAGGGCTCCATGCCTTCCCGCTGCTGGGGGAAATGTAAACAGACTGTCATGAGCATATTGTCCCTCCTCCCTCCTTGCTTTGTACTGCCACATACTGCATAGCTTTACTGACACCTTGTGCTTGTGGGGTAAACTTTGGAACACTACAACCCTGCATTTGACAAGCAGTGATTGATAGCGAATTAATGAAAATATAAAATTGAAAGACATGGTTGAAATAATAACTTTTGTTACAAATACAAAATATATTGGTGTTGTCATGGTCATGCATAAAAATATCTTTTATTTGGTTTTTCAGTTTTTTTTTTTTTTAGGTGACACGTTTTTCATCTGGGAACTAATTAATTCTTCTGTCCATAAGACATAATGTTAATTTGATTTTACAGCAAAACTTTTACTTTATGGGGGGGTTCACAGAACAAATTAACCCATTAAGCAAAGGATGGATGTATAATACAACGATTTACACTAATGACATAACTGAAAAATAATGTTTCATATAATATAGGTAAGCATTTGTATTCAACATGTTTTAATTCAATCTGATTGTTTTATAGTATATGTCAGATTGTCATTTGTATCAATTAGCAGAGATAATTCTGCTTCTCTTAAATCTACAAATCCCTGTGTTACAATAATGCATACTTGCATTTAAAAAAAGCTGCATCTTTGCTAATAAATATATTTCCAGAATCTTCAATTCACTTCTGAATTTTCAGTTTATAGGAAATGAAGAAAATAAGGTATAGTTAATTACTACAATACTATCTCAGAATCTGATGTTTTGGTGGGGTTTACTATACTTTTACATATTGCTAATGGTAATAACTGCATGCACTCTTCACAGTAGCCAGATGAAGTTTAGATGCAACAGTTACAATAGGGATATTTGTTCAAAACCACTGTTCCCACCTCACTGAAACACACTGTCATTCAGTGAGCCGCCTCTCAAAAGTGCATTAAGTGCCTCGCAATTAACTGCCCATTTATAAAGCTGGGTATTATTTTATACAGGCTACTCTGACATAGTAGTGTGTGAAACATCCTCTTTGAACTGCAACAAATAGGTAGAGAATTACATTTTAACAGAGAGCAAAACACACAAACACACAAAAAGTATATGAAAGAAGTGATAAAAAAAATGTTCAATGTTTCCTTTTACTTTCACAAAATTCCAATAAGTATTTAGAAATACTTGGCTGGTAACTTGCGATTTGATTTATACAGTTGAACACAGAAAAAAATACATTGCATTATTTTGCAATTTAAATGACCTATTTACAAAAAAGGAGAAATTTTTCCTCTATGACATTTGTCAACAGTGTATTTTTAAAGCCCCGGTACAAATGTTCACATTAATAATCACGTTTGGTAAAACGTAAGATGTTTGCACTTTACGTTTAGATCAGTTACATTATTATTCAAACATTTACAAAGAGCAGGTCTGTGTCATGTCACTTGATGAGGTGCCTCCAGCATTTCCATGAGGAAGGTGTCAATGGGTGTGTCTCCAATGAGCTTGAAGAAGAAGAGATGCTCTAGACACTTCAGTCCGATGGAGCGGAGGGCGGGCAGACGAAGTAAGAGTTTGGCAAATCTTAGAGAAGAAGGAAGGGAAATTTTCACTATTTAAAGCTTAACCTGTTTAAGCATCAATGACATAAACAGAACATTAAAAAGAGTTCCATCTGTAATTGAGTGCATGCGCAACTGAAACACCCTTCTGAAATTGTACTCAGCAGTGCTCCCTAGTGTCTAAACTGAATGCTTTCTTATAAGAAAGAAGCCAGAGTCCAGCCCTCCGTGAAGAGCGGAGATCCAGATTTCCCTACGAAACTTTTCTGGCCGATGAAGGAGAGAAAAAATTTAAAAACCACGAAAAATAACGAAAAAGACTGCTAATACAAGTAAAACTTCAAAATTAAATAACAAAAACACAATTCCAGAATTCCTAGGCCTTTCCGAAAGACGTTTCTTTCCGTCGGCTTATCCGTCAGTCATGTGGTTTAGCATTAGAATCAATTTAAAGTGCACCATGTCAGTCAACATAATTCAACTGGCGTTACCCTCTTTTTGCAAAATTTGGAGCGAAAGAGCCCATGGAGCACAAACATCAAAATGTGGCCCTGGTGCTCCCTGATGTCTACATAGACACGGGTCCCATGTCAGTAGATTGCTGGACTCACCTGCCAGGCTGCTCAGGGTACCGGTTCTTGGTGTAGGATTCCAGGGACGCGTATACCTTCTCCCTCAGGGCTTCCACTTCAGTGGGGTTGGACAAACCCTTTGCATCTAAGGAAAGAGCACTATGAACAGCTTCGGCCTTGCGTAGCGTCACTGAACTTGTGCCACATACTTGTGTCTGCTACGTGTTCCGGACCACATCTGTCTTTATTGCTGCACAGTTCAATTTAAATCAGACGCACCAACAATATTCTTTGTCCATCATGCAAGTGCACCAGGCTTCTAATTGCTGCACAGGGATCATGACATTTGATATGAACTGCCCGTGATTTTTAGCTCTTTCAGTCTCAATGAAACTTTGGGAAATGGTTTTCTTCATTGAGAAATGAAGACACATCTAAAAAAAAAGGGAATGAAAGTGTTTTATTTACTGCAATTAATGAATGCAAACGTAAGCTTAATTGAACAATACTCACCTAAAATTTCTGCTTTTTCATAAAATTTTGAGTCAGTTTTTTATAAACAAAATTATACATGTAATGGATGAGATGCTTACGGCTAATGAGTTACTTTGTATTTATTCATTTCTGATGGTTATATCATAAATTCTGTGTGTATTAGCTTTAAAATTCTTCCCACAACATTCATCTTTCTCTGTTTAAAATGGAGAAAGCACGAAAGTGTCACAGAATCGGAAGATCCTCAGCTGAACAACCATTTTTATCTTCTGACAGGCTGGTTATCGCAATCCATAAATTAATCTCTCAATGGGTCACTTAAGAAAAATTTCTCGGCAGTCTCCAGGGATCTGTGCGGCTGTTCGGTATATTCCTACCATATTCCTACTCCTCCTAAATGCAGGTTTGTAAGACTTACGGACCTGGGTTGAAGAGCACGATGGCACGTAGACATCCCAGCTCGGTCTTGTCCATCTGCATGTCCTTCATCTTGGACACCAGTTCTGTGAGCACCCTACACAAGGTCTCGATGTCAGTCCACAGAACATCTTCACAATGAACGCACAGAAATAGTATCAGGTCACTAAATGGAGCTCCGAGACCCTTTCCAACCTGTCAAAGATGGATCCGACACCAGCGCTGTGGGCACTGCTGCGATGTACATGCAGACCAGTGGCAAGCAAGATGCCATCCTTCACCGTCACCGAGCGATGTGAGAAGGAGGCGATGAGCAATTCGTTCCAACCTGAAATGTACACAAACAGAGTATGACCTTGCGGTGCTAAACTGTGCTTCTTCCATGTTAAGAGCTAACTGGTGTGCTGGTAGGAGGGGCGTGTTTGACCAGGTCCTGCTCTCCAGTGGGTCAGGGGTTTGAGTCCTGCTTGGGGTGCCTTCCAATGGACTGGCGCCCCGTCCTGGGTGTGTCCCCTCCCCCTCCAGCCTTGTGCCCTGTGTTGCCGGGTTAGGCTCTGGCTCCCCATGACCCCAGAAGGGTCAAGTGGTTTCAGATGATGTGTGTGTGTGATGGTGTTGTGTGCTGTCTAGGAGAGCATCTAGCCTTATCAGTGCTCATACATAATCCATGTAAGACAGGTAGAAATATTTGGCAAGGTCATGCTGCCTCCTTCCTGCAGACAGCACATACGAAAGCCCAAACGGTTTGACTGCCTCGAGGAAGAGACGAATGAGCAAGGGCTTGTGGGTATCTACCTGCTCGCAGAAGGATGACTTGGTCATCTAGAGGTAGTTCAGAGAAGTGTGGGATCCGCTTCGCCCACTCTACCAGAGTGAAGAGCTGCTTGTCTGCCGCTTGGCAAATGTTGGTGACGGGGTCATTTGTCTAGTAAAACAGGACACAACAGAGCAGAATGCAAGGGTAGAAAAACAGACTGATAGGACACCTCCAATGAGTTGGAAAGAATCTCTCCATAACTAGAGTCAGCAACTACAGATGTAAAGTTCAACGTTACTCACCGAGTTCCCTGAGCTGGCTTCCATGTAGGCTTCTGTCTTTGGCTCCACAGCCAGCTCTGCATCAAGGATCTTCTCCACGGGCATGTCCTCGTTGGAGCCACTGGTGGACTCCACCTCGCTCTCGCTCTTCTCCCTGCCGCGCTGCCTCTCCTCCTGGACGGCTGAGAATACACCTCCAAATAGTCTGCACTCCTCCCATTTCAATTATTCGCTATGAGTCATCATGTTATGCACATTTGATTTTGTGACACGGAAATGGTCATCTGAACACATGTAAAAGTTAAAACACAAAAAGCTACTTTCTGTATTTCAAAAATAAGTAACACACCTGTGCTATCATTATTCAATGCTTTTGCCTTAACTTAGTACTCCTCCATCCGCGTTTGATACAAGCACCGAGTTGCGGTCACATTATTGGCCGCTGAACAATTTCAACCATTTCTCTTCAAATACATAGAAACAAGGAAAAAAACCAACTCCTCGTTTTATTTATTATTTATTTATTTTACACACAAGTTGAAACCAGCACAGATTAATATTAAAATGTCAAAGTTCAGCATTTTGTGTAGAAGAATAAGGCTTTGGCAAAATTATTGGCGAGCAAGAATCAATAATTATCAATAAGTACTGTATCCCCCCACCCCCCTGTGGAGTGTACTTTGCATATATCTGTCACACAGTAACATACTGAGAAACGTAACCTGTTATGTTCGAAAGAAAGGAAGAACAAAATATATTATTTTACTTTATTGAAGTAACAAGTGACATGTAATAAACTACCATTTAAAAAAATCTACAAGTGACCATAGATCAGTCACCATCAATTATCATTTATTCTTGGATACTGGAGCTCCACCAAGCAATTATTTAGGAAACTGTGTACTTTGTGCCTTTTGTGTGTTTTACATTGTCATATGCACCAAGCAACACCAATGCATCACACAAAATTGATGAGCATTTTCTAGAAATTTTGTGCAATAAATAAACCAAGACTTGCGCATAGCTGAGTTTGTATCCACTCACCTTCCCTCTTCATGCCCATGGCAAGACACTTCTGGTAGCGACAGTACTGGCAACGGTTGCGCTGGCGCTTGTCGATGAGGCACTCCTTATTGTCCCGGCATGTGTAACTCAGGTCCTTCCGGATAGTTCTTTTGAAGAAGCCTTTGCAGCCCTCGCAGCTATACACACCATAGTGCTTTCCTGTCCACGCACAGTGAGCCAGAGATGAGCAAAAACAGATACCCGCTGACTCAAACCGCTCATTTGCACCTCAACCAAACCCCACCGAGATAAGCTACATCTGTCCCGCACCTTCAATACATCTTTCAACGTTAAAATTTCCACATTACCTATCCAGCACGCCTTGGAAGTGCAATGACATCAGAAGCAAACACGGTAAAAAAAACGTTATTTGCTCCTAGCTACGCGATTCTAAGAATTTAAATTTTAACCTATATTTTCACATGAAGGAGAGAGACGGGGCAGATGCGGGCAGTACTGGGGAAGGTCACTGCAGAGACCAGCTAGGCCATGGCGGCGGGGCATGGCCATTACCTGAGGAGCGATCCCCACATATTGCACAGATGTGTTTGGAGAGAGAGCCAGGGCTCGTGCACTGGTAGCCACCTGGGTTTCCCAGGCCCGGCAGGCCCAGCGGCGGCTTGACGTCCACCGCGCTCACATTGCTCAGCGTGCTTATCTGTGTGGGAACAAGACCTTCCTTGTCATTATACAGCTTTTTTTTTCCATGCAAGTTTTTTCCTACGGCCTTTCATGCGATGGTACCGACACGATTAATTACCGCGCACTGTATTCCGGCCCGTGAAGCACAGCTGACGGATGATACACAACCACTCAACCAATAGGGCATGTTGGATTAGTATAGTGACCTCGAGTGCTCATTAATAACCATTTCACCGCTTTAAATACATTGTTACATGAGGTGGCTGTATTCAGAGAAATGACCAAGAGTTCAGTTCTCATAATTTTATGAATTCCGCAGTGCCTTCATGTGAGGATTTATTAAGTCCTTCATTGCAACAGGATCCCTGCTCGATTAAATTGTGAAAAATAAGATAAAGCAATGAAAAAAACGGTTTAAAAGAACAAATTTAGAGAATTAATGTTTTATGTTACTTAAGTGCTCAAGTGGGATGCAGTAGTAAATGACATTATTACCTCTTCCCGCTACCTTAGCTTGATCAGCATTTAGTTCAGGGGTGGTTTTACTTCTGCCATAACACATACTATTGATGTTTTGCTCAAGTGTTCAAAGGGCAAGAGAATCATGATCATTCTCAGTAATAATACTGCCACGGTAACATTTACATTAACGTTACAATTAACATTACATTTATTACTTGGCTGATGCTTTTCTCCAAAGCAACTTGCAGTATTACGCCCCTATGCAATTTCCTGTGTGGGAGAGTACTGGTCCATAAAGTTATATTTTGTTCCTTTCTAAGGCACCAGGTGGTGATATAAGAGTCTCGAAGAGCAGTCTGTCTACTAGTCTTGGGTGGGGCCGCAGAATGGACAGCCCTCCTTGTTTTACATGGATCCAAGATAATTCTGTACTTTAACACAATCTGCCTTACTAGGCAATTCGTTACTGTAAAACTTTTTGCAGGGTGAATTCTCGTGACTAAAGATATAATTACTAATTAGTTTCAATGGTAAAAATTGTTGTGTTCCCAAGACCCAAAAATCACAGTCATTTATGCTAAAATAGAATCACACCCAATTCAAATGGAGAGTTTTTTCAACAGTTGACATTAGTTACCATAACGCAAAAAATATTAAAGGCAGTTTCCTTTCATTAATTACTCTGTAATACTGTATGGCTTCCTATATGCACTCATACAGCTCTTTTGTACCTGTTAAGTATGGTACACAAATGCTCACAAACATAGCATACATACATATGACACTCAAGGTTAATATATTAAATCAGCCTTTAATACATAAAAGAAAGGTAAAGGAAATCAATGAAAACAATAAAAAGTAATTGACATTCACTGAAATAAGATGACATGGTATGAATAGTCCAGAGAGGGCCATAATTACTGAGATTATAACTACCGTAGGTGAAACATCCAACCAAGGGGTGAAGGAGGTTGGGAACTTAACGCAGCACAAGGCGAACAATAACCGCAAAGGAACCTGCATGGTGCCTCTGGTCTTGTGTTCCTCAGCTTCTGAATGCAGGGGTTTTAAAGGGAAGCATTCGCAACCTCAGGTTCTCGCAAACCGAATATTTGTAGCTCAGAGAATGACTGTATTTTCAAAGGAAATGATAACTTCTCCATTTCATTTATTTTACACCTTTGTTGTCAGTCTAACTTGCAAAGTTGGTGACTGAACACAACAGAAATTCAGGCCAATGTTTTACTTGCGAGAAAAAAAAAAAATGTTAAGTTGAAAATGTCAACTTTCAGCAAATATGCATTTTACTTTAGCACAGAACACACGTCACAGAGAGAAAGAGGAGCGCTAGTGTGTGATGAGTTTAACCTTAGGTCGTGTGTGTATATATTCCATCCTGTGTGTGCATGTTCCAGCCTAATTCTGTTGTGTGTTTGAACACTGCAAGATATCATCTTGGACAGCAGACCAAAGATCTGGTTTGAACCCAGCTGACCTTCACCTTATACCTTAGGTTTGTGTGTTTACACTTGAATAAACAAGTAGGCCAGGGACATCCTACTCGACTGTCCTTTTTCTCTTATAATTAACATATGTACCAGTGGCAATGCTGAGTGTGATTTTACAACCAACGTGTGTGAAAAGCAACCATCTGAAATATGGAAGGACTACACTGGAAATGCAGCCTTTCTTTCTTTAAAACTCTACTTTCTGCCATCAAACGACATGGCACTACATGGCACAGTAATATCACCCCCCCTCCAAGAGAAAGGCCCAGATTACACTGGTCAGTGTTGAACTCAGTCTCTTCAGAGTGATCGAATCAGCTGTTTGAGACGTTCATTGTTTCAGCTGCGATGGGTCAATATTTTCTAATGTAATGAATCCAGACAGAGGAAGGAGGACCCCGAATCATAGAAAAGGCACGAAAGGGTAGGAATTAATCCCCTGGAAGGTGATCGTACTGAAATACATGAAATAAAAAAGGTTGCACTGACAGCGAGGAGAGGCATGCGGCGAAAGTAAGGCATTGTGGACTTAAACAGGGGAAGACGGAGAGATGATGGTGAATGAAAAAGCAGGCATCGTCCATTTCTGCTAAGCATCTTCGCTGTCTGCCATTTCATGGTGATACTTGATTGCAACCTCTTGGAAGATCATAGGGGTGTGGGGGCACCCACCTGTGGACTGTTAAGTGCTCCAAAGTTGATCCCAGGTGTGGAGGACATTGAAACAGCGGGGGAGGTGATGACGGAGTAGGGAGAGGCCAGGCCACTGACGGATGAGCTCAGGGGTCGTGATGGGTTCAGTGGGGTGCTGATGACAGATGGGTGGCCCGCCACACCACTCATGGCCGGCTGGGAGGGAGATGAGGCCATGTGCTCCGCATTCACGTGCACAGGAGCGTCTGCGATTGGTTCAAGAGAATGGGGGTGGGTTCAGAAAAATTATAATCCACCAATCAAATCAATCAACCCAGGTTCCCTCACACATTTAAATTTACATTTCATTTCACACGGAGGAACTTTTCTCCAAAGAGACGTATGACTCTGAAAAAATAAAAGTACTTTTCACCAACAGATGAAGAGTTACAAAAGTAGACATGTGATTCTCAAAGCTGTCACAGGCCCAAAAGTCATGTGTAAATGTATTCATTCATTCTCAGCAAACAGTAACTACAGGTTTTCCAGACCTGTTTATCACTAATTTATCATCAAGTGTCTCCAATAATAATTGAAAAATACAACACACTAAAGCCCTTTAACCATTAACACCACTTTGACTGTGATGCGAACTGCAACAAAAGACATCGGAGAGGAGGGGATCATCAGTCACTGAACACAAAACATACTTCATACTGAACTTTGATATATCTTAATTATCTGCTTATTTCTAGCATAGCATTGCATTTTCTTCTTATTGTATGTCAGAGAGCACAGGCCAACATTTAGATGCCTAACCATTCTCACTGGACCTGTGAAGCAGGGGAGAGGGAGCCAAACATGGCATTTTCCCTCTGCAGGTCCGAGTCACTTGGTCTCTGTAGGGTCTGAGGGCCACTCTTATGTTACGTGTAGGGTCCTGGTGAATAAGTGTAGGGGCTCACCCAATCTGCTACTGCTGAGGTCCTTCCACAGACAAGGAGTATGGAACAACAAACACAGGAATGTAGAAGAACTCACTGAGGATGATGCACCTTCACCAAAAACTGTCAACTAAAGACCTTTCTTGGATTCTGTGAAACAGATATCAGAAAGGTTTTGAAAGATTTGCCACACAAAAAATGTGGCATGTCTTAACACGGTGAGCTCACACTCTTCATAGCAGAGTGGAACGCAGCAACGGGCTGGTACGTTAGCTGCGCATACTGCGGTCCATTACAATCAACACGTCAACGGTCTGTAACCCTTCCAAAAATCCCTTGGACATTCCAGAGCAAGCAGAGCAGCTCTGCACTGAAACTGCAGTGAGTATTAACCAAAACCACACTGTGTTTTCACTCACATTCTGTGCACATCTGTGGCATCATCATAGGTTTGCTGTTGCCATACATGTCTGAGTCAAGAAGAGGCGCACGAGTCTTTCAACGAGGGTGGAAAGGAAGGAGTCGCTTGTGTATCTCTCAGGTCCAAGTTGTTCTGCAGGGATCCCATCCAGCAAATATGTGCGTGTGTCCCGTTGTAGCGCCACGCACGCTGGGAGGAACGGTCTTGCATCCACTAGGATGTGCCGGGGTTATGAGAGACTTTCCCCGATCTACGCACACCTGACACCACAGCAAGGGGTCAATGCTCATCACACTAAATATCACGTTACAGCGAGTGGCCTTACAGAACAGCGACACATAATTAGAGTGTGACTCCGTTTTAGCTTATGGAATGTAGGAAGGTCACAGACAAGAAATGAACAAGTAACACTTTCCAACGTGTCATTTCTACAACTTGCGCTTTATGCGAAAACTCTGTATTTGCTTGGACTGTATTGGGTGTGGAAGCTCTTATTTCTGTACCCTGCTGTACTTATTGACTTTGATTCAAAAAGACACAAAGAAGCTCTCAGAATGAATCCCGCTATTCTTCTTGCCAACGTGCTTTGTTTTCTAAACACGAGAAATGCTGGTGTCCTTTGACCACTGGTGTCCTTGCTCAAAGATCAGTGCTATCCAGTTCCTATCAAGTTGAAAAGAACGCATATCAGCATTAATGAGCAACAAAACAGGGACAAGAGGGTTTGGACTCAGAGTCCTACCAACAGCAGAGGATGCGAGGAGTACCACAAACAGAGGCTCAAGCAGCTTCAGTGCTACTAAAAAAAAAAAAAAAGACGCTTTTACTGGATACTACCGACATTCCAGAAGTGTGTATTCATCTAAAATGTTCATCTCTTGAGAACAACTTCCACAGTAATCTGTGGGTGTACTGTGAAGATGCTTTTATGCATGGATTAATAAAGACATCAGAAACAAATTAATAAACGAATGGAAATGAAACGCAGTTCCCCAGAACTGTTCATGCTCAGCTGAAACCCACTGTTCTACCATCTGATTTGGGTCCCCTGGGGAGTGTTTACTTGTCTGTAAACAAGATGGAAGAGTGATCATTCACAGCCTTGGTGAAGGATGACAGTCCTTTTGGGTCACCACAAAACAGATGTTTTATACGGGGGGGGCTTCCCAGGTATCATACCTGATTACATGAACACCTTTAATCCCCAAAAACAGACTATAACATGAAAGAGAAAAACACAAACTATTTATGTTGTTTACCCTATTGGTCCTGGACAGAGTGTGAAACAACTAAAATCGTACAGCATTTGTGACCAGCATCACCTAAAATACAGCCACCTAGACAAGTCGATTCCTTTTACACAGCTGCTTTCATTCTGATCCATATTTTCTGAGCTCTCAGCATTCACTTGCTTTTGTATGAAAACCTTAACTGAATTAAACACAGTCATAGATTATGACATGTCTTTACCCCATTACCCTTCATTGTTTATAAGCAGTGCTTTATCTACAGCGCATAAGACCAAAGGGGCTTGCAGTAAAACTCAGTGAATGTATAGAATATAGAACACTTGATAGCCAGAAGAAAAAGAGCCTTCCATCCAACAACCTGAGCTGCACCCTAAAGACATGGAAAAATGTTTTTTGACAAGATAAGCTAATGTACATGGCCAATGGTGACAAATTCCCAGCAGTTGTCGGCAATGGGATCTGGGGTTCCAGAATTGACCCACCATAACGCTTGAATCATTCTGTTGGGTGCGGTTTGAAGATGCTTTTACACAATTTTACAATTTACTGCTAAGTGTACAAATATGTTATTTCCATGCATAAAATACCCTTTCCATTGGTATTTTACCAATACACCCCTCAGACATTGTCTACCCACCCCTGTTCCTCCCATACCTTGGAAATTACACAAGGAAGTGGTCACTGTGAGTTGAACTCCACCTGATGACACTTCCGTCCCTCCACTCTCATGCAGAAAGGACCACTAAATGGGAAATGTCATCTGCTGACCAAATTCCAGAGATGCCTATGCAGGTGGCACTGATTGGTCACCAAAGAGAATTCCACGGGCTGGCTGAAGGTTCCTAACCAAAAAGTAACCCTACTCCAAACAAGTACTAATTACAAATAAATTAATGAATATTTACCAATATTAAAAATATTATTGCTATTATTGACATGCATACAATACCCTTTGTTTTGGTATTTTTCATAATTTCTTTGTTTACAGCGAGACCCAACGGGACTCCTACATGAAGGGGAGATGTCACATTTAGAATGGAAACATATGCTAATTTCTAGATCTTGCCTCTATCCGGACCATTGCTTCGGTGGGGCTAAAGACAAGTCCACTTACTGGATTATGGAGATTATCTTCAGATCAGACCCAGAGGAAACCTTCTATTGACGCGGATCAGATTAAGGTTCAGCAGGATCAGAGTGGAGCTAAAACTAGTGCTTGGGAACATCTGCTGCAGCAGTAGTGTGCCCTGTGTCCTGTTGCTTTTACTTGTTTATTTGTATAGCTGCCAGTCCTTCAGCTCAGAACAATTAAAGAATAATACACAAAGAACAGCAAGACATGAAACAAGCAATGTGGAACACCTCAAATAATAGCAAATAAAACTGTATACACATACTTTCTGGGTTTGAAAGTGTGTACCTGCGTTTCAAAACACGTGGGCCATTGTACAGAAATAATTATCGTTGCGGAGGTAAAATAACTGCATAACGGCCAAAAACGCTGTTGTACAGAATAAAAAAAAAAAATCTGTTAAATTAAAAAAGGGTCTATATTTTCATTGTGTATTGCAGCAGCTTTTTTGTTGTACGGGACACCTTTTATTCTTCATGCTGTACAGCTTCACTGTAAATTTAGAACTACACTTTTAAAAAATACCTTGCTCTCTCGTTGATGTACAAAACGAACCATCGCACGTAAGACTGTTGATGACTTCCGCATCCTGTTTTAGATCAATGCACGTTTTAAAGCTTTGTTTGCATTTTAATAATGTAATGTTTCATGGTTTAGCATATAGCATCCTTTGATTATTGCAATGTGGGAAGAAGCCAAAGAAAAATTTTTGGTATAACTAAAGCTCATGTAATAGTTTTAACAGTTGCCTGCACGCTGACAGTAAAACTCATGCTTCCCTTTGCATTTGACTGCTTGGGTGTAAAATTCCAGAATCATAGCTTTTGCAATTCTCAAAAAGACCTAACAGTCCAACGGCCCTTATATTACATACAGAGATAAACAATAAACGGATTCTTCCATAAGGCCCCAAGCAATTTTGTCACACTCTTAACTGTCCAGAATGCAAGAGTGTGTTCATGGGTGTGAACCTCCTTAATTAACTGGGTTAATAATGTTGGAAAGCATGTGGTTAAGTTACTAAGTATATACACTACTTAGAGAGAGAAGGAAACCCACAGAGTTGTGGTATAATAAAAGCAGTAGACAGACACACACACACACACACACACACACACACACACACACACACACACACACACAGAGAGCATCCTCACAGACAGCAAGGTGTTATAAGGAGCCAAGCCAGGATGAGACAAACCCCGAAAAGCTGTTACTATTGCAGCAAGACATCGGCTCTCATTAAGCACCCGATAAAGAGTGTACGAGAAGGACGACAAGAGCGCTCTCTGTGCTCTCGGCCGAGGTGCGTCGGTATATAACAAACGCAAACGAAACACGACTCTGCGTCTCTAAGGGGCCACATTGTCTATGAGCCCAGGGGATCACTTGGGCTTCTACCACGTCTCTAAGAACGCTGCTCAGATATTCCCAGCTCGGAGACACGATGAAAGACCAGCAGAGAGACGGAAAATAATAAAGGTTCCCATAGTTTATAGACATTCCTATTCCTATAACACTAACAGTCCATACAAAAAACAGAAAATGCAGTTTTAGCAAAAATTCCCTTAGAGGCATCTATTTGGACGATACAACTGTAACAAAAAAACACAAACCTGTTTTACTTCTTATTACTTATTGATTCGGCAAGGAAACTGCATATGATAAAACAGCAGCAATGAAACTGAACATACTAATGGATATATTAAAATGATGATTAGTATCAGAAATGTGTTAGAAAAGCAGTAGTATATTAGACCACCGAAGCTAATTAGCTATAAATTACACCGATAGATGGATTGCAAGTCTTCTCCACCATTCAAACACATACAAAAACACAGCTTTGCAAATTGCAATCGAAAACATTCTAAAAGAAAATTTATCTGCAAACTATACTGCAATATGGGAATGAATATTTGGGTACTTTTTTAAATTATAGTACAGGAAAAGTTAAATGTCTGCAAAAAATACATATAATGTTATACAAACATCTTACACATAACTCCAAATGACTAATTGAAGAAATAATTTTTAAAATTTCAATTATCACAATTATAGGGTTTGCATTTGCAATTACGGTAAGTCCTAGAATTACCTGTCCCTGTGAGACAATGAAAAGTAAAAAAAAAATATAGAAATTATCCAAAAATAATTTTATTAAGACTAGCCCAAATTATGCATCTTTGGAAAAAAAAATTAACTGCTAAATAATTTAGGTTTAGGAACACTGCGATTAATAACCTAAACAATTTTAAACACGGAAATATTCAACTAAAAATTAAGACGTAATCCACATTTCAGAAGACAGTCAACATAATTTTGAAAGAGCTAGAAGGCGAGTCTTACAGCAACTATGTTGCCACAACTCTGAATTATTAAAAGCCATCATCATTTCAAAGGCTGAGTGCAGGTAATGATTTAGAAGCACAAAAAAAGTCTCATTAGACATCAGAAGTGTAAAAAACTATAATGAAGTCATCTATATATATGCACGTGTGTGTGTGTGTGTGTGTGTGTGTGAGACAGGAACATTACTGTTTTCCCTCCACTGCCTTCAGTATTTATGGAGAGATAAATAACAAACAGTTGAAGCAGACGCTGCTCTGAAGGCCATATATTAGAAAAGCGCAGTTAAAGTGCCAACCCCTGACCTAGCGCAGTGTGTGGGCCACCATCACCTGACTTTTGTATTGGACACTAATTAGTGTCAGCGCCGGTACGATGGACACGCTGGATTTATAGCTGACCACGGTAAAGTCCTGCCATGCGAGTGCGAAACCGGCGAACAAAAGAGCGTTCTGGCGGCGCAGAAGCCGTACTTACTGAGGTGTACATACGGGTCGCTGTCGTCCATAGCGTACGAGTTGTTGTGCTGCTGTCGCGGTGCCGTGGGTGTTGTGCTGTCGCGGTCATGTCAGCATCTCCGTCTTTGTTTGCTCCTCCACCGGACTCCGAGAGCCACCTCCGAACCCGGAGCACGGATGGGGCCCTGCCAGGGGAGTGGCCACGGCGCGCACTCTCTCATGGACGCACGCGCTTTACTGTGGCAGCCCTACTCGCGCACCGCCGGTAACGCGTGGGGGAAACACTACAGCGAATCTCAGCTGCCGATACCCGTATCAAACATCGCTTCAGGATGACACACGTTACGTTACACGCTGACGGAATTCGAAGATCCCCCCCTTTACCTTTACGGTGCACCACTTTCTGCAATTAACACGAACCCCCTACATCTGCAATGAGGGGAGGAATTTGAATTAGTTTCCATTTGCATTAATTATACATCCAAACAGCTTAACGAAGAAACGGAAATTTCTTAGTCCTTACAGCTAATACCTCATTTTCATAAATGCCCATTTAAGGGAGGTTTTAATCCCACGTGCACAAAAAAAAGGGGCTGCGTTCGAGGAATTTCGAAAAACCTCCCGACAGCCCCCACGCTCGAGCCTAAGTTCGGACCGGGGGTCCCAAGTCCCCCTGGTTGCCCCCTGCCAAGTCTTTCTTCAGAGTAAGGGGTCATC
Organism: Scleropages formosus; assembly: GCF_900964775.1. NCBI lineage: Eukaryota > Metazoa > Chordata > Actinopteri > Osteoglossiformes > Osteoglossidae > Scleropages > Scleropages formosus. Next base: position 22,137,138 of record NC_041808.1, on the reverse strand, counting down.
TAAGGGTCAGCTCTGAGAGCCTCACAAGGTCACCGAGGAGTCAGTGGCATTCACAGTGTCCATCGCCGCTTCGGGAGACCCAAGGCAGCCATGAGGATGGCTGCGCTCGGCAGGCCAATGGGAACGCCACGCCAGCCCTTGTTCCTGGAACAACTAGGCCACAAATGAACACAGGGGGACGCTAACAGAGATAAATGGATTTCTTTACAACTGGGCCCACAGAAGGCGCTCCATTTGTTTCTCTCATTAGATAATGTAAATTCATGAAAGTCAAAGAAAGGGAATAACAGGATAATTTATCAATTGCCTCCTTTCATCCCCTAATAAAAGAATATGATTCAAGTCATCCTTTGTGTTTACTAAACAGGAATAATACTAAGGACTTAACAGAATATCCCATCACGTGCATTATTTAGTAACTTCTACAAAGACAAGAGGAATATGTTTGAGTGACAAGTGAGTTTCAGGACAATGCATTTTCAGTATCAAGTTCAGCTAAAAAGACATCTCGCACGAATGTGCAGTAAAGGAAATGGAAAAGAAAAAAAAAAACCATTAATTTATAAGGTAGCAAAAAATTGAATATTTTACTGGAAAATAACTGGGAAAAGTTGCCAAAAGGAAAAGGAGTGAATAAACAGGACCGCGACAACAATAGGCAGTAGATCATTCAATACGTAGCGCTTCACCACACGCTCTTAACTATCCATCATCACCTAAGATTTCAACCCCCTAATCAATAAAGAGAACCTCCTGCTGCAACGCCTTTGTATTCGCAACACAACGGCCTCCCCAGCAAACAATGACCAGAGTCTAATCCCTCATCCAGCCCCACCGACCTCCGCCGCATACCGGGGGCAGCCGCTCCATGTGACTGATAAAAAATCATCATCCTCCTCCTCCTCCTCCTCCAGCGGAACGGCATTCTCCGAACCACGGTACAGCCTGGCCAAGCACACTGGCCACTTCTAGGAGGTGAAAGGAGGTGTTCTGTTCAGAGAACAACGCCGTCAGGCCCGGTTACAGCAAATGTTGGACAACAGGTGGGCAACTTATTTTTCCCTGGAGCCACAGCTTTAGCAAATAAGAAGTGGAAAAAAATAGCTAAACTAGGCTGTTCAATTGAGAATGAAAAAAAAAAACACATCGTTTGACACAGTTAATTCAAAACATGTACATTTTGACCACTCGGTTGCAACTGCCTTGGGCGCAACTGATAAAAGAAATTCTTCACATCGAAAAAATTAGAGAATTCAATGTGAAATTCGACAGTTCTTTAGTCTGACAAGTTGCACGAAAGTTGACTGAATATCTGAACTCGGTACGCATGTCAGCTACATGTCAAAATTTATATCAACTATTCCAGATCTGTGTTAAGACTTGAAGAACCCTGTCGAAGACGACGCCAATTCACACACTCGCACTGGTTCAAAGACAGACAACAATTTTGAAATGCTTGATCTCAAAGAGCCAAAAAATATGACAAATTCAAATCTGCCACACTTTTCATGGCAACTGGAGTCAGGGTTGCCCACCCATGGGTTTGCGCTACAGAAAGACCACCCTTTCTCATTGCTGCAAGATGAACCTCTTTTCAGGAATTATACATGGGATATGAGGGTCACTTCAGGACATTTTGTGTTTGCAGAAGGAGAAAGAGGCATGTATGGTGTCCCTCTTTGTATTTTCATACCCATCATTTGTTCTCATTGCCACTTCTCAGAAATGCCATCTAACACCAGGTTGTTTACACCACTACAGCAGCGTTGGCAACAGTGCAGCTCTGCATCTGTCTGCTCTGTGCATGTTCTTGCAGCTTGTGAGACTCCATAAAGCCCATGTACAAGTCAAGAAGATCAGGGAATCCCTGCTGAACAGGCACTGTGATGAGACTCTAGACCAAGATGTTGAGAATCATCAATCTCATAGGTGATCAATCTTTGATACAAAGGAGAGAACAGGCTTGCATCTTTACTGCGAGACCATTCTTTGCTTATAATCAGTGATTTCCTAGAGACATATTAAGAAGTTAAAAACTCTGTTTAGAGTGATATATGTGTTATGAGAGGTAGTAACCGTAATACTGTTGTCACGGAAGCATGATGACATGAGCCTTTTTCAGTTTCAAATCCTCTGTTTATTGAGGTCCTCAGAAGAATGGTTCTAATGGAATTTGCAACAATTATAACATTTAAATAATTTAATTTTATTTGTGATGTTTTATTATTTGCATTTGTAAAGACCTCCAATACATGTCATACACACTGTGATATACGTATATTCATTCAATTTATTTTACACCTAATGCTGAGGCATGTGTGTATGAAATGCCCTAATACAAATGTATTTTGCAACTGCTCGTGTCTTTTGTTTTTTGAATGGTAGCATTCTTGTAGACATGACTGTGCATTTCAGATGGTAAATATTTCCCATCCTTCTGATGTGTCTTCATAAGGCCAGTTAGTATATTTCCCATCCTTCTGACAGCATTAGCTCAATTATTTGGCTGGGACAATTACGATATGAGATTTACTTTGGAAATATACTAACTGGACTTATGAAGACACAGTATCATCCGCTGCCACTATGGTAGAATAAGCTAAGTGAGAATAAGTTACTGAGCTGGAAAAAACAAATATGTGATGTAATGTGGTAATGTTCAGTTGAGCTCAAAGATCCAAAAGCCCACAATGAAAGAAGGAAAGGTAGATGCACCTCAAAACAAATACTGCTACTTAGGTAAGGGTCCTCAACTCACAGCGACTTATCTCATGGCTTTCGTGGTAAGGTAGGGTACAGAAGGGGTTTTCCATTGCCTTTTTCCATGCATGTCACTGGGCTGCAAATACAGGGAGAGCGTGCAAACTCCACACCCCCTGAGCCAAATTCAAACCTACACCCAGCTGTGCAGCTCAGGCATAGTGAGACACTCGAGTTACTTCTACACAATCATACCACAGCTAAGAAAGGGGTGTTAACATCAATCATTAACTTGGACAATGTTGTTCCAGACAAAAAAAAGAGAACAACGGTGGTGGTGGAAGTGGGATTTCCATAGGAGGGTACAAAGTGAGAGCCTCGCAGCGGAGTGTCGACCCATTTCACACACCATGTACAACCTGTTTCAGAGGCGTGGAAAAGTTCCCCAGTAGTCCACAACCACACTTGCAAAGAAATACTGGCTTTGAACCACAAAGAAAAAGCAATCATAAATCCACCCTTGGGTGAAGCAACAGGAAAAAGTCGAAAGAATACAATAAAGAAGCTGAACCAGGCAAGAATATAATTACAAGACAGGTCGCGAGACAGGAAAGCTATCCTTTGGATAATATGCTGTGAAAATAAAGTGTTGCTGGGATTCAACCATCTCCTTGGTTTCAGCAATAAAAATACTGTAATGACAAAATGAACTCCGGCAGGGATGGTCCCAAGCCTGGCTGAGAAAGGAGGAGGGTTGGACATGGGGATAGTTACCCCACACCATAAAAACCTTGCCAGCTACAGAAATGCCAACAGGAAACTTCATGACATCTCAGCTCTTAGGGACACCTGGAGAGCCCTTGTTGGCAGCCTATGCCCCAGGAGGGGTGGAAGGCATGAGAAGAATAATGACAAAATGAAAAACACAGCAAAACGCCGAGACACACAAGATCAGCTGCACTAAAACTTGTATTTATTACAAAATTTCCAACCAAGCTGTATAATTCAAAATTCAACATGTATGTACTGTAGGTCTAGTGTCTCTTCAGTGACATTTGATGCACTACAGAAATACTGTGCAGTAAAGAGGAATATGAACTGCAGAAGTCACACAGAGAAAACTCTTACGTCTTCTTTGAGGCTACAGAGACAATAATCCATTCTGCACAGATTTTAGCTTTAAAACAATCTGTCACTACATTGTGCTGACCTGTTAATCCCCAGTCTGCAACAAAGTATATCTAACACAGTGAGCTGGACAGAAGGATAATCGCCACAGGTAATTTCCACATATATTGCAAAGCTTGGTCTCTTTTCGTAAGTTACTGTTAGGAGAAAGATTTCACAATTAAAATAAAATTTTAATAAGGCATGGCCTAATAAAAGTGAGAATATAGCTCAAAACTTAAGGAAAATTTGCATTTATGAAACAGAGGACGCATGCCTTGATTTGTGCAACTTCCATATGAATCAACGAAGTTTTCATAAATGTATCTATCTATATGAAAAAATGGCCAGTACAAGTGTAACCAGCACTTTTTGTTTTTCTGACCCGATACTACAATGCCCACAATTTCTCTGAAAATTAAATATGCCTCTGTTTTGACATTCATGAAAAAATGTAACAAAATGTAAATCCAACAGCAGTTGGGCAGAAGTACACCGACACATGAGTCAGTAGATGAGATTTGGGAAGGATTGCGACAGACCACCTCAGGCTAAGCTGAACCTGTCCTGAGGAAACCAAGGAGATTACCATTTAAGCATCTGCTCTAAAACATCCAAGCCTCAATGTGACCGTTCGTGTGTAATACAGGAATCATAACTAAGAATATATCGCAACAGAGCAAGCTAATTTTATAACCGTACTGCCTTACCACCAACTCTTAAATTGTGATAGCAAATAATGATGCCGACTATCAAAAAGAAATATTATTCTGAGCAGCCAGTGAAGCCTGAAAGTGCTCTGTGCGCTCAGAATATCGACCAAAACCGACCGTTGCACGGAATGACATCATTTTGAAGGATCACTGCTTTAAATGACAGTTCAAAGCTGCTGAAGTGTATAAAGTCAAATGTCACTTTCATCTTCCACCTCCACACCATACAGCGAAATGCCAAGTACAATATTTAATAAAAATAATAAAAAAAAAACATTTATTTTGTATGTGTACCTTAACATAACAGCCTCCAGCGCATATCGAAGGTGGCTGCACATTGCTGGTATTTTTTAAATCCGGGCACAACCGCAACCTTTAATAAACAGCTTGATTAGGAGTCTGGGAGTTTGTGCTAGAACGGACTCCTTAGCCTTTAGCGCTGGCACTTTCTACATTTCCAGTTAAGCGCACAAATATGCATTTGCCCGTTGGGTTCCCACTGAAGAGCTTTAGGAGAAGGTAAGGTCTGGGCCGCTTCCGGCACAGCAACGGACCTAAACGCAGGTTCTCATTAATGTTACAAAGCTGTGCACCCCGTTAGACTAATTTCACTGCATCCTCCCTGACAGTTTAACATTTCTTGGTTGGTTTAGTTATGGTCAAGAGTGACCTGTACTTTAGTCGAATGGCTGGATGAATGGATGGATGCGACGTGCTGTTGGGTTGAATCCAACTCGCAGCGACCACGCACTGTTTTCAAGGCAAGGGAGGGTCGAGAGTGGCTTGACATTGCTTTATTCCACGTGTGCCTGCAGGATGCAGACTCTGCCCACCTTGAGCTGGGCTTCAAACCCACACCCACCGAGTGGCTCAGGAGCTGCGTGGCACCGCATCCCATTTTGGTCAAATACGCAGCAAGAAAAAAAAAAGAGCACTGTGACAACTACTAATGGAGACGTGAGGAATGTTGCATATGATTATTGGATCAATTAACCAGCAATCAAAATTGAACAGAAAGTTGCAAAAAAAAAACCTGCATTTTTGTTTCACATTTATTCATTTAGCTGACATTTTCTCCTAAACAGCTTACAGCGTTAAGCCGCCTACAACAGTATTTGCCCGTTTATATAGCAAGGAATTTTACTGCAGCGATTTATGATGAATACCTCGCTCATGTAGCCGAGATTCAAAAATACAACCTCAGTTTTGAAAAATTAAACTGATTTAAATCATAGAGCTATATCATGCAAGATTTTCACAAAAAAAAAAAAATAAATAAAAATAAGCAGCAATCAGTATCATTCAGCTTTTAGTGACTGACTTAAGCTTCTATTGACTTAACTCTTATTATTAAGCTTTTATCGACTGGGATAAAACTAAGCGGCTACCGACTTAGGATCGAAAGATTTCCTCGTTTAACAAAGGCGGGATTGAAACGGGACCCTGCGAGTAAGAGCAGGGAACGCGCACCACTGCGCCACCTGGCGCTCAAACAAGTTCCGAGTGAGGAAGCGCCCTCCGCTCGTTCCCTTAAAACGCGACTTGCTTCCTAATTTAGCGCCACCTGGTGGAATCAAATCAATTTATGCGCGAGAGAAACACAGCAGGTCTCGCATTTCGCCCGCAAGAAAGTGGTTCTCAAAAAGGCAGGAAACATCATGTCGACATGTGATGGGCGTGACTTTATTATCCAGAATCGCTGCGCTTGTGAATCATGAAAACTCAAAAGTCGAATCACGCAGCCACGTAAACTGGTTAATCCGTGTGAATTAACTACTGTTATTAAGTTCCTCGCGGCTTAAAAAGCAAAACTGGCGAGCAAAAAGTGGCACAATCGGGAAGTTCAGCTTTCGACGTACTAGCCTAGGCGGGTCAACATGACATGTCATTGCAATTCTTGCCCGTTTCAGTGAGTTACATTGGACCCGGCGTCTAAAGCGCGGTGGCGCTGATCTGGGCCTCAGACTGACAGCCGCACTGTTCACCTGTCAAGGCCCTCGGACCCGGTCCGCTGCCTCCGGGCCCGCGCGCGTGCCACCTGTACGCGTGGCGGCCCGCGGGGGCTCCGCGCGATCGGGATCCGCCGACTCGCCCGTCTCTCCCTCGTCTTCCAGCGGCTCTCGCTCAGTCACAGTCAGCGCACGGCACGAGACGGCGCGAGACGCCGAGCGCCTCCTCGGGCCTGCTGACACGGTGTCTGTGGGAGCGCCTCTTCGAAAGCGTCGCAACACAGTAGTTTCCCGAAACGGACTTGAGTTTTTCCTCTTACTCTGAAACTTCAGCCGTCTATCCGGAACTACTGTTGGACGTACCGGCTGTCACGTCGGACGATTTCGAGTCGGAACAGGAGTGACTGCAGCCACGTGAGTGCTTCCCCTTCCCCGCCTGCTGCTGCTGTTGCTGCTGCTGCCGTGGACGTCAGCGCCTATCGTTTTGTCAACACGCTGAAGAAAAGTGGGTTTGTATCGCTGTTTCTCCGTTTGCTCAAGTAATCCAAACAGAGATGGAACTGCATGACGGCTGCGGGCGGGCGGGCAGGCAGTTGCGCATGCGCGTGTGCTTGTCCGCGCCGTATGACATGATGATGATCTGTCTACGAAGCATCAGCGGTCCCGCTCGTGGTTTTACTCTTGTAACACAGTGCAGTTTTGTACCATCAGTCAGTGGTAGAGTCAGTCAGTGCGGCTGCAGATTTTTTGAGCTGCTCGGTCGCCCACAGGGACGCGCTCGGAGTGGGAGCGTCCACAGCGCGCGGCGGAGGGGGAGATGATTGCTGTGGAAAGCGGGCTGTACATCGGAGCCGCCTCGGACCTGCGGCACTGCCAGGAGCTGCTCGGCGCCGGGGTCACACACGTCCTCACTGTGGATTCGGAAGAGCCGCACGTAGCCGCGCTCTTCCGCACGCACTTCGTCCGCGCTCTGGACGAGCCCGCGTGCGACCTGCTGAGCTCTTTCGACGAGTGCGCGCGCTTCATCGCGGACGCCCTACGGACGGGTTGCGGGGCAGTCCTCGTGCACTGGTGTGTGTGTCACGTCATGCTGCGGTGTGTACAGTACTGTCTGCAGCAGACATGGGCTGCCCTCGCGCTGACAGTCACACACGTGTTGTTGTTGTTGTTGTTGTTGTTGTTGTTGTTGCGGCTGCAGTCACGCGGGCCAGAGCCGGAGCGCCGCCGTGGTCGCCGCCTTCCTCATGAAAAGGCGCGGGCTGAGCGCGACGGACGCCCGCTCTCGACTGCGCACCATCAAGCCCGACGTTCAGTGAGTAGGAGACTGAACTGGCGATGGTTTAGGTGGTGTGAATCTGATCGCAGTAGATGATTAATTTCCCACTTACAAATCAAAATGTCCTCTGTTCATTCTGACCCTTTTGGAAGAAACCTGCTGCTACTTTTTAATTTGTGGGCTAATTAAAAATGTGATATTATAACTAACACAACATTCAACAGTTTGAATTAATTTCCCTGCAGCACTTTTCTGTTCTGCTGTAGTAGTTCAAACACAAAGCAGTTCAAGGCTCCAGGTGTAATGTAAGACAAATTAGAATAAAATGGGCACACAGACACACACACACAGGCTGAAGCCTCTTGTCCCAAGCGGGGTCGCAGCGAGCCGGAGCCTAACCCGGCAGTGCAGGACGTAGGGCTGAGGGGGTAGGGGACACACCCAGGATGGTTACGCCAGTCCATCACAAGGCACCCCAAGTGGGACTCAAACCCCGGACCTGGCCAAGCCTGCTGCTCCACTGCGGCCCCCCTATAAAATTTCAAAAGTTCAAAACTGGAAGGGCCCAGATTGTTTTTAATGGATGTGATGCCTGTGGTTTCTTGTTCTAATTAATCACAATTCATGCTACGTGTTCCATTCACGCCTCTTCTGGATGTATGCAAACAATACCGTAGGATAAATGAAGAGTTTCTGCGGCAGCTGGAGTTGTACGAATTAATGAACTGTGAAGTGGACTTTACCAGCCCTGTGTATAAACAATACAGACTGCAGAAAATCACAGAGAAATACCCAGGTATAAACACACATGCAAATATTGTTGGCCATGGCTTTATGTAATTAAAGCTCCAGAGTTGTTCTGTGACCAGTTGAATTACGTCTTATGCATGTGGTAATACGACTGTCGTCAATCAGAGCTTCAGTCCGTGCCAAAGGAGGTGTTTGCCACTGACCCCTCGACCGCAGACGCTCCAAGCAGTGAGGTCATTTATAGATGCAGGAAATGTCGGTGAGTGTTTTAAGGCCTTATTTTTCTCATTTGGTTTTTGATTGTTGCCTAGCTTTAGCTAATAATAAATTGTATCGTTACACTTGTACGCACTTGTATGCGGCTGGAAGGGGGGCGCAGTGGGTTGGACCGGGTCCTGCTCTCCAGTGAGTCTGGGGTTCGAGTCCTGATTGGGGTGCCTTGCGACGGACTGGCATACCGTCCTGGGTGTGTCCCTTCCCCCTCCAGCCTCATGCCCTGTGTTGCCGGGTTAGGCTCCCGCTACCTGCGAACCTATGTGGGACAAGTGGTTCAGACAACGTGTGTGTGTGTGTGTGTGTGTGTGTGTGTGTGTGTGTGTGTGTGTGTGTGTGTGTGTGTGCGCGCAGCTGGGTATTATAATATAGTAGTACAGTTGATCAAGGGAAGCAATGTAACTGGCAGCCTTCAGTTTTAAGTGCGCTTTGCTGTGCACTCTTAGGGGAGGGGTGCAAAGTAATAGGGTAACATTTAAAATTTGGCAGTAACTTAGTTCCTTCGTATTCTCCAGACGTACCCTGTTTCGCAGCTCTAGTATTCTCAGTCACGATGCTGGGGGTGGTCCTGCTGCGTTTGCTCATAAGAAGTCACTGAAAGGGTCCCGCAACGACGCAGGGTGTATGGATCCAACGCAGTGCACTTCCTACTTCATTGAGCCTGTTCAGTGGATGGAACAGGCACTGCTGGGTGTTCTGGATGGACAGGTAACGCTATTGTTCTTTTAACGCTTATTCTTTCAACCACTTTATTAGTTTTTCCATTTATTTTTTTGCAGCTGTTTTACTACTTTGTAGAAATGTAAGATTTGTTTTCTCTTTGGACACTATTAAGAAGAAAATGCACTTGAATGCTATTTATGGATTTTGTTGTGTTGCAGCTCTTGTGCCCAAAGTGTAGTTCCAAGCTCGGTTCATTCAACTGGTACGGCGAGCAGTGCTCCTGCGGTCGATGGGTGACGCCCGCTTTCCAGATTCATAAAAACCGAGTTGATGAAATCAAGCACATCAACATATCTGCCCTTAAATAATGGAACAAAGAATTGATTTCAAGCCCTACCTTCGAGTCTCGTAGCAAGGATTTGCCAAACTGTCGGCTGTTAGTCATGTTTCAAAGCCATTTTTTGTTTGTCAGTAAACTCTTTGTTCAGCACAAAGATAATTTAGTTCCCACTGTTTACGTGTATTTCATGTACAGTTCTAACTTTTATTACATTTTTAAGAACTCTTTCCAGATATATCAACAGTATTCAGATGTAGTATTCAGTAAATAAAGGATGTCAAAACTGTCCTGTCTAGGTTCTTGTTCTATATATACACCCATTCCTCATGTTACAGGGTTAATTTGATAGGTAAATTCCCATTGTGAGGCAGTCATACTTTGTTTCTTTTAAAAAAAAAAAAATCAGTTGCTGGGTGAAAAATATAGCACTTGGAATTAATTAAAATATCAAAACAAATGTATTTTTGTTCATGACACAAATTTTATATTTGTTTAAACATTTATTTTTCCCTGCTTGTCTTTTAAAATGTTTCATTTATCATCAATAACTGCTTGTCCATTGCAGGACTATTGTGTGAGACAGGGTACAGCCTGGATAAAGACATTTTCATAATATTGCATATGGATGTTTATGGTCAGAATAATTATAGTTATGGAGATAACCGTCTATGGCTTTCACTCTGTAAAGCGCTGACACTACACTGTTAGAGGCCCTGTGCAGCATTACTAATGTGTGTTTGACACTAAATGATCTTTGGATTTGATGATCATTGTGGGCATGTGGCTACGACAACAGCAAAGGTGAGGGACACCTTGAAACATCTGTATGCATTGTCCTCATCACTGACCCTTTATTTACCTGGAAGTAAGTGTGATACCCTAAGAAGGTGAGTGTGTATATTACCAAAACTTTTTTTTCAGACAAATGGCATTCTTTGGCCAATACTATACCAGAAAACAAAGTCTTACAACTGCATAGTAAGACAGAGAGATTTATGGCCAAAAAAAGGAGTTGATTAAAAGAATATAAAAAAGGCACTGAGTTGTTGTAACACTCGCATCAACATTTATTTTGCACGTTCCATAGGAGGAGACAGAAGGTAGCGTTCATTCAACTCACGCGTTTCTTGCAAGTGGCTCAGTTTGTCCCTCGGCGGGGGCCGTAGTTTCGCCGCGGATGACAGACGTGTATTTACACAGGGGAGCAAGAGCGACACCGCAACAGGGAGGCATGGACTCTGGATGAACTCATGCACACATATTTAATATGTATAAAAAGACAAAATGCCTCAGGATTTAATGCCAGATATGGAGAAACACACAACTGAAGAAGGAATGGCTGTGGACGGTGATTTCACGGGTAATTTTGTTTGTGTAGATGGGATGAGTGGGCGCTGTTAGTTATGTAAGTTCAGACTGGCTGTTGGTGGTCCTAGAAATACTTAAATTGTTGTATATGTTCGCAGAAGTAACGAAAGCACGAACCCGCTCTCAAACAGCATCAGTTGATGTGACACTGACTGACTGACTGGCAGGCTCTATCCATCTTGTTTTGTCCTCCTCGTGGACACTTGTTCGGTGTATGTATCCACTGAAAATTATTATTATTATTATTACACTATACTATAGTTAGTAGTTTATTAAGTGTCTTTGTCAAGTTAGGTATTTTCTTTGCACGATACACATCCGTGTACTACTGGTGCTCAACTTGTGCGAGACAGAGAAATGCAAAAAATGGATAGATGTTCGAATGCTTCTGAAGGCACGGCACTGCACGCCAGTTGCAGTTCAGGCTTCAGCTAAGTGGACCGGACCAGACCCGGGGGTGACGTATGATAGAGCGGTGCCATCCGCTCTCTCGATCACGACGACGCAGGCGCGCATCCTTCTCGCGCGCGCAACTGGCAGGGGGGACCGGAACGCACTGTCACTCAGGCATCGTCTTGTCGTCTTTCGTTTCCATGGCGCAGAGGCGAGCCTCCTCCACCGTCCGGGAGAGCCGAAAGACGCAGAAGACCTTCTCCTGGCGTTGGAAAGCGTGCCCTGTGTGAGTGCGCCGCCCGGACGCTTCACACACAGCGATGGTTCTGACTGTCTCCCTGCGCGAAACACTTCCGTCTGATGATAATGATAATCGCCTCAGAAAGAATGGCACGGTCGTGACGTGCTCTTTTCCATTTTGTTATAATTTACCTTATGCCTTCATTTTTCACCTTATATATGGTTGTATATTAAGTTCTATATTCTTACTATAATCTCACGTATCAACGATAATAAATTAGTGAGGTTTTTATCAGGAAAAAAGTCACATTTTATATTTTAGCTGACACTTCCAACCAGTTTACAACAAGCTACTTACCCATTTTATACAACTGGGTAGTTTCACAGGAACGATATTGGGTAAATACCGTCGCCAGGGGGTACAGCTTGAGGTGGGATTCAAGCCTGCGACTTTTTTGCTCAAAGGCAGCAGCTCTAACCACCAGGCTACCAGCTGCTCTTATGGAGGGTTGCTAGTGTCTCTTATTCCAAAAAAAGTAGTTCCCAACATTTCGTGCTATGTCTGTGTATTTTTTTATGTATATGTGTGTGTGTGTGTGTGTGTGTGTGTGTGTGTGTGTATATATATATATATATATATATATATATATATATACGTATATGTACGTCGTGTGTACTGTATATGGGGAGAACTAGTATGTAAGGCAAACAACATTTTATTTGCAGGCTACTTCATTCTATTTAAATGAATATATAGTTCTATGAAATTTGTCATTAGTTATGGTCAGTACTGTAATCTGCTCCTGCTCGTGTCTCGTCTTTTAAAATGAAACACTGCTACCCTGTGGAGTACTTGAACAGGCGATTTTGAGGCATACAGATTGCACTTGGGTTGTTTATGCAGCACGGTGGAGACAAATAAGTTGTTGAGTTAGTAAAAGCTGACCAGCTTTACATCTGCTTCATTTCTCCTGCTCCAGGTTAGCTGCAGACCTCTTTATATATTACACTGTGTCTTTGTAATCATAGATTTGACATTTTTCTTCTCCTGACTGCCCGATATTAATCCCTCTTTTTGTGATGGTCATCAGACGAATGACTCTTACTGCTGCTTCTCTCCGAGGCTTTTGTCTCCAAGGGAAAACAGCTGAACGGAAATGAAGTCAGCTGTTCACATGTGTGAATGAATGTGGTGTCCAAGATGCTGAGAGTGTGCTTGTTCCCCAGCTCACCGAGGTACCCAGTCTGGACTATGACCTCGATCTCCTGGCTTGGAGCTCCGACACCTGCGGGGATGCCAGCAGCACCTGCACAGGTAGCACAAACCTCTGGGACCATGTCTGGGTCATGTCTGTCTGGCAAACCATTGAGTCATGACATGAGATAGTAAAAGCAAGTGATGTACTGAAACGGAAGCTCATACTCATGCGCAGCAGCAGTAGAGCGCTTTCAGTGTTTTAAACATGCCGTCGACATTGGTTCAGAATTGAACAACGTCATCTGTTAAATGGCTTGGGTAATAGTAGGTGTGTCATCAGGTTGAAGTACTGCCTTATACCTTGATAACAATTCTTAAAGAAAAGCTGGCAAAATAATGACATCAAAGCATATCATTTATATTAGTAGTATTTATCTATTTACCTTATCAATTACTGATTGCTTGCTTTGTTATCTACATATAAGTTTCTGAACATATTCTGCACTGTTTTCTGTAAATCATCTTTGCAGTCCAGGGAATGAAAAGAAATTATATACTTTGTTTTGTACACTTACGAGGTGTCAAAAGTTTATTTTGTTTCTTAGGTCCATTCATGACAAGGGGTTAAAAAATTAATATGTAATGACTTGCAAACAATGTTTTTTGCAAGATTTTTGCATGCATGAGAGTATAAAGTATGTAAATGTATTAATAGGTCTCCTTTCCCCAACTCCTGTTGTTTGTTCCAAGTGCAAATTGAACTGGATGTAATGCATTTACATTTACATTTACATTTGTCCATTTAGCAAATGCTTTTCTCCAAAGCAATGCACATCATGGAGAGCATCGTAGTGCTATCTAGAGTACAGTAGGATGCTTTAAATTTTTTGATAACTCATTGATACAGTTCAGCCATAGATTTTTAGGTGTGTTGGTTTTTACAATATTTCCACAGCCTAGGAGTGTGTTGGGGATCCTTTCCAGAATATGAGCAATAGAAATTAAGATTGACTTGCTTCACCTTTGTTGTTTTTGTATAGACTGACAGGAAAACAAAGTCTGTATTGTTGGATAGAACATATTTGTTATGTTAATCGTCTGGTAAAAATGGACTTTGTTTCAAATTATATTTAGAGTCAAGAGAAATTGGCTCATGCTTTTCATTACAAAAAAACCGGTGAAATTAGCAGCATATTGTTCTAACAATCATTTCCTATTTAATGTTCAGACTCATGTAAAAAATAAAATAATCTGAACTTCATTGGTAGTAAAATAGTCATCAGTGCCCTGTTAAGATGTTGCAATGTTGATGATCCTTGCTTTAATGATGCAGTAACAGTTCTGTAACAGACACTGAAATGGTGATGCAGTATGCAGTTGATTTTCCTTTTGGTCCTGTTGCAGACACAGATGTGAGTGTGGACTCTCTCTCCCCTTGCCCTGTCATGCACTCTCTTTCCTCGCCTGGCTGGGGGGAACCACTGTCGCCCTTTAACCTGCATGTAAATACAGCAGCTTATTCCTACCTCTTTGTCAAGTACATAGCAAGATAAAACTACATAGGTGATCATTAATTTAGCCTTGTAAAATATTTAAAATGTAGGTAATGAAGGTAAAAACAAAAATGGTCTGTGTGATTCTCAAAAGGAACATAATTTTTGTGTTTTTGTTTAACTGAAAAATGGTAGCACTGTGTGAAGTGTGTTGTTGTACTTTCCATAGCAGGAGAAAGTGCTCTCTTCCCAGTGTGCCCTGTCCCTCACCTCTGCCTGTTCTGAGATCATCTCTTCCAATGTTGTTCAGGAAATTAAGCAGCAGAGGCGCAGAAGTCGGGTCTCTCGAGGTGAGGAGCATAATATTAATAACAAATATGATTCATTTTAGCTCGTCTTTTAATATTATATGCTGGCTCTGCATGTTACGAATCTTATGCATTTGCAGAGGTAAAAACAGATTATTTTTAATATCATTTTCTTTACCTATCAGTTTCAGAGCAACCTGTGTTTCGGTATCTAGCAGTTAGCTGGCTGCAAAGTGTACCAAATCAAAAGTGTCGGACTTTATCCATTCACATCTGTTCCGCTGTATTTACAGCTCATGTCTGATGTTCAAAAGTGTCCATGATTTATAAGATGATGAAAGCTGCGCATGTTTTTTGTCATGAACAATCTGGCACAAATGCGAGTTAAAAAATTATCCTTTTTTAAAATACATTATAAGTTTATGTGGGGCTTCTGCAAGGCCCAACTGGTAAATGAATCAAGGCACAACTGAAATATTAACCTCTTGATGATGTAGGTAATAAAGTTCAAAATGGCCAGAAGCTGACAAACATTGCACATGTTTATGAGATGAAGTAGTTAACTGATTATTTAGGAGGTTGTGGAAATTACAGATCTTTTTATTTTCAGTAATTTGAAAGGTTGTTTATTAATAAATGATTATGTTTCTTAATAAAGCGGTTCAGATGATGTGTGTGTGTGTGTGTGTGTGTGTGTGTGTGTAATAAAAACTGTCATACAGGGAGTTTTTTTTAATACTTACATCTGAGGTTTTTACAGAACCTAACTAGTATATAAACTGAGGGATTTTTATATTAACAATGTTTAATTGATTTTTAATTAGTGGTAAAAAGGACTTACTGATGGATGGAGTTATAAATGTGTTTTCATTTGTTAATTTTCAGTAAACACTTGTCCAGTACATGGTTGTGGAAGTCCAAGATTTATGCAGGACATACAGAACATGAACTAGAGTGCAGCCTAGAAAATGGCACTTTTTATATTTACAGTGGAAAGAAATTACGTTCACAAGATCACTGCTTATGTCTTTTTAGAAAGCACATAACACTATGCCATTAGAGGGGCTGTGTAGCATTATAAATGAATTATGCTAGATTTTCATTCAGTTGCACAATTAAAGCCTATGTGTATATTTAAAGCATTCCAAAAACTCTTGTTCAATAAAAATTGTTGACCAGTTCATCTCATAAATATCCACAGCTTTCCTTGTCTTGTTGTTGATCACCAAATTCAAGAATATTAGACAGAAGTTGTAAGCACTGCAAACATGGAAGAACATGGAATGAAGGCTGTCTTGTGGTCCTGATTGTATTTCTGCCAAATAATGGTGGCAGGTGGACATTTTAAATTGTATGGGACTTTGTTATATGACGACTGAATGTACAAGAATGATTTTGTGTGTGGGTGTCAAATTGCTTGTTGGAATCAATTATCAGTTTTTTCAAATCTAATCTAAAAGATAAGCATTACTATGAGAAATGTGTAGGTTGGTTTGGATTTATCAATATTTCACTTGTTTGCTTGCTTTATTATTTTATATTACTGATGCTTTTATTAATAGAAATTTGCTTTAAACTGTTTACTCAGTTGTTTCACAGGAATACTCCAGGAAAAGTATCAAACAGTTATAAAAGGTCTGAACTCTTTCATATTGCAGTTCTGTGTTGCATAATAATCTTGTTGGGTCCATAGCGTATGACGCAGGGAAGTTTTGCTGTATTTTGACTTGATTTTCATGCTGTAGTTTGCCTCTTTTTTTCCGAAAGGGTTCTGACTTTATTGTCCTCACAGCCAGGCTCTCCCCACCTGTGAAGCGATCCATTCATCACACACCTAAGGTCAGCATCCAGCCGAAACCAGTCATCGCTTTTCCCATCGCACAGTCGGCTGCCCCTCTCCAGACAAAGACCATTGTCATTCAGCCTGTGCAGAGCCTGCTTGCTGTTGACCAGGTCACCCCTGTGACCATTTGTCCAGCAAAAATCACCGGTGAGAGCTCAGACTATTCTGCTCACTGTCTCACACACAGTGGAATACTAAGTAAAATGAAATAAATCAAGAAAAAATGAATCCGAAGAAGGATGAGATTAATGTCACCTGTGGGGAAAGTCTTCTGCACTAAATCAGTATGCATGTAGTCCACCACCACAAGATGTCGACAAACCTCTTAATATGGTGCATATTACTTGTCAGTAGTTGTTGAGCAGCTTCTTAGCAGATGGATGACAGCGTTATCTACTCCAGAGTGGTCCTGCTAGCCAAAGAGAGTCCAGTGCAGTGCTTACCAAAGGTTTGAGGTATGCCAAGAATAACCTTTCAGGGGTCTTCATGGTGTAGGAGGTGAGAGCAGCTGGACAGTAGTCATTCAAAGTTGACAATTTCCCTTTCTTGGGAACTAAGACAAGCTGTTTTCAAATCATAAGGACCCACTCTGGACTCAGGCTCAGTTTGAATATATGCTGTAAAACTCTGTATAGCTGCACTGTACATGCCTTCAGTACGTTTGGATTAATGCCATCAGGCCCAGCAGGTTTTCGAGGTCTCCTAGGCTCTTTGCAGACTGAAGTGCTCAGCTCTGAGGGAGTATGAGATGTTGTGGCTAGAGCTGTAAAGGCTGGTGTGAGGAGTACTTTCCCATGTAAACGGAGGAGAGTTGATGACAACAGAGGGGTTTCATAAGCAGAAGTGTTAGCTGGGTGAAGGGGGGTGGGAGCAATTACAACATGGTATGTCCACAGGGATTAGTTGATGGGCTCGAGAGATGATGAGCAGAGAACCAGTTGGTTTAACTCATTGGCCTTGTCATGGTCACCTTCTACTGAGCAGCCACTGCACTGTTTGTAGCCTGTGATGTTTTTCAGGCCCTTCCACTCCTCTTGCACTTCATTCCATCGCAGCTTGCCCTCCATTTTCTTCCTGTAAATGTCCTTGGTATCCCTGATTCTCAGCCTTGGTTCTCTCTGTACACCCCTGACTTCCTCCCTATCCATTGCCCAGAGGACTCTCTTCTTAAGATGAGGAAAATCCTTCAGGTCACCTGTGACCTAAGGTATGTTACAGGGGAAGCAGCAAACATTGGTGGGGGCTATGACAGTACTGACACAGTCATTCTGTCTACATCCGCCCCACATGGTTCGCAGAGCACTTCCCAGTAAGTTGTCTTGCAGCCTCTCAAAGCTACATTGGCCTCCTGTGAAATCACTGTACCATTTTTCACCAGTTGTGCAGTGGGCTTATATACAGGTGGGTTGTGGTCTGATCTGTCAAGTGGATCATGTAGTATGGAGTTGTATGTCTCAGCAGCATTAGCATCCAGCAGCTCCTAGTAGAGTGGTGTGATCAAAAGCCCTTATTATTAACACCAGGAAAACCAAGGAAGTTATTTTTGGTCTTTCTCCTCATTTCCCTCCTTCACCAGTGTTAATCACAATGAGGGCATTAAGCTTGTTACATCGTCCAAATACTTTGGATGCTCATTACATTATTTCATACACTCTACATTTAGCTGACGCTTTTCTCCAAAGCAGTTTACAATGTTAAGCTACCTACAAGTATTTGCCCATTTTTACAGCTTGGAAATTTTACTGGAGCAATTTAGGGGCAAGTACCATACTCAAGGGTTTTACAGCAAGAGGTGAGATTTGTCATTTGTTTGATGACCCTCACGTGTGTTATAAGCAAATTCCTTGTTATGCCTTCAAGCAGATGGTTTAGAGTTCCAAGGTTCAGACTCAGCAGGTGTAATAATTATTTTGAAAAGTTTTAAAAATTGTTGGGCATATGAAATGACTGGAATAATGGAAATTGAAATGACTGCAGAATGTTTCTGGAGATTAATTTCACTCAGTACAACAGTGGTCAGTGTGTTACTAATGTTCCATGCTTTCCACCAAGTAACTGCAATTGTACGAGAGATTTAATAGTTACAATTTACTTTGAAAGGATGTCAGTGTAGGTTCCAGTTTTCTGTTTTGGTTATCTGGTGGTAGCTCTTTCATTTTTACAGTTTTCCTTTGAATTGCAGCATTTTGTACTGACCCTCACCAGAGATTTGTGTTTTGCTGGTGTACTCATGATTTGGAAGAAATCAACAATTTGGGTCCTTTTACAGGTGTGATCTGCTGGTCTGTGCAAAAGGCAGAAATCTTGAGAACTGAGCGTTTTGTGTTGTGTTACCAGAGTGATCTGCTGGTTCTTGCCAATGCTGGTCAATTGCAGTCTTGGTAGAACTGTAATAAAAATAACCTGTGGGCTCAGTTGTGTAGTGATTACTTTAGGCTCTGTGGCAGTAGGGAAACTTGGACCTTTTCTCAGACATTGAAGTGGTACTTGGAACTCTCAGTTCAGGGGCAAATTTGTCTTTGTCTGTACATGTCAGCATATTTCCCTCTGTATATTTAGAGAAAATATGAAAAAATGTCAAAGTAAGAATCCATCTTTGTCCAGTCTTAATAAATTGTATGTTAAGATCTGTGAAGCTACCATACTGGGGTAGGGGCTGTATATATTTACATTTATTCATGTAGCTGATGCTTTTCTCCAAAGCAACTTGCAGTGTTAATCTTCCTGCAACTATGTACCCATTTATACAGCTGGGTGATTTTACTGGTGCAATTTAGGGTACCTTGCTCAAAGGTACTACAGCTGGAGGTGAGATTCAAACTTGCAACCTTTGGGGCTAAAGGCAGCAGCTATATCCACTACGCTACCAGCTGCTTTGTGTAAAACTGATCTGTATAACCCTGAATGGAATCCACCATTGTCCCACCATTGCTTAAGCAGTGCAGCATTATCATCTTTGCAAGATACTTAGAAGATGATCACCATGGGGGTGGCATATATGTTTTGTTGACCTTCAGCATTGAACAGCTGACCTCTTTCCTACCATTTTTAAGATCCTTAGGATGAGGCACACAATCTCTCATGGGGACAGCGATCATCGAGGGGGGGTTACTGTATCATAATTACAGAGTAGCCTGTTCAGAAATAGACTAAAGTGCTCTCAACGGTTAAGCCAATGGGGAGGTTAGGGGAGCTTTGTTTGCACAGCAGTGCTTTGTCAGCAGCGGAATGCATGTGGGGTCACACAAGGGCACCACCCTGCCCTGTCTGTTGGCCTTGTGTCTGTGGGATCTGTGTGCTTGCATGATTTGAGAAGCCAGAGGGGATGTAGCTGTAGAACTGACAAACTTCCTCACAGACACAAATTTGGCACCACCTATGATCTGCCAGTTGCCACTGAGAACAGGTAACAAGGGTACCTATTCCCCTGGCTTCGTTGTGCTTACTTTGGCTTGAATCTGTTTTCAGCTGCGCTGTTTACTGTAAATATGACTGACACACCGGTTCTGCATCAAAACACTACATTGCTTGTTTCTCACTGATGAATAATCTATGAGTTTTATATCTAGTATTTTGAGAAATTTCCCGTTTTGTTTATCATTTGATTTGTAGTAAAGTTCGGTGCAATATAATGTGAAAAGCAACAGCGTTTTATCAATTCACTTTACGGCACAAAAGATGATTGCTATTACTAGGATATATTAAGGACTTGTATTATTCCAGAGAATGACTTTTTCTCTCCTTCAGGGGGTTAGGGTTAGAGTTAGGTGCTGAGTTGACCCTCTTACAGTGGTCCGGTGCTTTCTTTATGATACCCTTAGTACGGGTTCTAAAAATGCATTGCAGAATTTTATTTAAGGAACTCTACTTAAGACCTAAGTGTTGCACTTTCAAGTTTTAAGAGGCACTCTATTCTTATGCCATTGTGGTTCAGTAAAATGTCAAAGTAACTAAATGTAATGTTTTTTCAGCTGTGCCTCAGAGAAACATTGTTGTGGTGGGTGCTCTCTTTTTGTAATGCCACTGCAGGACCTGCAATGGTGCTGGCACCCCAGACCAGGATGGCCCCACTGCGGAGCCCACCGATTGCCCCTGCTCTGCCTAACCTTACGCTCAGCGAAGGCCCAGTCATGATACCCACCCATTCACAGGACATCTCCCCGTCTAAAGGAGGTGGAGTACTCTCTACCTTGGTGCAACCTGTTCTTTCTATGGCTGCTCACAGCACCACAGCTGATGGAGATGTAAGTGCCTTCTTTTCCTTGATTGTCCATTTCTTTGTGCGTTTGTGTGTGTATTGTATTCCTACAAACATGTGTTGTCAGTGGAAATTTCAAACAGTTCTGCAGGACTGGACAAAAATCTCTGGACAACGAATGACCCTGATCAGTGGTTACAGGAAATGTTTAGTTGCAGTCACTGCAGCTAAAGGTGGTGCAGCCAGTTATTGACTGTAATTACTGTTTTTCACGAAGCAGTATTTGGTGGTGCATTAACATGTTCAGACATGCAGAAATGGGAAAAAAAATCTAGTCAGGGAGCAAGTGCTTTCTCATAGCATCATTTCTGTTTTGAGAAAGAACATGTATGTATGTGTGAATGTTTGCAGCCCACATATGTTTTGGGTATAAACCTTTTTGTTATACACTGTTGTGTTTTCCTGGGAGGGTTGGGTGTGTGATTGATGTTTAATGAGGTGGAGCAGGTGCCTGGTGAAAGGGTGACAGGAGGAGTCATGTTTATAGTAGGGATGAGCTGGTGTTCAACAGGGAGGACCATATATATATGAAGAAGTTGAACAGTTATGTGAAAGTAAGGGCTGGGTGTGTAACACATAGGACTGGACACATTTCAGGT
Organism: Scleropages formosus; assembly: GCF_900964775.1. Classification (NCBI taxonomy): domain Eukaryota; kingdom Metazoa; phylum Chordata; class Actinopteri; order Osteoglossiformes; family Osteoglossidae; genus Scleropages; species Scleropages formosus. The sequence continues at coordinate 22,115,607 of NC_041808.1, read as the reverse complement.
GTGGCTCACATGTCATGAAGTGTTGATAATATAAAAAGCTCTCCAAGGTTCCATAAAATCAAACTGCACAGGCAGGTTCTTCTGTAACAGAGTTAAAAGGCTTCATGATGGCCTTGATGCTTTGATGTACTCCCACTGCTCCAACCCAGTGCTCCATCTGGAAAAGTTTGAAATGAAAAGATTAATGCGCAGTACATGCTTCATAGACTTTGCAGTTCTCAGAGCCAGGTGGAGGAGAACACCCAGGCTCAGTTGATGAATTCTCATGTAACGCTCATTTCCTCTCTCGAGGAATATCCAAGTACACCCTAAATCACAACATATTCATGCTCAAATTATAGCTGACTGTTACTGCATGCAGGTTTGTTAAAGGTTAATTGTAGCCTATTAAAGTGAAGTTGCAAAATTTTGTCTTCCTTCCCTCTATACTAGACATTCATTTGAGAATACCATGATTTACTTGGGTTATTTCTACTCGTGAAAAAAATATTTATTTATTGATCTGTCCGTTTGGAACATTATGAAACACATGCTCTGTTAACTGCATATGAGTGTTAGGGAACGTGATTAAACTGAATGGCTTCAGTAAAACACATTTAAATAGGCAGGGCTTTGAGATGTAGAAACAGTTCATGAATAGCAGACCCATTCCTCACACAGTGGGGTCCCGCACAAGGAAGAACCACTAAAAGAGCTCATGACAATATGTATAGCCCTGTATCATACAACAGGCTTAAAACTTCACAGCACTTTTTGCTGTTAACATTATTGAGATTAAAAAAAAAAATGCAACAGGCAATACAAACCCACACAGATCCTCAGCCCCATATAGTCAGTTCCGGGCAGCAGAGTTTTATAATTTTGTCAGTTTGAACAGTCATTCAACACAACAACCACGTGAACATGGAATAAACACTCATGGGAACCTTTAAGAACATTACAGCATCTTATGCTTAGTCACATCAGCAGTCTCAGCTGATCACAATCCTCTGTTAACGGCAATCTAATCGCAATTCTGAAACAACACTTTTTTATTAGTGTTAACTCATTTCGCTGATCATTTACTCCAGAGTGACTTACATTGTTAAGCTATTTACAGTGATTTATGCATTTTTACAGCTTGGTAGTTTTCACTCTGTATCAGTTCAAGTACCTTGCTCAAAGGGTACTTCAGCACACTATCCCAGTTTATTGAGGGCTGAGTGTATATGTGTAGGGCATTGGTATGATGTAGAAAGTTGTCTTTCTGTCTCGAGTTGAGGAAATGGATCACATGACTCACACACAAAGGTGTCTTGCCAGATTCCATCTTTCTCTTTTATTAAAGTGAGGTGATGTAAACCCAGCTGTGCTGGCTGATGTTCAAGCTTCACTTTGTGTTTGTCTTTAGTTTGTTCTTGCCTGTTAAGTTTATATGCAAGACTGCTGTCAGAGAATTGGCATAAAATGCTAGGATCCAGGACTTTATAGGTTGGCATCTCATACCACTGCAGTTTTTCCAAAAAAAAAATCTGTAAAAGTTGTTTTTGTTCTCTTCATTACAGACTTGGGGAAAGCAAGAATGTCTTTTGTTTGAAATGTTTATTTTAGTGAGAGAAAAGAGAAAAAAAACTTTATTGTTGAATCAGAAAAATAGAAAATAACTGTATAGAGTTAATAAAAATCTTGACATTTTAAGTTTGCCTAAATACAAAAATTTAAGCAAATCTTTCTTAATTACTTTAACTTACCTGTGTGTACTAATTGTGGCTAGACTGTTGACAATAGGTAGGTCTCTATAACATATCTTAGATTATATTTAATTAATCATATAAAAATTTGTGCCATTTTTGACAAATTTGTACCATTTGTTTCTAGGCTGGAGCATTTGTTATGTGTCCTGTGTTTCAGGTTGACATTCCCTATTCACAGTAGCAGTTTAAGGCTTACAGAACAGTTTCCTGTGGCTTTCCCTTTCCTACAAAGGAGTATAAAAGGCACATAGTGAGTCCGCTGTTACGTGGCAGTGTACAGAATGAAAGTGGCATGGGGGGTGTGTGTGTGTGTGTGTGTGTGTGTGTGTGTGTGTGTGTGTGTGTTTTCCTGTATTTTTTTTTTGCTCTGATGAATCTGTTTGAACAGGGATGTTATACCCTTGATTGTTCTGCTCTTGTTCCATGAGACTATGTTTAATCAGTTCAGTCTGAACTTTAAAAAGTGCCTTGAAATCCTGTCTGTTCAGGTTACCTGTCTGTTCCATTGAATCTGCTTTTATTCTGAATATGCTCAAAATAATCATTTGCATGAAATAGTGAGATCAAATGTGCCCATTCTGGTAATTTTAAATCTCAGGGTCAGGATCTTGTTAAAAGCAGCTCTGGAGGCAACTATTTTGTCAAAAAACTTTTATTTACCCAGACATAACAGTATGAAAATTGCAGTAAATATTTATGGGGAGGGTACCACTTTGGCACCACTTTGTCCTTATGAATTCTGTGAATTTGTAACTCAATGTTTTTTCCTTAGTAGAACACACAGTGGTGAGGATCCCAGATGTAAATGGCATCTTTGGAAACCAAATAAAACTTTATGGTCAGAATCCAGGCAGTTTTATAGCCAAAGCTATTAGACATTATGCAACGTCTGTTCCGAAATCGCTACTAGTATTAAAGTATGTCGGATTCGCCTGTGGTTAAAAATATATACTAAAAGCATTGCTCTCAGGAGAAAATAAAATATATTTTACTTTATTTAAGCATTATTTTATGGCCCATTTCTTTCCCTCAAGACATACCATTTAAACTACACACACTGACTGAAACCGCTTGTCCCGAGCGGGGTCACGGCGAACCAGAGCCTAACCAGGCAACACAGGACGTAAGGCTGGAGGGGGAGGGGACACACCCAGGACAGGATGTTAGTCCGTCACAAGACACGCCAAGCGGGACTCGAACCCCTGACCCGCCAGAGAGCAGAACCTGGCCAAACCCGCTGCACCACCGCACCCCTCTCATTTAAACTATATCTGTTTAAATACTTATCCCTGGTTTGCTATACTTTATTTGCTGGTATGTATGGAAGTGTATGTCACTTAAAATTTCAAGAAAAATTAAGCATTTATAAAAACTGAAAAGTACATTCAGTTTAAATTATTTGAAAATTTAGTTGAACCTCACAAAGCTTTAACAATCTAACATTGTTTACAGGACTAGACAGAAATGCCACAACCTGGCTTCATTTGCTGTTCAAAATATGCTCTGAATTGCTGAGTGTTAAAAGAGATTTCAGACAGCACAAAGGAACTCAAATTAAATCTGGAGAATAATACAGGGATTTTTTAGGTTTTTAGCAGACATTTTCAAACATAGTGGATTTTGTTTATAGTTGAGGGCGTGCAGCTTCGGAGTTGTCATTTTTCCACCTTGGTTGTCGCAATTTTTGATGAGGTCCAGCTGGACTTCGAATTGCCATGGACACGTAGAAGATTTGTAGCTTCTAAGTGGATCCTGGAAGTTAATGGGACAGGGGTCAGAGGTCCCAGACACTGTTTTACATTATGCTCATCCATTCTTGAACACCCTCTACTGACCAGCCACTAAACAACATTTAACTCTAAACATATGGGACTATAAACACAGACTGTTCCAATCCTCTGTGCTGTGCTGTACCAGCTGTGCTATCATGTTTTCTGCTCTTGTACCTGTCTTCAACAAGTGACTTCTCTGAACTCCTGCAATAACCCTTAAAGGATACTAGAGCTTTATGCACTGGGTCTTTGTATGACGGTTGATCACAATAACTTGAGAATGAGAGCTGTATACTGGGGGTGCGGTGGCGCAGTGGGTTGGACCGGGTCCTGCTCTCCAGTGGGTCTGGGGTTCGAGTCCTGCTTGGGGTGCCTTGCGACAGACTGGCGTCCTGTCCTGGGTGTGTCCCCTCCCCCTCCAGGCTTGCACCCTGTGTTGCTGGGTTAGGCTCTGGTTCCCTGTGACCCTGTATGGGACAAGCGGTTTGGAAAGTGTGTGTGTGTGTGTGTGTGTGTGTGTGTGTGTGTGAGAGACCTGTATACCTTGTATTCCAGACTGTCGCAAGGAGGCAGCAGCGGATGATTAAGAACCGAGAGTCTGCATCCCTTTCCCGCAAGAAGAAAAAGGAGTATCTGCTTGCCTTGGAGGCCAGGTTGAAGGTGGCACTGTTTGAGAACCAGCAGCTGAAAAAGGAGAACTGCTCACTAAAGATACAGCTGGATGGCCTAATAAGTGAGGTGAGTCTCCAGAAGCTGTCCTCACTGGAAATGGAGAATGGAATTGCAATCCCAGGTTCTTTGCATATTAACAATAGGGTTTGTTTTACATAAATTGTGTAAAAGCTTTGCAGTTTGCTCTGAGGTGTGAATTTACATATATAATATGTGCATAAAGCATTTTCCCCCTGGACTTTTTCACATTTAGTTCTGTAAAAATTAAAAATATTGGTAATTTTGTGGGAAGGATAGACTCACAGGACTTTAGGGTTTTGAACCACACACACACACACACACACACACACACACACATTTTCAGAACCGCTTGTCCCATACGGGGTCACGGGGAACCGGAGCCTAACCCGGCAACTCAGGGCGTAAGGCTGGAGGGGGAGGGGACACACCCAGGACAGGACGCCAGTCCGTCGCAAGGCACCCCAAGCGGGACTCGAACCCCAGACCCATTGGAGAGCAGGACTGTGGTCCAACCCACTGCGCCACCGCACCCCCTTGGTTTTGAACCAAAGGTAGTTATTACTCCAGAATGAAGGAACGTAATACAGGGGCATAGTCGTTTAATGAAAGGAAAACCAAAAACCAGTAACCGTGCAAAAATAACTAGTGCTTTCAACAAACAGATTTGCTGTGGACAGGGAGTTGTGATCTCCCTCCAAACCTTTTCTCTGGTCAGCTGCCTTATGTAATGTTTTGATGTAAGGCAATGCCTCATTAAATGTCTCATTAAAGGCAGGTTGTCTCACCATTACCTACAAACTGGCAGAGGGAACCCGATGTATCAATACTTTGTAGAGAAATCTTTGGCAGGAGTTACATTTGCCAAAGCAAGTCTTTGTGGGCATGTCTGTATGAATTTTGGAAGTTTTGCCCTGTACGTATGTTTGCTCTAACCCAGGCAAGTTAAATTGAGAGTCTTGGTGTTCAGGAATTATCAGGTCATACCATGCTTTTCAAATGGGATCACTTTTCAGCTCTGGGCTTTGGCATAGCTGTTCCAGAAGACTGGCCTTCCATAAAGTTACAGTGTGTGTCATATAGTTTCTGGTCAGCTCCCAGCATGACTTTGATCTTACATGGAAATTATTTACATCTGGCCACTATACTAAAAGTATCAAATGTCTAATTCTACAGAGGGTGCTGGTCTCTGGACAGTGTTTTCCATTCAGTGAGTTTTACAGCTGTTAGTGTTATGATTGGGCCACTCACTTCACCAACAACAACTTCTCTGATCAACAGTACATGCTTTTTGAAGTTCCATGGGAAATTAATTGGTCCAAATTACAGCATAACATACATGAACTATGTTTGCACTGACTGGACATCGCAAACTGAGACACTTGTTCTCAGCTCATCCAAGTAACTGTAGGTGGATTCTAAATTGTCACAGGCATTGTAAAACGTTTTAATGTGATCTCACAGGAAAATGGAACGTACTTTGCCCACTTTAAGTTGGTAATGCAGAAGGAATAAATATTTATCGTTTAAGTCATTCCAGGTTTTTCTCTAAATAACTTAAAGGTATGGTCTATATACTATAAGTAGAATAATAATCCCCTTTACATATATTTTAAAATGAATTTATAGTGAGAAAGAAAGTGGATTATCATTATTTAAATGCACTTCATATCCTTTGCTTGACAGTGTTTAATGTTTCTTTTTTGTTTTCATTTTGTCTTAGAATAATGTCCTAAAAGTGACAGCCCCCAAAAGACGAGCTGTATGTCTGATGGTGGTCTTGATGTTTGGCATGTTGAATGCTGGGCCTTTTAGGTAAGCAGACTTGTTCTTCTTAATGCTGGATGTGTGAGGAATTCACATTTACTCTATTCACTGAGTATAACCAATCACAGCATCAAATGGAGGTCATGCATTCGGTTTGCCAGGACCTGGGCACTGAAGACTGTGTGTGATTCACGTCTGGGTCATGTTCTCAAGTGTCCCTACATCCCTGGGGGGTTCATCCCTCCAGCAATCTGTCCCTCTGAGTATAATTTAGGGTCATAGCTTAGAATCACTTTACAGTAGTGTTTATAAAACTGGCCATAATTTTTAAGAAACATTAAGCTCATTGGATGCAGTCAGGATTTAATGAAAGAATTTACTTGTGCACTATAATTGTGCTTAATTTGGGATGACAGTGAAATAGTCCTGTAATATGATAGCTACCAGCAGGTAGCATTGTGGTTACAGCTGCTGCCTTCTACTTGAAGGACTCAAGTTTAAATCTCACCTTCTACTGTAGTTCCCTTGAACAAAGTCCTTACCTTGAAATGCTCCAGTAAAAATCATTGTATAAATGGGTAAATCATTGTAATTAGTTTATTATTGTAAGTTGCTTTAGAAGAATCCATCAGCTAAATAAATGTAAATTATCAGGACAAATTTTTGTACTGATGCACCAGTCAGTCTGCCATTGCTGCAAGGCATTACAGATTGGTTTTGGTAATTTTTTCCAGCATCAGTATAATAACTGCAAAATGACTTTTACAGTTGGAAAATTTATTCTCTTCAGCTTTCTGTTAGTGCTCACAGATTGTATGGCCAACCAAGAGTACCTATTAGTCTTAGGTTGGAAAAAGGGCTGCTTCAGAAAGGAGCAGGCTTAATGGACTCTGGAAAGTTGGACAAGAATGGGGAATGGGGCATTTGCAGTTTTCCATAGTCTCAGAGTTTGAGGAACTAGTGATATGCAACTGAACTGAAAGCATGTATTTACTGATAGACCAAATGCACTGTGTAAAGCATATATATCCTTAAAAACATCCTTGCTTGTTTATAGTGTAAATACCAACACACGTGGAACATTATTTAGATGTTTTTGAATCTGAGTTGAGGTAGGAAGAGATGTGAACATTTGAGAATTGCTGGACTAACCAGTCAGAGGCATGCATCTCAGTAGAAACAATGTTTTGGTATGTTGTGTAATTCAAATAATGGTAAATTGATACTAAAAAGCCTAATGGCTGCCTAGAAGACATTTCTCACACACTTACACCACCACCGTCAATCTTTATTGTTGACAGAAGGCAGGATGGATCCATGGATGAATTTGTATTATGCCAATCTCTGACCTTGCAATCAGCATTTCACAACAGAAAGTGAGAGTTTACACACCAGGCAACGTTTTTCAGCTCTTAAGTTGTCCAGTTTTGGTAACTGCGTGTTCACTGAAATTTCATCTTGTTCTGAACTCACGGAAGATAAACCCCACAGCGGTCTTCTGCTGCGGTAGTTGATCTGCTTCAAAGTTTGACATGTTGTGCATTCAGAGATGCCTTTTTGCACATTGCTGTTGTACTGAGCTGTGTTTGTATTTTTTGCATCTGTCATCTCCCTGTTAGCTGTAACAAGTCTAACCTCTCTCATTAACAAGGTGCTTTTGCCAAAAGTGACACTGACGATATGTTTTTTGTTCATTATGCCATTCTCTATAGGCGCTGTAGGGTGTGAAAAGGCCAAAACTGTGGGTGTTTTCGAGATGCTTGAACCACCACATCGGGCAACAACAATTTTACCTCATTTGGAATGACTTGGATCACATGCCTTGCCGATTCTAATGCTTAGTCCAGCAGTAACTGAACCTTTTGACCCAGTCTGCATGCTTTACGCTGAGTTATAGCCGCATGATTTGCTATTTGGAGGTGCAGGCTGTTGTTTAAAAAGCAGGTGTTTTTAATAAAATGGCCAGCGTGTGTATTTTCACATGATGTTTCACAATCACCTCTTGAACATTTTCCCATTAGCAACAGTCAAGTTGTCTTCATGAAACATCTGATGTGTTTGTTAAATGCTTATAATGGCATGATAATCTTTAAGTCTTACCAGGTGACCATTTTGTTTTTCTTACCTTATTTTTACCATGGGCAGGGGCCTTTCTTTAGTTTTTCATTTTCTAGCATTGCTTGAATTTTTGTTTACTCGTTCTGTAAGATGTAGCACTTCTTTCCACAGGCTGTTTGACAGTGAGACTACCCCAGACACCCCTTTCGGCGCCACACATGGCAGCAGACATCTGCTGGGCTTCTCAACTGATGATAAGGATACCCCTGACTCTACCAACACTGGGTCTCCAGACAGGTAATTATGGTGTTACCGCCATGTGATACACAGGGTCTTCTGGGCATAGTTCGTTTGAGGCTAGTCTGAGCCTGTTAAACAAGGAAAAGCCATGCGAATTCGTATGGCTTCTCATTGTTTAACCTTAATTTCCCCCAGCTATCTTTAACAAATACATCGATGAGATATGTATTCCTTTCAAAATTGATTTATGTGTAATCTGTGTTTTCAGTTGTGCTGCAGTTGAAAATCATAAAATACAGTTAAAAATACAAGAGTTACCACTGCTTTTGTGAGAACTCATGAATGGTGGTTGTGCATTTTGGAAGTCTCTCCACAGAACCCCTTGCAGACTTGAAAGAATTTTCTCAGGAAATCTGATTTGATGTTCTTAGTCTATGGGAATTTTAATGATGGTAATTTAACATCTGGAAATCAGCTTTAACAGTTAGCAGGGTAGGATCACTATTAGAAGAAAGTTCAAGATCAGGCTAGATTAAAGTGGATGAACTTCTGTAATGCAGCGAGATAAAAAAAAAAAAAAGGAAAGAATGTATAAAAAAGCTTTTTGCAATCTTTACCAAGGCTTGCATTGCCCGCTCTTCTTTAACCATATTTAAATGTTTTAAATTCCTCCTCCTTCTGAGTGTATGTAGCATCCCCCACTAGTCACCAAGGCAACTCAAAGCCACTTTATGCAGTTTGCTAATACTCTCAGGTTTTGTATGTTTTATGCCACACAGTGAATGAAGTGACAAACAATGATGAATTTGCGTTGTACTGTATAAATTACATTATATATTGTACTCTGTGTCACTGTGTGAGAAGACCACTCTATAAAAATAAACTTAATTCAATTATATATTAAAAACACTAAGTAGACCTTGGGGGGATGCGGTGGCGCAGTGGGTTGGACCAGGTCCTGCTCTCCAGGGGGTCTGGGGTTTGAGTCCCACTTGGGGTGCCTTGTGACGGACTGGCATCCCATCCTGGGTGTGTCCCCTCCCCCTCCATCCTTACGCCCTGAGTTGCCGGGTTAGGCTCCAGCTCCCCACGACCCTGTATGGGACAAGCGGTTCAGACTGTGTGTGTGTGTGTAAGTAGACCTTAGTAGCACATGAGCTGTACAGGAAACAGTGCTGTACTTTTTTAAAATGTGAAGTCTAAAAAAATGCTTCATCAACTATATTTTATATATCTTATCACATATATATACACACACACACACACACACACACACACACACACACAATGTCTACAACCGCTTGTCCCAAGGGGGGTCGTGGCGAACTGGAGCCTTACTCAGCAACACAGGGTGCAGGGCTGAAGGGGGTGGGGACACATCCAGGACAGAATGCCAGTACATCACAAGGCACCCCAAGCAGAACTCGAACCCCAGACCCGCCAGAGAGCGGGACCTGGCCAAACCCGCTGCACCACCCCGCCCCCCGTCTTATTCCATTTATCTAATAATTTCTACCTTTGTACTTCCCATTCATATGCTTATTTTATTTATGTAATACCAAATAACACTTGTATTTGAGTAATTTTATTTAGGATGGAAAATGTACATTATGATGAATCATACAGCATGGTGTCTTTAATTTTCTTTACAAAACATAGCACGCTCATGCACCAGTATAGTATTTTCTCCAAAATAAATTCTTTTTATGATGTGGGAAATTTGTTTTTTTTCCCCTTTTAGTGGAAAAAGTATTTTCCCATTTCAGATTTCTCTGTTTTTCCATCTTTTTGACATTCAATGTGATCTTTTTTTTTTTTTTTTTTTTTTTTTTTTTTGTCAGTTCTTGTAGTATATGGATGGAGCCTAAGAAAAAAAAAAAAAATGCAACCAGAGGAGAAAAATGGCACCTGAGAAGAAAATGGTGCCAGGATAGTTTTTTTTTTTTTTTTTTTTTTTTTTTTAAATTAATTTCCTTTCTGTTGAAGAAAATGAAATGTGAAAGGTGTGTGAAAAATGAATTGCCTGCTAACTTTATTCAGTCTATTTAAGGGGCCAATTACAGTCAGCTGTTTGAATACTATCAGGCCTGTTTTGGGTGAACCCTGTCTAGTATAGTTTTCAACTACTGGCTGGAGTCTCTGTTGATCCTCCATGCTTTCCTCACACACCGCCTGGTGTAGATGTCCTGGAGGGAGGGAAGCTCACCTCCGATGATGTGCTGCACTGTCCGCACCACCCTCTGCAGAGCTTTGCAGTTGAGGATGGAGATGTTTCCATACCAGGCGGTGACACATCCAGTCAGGATGCTCTCCATGGTGCCGGTGTAGAATGATTTGAGGGTGTTGGGATTCATACCAAACTTCCTCCTTCATCTGAGGAAGAAGAGGTGCTGATGAGCTTTCTTCACCACTACTTCAGTGTGAGTAGACCATGTGAGGTCCTCAGTGATAATGAACACTGAGGAACTTGAAGCTTTTGACCCGCTCCACTGGTGTTTTGTCGATGATGATTGGGGTGTGCTCCCTGTCCTGTCTCGTAACGTCCACTACAAGCTCCTTGGTCTTTTTGATTTTGAGCGAGAGGTTGTTTTCCTGGTGAGAGTGTGTCAGAGTGCACACCTTCTCTGTAGGCCGTTTCATCGTTGTCGGTTATCAGCCCTACAACTGTTGTACCACCACCTTTCCAGCAAATGTCATGGTGTCAAACAGATTCATAGAGGCATGTCATGGGAGGACATTACAGGAACAACAGATTTTCAGAGCAATGGACACTGCCTCCCCAATATAGCCCCTTGATAAACTGTAATTGTTTTGAAATAAGAAAACGTCTCAAACTCACTCTGAGTGCGACCTTACCTTTTTTCTGTGTCCATTGTTTTCTTTGCATCCATTGAGGACTCACTTGAATGGAGAATTACTGTCAGGGCTTTAGTGTTCATTGTTGGCTGTCTAAATTAGACTTGGTTCACATTATGGATGATCTTGTTTTCTGGTACTGGCTTTAATATCAAAGTGAACCAAAGATGCTGTCCACTTTTTGCATGTAAATATGTCATTTTTGCATATAAAGAAGTGCCTCAGAGCCCCAGAGCTGTGGTTTCAGAGCTAGCTTTGAATTTAGCTCTCTTCATATGGAAGTTTCATGTTCTCCTCATGTTGGTGTGAATTTCCTTCAGCAGTCCAAAGATGTGCACGGAAGAAGACAATGGTAAACCTCTTCCCTACCTTGAAAACCACATGTAATTGTTTTTACTGCGCTGTGCTTTTTTCAGCTTTATTTCTTTAAATTCTAAGAGTGGAATTCAACTTGTAATATCATTTTATCATCATCTGCCATTTTTGATACAGGTTAAAAAAAACGGTGAACATTTATGTACATATATATTCTCATTTTTGAACATCTTTCCATGCTCCTGTGTCTGCTGATTGTCTTTCATAATGATTGTGACGTTTGCAAACCGTGTGGTCTCACTGCTCTTCCCTCCTTACTTAAACTGCCAAGAGGCTACTGGTAACTCCTCTGAAGTGCTTCTGTCCCAGTTGGTAAAGAAGCTGTTTTCACAAAACAGTGTGGTATACAGAAGGCTGTAGACTCCTGTACAGTCCTCACTTTCTGCCAAGTTCGTGAGTTGATGGTGGAAAAATGAGTGCCTGTGCATGTTTTTCCTTACCAGGTGGGAGGTACCCAAGGAGAAGGCTCTGATGGTTGTGAAGAAGAACCCTCTTTTATTTGTTTCCCCTCCTCCCTGCCAGCCGGCTGTTAACAGAACCAAGTCCATCAGGTTAATATATTCTCCACCATCTTACGTCTCTGGTGAATGCTGATAATCTTCAAGTTGAAAGGTATCTTTTTGTAAAATGAATGTGTACTCTGAGTTGGACTTTTTGGCAGAGGGAAGCATCTGTTAAATGTGTAAGTGTAAAGTAGGTTGAGTGTAAGCTCACTGGCTGATGTCTTCAACACATCAGTATAAAAGTATAAGTAGCCCATATCAGAGGCAAAAATTTATCTATGTCATCCTAAAGGCCCATTATGGGACTCTGTACTGTTTTATCTGAAACCAGTTTTACTTTTTCACTCATCTTTAAGCAGGCGAATGGAAAGTTTTTGCAGATTCAGTACCCTTTGTAGAGTAAAGCTTGTATCTGTGATGGATTCGTGGTCAGTATTATATTCCATTTTGTAGGCTGGCTCAGGAGCTGAGAGGCTGGGTCCACCGTCACGAAGTGGAAAGAACAAAAAAAAGGCTGATGACTAACAAACAGAAAAACAAAACAACTCTGGTATGTTTGTGTATCAGCTGGCCCTTAGTCTTCAGCGACTCTTGATTATCTGTTTTTTTTCTGAATGTGACCCCACTTTTCAATGAGTTTAGGCAAGTGTAGCTCTGTCTGCCAGTTTTACATGCTCATAAGACTTCGTCTTTTTAGGAAATAGGTTTTGTGTGTTCATACAATAGCATTTCTGACCTTGCAAATCTTTCTGTAGTTTACATTCTTCAAACTGGTTTTGAAGCCTGTTTGCGCTCAGTCTGTGCTGAGATAGTTTTCAGTGACTATGAATGCTCTCTAGCTGTCTCAGGATCATACTGTATGTATACACTACTGACAAAGCAAGCTTTCTCTACGTAGCGTCCATCTGTTTACCCTCTGTATCACCAGGGTCCTTACTGAAGCCTTTGGAATGCTTGCCATGACAAATGACCTCAGTGAAGAGCTTCAGAACAATTTTACCAAAAAAGTTCAAGTGTCCGATCACCAGATCATGCTAGCTTTCCAGCTGCAACACATTTCCAGTGAAAGATTTAGTTATCAGATTTAGCCTATTTCTAAGATAAATGGCTTTATATGTTTGACCTCACTGAATGCTTTTTGTTTGTTGCAGTATGTTTTTAATTTATTGTAATTGCATGCTGCTTTACAGAAATTGCCTTTTGTCTACATTTGTGTTGAGAAAAAAAAATCATGGAAGCAACAAACTACAAATTAGTGGCATATCCCTTCGAATTGTAATCTATCATTTTAGATTTGTGGTTCTCTTGCTTGCCTCAGTACGTCTGTCTTGCAGTGTTGAAAGTAATGATGAGTGTTTATTTTAGCTATGAGAAAAATATTAAATATCTGATGCAATACTTTAGAACTGACCTGAAAGGACAAGGTTAACTGAACTGGTGTGAAACAGCTTCTTCTAAAGATTTGATCTGTGACTCACTTCCTGTTTAGATGATATTGAGGAAGGAATAGTTAGGTATCAGTGCTGGACACTGAAGCTTCAAGGGCTTGTTATATAGATGGAAAGCTTTCTCTAATCTTGTATGGGTTTTATGTTATTGCAGGGAAGTAAAACTGTGGTGAACTGTTAGCAAATGTTGTCCACTAATATTCTTCACTGAGGCAAAGGTCAGCATCAAGCAAACAAAAAAATTGTTTTTTTATTACTTCTTTAGTGTAATATATGATTTTAATTTTGGAAGAAATGTTGGCCAATCTCATTTCATTTTGTTTGTAAATTATCTTATGTTCTGATGACTTTACATAGTCTTCAATAATTTTTCAATTTTTTTTTTTCCCCCCCAGTTGACTTAACTTTTCTCATGTATTAAAAAAAAAAGTCCCCACCCTGTATGTGACTTTCAGGTAGGAAGCTATCAGATATTACATATATTGGGTCTGGACAACTGTATACGAGTTCAACAACATGGAGCTGTGCAGACTCAATAGGGCCATGTTTTGGACAAAATACTCTTTGTATTTGTCAGAGCCTGGGAAGCACTGAACTTCTTGGGGCCCCTAATAAATGGAGTTTAATAGTTCAGTAGAGACCATCTTCTATCCAGTTGATTTTTGAAACTGCTCACATTTTATTTATAGTTCCTTAGGGCTTCTGTGCAAGCCTGAAAGAAAATAAAGAAAAAAATATCTGTACAGAAAGGCAACACACCCATGCCATAACTAGGAGGGTTAATTTGTTCAATTCAAGTCACCCTTGTAGGTGGCTTCCTGTTGAATGCATCTAATTATTTCTTTTATAAAAACATTTTGAAAACAGACACATGAAAAAAAAATACAATTAAAAACACTGAAAATGTTTGTATTTTCATAGTTTCATAACTCAGATATTTGTAATACATGGACCTTGTGTAGTTGGTTTTGTAATGAAACATGTGACTCTGTTAATACACTTCCTGAAGGAATACCTGACTCCATCCAATGTCTGTATTTTCAAAAATATATCATAATCCCTTGCGGTATTATTTGTTATTTAATTTTAAATAGTTTGCTGTCACATTGTGTTTTGTCTGTTCTTTGTCTTGGGGCGTGGTTGAGAGAATGCGTGTGAGCATGTGAGTGATTTGAGGGAGGTGAGCCGTGTGAGTTGGGAGTGCGCATGGTCTGTGAGAGTTGTTCTAAAGAGTGTTCCCGTCGTTGGTTGCAGATGAGACAGCGGTCTGTCTTATGATTCAGAACTTTAATAAATCCCAGTCTTGTTGGGAGTACCCCTAATGTGGTTCCGAACTCCTTTGAGTCATTATGATATATTTAAAAAAGGAGTCCAATCACCACCACTGAACCCAACTTGCATGCTATTGGTCATTGCTTCTAGGATCACTTAGCTTATGCTATAGAAAGCTAGAAAATTGCAGACTGACACCAATGAAGAACAAAAAACATTTTGTTTTTGAAACACCAAATGTGTAACTCTGTCCCAGATGGTCTGATACAAGCAGTGATGCCATTGTACAGAATAAAAACCTGTTGTGCAACTAAAATGATAGCATAATGGGCAAAAATGCTGTTGTACAGAAAATAAGTACTTTGTATAAAAAGGTGAATGTTTTCATGAGCTGTTGTATTGTTTGTTGGGTCTTGGGAACAAGGAAGCAAACTGCTGTTACTGACAGATGGGTTTTCAGGACAAAAGGTATTAACTGTTGTAAGAACTGTTATTCATTTATGCCAGACAATGTCAGGTATTTAGTTTCATTTGGTTAGTGGATGTGTTTTCCAAATGGTCATTAACATCTTGCATATCTTTTCAGTTTATATTTGTAATTAAAGTACCTTACTCCATCAAAGAGTGCTCTTGCAGGGTACCTCAAACTTTTTGTTACATGCCCTCATTCTTAGATACTCCACATTTGTTACATATTTAGCTGATGCTTTTGTCCAAAGCAACTTACGATATTAAGCTACCTACAGTTATTTACGCATCTATACAGCTGGATAATTTTACAGGAGCAATTTAGTGTAACTATTGTGCTCAGTGGTGCTACAGCAGTAGATGAGGTTCAAACCTGCAACCTTTGGATACAAAGGCAGCAGCTCTAACCACTGCACTGCCAGCTGCCCTTGATGTGATGCTCTGTGTCCTGTCAGTGTTGATGGGCACTGTTGTGTTCTTTCCCACCTTCCTGAAGTCTATTTTGTGCTTGAACCACGGCAACCAAACAAGTCAGACAGGGATTTTTAGGACTGTCCCAAAATGAATTTGGTTTTATCTTGACCGATAGGAAACGCTGCCTGGGCCTGAGTCCCATAGCGGTCATCCTTCAGTCTCTATTTACTTTACATTGTGCATGACCTGCCCAGTGTTGGTCTGGCATGGTATATCCACATGGCCTACTTCGCTGGATCTTTACTGCAGGAATGCAGACCTTAAGGAAGCAGAGTCAAGGGAGGAACTGAGAGATGAGGGAATGTGTTTTGTGGTTGTTGACCAACAGCCACTTCTTTGCTGTTATTTTCAGCTTGGTCAGTTTTTTTAGTGTTTTTCACATTTTTTTTTTGCTTTTGGGGATTGGTATGATAGAAATAGTGGTGGCGCCGCAAGTTTGACCGGTGCCTCACTGTGTGGCGAGTCTGGGTTCAAGTCCTGTTTGGGGTGCACAGTGGCTCCATGTTTCTCCCTGCATTTGCTTCCCCCAACATGCAAAGGAAGGATCTGGTAACCCACCTTGGTTCTTGCCTTGGAATCCACGCAAGTGGTCGCTATGGGTCAGGTTTGACTGGGCACCTTGTATGCATGATAGAAATAAATAAGGCACAGCGAGTAGCACTGCTATCTCACAGCACCTGGGTGGTGCGAGAGGACATGGGTTCAATCCCCGCTCAGTCTGTGTGGAGTTTGCATTTTCTCCCTGTGTCTGTGGGGGTTTCCTCCCACAGTCGGAAGACATGCTGTTCAGGTTCGTCCATGGTGTGTGAGTGACAGAGAAAGTGTGTTTGTTCCACTGATGTATGGATGAGTGACCCATTGCAAGTAGTGTATCTAGCAGTGTAAGTTACCTTGGTGAATAAGGTGTGTGGGCTGATAACACTACATAGAGTTCAGTGGAAGTCACCTTGGAGAAAAGTGGCTGCTAAATTAATAAATGTAAATTAAAAAAGGTAATCAAACTCAGAAAGTGGAAATAAAAACTAATAAAGGAACCACTGTAATTTAAGAAATGTGAATAAGCAGATTAAACTGAAATTCTAAACAAGGCTGGAAAATTGTGATAGGAGTTGGTGGGTGGGACCTTTGTAACTGATAGAAGAAGTATTAACACACTTTGACTCAGTCCTATGTTACTCTAGAACAGTCCTAATCTTAAAAACACAAATTAATGTGATAAAATTGGAAAAAGAAGAATAAATATCAAACACTTCATGCTTATTGCTTGGCCTGTCTTCTTTTAAGTTTTTTTTTTTTTTTTTTAAGTTTTCAGCATCATTTAATTTACATTTCTGTACTTCCCAGTTGTATTTTTTTTTTTTTTTTTTTTTTGCTTTTTTGCTTTTTTGGTTTTCAGTATGGCTAAGTGTACTTGTTTGCTGTTTTTATTTTGCACCACTATTTTTCATTTTTCAATTCCACTCTTTATAGTTTGCAGCATTTTTATTATTACTTGCCTGTCATTTTCTCTTCAAGGTCACTGTAGATAGTTTTTCAATAATGGCTTCAAATACAATAATACAACATTTTACCATTTTGTTTTCCTGTGTAAAAGACAACATTCAGGATGGACCTTGATAATTTACCGTCCTCTATAAATTACGGCATCATGACACACCATTTCACAACTTGTAATTCATGATGTGTAAATGAGAAACCGTATAATAAGAATTGAGACTAGCTGTGAATGAAATGGTTGTATGCTGACCGCTCTAGGTTTTGGGAATGTCTGGAATGTTTGAGGTGCATTATGATTTAGATGTGTTAAATGTGTTTTGGTCATACCTACCCGGAAACTGTCACATCTGTTGCAGCAATTAGAACTTGGCTCATGTGTTGCCTTTTGTCAAAGCAGGAGTTTTTGACTGGCCTTGGGTCCCCTGATATAACGTGGAACACAAGTAATTTACTCACAGCAACTAAGTAAATACAAAAGTTTTGTATCCTTTGGCTCCGTCTGCTTTTCCGGGGCAGTGTGACATGAGGCCAATGATAACAAGAGTGGTGATGGAAGTGCTTCGCTGCACTGTGGTTTCTTTACACTGTAAAGAAGTCATGCTCAATGTTCATGGCCCATATGTCTCTCTACTTATGTTCCCAGAAGACACCGGGTAAGGAGGCTGAAGTCTCTCAGATTGTCACTGTCCAGTATGCTGACACAACGGAAAAGTGAGTGTTTTTTACTTTTTCTTCTTGTTGTTTGTTTAATTTCCTTCCAGAACTGTTTTGATATGAATTTTTTTGGTATTTTTTTGCCTGTACAGGTGATATGGTAAGTAGTTTTAGGAAAGTACAAATTAAACTTTCACTGTACCGGAGTTTTTGTTTGCCATGCAAAAAGGATTTGCACGATGCAGCTTTTGCTCTAATGTGATATTTGGTTCATCACTGTGATGACCAGGTGGACTGCACTTTGTTGCATTAGGCAAAGAGAGGTTACTCTTAATTGATAGTACTTGCTGTACCTGTTGGTATTTTTCTCATTCTTTTTACGCACTTACTAGATTTCTACGCTATTAAGATGTGAATTGGAGAAAGCAGTCTACCAGATTAACAGATTTAAATGTAAATGTATTTGGTGGATGCAATAGAGGTTTGACACGTATAACTGAGACAGCTTGTATAACTCAGTAGAGAACTAAACATTAACTTTAAACACAATGAACATCGGTGCATAAAGTGAAAGAAACAAACTAGGTTTATTCAAAAATCACACGACATCTGCAATTATGTCTTTTTCTCCTAATGTAATGCACAAATTGTATTTTCTCTGAGATGTACATCACTTTGGAGAAAAGCATCTGCTAAATGAATAAATGTAAATGTAAACCTAGAAAACAGGCTCTGAGAGCATTTATTTGTGTCTTGCTTTGTTAAATGGGCTTCTGATTTAACCTTAAATTATTGCTAGCAGTAAATATCACCACAAACATGATTTATTTAGAAAATATATGGAGCATACCAAAACTATTTTTTTTGAGTGACATAAATGGTTCTTGCAAAACATCAGCATTTCTTACATACTACTAGCAGTCTAGCAGGAATTTAGTCCAGAACTGACAAGGTACTTGTCACAACCCCAAAAGCAGAGTCCATGATGTCCACCAGCTGCATCATGTTACATCAGTTTAACTGTATTGACACAGCTGGCCTCATTTGCCCAGCTCCCACTCCTATAAAAAAGGCTGAAGTCACATCCTGCCTTTGTGGATTATTGATCAGTGTGTTATAATGGTTTCCCTAAAAATATGAATTCACTGACTGCTTTCCTGGGTTCTGTTCCAGTCCTGTTCTCTTGTCCCATCTGCGCCTGTCCTTTGTCATTCTGTCCTGATCCTGTATCCCAAGTCTGTCCACGCCTCGTCTTGGTGTATTCGCTTTGTGCACAAAAACCCATTTCACGTACTGTCAGAATACTGACACTGTGTCTCTGTTCTGTGTTCACTGTGTCACCATTGCACTTTATTTCCTAAATTCACACTGTGCACTTGTATGTACACTCTGCTATTGAGATGATTTCACCCTACGTCCATGTCGGGACGTTACAGTAAAAGATGTCCATGTCCCTTTCATGCCTGGATGTTACAGAGCTACTGATATTGTACTTCATCACAAGTAAAATGTACAGAATTTCAGTTGCTTAATTCACAAAAACAAATAGCATTTGATCACTATGTAAGAAATGCTGATGTTTTGTCACTCATGACTTGTCTAAAAAGGTAGTTGTGATATACCTCATGTTTTCTATGTATATCATGTTTGTGGTGATGTTTACTGCTATCCAATCTACCAAGCCACTTTAGTTTTATTTAGTTAGCTGATAGTATTCTTCAAAGTGGGGGGGCGGAGTAGGCTTGGCTGGGTCCCGCTTTCTGGTGGGTCTGGGGTTTGAGTCCTGCTTGTGGTGCCTTGCGACAGACTAGCGTCCCATCTTGGGTGTGTCCCCTCCCCCTTCCAGCCTTGCACCCTGTGTTGCCAGGTTAGGCTCCAGTTCGCTGCAACCCCGCTTGGGACAAGCAGTCTCAGACAGTGTGTGTGTGTGTGTGTGTGTGTGTGTGTGTGTGTGTGTGTGTGTGTTCTTTAAAGTTACTCACAGTGTTAATGTACTCATACTGATTTATCCATTTATAAATCAGGGTATTTTTACTGGAGCAATCTGAAGTAAGTACTGTGAAGTGTAGTACAGCAGAAGGCAGAATTCAGCCATGGCTCTTTTGAGTGTATGGCAGCGGCTCTAAGTGCTGCTTTCCTTCTGCCCCAGTTCTGCAGCACAACCTCAAAATTGATGGTTTCCACCTTCTATTTTACAAAATGGTGTGACTGTGTTGAGTCTTTGGATGCATTGTTAATCCTGTCACTGTGCTAGCTCTAAAACATAAAGAATAAAAAAATCCTATCCTGATGTTGAATTACATGAACAGCAGTGCTTGTTACATTTAATTTGTGAAGTCTTTTTTTTATTGATTCTATACTGTCTATCTTGATGCATCTCTAATAGTAGGAAGATGAAAGCTAAAGAAATCTTAACCATTTTTTTGATATAGAAGGTAATTCAAGTTCAATTTTTTTTTGTCACATACACAACCATACTTAGTACGACATGCAGTGAAATGCTTTTCCGACTGTCCATAATACAGACTGATAGAAGAAATAATATAAATAAGGCAATACAAATAAAGTAGAAATTAGAAACATACTGCAGAAGTATAAAGACTGTATAATGATGAAAATAGGACAGAATAAATTTAAAAAAAAAGTAAGATAAAAATATAGAGGTAAAAAAATTGGAAAAACAATAAATAAAAATATGTAGTGGTCTAAAAATTCTGGAACAACAGAAATATAATTCCACATGTGTATTTCAGAATAATGGAAGAATAACAACTTACAAGCCAGTAAATCTATTATAAACATAATAAAAAAGAACAGTGAGATTCTGTAAGAAGGGTCATAAACACTTAAACATTTTCAATATAGTAAGAGGAAAGTCATCAAAATCTAGCAGGATTCAGAAGATCAGTAAAATACCTAATGTTGAGTAGAAAGTCATTCTACATCTTGGGAGAAAAAGAGAGAAGCAAATAGTTCCACAGAAATAAAGATAATCCCTGTGATCAGATACACTATGCAAAAAATAATTATTTTGTAAATGCTTTTTTACATCTTTACTACAGGACCTCAGGGAGCGAGCTGCAGGTATATTATGCCCGCTACAGTTATTATGAGGACTTCTTTGAAGAGATTCATCGCAGGGGGGACACATTCTATGTGGTGTCATTTCGCAGGGTGAGTTGATTTGTGTTCTGAATTTTTGATCTTACTTCTGGCTTTTTAAAAGCATGAATGTTGTTTTGTTTTTAGGCTATTTTTTATTTAAGGGTCAAGTGTATAATCTTTGCCTGTGATAGTCTCAGTGGGCAGTCTGATTGCAGTTATTCTTCAGCACACAATTTTATTTAAACCATCAACTGTGTCTAGCTGTGAAAAAATGTGCCCTTTTTTCTCATCAGCCTTGTGTTTTTTGGATCTTAATGTCCTCCTTACAAGCTCTCTCACAGCAATCCAAAGGCTCCTAGATTAGTCCTCCCCATAACTCATTTACATTTATTCAGTTAGTGGACACTTTTCACAGAAACAACTTCCAATGAACACTGTGTACTAATATCACACACCTTTTCACCTAAGGTGACTTACAGTGCTGGATATACTATGTTACACTATTTACAGTGTTACTCATTTATACACCACTTAAACACACTCTCTCTCACACACACACACACACACACAATGAGCAATTTTAAAGAAACTTAATTCACCTGAACTGCATGCCTTCGGGAGGAAACTGGAGCACTTGGAAGAAGCCCACATGAACACAGGGAGAACATGTAAATGCCACACTGAGCAGGGATCCAACCCACATCCTCTCATACCACCCAGGTGCTGCAAGACCACAGTGCTGCTCGCTGTGCCACTTACTTATACTTTAAATCATATTCTTTTTGCTGTGTGCCTTTTAGGGAATAGGTGGTGACCAGCTTCCTGATCTTGTACACTTTAGAAAACTTAACCTGTGTTCTTTCAGTGAAGTGAATTGTTTAGGAACTCAGTTAACCTGTTTTACTTCAGCTGTGTGAAGTTGTGTTAAACGGTCTGAAAATGTTGTGAAAGCTTCTGTTCATATAAAGATCTTTTCTAAATAAAGGAGTAGAGAATTGCTGGGCTTCAACTTTCAGCCTGTGCATGTTGCAAGATGGAAACATAAGGATGGTGGCTCCTGTGGGCCGGCTTCGTTGCTGTGGGAGTGGAAAACCTGGACTTGGTGATGGCTATTCCTCCAGATGTGCTTTTCTGGTGGAAAGGTCTGCTTTACTGGCATCTGCTCTTATGAAACTCCTAGTCACCATTTGTGTGATGGCTGACAACCAGTGAAGCCGTTTTCTGCAGGACAGAATCTTACACCACAGACAAAAAGTGTAATAAGGGGCCCACTACCTATCCAGTGCAACTTGATGACTTTTCAGCACTCTTTATTCATTGGCAAAAAAAAATTCGGAATCAGACATCAAGACTTATTTTACTGTTATTCCACTGTAATCAATTTTTTTTTTGAGCTGTCAAGGTTACAAGCGTGGTTTCAAAGGTCTGTGATGCACCTCTGGCTAAAGGACAAAGGACCGGCTTGCACATGTCTGGACCCCACACTCTGCTTTATTTAGCTCTGTGTGGTTGGCTTTTGACAGGTTTAATTAGAACCAGTGCACCCTCCATTTATACTTTCTGGTGTTTCTGTCCTCTGCCTTGTCTGTGGAAAACTGCAGGCATTTTTTAACCCCATGCTTTTCCAGCATTGACTCTTCTACTCTTAATTCATTCGCTGTTTGACTTGGGGAACAACCTTCTAGGAGCTATAGAATGGTACAGCATTCTTGTTGCACATACGTAGCTATTGCATGCTTAGTGAGAACAAAGGGTTAGCAGAATGCTCCAGAACAGAATACATAATAGATCAACATTATATTCTTTTTCCTAGGATCATCTTCTTCTTCCTGCCACCAGTCACAACAAGGGGACCAGACCGAAGATGTCACTGGTGCTACCTGCAGTGAATGTAAATGGTAAGTGTTGAACCACGTGAGATGTTCCAGTATGAGGTGATAAACACAGTAAGTGATTAAAAGAAGCAGAGAGCTGTCAAACTCTGTCCTTTAAGGTAAAGCCTTACGAAAATTGGAAAGCCATGGCAATTGCTACAGGTTTCATAAATGAGAGACTGGAAAATGTAACTTCTGACTGAAAAAAACACACACAAACTGTCTGAAATCGCATGTCCCGAGCGGGGTTGCGGTGAACTGGAGTCTAACCCAGCAACACAGTGCGCAAGGCTGGAGGGGGAGGGGACACACCTAGGATGAGACGCCAGTTTGTCGCAAGGTACCCCAAGTGGGACTCGGAACGCCAGACCCACCAGCTAGCAGGACCCAGCCAAACCCGCTGCGCTACCGCATCCCCCTTGAAAAAAACAGGTTATGCCAAACAAATCAGTGTGTTTCCCAGTTCGTGCTATGTATAATAAGTATTTTTTCGCAGAAAACCATAAAAAGCATGCAAGTGATACTTTGAGGGCTCATATTTAAAACATTATGGTACTTTGCTAACATTATGCCATCTTTCATATGTTTTAGCATGAGGTGAGTGATTGCTTCAGCAAATGCTTTCTGAGACCTGTTTAGGTGTGTTTTTAAGCTTAAGGGCTGAACTGTATGCCTGGTATGTCTGGTGTCCATTCCTACAAGGAAAAACTCTGGTGGGAGACTGGCCAAAAAAAATGCTTCTTGGACACCCCTGGGGTTGGCTAGCCTGAATTTCACAAGGCCATCCCTGAAAGCTAGTACTGTATTTATGTCCTTACAGTGTGACTGCTGGTGTGACATCCTCACATGTTAAAAATGGTGTGGAACTTCTGTGTTTTTGTGCCTTTTTCTTGGTCATTAAACAAGAGATGTTTTATTACAAACACATTAATAGAAATTAGAATTGCAGTTGTAACCCTTTTACTAATAACCTGTTATACATGATAGATATAGATGGTGAAAAAAAAGGTCACATGATTGAGCACCATTTCAATTCTCTGTCCCTTGCTGAAAATGTGTTAGATTAGGACAATGTGAAAATGGTTTTGACAGCTCTTGAACAAGTTATTTAATAGCAGTCCGTCTGCTGTATATCATGTCTGTGTCTCTCACGGTTTTTTCTTTTCTCTCTTCCATGACCTTTTTCACTGCTTCTTTCTCTTTCCTTCACTCTGGTTTTTCTGTTACATTACTGGTTCTCACATTCTCTCTCACTGTCTCAATCCACGTTTTAGTGAGGTCTGATTTTTCTCTTTGACCTACTGTTGATATCGTATTTTTGTTAATGAAAATTTCCTCTTCTGTCTGTCGTGCCCATACTTTTTTATTACAGAGACTGTGATAAAAGATGGAGAGTATGAAATCATGATGCAGATTGACTGTGAAGTCATGGACACAAGGATTCTTCACATTAAGTCCTCCAATATTCCACCATTCCTTCGTGCCAATCACAGTGACTCCTATCCCTCTGCCCCCACTGCGAGCAAACCCACAGGTTCTGTAGAAGTGCTCACAGGTTCTGCTTAAACTAAGTCAAGACAAGCATACAATCTGGAAACAAAACTAATACTTCCAGGCATTTCAAGCGGGTAAATTGTTGGTGTCAACTGTAAGACACTTTCCAATATTCTCTAGTTGTTTTTAAACATAGGCTGTGTTAAATGAAACTGTTCGTCTGCGGGATCATTTTTTCATCTGAACTGCTGTAAAACAGAAGCTTTGGGATGAGCAGCTGCTTTATGTTCGTTGAGTGCTGTGTATCAGTTGGCTTCATATGATATATCTCTACTAAATTCAACTCAGGGTAACTGATGAGAAATGGCATGGGTCCCAGTACTGAACTCTGCTGTATTTTAATTTTTGTTCTTTCTGAACAAGTGTATTCCTTTGGCTACTTCATTATCAAGAGAATTTTCAGTTGAACAGAATCAGGAGGTCATCATTGGCCAGTTTCAAGTTAATAGATGTAAAATGCTTTAAATTGAATCCTTTACTACACTGTGTAAAGGCTGCTAAGTAATGTTAAAGGATTTCACGACGATAAAACTGTTAAACTGCCAACAGGTAGAAATCCTTTAATGTTGTAACCACTATTTATAGGATATGCAGTTTGTAAATTTTTTAAGTCTTGTATATCACTTTTTGCACTCTTTGTTGAATAGTAAAACTGTGAATGTATTTTCTTTGGAAAAGGAATTTCAGTGGTTCCAAGTCATGCAATAATCATGCTTCTCAAATGAGAAAAATTTACTTGACTGGGTTTATGATGAACATAGTATTTAAATTCAAGTGTTCCTATAAGTAATTACTTAAGCTACTTACAATTAATTTGTTGGGAAAAAAATACTGAAGTTTCCTTTGAGCAACAATTTCCTGGCATTGTTTTACACTTGATGGGGGTGCAGTGGCGCAGTGGGTTGGACCAGGTCCTGCTCTCCAGTGGGTCTGGGGTTCGAGTCCCGCTTGGGGTGCCTTGCGACGGACTGGCGTCCCGTCCTGGGTGTGTCCCCTCCCCCTCCAGCCTTATGCCCTGTCTTGCCGGGTAGGCTCCGGTTCCCCGCGACCCCGTATGGGACAAGCGGTTCTGATAATGTGTGTGTGTATGTGTGTTTTACACTTGCCCCATGTGTAGCACTTTTCAAATTTAAGTTTCTCTGAGGCTCATCTTTCACATACACAATGTATAATGTCATGTTTATAACTATTTTACTCGTTTTTGTAAGCAATGAAATTGTATGACATTTTGATGACAAGAGTAATACATTCAGTCTGGTCCAATATCTGGTTTGCATTTATTCATTCAGCTGGCACTTTTCTCCAAAGTGACTTACAATTATTTACCCGTTTATACAGCTGGGTAACTTTACTACAGCTAGAGGTGGGATTCAAACCTGCAAAAGGTAATAGTTCTAAGAATCTCCAACTTTTAATTGGTGTTCCTTGTTAAAATAGGCACACATCAGGTGTCTACCTCCTAGCAGACTCAACTGTTGTGTGTATAGTCAAGAGCCACAAATACTTAACTAAGAACGACTTTAAAAAGCATAAAACCTGGGAAGAAGCAAAAATTAGTTTGTTATTGTGCTAATTAGTATTTTATTATCACGTACTGACTTACATCTTATGAGTCCAGAAAGCAAGCATACAGAACAGGCCAGTGGCTGCAAATATTTTTTACAATGTAATCTGAAAGTTAAAGAAAATATGAGCTTTCAAAAAATACTAAAACTTCCTACAGGTGCCTTTGGAGAAACTAAATAGCCAGAGTATCTCCTTACCCAACATTTATTCATTCCACTTTGCTATATTATAAAATCTGAGTATATACAATATATACTGAATATGGAGCAGTAAAACAAACACCTTGTCATGCATTTTTCCCTCAATAGCTAGTTACATTTCCCACACCTTTGGTAGACACAGTATCCTGATAAGACATTTACTTGTATTGCATTTAAAAAAAAATAGTAATGGCTTCCAAGCTGATCTAAAATCCATTTAGACATGAAAATATTTGTTTTCTCTACAAAAGTGCTGCATATTTGTGTTTTTGCCTAGTGTCAATCTCAATAGGCAAATATTACATTATATGTGACCTGGTGACCATTATCCCAGGAATACAGCACTCGTTCTTTAGGGTTGTAGTCAACCTGTGTGTTGTAAGTGTAGCTGTTAACAAAGGGTAGCCGGGGTATCATCTGCGTATTTGTATGTGTGTCAAAGGCATAGGAGATGTTAGCATTCATTTGGTTGGAGCTGTCCACAGCGTACAGAACACCGCACACAACAAAACAGTTCCCATAGTAGTCCCTCCTCAAGGCAGTCCTCCAGGAAGTCTCTTTTTGGATGCTCAGGTCCGAGGGATTCAGCTTGCTCAGGATTATGACCTCCTGGTGGAAGCTCTCATCGTCCATCGCTGGGTAGATTACCCACAAGCCACCTTCATCCACAGCAAATTCAATGTCTGAGTGACCCCTCCACCTCCAGGGTGTGTCCTCCTCATAAACAGCATTGTGGAGCACAGTCCATGTCGCCACGTACCTCAGCCTCAGGTCAAACTTGATGATGTCACGGGAGAAGGCCCGATTGTAGAAAAAGGCCTTGTTATAGACAACGTGACCTGTGCCCATCCAGTTGTAAGGCAGTTTGTAGGAGTTGGCGGCCTGCCCTGTGAATTTTCCAGCAGACATGCGACATCAACACAAATTCTTATTTAAATTATTGTTATACATTAATTCTTAACAGTTAATCTTATGCTTTTCTCCAAAATGACTTAAAATCAGACGATTATGTACTAAGCACCTTAATTTTTTTTTTTTTTAAAACCCAGTTATACAGCTGTAAAATTTTTACTGAGCAATTGTTCCTTGATTGTAGGTAGGATGGTGGGAGGTGAAATTGAAACCTGGGTTTATTATTTGTAAGCCAACAGCTCTAACACCACACTACACTACCAGTAGGCCTGTAAAAGAATAATGTGAATGAAATTGGAACAACTGCCAATGCCAAAATACCTTGTTTGAAGGTTTCCAAGTCTTTGAACTCCAGCAGGTTGTTTCCATAGTAGTAGTTTGTGACATATATTTTATTATCACTGGCCTTGGGGTCCTTCATCCACGCTCCTTCACTCTGACCATACGTGTTATGAGTCACAGGATCAGAGATGGTGGCCAAAGTGTCTTTACATATGCCTGTAGATGACAACAGCAGACCTGGTCAGCTGGGACTCGGACACTAAAAAGTTGTAAACATGAAAGTCTGCTCAGCTATACAAGTCCTCAAAACCAATCATCACTTTAAATTTTCATTCCTCAGATTTTATTTTTAAATTGTTTCAAAAAATGTATTTCATTTTCTTTTACCCATCAAATGTGTTGGACATCCAATTACATATTTCAAGTTAAGGTTACTGCTTTTGAACACTCTACATTCATCTGGATATTTCCTTAAGAATTTCACATTCAGTGGAAATACTGGGTAAAGCAGACATGGCTAAACAATGACCACACACACACTTTCTGAACCGCTTGTCCCATACAGGGTCACAGGGAACCGGAGCCTACCCAGCAATACAGGGCGTAAGGCCGGAGGGGAAGGGGACACACCCAGGACGGGACGCCACTCCATCACAAGGCACCCCAAACGGGACTCGAACCCCAGACCCACCGGAGAGCAGGAATGTGGTCCAACCCACTGCACCACCACACCCACAAACAATGACCAATTCCTCTCTAATTTCACCACTTTCAACTCTTCCACTTGCCCTGAGAAAATACATATAGTGCTTGGGCTGACTCATTTGCTCAGTGTTGAACTTCTTTTAGTAACACAACAAAGGTGAGTTAAATGGAAGGAATGTGCAATCAAATAGCTTGTCTGTCCTGTCCTATGAGTATTGCAATATGCCCTTCACTCACAACAACAAAATCAATATAACTTCAAAAGACCTGGGTTTCAAAATTACCAGAATTGTTTTGTAACTCCTGGGCCATATTCTGATCCTCTGGACTCTCGGTCCAACTGATGCGGTACTTGGGTTTAGCAGGCACAGCCTGAGCAGTAGCATTAGGTGGTATAGTGACATCAGGTTCTGCCATCCTAGCAGTTGTGTTCAGTGTGGCTGTCGCATGACTGGCCACCGTGGCCGGTGCAATGGTGGTGGTGGTGGCAGTGGTGTTTTCAAGACCAGTAATGGTATTCAGGGGAAGGCCCATAACTCCAGAAGTGTCCTTTGTGAGTCCCTCCTCTGCCACTGGAACAGTTACCATGGTTGGTAAGCGCTCAGTCTTCTCCTTCTCTACTGTAGTGGAGGCATGTCTTTGGGCAGTGGGATCTGCCATGTGATCCAGTGCACCCAAAGATCCTTCATCCCCACTAGCCACCTTCCTTAGTTTCTCGTTGGCTTGGGAAAAGGTGTGTCTTTTCTTGATCTGATTGTCAGTTAACAAGTCAACAGAGCCATCGCCACTGAGAACCTCATCAGCTGTTGCTGCTCAGAGAAGAAAAGGCTTTAGTCTCAACTGTTTTCATAGTGCATCAAGATAAAATTTAAGAAAAATCACATGATGTCTTTCCTTAATCTTCTAAAATTCAGGCATTTAAATACCATAAATAAAAGCACGAGCAAAGCATCTTTGTGCATGTCCCTAAGACCATCGAGAGCATGGTTAACTGAAAGAATCACAACACTCTGTATTTGATGCTATTGCAAATGCAATAGTGTAGAACATGAAATCCAGCAAATCATCTGGTTTCATCTTACTCTTTTAGGGGAAACATTTAATTTCTGAAATTAATTTGCTAGCATGGCACCTGGCCAGGCACTGCATGTGTTTATTTTGGAACATTTCAAGATGTTCACAACATTTTTATAAAGACCACTCCCTATACATTTGATACTAGTCTAGCTTCCTTAATGCAGACTACAAATTACATTGAATGAGAAGCTTAGTACTGGTAGCTGATGTAGAAATTTCAAGCATGGTCCTGGGTAAGCCTACTGCTGTCCGCAGGTTACTGCAGTGGACTTACTGCGCTCATCCATGTCGCCATTCTCTTCCACTTCAGATTTATAATACGTCATTCCTCTGACGACAACGCCTTGGAGACCAGATTTAGCTGCTCTGCTCCTAGTTCGCATGTCAGGTTGGCTCGTCTTCGGCGGGGTTCTGGAAGGTTTCTCTTCATACTTGCTCTGCTATGGAATAAAACACAAATTTTCTGAAGTTGGAAGGAAAAGGCCAGGAGTTTTAGTTGAGATATGCATGCAGAAAATGCCTTATATTAAAATTATTACAGGTGGTCCCCGATTTACGATGGTTTGACTCATGTTTTTTTCGACTTTACGATGGTGAGCTGGCGGTAGACATTCAGCAGAAACTGTACTTTGAATTCTGAATTTAGATTTTTTTCTCGGGCAAGTGATACGCGGTGCGAGACTGTACTCTTTCGCGATTCTGGGCAGCAGCAGCAATCCGCATCTCCTAGTCTGTCACGCAGAGGTGTGTATTAGGTGTATTAAATGCATTTTCGACTTCGATGGGTTTTGCGGAACCTAACAGCATTGTAAATCGGGGATCACCTGTATTATTAAAATCTAATAAAATTAGTCTGACCCAAAATTAATTTGCCGACCCATCATACTATTTTATTTTTTCAAAATTATAAAACTATTTTTTCAGTGGGACCTGTTCAGCGGTGCAAAGGGGAAACCTGCAGTTTTTTTCAAATTCACAGTTTCTTAATGAAAATAGTTTGAGAAGTTGCAAAACTGGCTCAGACATGCTGGATTGAGCAGTATTTTAACATCCTGTTTCTGAAACCAGATAATTTAGTTGGGAATGTTAGATCTTGCCCACAATGAGTACTTCTCTTTCATCTTCTATATTTTTCTTCTTTATTTGTAGATTTTAGCTCACAGTTATGAAAAACTGAAAATAGTCTGTGATCACTTGTGCAACGTCTTCAGCTCTTCAGCTCTCACAGTCTTTAGACTATACTTTTCAGTATAAATTGAATGTAATGATAGCCCAATGAATAAATTAAAAAAAATAACAAAAAACTAATGGGGACTGAAGAAGTTTGAAAGGTGCATCTGCAGCCCATAAAGCTTTCAGCTCCAAACTATCTCATGTTTGCCTGAGGTGAAAAATTGATTCCTTACACTCTCTGTGTGGGATGAATGTCCTAATGTTCCTTTGTGCTATTCTAAAAGCCTGTGAAGCAGATTCCCTGGATATCAACATTGCATCTTGCAGTGGGAGACAGATAAAGAGCACTGCCTGGATGTAGCCCACCTCTTTGCTTGTGCTGGATGCTTCTACATCACCCTGGACTGGGTACCCAGATTTGCCCTTAGGTTTCTTCTTTGTCAAAAGCTCACTGGAATCTCTTTCCTTCTCTTGAGCCCACTCATGAACACTGACACTTTGTTCCATTTCTTTCTCGGACACCGCCTGTTTAAAAAAAAAAAAACAAACATAAAATAAATAAATAAATAAATTAATGATACAGCAATGCATTTTCTCTTAACTGTCTAAATTCACTCAAAATCCTTGGTAACGACTTCACTGCCTTGGTCTACTTGTCTTATTGCTGCAATGTCTTCTGAAGAACTATCATAGCTGTTGTTTTTAGACCAATACATAA
Organism: Scleropages formosus; assembly: GCF_900964775.1. NCBI lineage: Eukaryota > Metazoa > Chordata > Actinopteri > Osteoglossiformes > Osteoglossidae > Scleropages > Scleropages formosus. The sequence goes on along the minus strand of NC_041808.1, from coordinate 22,084,634 downwards.
CATGGACAGTTGTACTCATAAAAAAGTATTTTGTCCCTGATTCACAATTGTATACTTTCACTGAAATTTTAAGGCCTTATCTTTATCATAATTGACACAACAATTTACAGAACTAGATGTTACTGGAGAAAATCAGGTTAAGTACTTTGCTGAAGGGGACTTGAACAAACAAGCACTGTAACAAATCTGTCTTTAACAGTGTTAAATGTCACATGCTGTCGCTAAAATGATTCACTGCCAGTTTTTGGATCTTAAAAATGTCATGTTTCAGCAAAATTAGATTCACAAGAGTCAATTTTGATTTAAAAAGCTTAAGGAAGATGGTCTTACCTTTTCTATATTTTCAACACGATGCAGTAGTTTAGTTGTGACTGAATGCAGCTTTAATAGATCCATTCCATAAAAAGACCCTTCAAGTAGATCCATAATGGTTGAGAGCTAGTATGGGGGTGAGAGTTTTTCCTTTCATGAATGTGGAAATCAATTAATGCAGTACTGATTTACAGTAACCTGACAATTTTCTGCAAATGTATCAAGCTACCTACCTAGCTCCTCAGTTACCCATTTATACAGCTAGGTAGCTTTACTGGAGCAACTTAGGGTAAGTACCTTGCTCAAGGGTACTACAGCTGGAGGTAGGATCTGAACCTCCAACCTATGGGTTCAAAGGCAGCAGCTTTATCTACTACACTACCAGCTGTCAACTGATTGTACTTATGCAAGGTGCAGTGATTAAGTTCCAAGACAGACTGCTGCATGATTGCAGTGTTTATTACAGATGCTCCTCAAGTTATGATTTTTCAACTTTACAATGGTGAGCTGGCGATAAACATTCAGTAGAAATTGTACTTTAAATTTAGATTTTCTCCTGAGCAAGGGATATGCGGTGCAATACGCTCTCACAATGCTGGGCAGTGGCAGCGATCCGCATCTCCCAGTCTGCCACGCGGTTGTGTTTTGTGAAACGCATCTGTGTCTCCTGCTACTGGTGGGAAGAAGAAGAGGAGGCCGATTACTCTTGAGGGAAAAACTCAAGATAATTGCCCAGCATGAAGGCGTAAAAGCATTCACGTATGCTAGGCTATGATGTTCGGTAGGTTAGGTGTATTAAATGCATTTTACGACATTTTAGACTTAACATGGGTTGTCCGGAACGTAACCCCATCGTAAGTCGGGGACCAGCTGTATAGGACTTTCGCGGCGATCCATGCAACACGCATGCGCGTACGACGTAGCGACTCAGCAGCGACACACGGCGGCCAGCCTTAGAACTTATTCACTGCACGACGCATTCTGACACTGATTTCCACGAAAACCAGTGCCCCTTTACCTTGACATCATCTTTCCCTGCCTCCTGCAGCTTCTTCAGCCTGAACTGCCCCTCGCAGGGGTTCAGAGCCGAAGGCGGGGCAATGCACGCACATTTGCAGTCGGACCCCGAGGTCACAGTCTCCACTGTGTAAAAGTCGTGTGCCTTGGCGCTGCCCTCCGCGATCCGCCGGCAGGCGCTCCTGCTCAGGGGTCTGACAACACATTTACAGCGACAGTCAGAGCCTTCCGAAAGCGCTTTCACTTTGTCATAATCAGCCAGCAGCTACAATGGAGAGAAGACGCGTTGGATGCATTGTGATTGTGTAGCACTTCAGCACAGGCACAGTTTCACAGCACACATGATGACAGGCAACATCTGATCATCTGGTCAAAGCCTGACTGACTGTCAGACAGAGCGGCCGGGCGGCGTGAGTCCCGCTGTCCGGCGTTGTAGTGAAGATAGATAGTAGCGGCGCTCGGTCGTTTTTATTTGTGCCCAAACGGGGGTGCAGATTTAACTCGAAATGTAGTTTAAAACAAAACTAAAAACGTGTCCCTATATTATTATTATCATCATCATAAATAATAATAATAATAATAATAATTCGTCTTTTATCACTAGAAAAAATGTGTTTTTCAGAAAACACCGCAGCGCCACTTTGCATTTCACACAGGACACGTTTGTTCTTCGCTCCAGCCACTTCTGTGTTCGGTTCGCTCTGCTACCAGAATGTTGTGGAAAAAATTCACTACTTTTGCGTTATTTGTAAGAAAAGGAATGATGATAGGAAGTTATAAACTGCGGTAGAGTAGTATGACACAGGAATGGAAGGTTTCAATGGAATAGAGATAGTAAGTAGCTATTATTTATAGCAGTATTTCAGCCCTCGTTGTACCCCTCCAACACTTAGTTGGTTCTTTATGGGGGATTTAAAAAAAAAAAAAAAAGAGTCCCGAGATATGTTGTTTCCGTGTAAGTCGCATCTTTTCGGCTCATAATAAAAGACGTACATCAGCAGGCACCATTACATATATGAATTGTTAGATTCAATCTAAGATTGTTCGCTTAAAAACAGCACATATTAATATTTACGCTGATATGATGCTACTGTTTTGCTGTTAAATTCAGGGGAAAAAAACAACCCACCTGACTTAAGATGTTTTCCTGATTATCGAGTTCCTCTTCAAGCGTCACATTTCGCTCATTAAATTCCTCGTTAGACCCTGTATCATGGTTCCTGTCATTGCACGCCACCTCATTTACCCTGTTTAAACCGCAAGTAAGTGCAGTGAAAAACAGAAAGTAGCACAAGTCCACTTTTACCATATTGTGTCCCAGCAGAGAGCGCCCCGCGCGTGTATTTCAGTGACCCGCACTTTTACGCTAAATTTTTTTTTTTTTTTTTTTTCTTATGCTTTTTCGTTTGTTTTGTTTTTAATCTCGAGCAGTCTCTGCATGAGGTATAAAATCCGCGACTTTCAAATTCAGCAAAATGTATTCCGCTCTCCGTGAAAGGCGCGAATGAGGTCCGCGAAAAACCGGTGCGGAGGAAGGAGCGCTCGGTCTAAACTAGGGAGGAGTCTTATTTAAATTCGTAGCAGGACACTGTTACGCGGGCATCATATTTCCAAGCGCGTATCAAAATTTTATTCATTTTCTTCAAGCTTTCAGCGATCTCTTAAAATAGCTGGTCTCCTAGTTTTCCACAAAACACTGAATATCCTAAAGCAATTAAAAGCCGCATAATTAACAATCCCTTATTAGCCTACTGCCATACGCAGCCTCACTGGGTTTAACGGAAGATAAAACGATAAAGTACGACCATAAAGACAGCAGAGGGCGTAGTGATTAAAGATGGTGCCTTGACTGGTCATAGGTCCGAATCTCACCTCCATCTGTAGTACCGTTGAGTAGGGTATTTACCCTAAAAACTGCTCCAGTAAAAAAAAAAAGAAACCCTACTTATATAAATGGGTAAATCAGTGCAAGTTGCTATGGAGAAAAGCGTCAGCTAAATGTACAAAGAACATCTTGGTTTTGACATTTCCACGCCCTAAACAGCCCGGACGCATCGCCTCCATTTGTCCAGCAGCGCCATCTAGGGGCCTCCTTCTCCCAAGACTTTTATACGTGCAGTGTGCGCCCCCACACCGCCCCCACCGTCAGCTCTGCGCGCTGTAGCTGCTGTATAGAGGCGCTCGACTAGGGGGCGCTGTTGTTCGTTCCGATTATTTCCGGTTCACCCATTTAAAGGATCCTACCGCGAACTTTTTCCCTTGGTTCAACATGAGCCAGAAGTTCAAGCTCTTCTGAATTTGTGACGAAATAAAGAGCACGTAGTTAATCAGCCGAAATTTTCCTAACACAGCTAAGGCGAAAATGATACGGAGGAAGCTGCGAGACACAAAATATGGTTAGTGAAGCGCTGCGGAGAACACACTACCCATTTCGAAAGAAAAAGTTCCATCATCCATGAAAGGACTGTTCATAAAGAGTTCATAAAAGCGCGCGCTGTGTCAGGCGTAGGGTAGGCGCTCCGTGGTGCTGCGTTTCCCGCTCTTTTTACCGCGCGTGTGCAGGAGCGGGCACGTGGTGTCTGTACTACAAAGAGTGGGCACACCTCACAAAAGCAGTGAAAACTGTCGTTGGTAAATTATTATTTAAGTTAGTTTAGTTTAGGGCATAAAGTGGCCTGCTGTTAAAAGTGGTTTTTCTAGCAGTGGGCAGTGGTAGAGAAGGTGGCTCTACATCTGCTTGAGGTTCATCTCCAGTCCTCCTGTCCAGGCGAACTCGTGTCTGACCTTTACAGTGACACGTTTACCTTGCTGAGTTGTTTCTATAGTTGTTCAAGGTGTTTATTAAGTTGAAAGATAATTAGTGTGTTTGAAACATGCCCTTGACTGGAGGAAGTACAGCCCATTGAGGTCATATTAGCTCATGTCCAGTTAACTAGAAGTCATTACTGACCAGAGGTTCCCCCAAGTCATCATCATCATCATCATCCATCTATCCATCTTTTTCCAGAAACCTGTCATTCCATTGATGGGTGCTGTGCCTATCCAGGGACTCATGAGGCAGGATATACCCTGCAACAATCCATCACAAAAAAAAAAAAAAAAAAAAACCCTACACACTAAGAACAGTTTAGATTTAGTTCACTTGAAATGCATGTCTTTGTAAATTAGATTATTGGTGAGTTTCAGCAGTGTATTCCTGTGCGTCTCGATTGTGTGGTGATTTTGAGAAGTTTCACTGACTTCTGCATGATAATGTGTGCTTTCGTTGAGTTTCTGAAAAGGTAAGCGCCAGAATCAGCCAATGATCTCATTCTTTTCAGCAGCTATTTGTCCGACATGTCATTTCAGATGCTAAGAAAACTTGGAAAAGATTGCCTACAACCAAAATGGAAAATAAAGCTGAGATCCAAAAAAGTGACAGCTCTGAGGATCATGTGGCAGACTCAGATACAAAAGAAGGTAAGGTGAATATCATGAGTAAATACATTGTTTGGGTATACATGACGGGTAGGAAGAAAACAGTAGAAGAATATGCGATCTCAATTTGGATGAAAATGTGGTGTACTTAGTAAGGATGTCTCATTTAAACACCACCTTTATATTCAGGCTCTCCAAGTGAGGTCAGTAAGCTCACAGAATCTGGTGAAGACAGGACTACAAAAGACAGTGGCAAGAACATGGTTGTTCCGTATGTGCACCTCGATGAGGATGAAGGAGGTGAAGTGAAGACCAAAAATGTGTCACAGTACCACAGTCGAGGAGATTCAGAATGTAAGTGTAAGACAATGTCCAGTCCTGAAGATTTCTGGTGACTTTTTGAGGATAAGTCAATAGTAGATAACTGATTCCATTGGTTTTATATTGTATGAGGATAGCTGGACTAACAAATGTTGGACATTTGCAGTGCCTGGAAAGCAAACAGCTAAATACATTTTTAGCCACCATTAATTTGTGTGAAGTTGCACACTTGTAGATACAGTATTTTGGTGCTGGCTTTACCCCCTTGAATGAAATGACTGTGGAATGTACACTAATGCTTGCCAAATATAACACCTACGACACTGTGTGTGGTCGTACCCATGCATTTGTGTATTTTGATTCATTTGATTCATTCTACAGACATTTTTCTGACTATCTGACTGAGCATGAGCACTTAATCTGAGGGAAGGCAGCCTTTTTTGTGGTGGAAGAGAGGCCTAAAGCTTAATTAGTACATTTATGCTGTAGCAGAAACCCAAACTGCAGTGTTATTGACAATTACCTGTGATAGCAGAGTATGTACTGTTTAAAAACCATTCAAATTTACATTATAGCCATTATATATGGAAGAGGCCCACAGCAACACTTTCCCACATAACAGTACTCAGACTTGAAATGTGAAAATGTGAAATGTTTTTGTTTTCAGCTACTGTTGAAGAACACCTGACAGTAAAAAGAGAGAAATATGGAGCCAGACTTTTAATGGATGAGCGGGAAATTGTGAGCTTGCGGCGCAGACCTATTCATTCTAAAATTCAGGAAGGAGGTTTGTTGCATCTTCTGTTTATGTAGTTTAACATTTATTAGATACATGAAGACCTACAAGACAGTTTTAATCCGTGTCAGTGTATATCCTCTTCGGTTGAGACAGTGCAATCAGCCTTTTGTTATATAAGGCTTACTCTAAGTCACGTTTTTGAATTATTAAGAATTTTCAGTTTCGGTCATCCTATACATTTGAAAAACGGTATACTGTATATACACTAAATTTTTGAAAAAACAGAAGGGCCAGTGAGTTCTTGAAAATTTGTTTTAGATACATCCCTCCATTCTTCAAAGAGATCCACAGAGTTCTGGTCTCAGCCTATCTGGATGCCCAGAGCCAAGAGTGATCCAGCATTACCGTCTGTCACTGGAGCTAAAGGAGTGAACCGATTGGATTGTATGAACGGTAACAAACTACAATTTGCCTCATATTTGTTTTTTCCTTTTAAAGGTACCATGACCTCAGATACTTTTTTGCCTTGCGACGGACTGGCGTCCTGTCCTGGGTGTGTCCCCTCCCCCTCCGGCCTTACGCCCTGTGTTACCGGGTAGGCTCCGGTTCCCCGCGACCCCGTATGGGACAAGCGGTTCTGATAATGTGTGTGTGTGCGATTTTAATAAAGCAGCCTCAAAACTGGATTCGCTTTGTTTTTCAAAAGCTTCTTACTCACTGAGAAGCAGTACGGTTCCTTACCAAGAGAAAAGCAGCCCCTACAGACACCTGAAAGCTGAAACTAAAAAAACAGGTAGAATCATCTATTGTATTTTAACTCTTCAGGTAGCAGCACATGTGTTAACATCTTTTTTGGTTTGAAATAAAATATATTTGCTCTTGTGTAGATGCTTAGCATTCTTTTCATGAAGTTTTGCAAATCATGCTGCACCATTTTAGTTGACTTTGATTCAAATAAGCATTGCAAAGTGCTGCTTGAACATAAATCAATTTTTCTAGAATTTCATGGAAGACCAACTGTGGTGAAGATGCATCTTGTGTCATGCTTTGGAGGTATCTGTCCCATTCCCCCCCCCCCCCCCCCCTATGTTTTTTCATATGTTTACAGACTGTATGTGCTCTTGCATATACAACTAACATTTGCTTCTGTACTAATCTCATAGCTGCCTGTTCTGTTTTGTCAAAGCAGATGGTTTGAAGAGGTTCTTATGGACGGTGGTTCTCTTGATTGTGGTGATTCTGTTCGTCCTTGTTATGCGTGTGACCAACAACACTGACATGGTCATGGAAAAAGATTTTAGTACCTTAATGGAAGATGTGAAATCCGCCTATCCCAGCCAACAAGAGCAGCTATGGAAGAAGAGCTTGATCCATCTGCAGCAAAACCTCAGAGCAACCAAACCCACTGGGCCAGTCAACATGATCTTAACTGCTGGCTGGTCAGCTGAGAGGACGCTTCACTGCCTGGCTGGTCACCTAGCAGCTGCCTTTTCATCAGGCACCAATGCCTCCGTTCTGCACATCGATGGGACCAGTTGGTCTTCTTTAGACAGTGACGAAGCAAAGCTGGCAATTGACCATAAGCTGACAGGTGCCTTTGAAAGCAAAAGGATGGCTGCTGTTGTTCACCGGTTTGAGGAGCTCCCACCAGGGTCTGCACTCATTTTCTACAGATACTGTGACCATGAGAATGCAGTATACAAAGGTGTGCTACTTGTTTTCACCGTGTTGCTCCCTGTGGAGGTCCTCGACCCAACACTCAGCCTGGTTGCTGTGGAGGAAATGGTGCGCGACCACATACAATCTCGTTTTCTCCCCTCGGCTCTGCCGGGTACATTCAACCAGATGGATTTGGACAAGTTTGGTGGGCTCTGGAGCCGAATCGCTCACCTTGTCTTACCCGTGGTTGCAGAGGAGCAAATGGAGAAAAATGGCTGCAATAACTGACTTGAACTGCACCTGATATGATGTTACAGCTCATCAGTTGATTCTGCTGTATTAACTCTGGTGGAAAAAAAAATCAAAACTGAAGATAATCAATCGTGTCAGGTAGATAGAAGTGTCCCCAGCCTGGGAAATGATAGGTTACTGTTCATACGGATTTTCATATTACCTCAGAATTTTATTGCTTGACTTCAGTACAAATTCCTAACGTAACTAATTTAGCCTCCCTGTTTCGAAATGTTGGTGGTTTCTGTGCAACTAAATAGCCTGCATTTATAGATTTGGTATATACTGCATTATGGTTATTCACAGCTGAAATGACTCTAAGCTCAGTTAATGCACTTCCTCAGTCTTTAGTCAGTGGTTTATTTGTTTCTGCTTAAAAACTTATATTAAGTATAAACCTCATAACAAATTTCACTGCCCTTCATTGGAAATACATGGCTGGAATTTTTAAAACATCTTTCACCTGTTCTGTTTCCTTTTTATGGATATATTGACAAATGGCTCATATGCTATACAGGCAAGACACTGCATCTTAAATCCTGGAAGATGTGTATGTACAGTTGATTGCATATTGCTGTTGGTTAGACTTATTTTTATAACTAATTTTTTTAGCAGTTAAACCTGTTATGACACTAATTGCATTTCTAAGCATTGCATATTAGCCAGCTCATGATGTCATATAAGTAATACTTGATTTTTGTTATGAAAATAGGGAGGTATCACATGCTCATGAAAGTTGTCTGCATTTATGTATGTCATGTAAATTCTTTTTCATTAAGTTCCAGGTGTTGTATTTGTTAGCATTATGAAATAAATAGGGAGTGATTTGTATGTACTTGAAGGCCTATTCAGAACCGCTTGTCCCATATGGGGTCACGGGGAACCAGAGCCTACCCGGTAACAGAGGGCGTAAGGCCGAAGGGGGAGGGGACACACCCAGGACAGGACGCCAGTCCATCGCAAGGCACCCCAAGTGGGACTCGAACCCCAGACCCACCGGAGAGCAGGACTGTGGTCCAACCCACTGTACCCCCCCTTGAAGGCCTATATATTTTGGAAATAGCTACTAAAGAGCACTGTACATCCCCCTCAGCCTTGCACCCAGTGCTTCCAGGATAGACTCCACTTCACTGTGACCCTGCTCAGGACAAGTGGTTGTCGAAATTGGATGGATGGATGATGCAACTCCATACTTCATAAAAAGGTGTATGGCAACAATTACAGCTCCAAGTCTTTGTGCATTTGCCAGTGTAAGTGTTGCATATGTAGGTTTCAGAACTGCCTCCCCTCCTTCTTTTCAAATTTCCACCAACTAATTAGTTACACTAACCATAGTTATATGGACTACTTTCGTTGACAACTATTTTCAGGTCATTCCAGAAATTTAATGACATTCGAGGCTAGATAGATTGTTATAGAATGCTGTTTTTTTTTTTCTCTCTCTCTCTCTTTTTTTAGCACAGCTGGCAAGTTGTTCAGCAGAGATCATCGTTAGATGTTAGATGTAACGATCAAACAAAGGGACAGCTGTTGTAAGTCTAGGTGGTTGTGTGTGTTGTAACTTGAGGACTACCTGTAATTTAAATGCAATGTTTGGATTCCTCTATTTTCAATGCATTTCTTACTTGCACAGAAAGTGACTACAGCAAACCATTTTTTCTGACGGGACATGTGCTTAACCTTTTACCGATTTGTCGTTTGTTTTCCAAGAGATGAGAGATTTATTTTTAGGCTGTTTTGCAACTTTAATGTAATATGGTCCAAATACAGGTGACTTCTATTCCATGATGCTAATTTGAACCAGAAAATGGTGTCTTTTAGCAAAACAAAATGTTGGAGTACCATTAGTCTGTCAATGTTTTGTACCATGGTAGAAGAACCTGTAGACCTGCCTTATACTACGAGGTGTGTTGTTCATGATTGAACTCATTCCTTATATAAAAGATTAATTTCTTCCATGAGTTGACCTGATAAGTTGAATTACTTTTGTTGGTCAAATTATCATTTTGGACAAATGCCAAAAATGAAGTAAGATTCCAAAATAAAAGGTATTTTATGCATAACAAATTTAAAACAAACATGTTTTATAATATTTTTAAGGAAAAAATATTTCTAGCCTGTCTTTTAATGTCATTTTTTCAGTGATCAATTGTCTATCCAGAAAACATGGAGCGGCTAGGCAGGATACATCCTGAACAAGGCCATTTTCATTATTTATTTATTACTTAAGTTTTTTTAATATTTTAAAAAGTTTGGACAATTGAAGAAACAACCAAGGAGCTTTTTGCAGGGGGGAAATGAGATATATAGACTATAGTATCCTGGGAAAAACGGAATACATGAGAGACAGTGTCCATTTTTCTTGAAAATTCATATTGTTCAGTTCGTTGTAGCCAATGTTTGATGATATTAAAACGTAAATAAATATGCACATATGTACGTATGTTTCCGGGGGGGGGGGGCGAAAAAAAAAAAAAACGACGCATAACGAGCGCTGCGAAATACCTGTGTATAGTAGCCTAACTTTGCGAGTTGGCACTCTGGTTGCGTCATGTGCAACACTTGCTCTGATTGGCCCATATGTAACAACAGCTGCGATAGGTCTACACGTATAGCTCTTAAGGGGTGTTTTACAAATATTTGTGCACGCGCAGGTATGTATTTGTATCTATTTATACTTTTTACAGGTTATGTTTTTTGGCTGCCTTCTGTTGTCCCCGAAATCCGTTCTTCAGTGGAAGGACTGCACTAACAATGGTGGGAAAACATCTTTTATTTATGTTTTATTTTTACAATATTATGTTTTAATACAACTGAACTGTTTTAAACCAGTTCACGGACAGATTATGTTTTAAACTACGTGACTGGTTAATAAGTGCTTCACCAGTTACTGTTCTAATATTTTCCAATTAAGGACATTACTCCTAAAATCCATTTTTATTTTGCTGCAGGTATGGAGCAACCTGTGTGCTTTGCCTGTTAAAATACCCCTTTCTGTTTATTTTAAAGGTGTTTTCTTTAACTTATGGAGGATAAGGTAACGACCCGCGTTAGTATGAGTTCGGGCGGGAGACGGATCTAGTGTAGTTGGATTATGGGAAAATTGTGAATAAAGTGTTCAACCACTGGGGGGATTTATGGGGAAAATAATAGAGTGACTGATAAAGAGAGACAGAAAAAGCCTAAAGGTGCCTAAGCAGGCTGAGGTGTACACTCTTCAGGAAATGGGATCCTTGGCCTGAGCGCATTATTTCGGTCTGTGTCGGTGTACTAATACAAGGTTCGAAATAAACGCTGTCTTTTTCCGCCCCATCCAACCCAGACCAGAGCGCTGCACACCACTATAATTTTCTAGAGGTGAGAGGGGTTGTATGAACTACGTTGTGAATCACTGCATTGCAAATACTCTCAACAGGCACTGGAAATTCAATTTAAGAAGACTGCACTTTTTAATGTTTAAACTTTTTGTTTTTAAAGCTCATGTCCTTGTACTACTTTGCAGGACAGCCTGAAAGCATCACAGAAACTATGCTGCCCACTCATTTTCTCTCAGAAGTATTTGAAATAAATAGGACAATGGTTTTCTTTCGTTAATCGTGCTCATTGCCTGCACTTTGATGGCTTTTCACCTCATTACACAGTTTTATACCTGTGTAGAAGGTGGACTGAAGGCCGCGCAGGAACTGAGCTGCACTGACGGAATAGTTCCTTAAAAAAACCCGCCATTGTTTGAGAGTAGTTGGTGTAAAATAAAGCGTTAAAAATGTCGTTGTTCTGAATAGTAATCCCGTTGTACGAAAAAAGGCTATGCATTTTTACAGTGGTTTTCCCGTTGTGTGGGGAACTAAGAGGGCTGAACCGTTCTTCTCCATCTACACTTTCTCATTACTTTGGTTCTTGAGCTCAGGAAAAGGTTCTTTACTCTCCACCTTCCTCACGCAGCTCCTGTAGCTGTAGGTCGCAACTCCACTTGTGAGAAGTGTTGCAGATAAAACGCACACACACGGAGTGTTAGGGTTAGGGCACGTCTATGGCAACGAAGCGCAGCCGCCTCGGTGCAAGTTCCGCAAGTGTAGCGCGCCCGGCCCCCTCTGCCGCGGGCCAGCAGGTTGTAAAGCCATTAATACAGTCCGGTTTGCTGTCATTAGAGCCGCTGCTGTGAGCCTCCTTGGAACCATTAGCCATGCACTGTCTTTCCACTTCGGGCTCTTGCGCTGCTGCCCTCATCCGCGCCTCCCTTTTACTTCTCGGCATCGGAGAAGCATCCAGCGCCAGCTTCAAGGTAAATCTTTAACTTTCCTATTCCATCCATGTGCGCTGTGGCACAGGTTGCGGCCGTTCGTGTTGTGTGAAATTGGCGAGAGCTGCCGCGGTAGGTAGGTGAGCGCCACAAGCCCACTGCTGCAGCCCCACGGAGAAGAGGCAGAGCGGACCGCGAACAAAGCAGCGCTCGGCGGCTCCCTTCACGCTCACCTTCAGAAGTCGCGCGCGCGGCGTCGCTTGTGACTTTTAGGTCGTGTGATATTATTCACTTTTTACTCTTGATTCTCTGTGTGTGTGTGTGTTTTCGGGCGTTAAGATCGGAGATCAAAGCCCTTCTGGAGTCTCCGCGTCTGGGCGGAATTTCTACACACGGCTCGTCCGGTTCGTGCGCCTCAATAGAACGACGAGGCTTTGTGGTCCACTGGGCTTCGGCTAATGAGGCTGCATCACCGGCCGGGCAGCTCGAAGCCGTTGTGGGACGCACCGAATTCAGCGATTTCACCCCGAACTTCGCTACACTGATTGCAGACTTAAAAAAAAAAAAAAAAAAGAGAAAAAAAAACACCGACGGTGCTCAGATCATGGCTTATGTAAAAGATTGCAATGTGGCTTGTGTGAGCGCGTGTCTACACACTTGTCTTGTACAGTATTTCGCCGGTGTCAGAACGCACGCTTCAAAACCAGTGTTTCATTTGTGCAGCAATGGAGAAAAACAAAAGTGTGGGAGAACGTGCATTTTGACAAGCGCTTCTGATATATAATGACGCTTAACAAAGTACAACTACATCGTTTGATCGTTTGGATTGCGATACAAAAGTAGCAAAGTGCTGCACCGATGACGTGCCGACTGTCCCTTTTGGTAATTCACTGTCCGCATTACCGGGCTTTTCCTTGTCCTCTCAGCACATTCCGGGGGGGGTTGGGCTCCTGGGCTCCTGGGCTCCTGCACCAGCTCGCAAAAGTGACAGAGCCCAAATGCCTGTGTGTCCCTCTGCCTGTCTGTCTCTCATGTACATGATGTACTGGAATGCGAAGCCGGGGGTAGCGCTGGGAAACCTTGGCTGCTGCTTTGAAACGTCAGGAGGGCTATTGTGTATTTAGATTCCTTAACATCCAGAGGGTATCCAGACACAAAACATATGGTCTGGCACATTCGTGTTTGGACAGGCTTCAGGACCCCAGTCAAACGCCAGGGGAATAACAATAAGACAGACTGTAGGTGTGTGTCTTTCTGCGTAGGTGTGTGTGCCACAGACCCAGTGCTACTGTGGACAGCCCCATAGAAGCTGATACTGCCAGAATAGCTTAATTAAACTAATATGAGTAAGTAATATTTGCCCTCAGTGTTTTCACACTGTCTTTCTAAAATACAACGTTTTTATATTGGCGACTGGTATATTGATACAGGGTAGAACTACTGGGATTAATATTTTTAAAGTGATCATGGATTTAACTTATAATGTTATGTTTGAACATTAAGCTGCTTACATTTACCTTTATTCGTTTAGCAGACACTTTTCTCCAAAGCGACGTACATCTCAGAGAAATACAATTTGTGCATTACATTAGGAGAAAGACAGACGTAGCTGCAGATGTGATTCTTAAGTAAACTTAGTTTTTTTTTTCACTTTATGCACTGACGTTCATCACATGAGTAAGTGCATAAAACTCACAATAGATGATTGCTGATCACCTTCCTACAATTTTTAAAAAAATTATTTTAAGGTGTACAATACATGAGTAGTGGCTGTGCAAAGGCTTATCTGGGCATGATCATAAAGTTGTACACATCATGTACACCTCGCGTGAGCTTAAGGGATCATGGGCGAAGTGAGTCTAGAAGAGGTGAGTTTTCAGACCCTTTTTAAATGTGGGTAGAGTTTCAGCAGTTCTCAGTGTGAGGGAGAGGTTGTTCCACCACAACAGAGCCAGAACTGAGAACCTCCATGCTTTACTTTTCATGCGTGGGACCACCAAGTGGGCAGAAGTAGATGAGCGAAGCTTGGTTGGGGTGTAGCGGTTGATTAAGTCTTGTAAATAGCTTGGAGCAGTTCTGTTGATGCCTTTTTATGCAATAACCAGGGTCTTAAATTTGATCTGGGCAGCTATAGGAAGCCAGTGCAGAGAAATGAGTAGAAGAGATACATGGGAATGCTTTGGAAAATCAAACACAACTTGTGCAGCAGTATTCTGAATCAACTGCAGAGGTTTGATGGCAGTAGCAGGAAGGCCACACAGGAGAGAGTTGCAGTAGTCCAGATGGGATGTCACCATGGCCTGGACAAGTAGTTGGGCAGAGTCTGTTGTGAAGTAAGGATGGATCCTGCGGATATTATGTAGGATGTATCTGCAGGACCGGGTTGTGGCTTCGATGTGCTGAGAGTAAGATACACTCGAGTCAATCGTTTTTCTCAGACTCTTAGCCGAGGCAGTAGGCAAAATGAGTGAGTTGCCCAATTTGATTGATAGATCGTGACAGGAGGACAGGCCAGCTGGGAGGTGAAGAATCTCTGTTTTGGAGAGGTTGAGTTGAAGGTGGTGATCAGACATCCATGCAGAGATGTCCGACAGGCAGGCAGCAATGCGTGTGGAGATGTCTGATGCACCAGGTGGAACGGAGAGGAACAGCTGGGTATCATCAGCATAGCAGTGGTATTTGAATCCATGGGAGGCAATGACTGGGCCGAGGGAGGAGGTGTAGATCGAGAAGAGCAGAGGATCCAGTACCGAGCCCTGCGGGACACCGGTTGAGAGAGGCAGAGGAAAAGAACGGGAGCTGTGCCAGACCGCTTGACGATGGGATCGGATGAAGCGAGCACGTGGTGGCTCTGTGTGATATTAGGAGGTCAGAGATTTCAAATTCGGAGAGCGGCTTGAATTTGGAGAGCATAGCTTTGCAGGGAGGTCCAGCACAAATCGGGCCGGGTGATGCTGAGAACTTGTCAGTGATTGCTTTGACTTTCTCTGAAAAACAAAGCAAAGTCATCAGCAATGATAGAAGAAGGAGAAGGAGGCAGTGGAGGACACAGAATGGGTGAGAAGGTGGCAAAGAGTCTGTGGTTTTTTAGATGCAGACTATATTTTGTTGTGGTAGAAGGTTTTAGCTGGGGAGACAGCAGAGTGAAAAGTAGCTAAGAGTGACTGGTAGGTATACAGGTCCGAGCGAGTCTTGGATTTTCGCCATCTTCGCTCTGCAGCCCGGAGTTTGGTTATGTTAGCTCATAACATATCAGTCAGCCATGGGGTGGCACTGGGATGTGCTGGTCTAGAAGACAGTGGACAGAGAGAGTCAAGGGTGGGCGATAGGGCAGAGAGGAAAATGTTAGTGGCATCGTCTGTTGATACATCCAAGAATTGTGCAGCAGAAGGGAGAGCGGACAGTGTAGCAGAGGCAAAGCAGGAAGGTGAGAAAGATTTTAAGTTGTGGCGGAAGGTGACAACGGGTGCAGAAAGAGGCGAGGAATTAGTGGTGAGGCAGGGTTGAAAGGAAATGAAGAAGTGGTCAGAGACTTGCAGCGGAGTGACAGAGAGTACGGGACAGCCACAGTTACGGGAAAATACAAGGTCAAGACAATTGCCTGCTTTGTGAGTAGCAGGGGATTGGGACAGGGAGAGATCGAAGGACTGTACGAGCAACAGATGGCCGCTTGCATGAATATCATCAACGTGTAGGTTGAAGTCACCCAGGAGGATCAACGGAGTGTTGTCCCCTGGCAGAGAGCTCAACAAGATGTCAAGGTCTCCAAGAAGCAGCCAAGAGGGCCAGGAGAGCGATAAAGAACAACCACAACAAGAGTGATTGGGGCAGTGATAGACGCAGCATGTCATTCAAATGAGGACAGATCTTGCAGGTATAGAGGAAGAACAGGGTATTCCGAACGGGGAGAGATGAGCAAGCCTGTGCCTCCCCCTCTGCCGGAGGGACGAGGAGTGTGAGAGAAGGAGTAGTTAGTGGAGAGAGCTGCAGGTGTGGCTGAGTTGTCTGGGGTGATCCAGGTTTCGGTTAGAGCCAGGAGGTCCAGTGAGAGATGAGAGGTATAGGCTGGTATGAAGTTAGCCTTTCTCACAGCAGCCTGCCAGTTCCAGAGTCCCATGGAGAAATTGAAGCGGGGTAGAGGGTTTGACAGACGAGGGTAAACCAGGTTACTGTAGCAGCAACTTACAGTATTAAATAAAATGCAAAGACGAGCAAAGTCGAAATACAGTTTAAGCACAGTATTTTGTTCAGCACAGTTTGTCAGCATTTTAAGCATTACAAGATGTGTGTGGACTTTTAGAGAACGACATGGCGAATGGGTAGTTTACAATGAAACAAAGGAGGGCAGCTTCCTACATGCCTGTCAGATGAAAAGGGAGCAACAAGAGGTAAACTGCTCTTGTCCAGACAGCAGGTCCATCACTCCTTCAACTTGTGTATCGGTATGTTAATGTTAATACGACCCTTTAAAGTGTCCATTTTTAAAATTCACTGCTGAAATTAGCGTGTATATTTCAAGATGGATTTATCCGAGATGCTCACGCAGACATCGGCCCTCTGGTGCAATAGAATATGAGAAGCAGTGAGTTAAGTCGGGACTGTTGTAGTTGAGGAAATGTAACATCCAACTGCTGTTTCCACTGGCAATTTGCTTCGACTGCCTGAACAGCAGTATAACTGTGTTTCAGTGTCTTTCACACAATAGGGGGGAGGTTACGTGGAGGAGCAAGCAGGCATCACAGATGGGATTCAAGTGGGTGTAGAACCTTCCCCCGCTCTCCAGGGGAGATGGGGGGCTGGAGGGTGGAAGTGAAGCACTGTGTTTCTGTCTCTGCCAGGACAGCAGTGAGGAGCCCCCGGGGCAGTCTGAAGAGGTAGCCCAGTGGTGGGGGGAGTGGAGCAGCTGGTCCACCTGCTCTCGAACCTGTGGAGGAGGGGTGCGTTCCCAGGAGCGCCATTGTCTGCAGCAGAGGTAGCCCTTCTTGTCCCTCCACCCACCGACACACCCACCCTGGCTTAAGGTTAACACAGGAACAGCACAACTCTCACCTTCCTGCTAGTTGGGCATCACACTTCAAATGACAGTATGACTTGTCTTGGTGCTATTTGGTGCATCAGTCTTGCCTTTTTTAAAAGCTTATGGGGCGGCTCTACGATACAGACCTTAAGAATAATACTCGCCCTACATTGCCCCAATCCAGGTGAATCGAATGCTGAAATGATAAATGTCTTCTTAAAAAAAAAAAAAAAAGTGATGGCTATCCAAATACCTCCTCGGACCAAAAAGGCACCTATCTTACACTCTACCTTGTTTGTGAGCATAATGCATTTTTCATATCCAATTGTCAAACTGGGATGTAAAAACCATTCAGTTAAATAGGGAAAATAACACGATCTTGAGATCAGTGTCACCTTCTTATCTAAATTTTCCAAATTATAGTCTGATCATGTGACCAAAGATGATACTTCACTGCTTTAGGTGTGTTATCGTGTAACAAAGCAGCTCTCATTGGGTATATGTCATGTGTCATAATGTCCCAGTGTTGAGCTGTTTTGTAACTGGGTAACAGTGGAGGAGGCAGACACACTGAACACAGGTTTGGTAGTAAAATGTGGGAGTGCGGAAAGGATTCTTAAATCTTTGATACACAGGTTCTGGGAGAGGTATTTCACAGTGAAATCCAAGATATAAACTTGTGTCAATAGTAACGACAAAGCAAAAAAAGCTCAGGATGATCACATTTGTGAATGTAGTCCGACGTCTCTATTTCTTCTCCTCCTTCCACTTTGCTTTCCCTGTGGATATTCAATACACTGATTAAAAAGTGTTTGAGTACCACTGAGCTGTTTGGCTCATTACTGCCTGGTATTCCGGTGGGCCTGGTCTGTCCCCTGCATTGCTACCAATGGGACATGCCACATCTGATTTGTGAGAAAATGATATTTAGTACAGATGTTAACACACGGCATAGGTGTAACATGCAGTTAAATGTTTCGGAAAAAAACCGATTCAAAAGGAAATGAGTACACCTCAGTTAGGGGAGGATAACCATTATCACGTGTGTACTTGAGAACTAAGGATAGCTGGGTGGTCCTTATGTAGCCTGCACTTTTTATTTATTCCTCTGGCCCATGAGGGAGACGGGGTCTTTGAGTTGTGTATTTTGCCTATATAAAGCATTTCTCGTAGCTGCCAAGTAGCTCATAAACCACATTTAATGTACAAACTTGTGTCAAAAGCCAGGGTGTGTAATTTACAGCCATTGCAGACATTATTTCATTATTGGGAGCCCTCACATAACCTGTTTGATGTGGTTTAAGTTATTACATTAGAGTAGCTCCATTAGGCTTCAGTAACTACAAACTCAATAAAAACCTCACATTGATGGCCAGTATAGGACATTAGGTTAGGATACTACAGTTTTTCTTTAGGACAGTCTCCAATTAAATCACACGACAAATATAGGGTTAGACTTTGGAGGTCACTTCTCTGTCCAAGATGAAATTTAAAATTTTAACTTGTTTGCCAGTATGAGACAATATGTATAAATCTCATTACACAATCTGTCACATTTGGAGCAAAAAAAAAAAGTTCAAATGTATGTTCAGCTGTTATCTGTAAGCCACATAGAAGTATCTGTTTTGATTCTTTTTCTGTGTTACAAATACAAATACTGTTTTTTCTGTTCTCAAACCTTCCCCTGTCTAATTAAATTAAACATTCTGGTTCCTGCAAAAGACTGAGTAGCTAAGGACTTCGTAATCATACAAAAATGATTGTAAATCTTTGCAGGTAGAGAAATGTGACTAGTCTCTATGAACCCCCTTTTCAGAAGTGAATGTACATTTAGAAAATACATTTTAAAGCAAATGTTAACATAGTTGCTGGGGATTCCATTCTTGATAAGTGCCAGACTTGAGATCTTCCAGCTGGTTCCTATTAGCACTCCCCTGTGTAGGGGTGGATGGGGGAAGTTGGGGCCACATCTGGTCTCTCTGAGTGGTGCAGGATCACAGCGAAGGAGCCGGGGAAAATACAGCATCTGTAGTCTCAGTGAGACCTGTAAGCACAAAACCCTTTTCCGCAGTGCCAAATTTAGCAACCGGCAGAATGTGTGTGAAATGGAAACGGTTAATACCTCATTGCACGTCGTCTTGCTCAGAAAAGAGTTTTAGGCATCAATTTTAAAATGAATGAATGAAAGCTTTGTTAATCCAGAGCGAAACTGAACTTGGTTGCGACAGCGTTCAGCGAGAACATAAACACATGCAATGAGAAGAAAAGAAATATATAAATAATAAAATATATGGAAATTAGACACAGAAAGAGAACATGCTGCAGTACAAAACAAGATGAGTACCATTAAGAGGTCACTATGACAGTGAGAGTACTCATTATAAAGCCTAGTGGCTGTTGGCAGAACTCACTTCAGGTGACTTGCCTTAGAATTTCACAAGCGGACCAATCCGTTGTTGAAGATGCTCCTCTGTTTAGCCGAGGTAGTGCGCAGACAGCGAGGGCTATTGTCTATGAATGGAATGAATGAATGTCTGTTTAATGTCCTTCCATATACCACCTCCTTCCAGAGGCATCAGACTAACTTCCAGGACCAAGTCAACCCTTTGTTTGATCTGTTGGAATCAGCTGGGGGGGGAGGGGGGTTTCAACGGGTCCTGCTCTCTGGTAGGGCTGGGGTTCGAGTCCTGCTTGGGGTGCCTTGTGATGGACTGGCATCCCGTCCTGGGTGTGTCCCCTCCCCCTCCGGCCTTGCGCCCTGTGTTGCTGGGTTAGGCTCCAGCTCGCTGCGACCCCACTTGGAACAAGCGGTCTCAGACAATGTGTGTGTGTGTGTGTGTGTGTGTGTGTGTGTGTGTGTGTGTGTGTGTGTGTGTGAATAACCCGTAGCATTGCTCCAATGTACAACTGCATAGCAAGACTGCGCCCAGTACAGTAGACCAGTAGGACATCTGCAACAGTGACCTACATACCAGGGCTCCAGACAAAAAAAAAATCAACTGAGGAGCCAATCCTATAGGAAAAAAAACAGGCGTCAAATAATTTTTTTTTTTTTTTTTAAGTGGCCACATAAGAATCTGCAACGCATCCTATAAACTCAGCACATGCTGTGTTATTGTCATAAAGTCTTGCACACATCAAGTCCGTTTTTCTTCATAAGTAATACGAGAGGTAAATTTAGTGAAAGGCAACTCTTCACATGCGAGCGATCGTATAGGCTGTGTTGAATTTTTCTTTTAGCTCCTTCCATTCATTTTCGTCATGCAGTTCGCATGCACGAGACGCTGCGCGCGCTAACGGTGTTTTTTGTGGAGCCCTCTTCGCGATTACATGATCATGAGCATTTTTATGCTTTTGACTATCGCCGTATTTTCTCAAGTCTCTTTTCTTTTTGAAATGGTTCGTTCCGGTAATTAAATCCGTTTTCCCCGCTACTTCTCTGCCCGCTTTTGAACAAAAGTCACAAAATATTTTCTGTCTCTCTCATGATCATACCTCAGCCATGAAAACTCTTGAATCCAAGAAGTTTTGAAATGCCTTTGGGCACTTTTACTTAGGTGTTCATTGACTGACACGGAAAGATGATCGCGTGTCTCGGTCGTTCTCTCTCGCATTGCTGGCACAGCTGGAGCTTGCTTTTTTAAATTAGCAGGTGTGTCATCAGCGTTGGCGCTTGACAGAAACGAGGATTCTTTGAAAGAAGTCTGATATTTTCGTTTTGACATGGTTTTCCTGACGCGGAAAGGTTTTCTCGCTTTGCCTTTATCCGTCCGTATTCTGGCACTCTAGTGAAACTTTCACGCGCAGCGTCTCATTTTATGAATTAAGTCAATACAAATTATGTGATAGGATACTCCTCACAGAACACGCACATAAAAAATCATAACATGCAAATTTATATTGTCGCCAGTGTCGATCTCAGCAAAAATATTGTGACGACCCGCATTGCTCTGTTTAGGCGGGAAGACTTGCTTAATAGTTATAGTTGCATTGTGGGAAAAAATGTGAAATGTGGGTGTGCAACCACTTGGGCCACTTCTGGGGGAAATAATGGGGTGACTGTGCCTACGAGTATGGTTGGAGGAAGCTGGGGTGCAGTAAGTAGTGTGGGAAGGTCAGCTAGATACTTATCTGTTGGAGGGGGATACTGTGATCAGAAAGTCGGTTCGTCCATGTACAAGGGGCTGTGCTGACCTCTGTGAGTTCCTCGAACATGGGAATCTCGACTGCCCAATTTCTGGTAGTGGGGGACTGCGATCGCGGGGAAAAAAAGAAGAGTAGCTGTTGGTTGAGCCGGGCTTCTCGATCCGAAAGCCATATTTCCCTGTGTGTTGGTATTAAAATAAAATGTTCGAGTTAAATGCTGCTTTTGCGTCCTTTTTTGCCCTATCCAAACCCATGGTGCTGCACGGCCCAATATCGCTTGCAAATTAATATTTTTCGCCGTAACTCAGTCGGGAACC
This sequence comes from Scleropages formosus, assembly GCF_900964775.1. Classification (NCBI taxonomy): domain Eukaryota; kingdom Metazoa; phylum Chordata; class Actinopteri; order Osteoglossiformes; family Osteoglossidae; genus Scleropages; species Scleropages formosus. Next base: position 22,063,158 of record NC_041808.1, on the reverse strand, counting down.
CTGAAATCTGAGCCTTTTCAGAAAGTAAATATGAGCTGTAATTGTTTCAGTCCTTCAAGTCTTCGTACTCATCCTCTTGCATGCACCTGCTGCATCATCTCGGAACTTCTGTAGATGACACCACTGAATGCCGTGCCTGAAATATATAATGTGCGGAACAAACAGGAAGGGAGCCAGAACCGTTCCTTAAAGGGCCCTGAGCTGTTTGAGACTGTGTCTGACACATAGCCCTGAACCCTAACAAACTGGTGTCATCAGGTAGTCCAGAATCCGAGACGTAACGAATGTGTCCGCTTCCATTAACAGCGGCTTTTCCCCAATAGCTCAGGCTGTGAGGTGGTGAATGTACTGGAGAAGTCGAAGAACGCAATCCTCACACTGCAGCAGTACTTGTCTAAGTTGGAGTAGTCTCTGTTCAGCTGATGGATGACAGCATCTTGCACTCCACTGTGGTCCTAGTAGGCAAACTGGAGAGGATCTAGTGCAATCCAGACCAGGGATTTGAGGAGTGTCCAAACCAGCCTTTCAAGGGTCTTCGTGATGTGGGACTTTCGGGTTCCTGGACGATGGTCATTAGATCTGTAAGTTGCCCTGTCTTGGCAGTACGTAACAAAAAGAGTGTTTTCCACATCTTTGGGAGATTTTCCAAGCTGACATTGAACATTTGCTGAGGAACTCCATATAGTTGCTCCAGACACATCTTCAGCACCCTTTGAATAATACTGTCTGGTCCAGCCATCTTGCCCTAGTAGAGTCTACTGAGCTCCTTCCACACCTGGCCAACAGTGGAAGACAATCCAGAATGGCTGAGGGTTGGGGAAAATGGTGGAAGGAGGCAGTGGTGAAAAAGTGGGTTATGAAAGCTTCAGAGGGAGGCTAAAGGATTTGAAGTCCTTTGCTAATTCCCACTCAATATGCCTTTGATTATCATTTTTTTGTCCAGGCTTACAGCAGTGCCTAATGTGAGCATCTCCATTTGTGTTGGGGCTGCAAAGAAGTACCAGCTGTGCCCTCATCAGGTACTGGTGGCTTCAAACTATACAGTAAATATGACCTCACTGTCAACAAAGGCAATAAGGTGGATTAGGTATTATTTTGTTTTATTAATCATCTGTTATTTGGTTTATTTTGCTTTTAAGTCCAAATGTAGGCTTGGTAAATTTCTTTTATGGTGTGATACTGTATTTTGAAAATGTTACAGATTCCACTGATGGTGTTGGAATGAGTGTTCATTCATAGTTTTTTTTTTTTTTAAATCTGTCTCTTGTCACTAGCCATGTCCCTACAGCAGAATCAGCTTCAAACAGCAGCAGTGCTCCTCCTTCAACAGCAAAGCCTTTGGCAAGAGGCACTACGTATGGGTCCCCTTGTACCCAGGTGGGCCTGTCATTTGGGAAGTGAGTTTAATACAGAACTTGGAGGTTGGCCTTTTTTGCTGTAGTGATCTTAAAATCTATATGCTTCCATGGTATACAATGAGTCTTTATATTATTTACATTGTGCTGGAAAATGTCCACATCACATATTCCCTGTCCAGGTAGATGAATAACAATAAAATATCCTTAATATAAAATTGAGGATGTAAAAGAAATCTGCCTTGAAAGGTTTTAAGTTGCTTTTAGAAATTAAAAGTGAAAGCTACTGGATTTCTGTTTTCTTGTCAAATGCTGCTATTTTCCTGTTCAGATGACTACATTAGCATTTCCAGTAAGCCATGTGATCTCCAGTGTACCACCACCACTGGGGAGAGACAGCTCCTGGTCCCAGCCCATGATGGCACTTATTGTCGGGATGGGATCTACCAGGGGGTGTGCATCGAAGGCCAGTGTCAGGTGGGCCTTGGATCGAAAGCCCGCCTTGCTCCATGTCTTGCATGTGGCGTGAGTTTAATTGCTGTACATCTTTCCTGTGGATGAATTGTAGGTGGTGGGTTGTGACGGGAAGCTCTACTCCAGTAAAAAGGTAGACAAGTGTGGAGTGTGTGGTGGGACCGGCAACTCGTGCTACCGCGTCTCAGGGTCCTACCGAAAGGGAATCACACAGTTAGGTATACATTTCGTTGTCAACAAAAAAAAAAAAAAAAAGAAATGCTCCCTTGCTATTTCAAGCCACGTCACAAACTTATTTTTGTCTTGCAATGTATTGTATTAAAATTCAGACCTCTCAGTGTGCTTTTGTTTATAGACTCAAAGGAATTACATTTGTCTGATGCTTTTTCCTCTAAAGTGACTTACAATGTTAAGGTTACAGTTATTTACCCATTTATACAGCTGGATAATTTTATTAGGGCAATTTACCTTGCTCAAGGGTATTACATCGGGAAGCCGGCATCAAACCTGCAACCTTTAGATCTAAAGGCCATAGTTCAAACCACTACGCTACCAACTGTCTGCTATTTCTTAGCTGTCCCAAGTACTTCCTCAGAGTCCCGTTTTTTGCCTGAACAGTTGCGATCTCTGCTTTCCCAGCAGATTCGTTCGTTTATGTTTGCGTTTCTCTAACCAGGTTACTTGTTCATAACCAGTATTCCTGCTGGAGCTACTGACATCCAGATCATTGAAAGGCGGAAGACTGAAAACATTCTTGGTAGGTGCTCAGGCTTGCAACCATATTATATTTTGCGAAAAAAGCCAAGTTGCTTCCTGTTCACCCATACTGACCTGAGACCAGATTACAGGTAGCAGGAGCATCAGCCAAGATGCAAAAATAAACGATAAATGAGGTTGGTGCATTAAAGGTGAAATTGCTGCTTAAACATGTGTAACTGTTGCCACAGTCATGAATGCAGGGCCCAAAGTGAGAAAGTTTTGAAAGTCTTTATGCTGCTTGGCATGTCCGTTGCTGTGAGCATGAGCGTTCACCATCTTTTCAGCTCTTTCTGATGAAGCCGGACACTTTTTCTTCAATGGGAACTTTATCATCGACAACCCCAGGAACTTTCATGTGGCGGGTACAGTCTTCAAGTACAGGAGACCTGCTAATATCTTCTCTGATGGTCTGGAATATATCATTTCCCAGGGCCCCACCAACCAGGGACTGAATGTTATGGTGGGCATTTAAATATAAGACTTCTGACTACAGGGAAGTGTGTTGGCCAGGCACAAAGAATTATTTGATAGTTTTAGTGTGCTTTTTTTTGGCATGCCAAATTTTTTACTGCTTTTTCTGTTTTGGTTCTCTACTATATTTTTAATGTGCGTGTATACTTTTTTTATTATTTATTTTTTACAAAGTATTTTGTTCACAGAATTTTCAACCATGGCCTTGGTAGATTGTCATGCCGATAAAACACACTAGAACTGAAAAAATGAAAATATTTCATATGTGATTTTTAAAATGTTTATTTTTACTGAATGGATAACTTTAATGTACGTAGAGAATTAACTATCGACAGTTCTCTTACTGTATTTTCTTTCTGGGGGTTTATGGTAGTCTTGCACTGTAACATTCATAAACGGGGTGGACAAAATAGTGGAAACACACACACACACACACACATTTTCAGAACCGCTTGTCCCTCACGGGGTCACGGGAAACCGGAGCCTAGTGGAAACATGACATTAAAAGAAGTTTAACTTTGAATTAACTACATCAGTTACAAATGACAGCTGTGAACTTGGGTCATTCTTGGTTGATTGCCAATTTGCAGTATGTGTCAGATATAAAGAGGTCTGACAGTACATTTGCATTTAACTGACCCTTCTCCAAAGTGACTTGCAATGATAAGCTACCTACAATTATTTAACAAATTATACAGCTGGGTAATTTAGAGTAGAGAGGGCACAGTGGGTTTGGCCAGGTCCTGCTCTCTGGCAGGTCTGGGGTCCAAGTCCTGCTTGGGTTGCCTTGGGGCAGACTGGCATCATGTCTTGGGTGTGTCCCTTCCCCCTCTAGCCTTGTGCTCTGTGTTGCTAGGTTAGGCTCACCACAATCCCACTTGGGACAAGTGGTTTCAGTCACTGTGAATTTAGAGTAAGTATCTTGCTCAAGAACATTTGGAGGTGGGGTTCAAACATGTGACCTTTGGCTCCAAAGGCATCAGTTTTAACCAGTATGCTACCAACTGCCCTAGTCCTTTGATATTTCAAGGTAACATGAGGCAACTAACAGAGTATCAAAGAGGCCAAATAGTGGGTGTGCAATTTACAGGTACATTACTCAGAAAAACTGAAAACTTAATTTCTCAAGGGGAACAATCTCAAAGATAATGACAGCACACACCAAACATGGACAACGTATACTGGCAAAGAGGAACAGTGGTTTCAACTCAAAACTCACCAACAAGAATATATGGACACTTCACGGGTTAGCTGCTAAATGCCACAAAATTATAGCCTCAAAAATTACCACAGAGTTGAATCAGTGCCTTTGTGACCCAGTCTCAACAAAAAGTGTATGGGTCAACCCACAACATCTGTTGCTAAGTGTTAAACATAGATAGGGTTTGTAATGATATGGGGAACCATTTTGTGGGAGCCTCATACAACAGCTAAAGCATATGAGGCATTTTACAGGACTAGGTGCGCCCTACAGTGCAAATACTGGTCCCTCATGATGTTGTCATGATATACCTTGATAGAAATGCCCCAGTGCTTCATGAAACAGATTCAATAATGGTTTCATGAACACCTGGATGACTTCAAATGCTTTCCGTTGCTTCCCCAGTCACCAGATCTAAACATCATTGATCCTTTGATCAATTGACCATGATTGACCATTGATTTATGGGGCGTTCTGTAGCACAGAGTGCAAAGGTGATTTATGGCTTCTTCATCCGTCAAGGAACTGGAGGCTTTTTTTCTTGATGTATGGTGCAATATCCCACTACACACAGTTCAACTTCTATGACACCATTTCAAAAAAGATTAAAGCTGTTCGAAAGATAAAAAGTGGACCTACTCCTTGTTAGGTCCTTTATGTTAATTATTGTTGATGTTTCTGTTATTTTGTCCATACCCCGTAGTTCTGCTGTTTTAAACCCTTTTTGTCTTCTCTGTTGCCATTGAAAGCTGGTTAGTTGTTTACTGCCTCATATATTTTCAATTGTCTTTGCCTCCCTTTCAGTATTACAACTTGAATGGGAAGATGCCGCACATCACATATGAGTACACTGTTCCTCGAATGGTGGAGCCTAAGATGGCAACACCTCTGGTACTTGACTCAGGTTTCCTCCAAAAGCATGGGGCAGCGGCAGTGCTGCCTGAGGCCCAGCAGAGTCCAGAATGGGACACCAATGACACCATGGTAGAGGTCTCGTATGGCAGCAACGAGATTAATGTTAGTGAGGAGTATAGGGTGAGGAACCACACAATGCTGCAGGCCCCATATGATGGTGTGTCACAACTTGTGGGCTCAGAGTGGGAGCTGGAACCCCTGCTGAACCTCACCAACCTGCCTAGCATCGCTCCCTTCCAACCTATTACAGAATCCCTTCCGAACAATGTGGAGAGTGACCTACGTGGTACTGAGGGCCAGGTGGATTTTGGTGAGTCAGACTGGGAGAACTGCCCCAGCCACCCTGTGGTCACCTTTGTTGTCATCCTGTATTCCAACTGTGTGCTTTACTGTAGTCTCTGAACATATAATGTTACTGTACTTGGACTAGGATCCATATTCCAGGTCATAATGTCAGTCCTTTGGGAGACTCTATGCATACAGACACATAGAGATCACGCACTGTATTGGTATGATATATTGCGCCATGGATGGGACTCTGTGATCTTGTTAAAATCGTGCATTTCTCAGTTCTCGTAAAATTGTTAATGATAAGATGTATGTGGCAATCAGAACCTTTCTTTCTTTCTTTCTTTCTTTCTTTTTTTCTTCTGTTTAGCACATTTGGAGGCAAACTTAATCTATAGGAATGCTGGCTATCAAAATGGGACACATAATCTTCCCAAGTCCCTCCTAAGGAGCCTGACCCGCCCGGGGCCACCCCAGCAGCTGTGTGCAAACGGCTCTACCGTTGCCTCACCTTGCCCAGGCACTGAGGACTCGGAGATTGTACGGAACGGTGTCTCCCCAGGCAACACCCTGTTACTGGACGTGCGCCCAGTGGGTTTGGACTCTGAGCCCATTGATGGGAACCCTTCTGGACCCTCAGTGGAGACGGGGCCTCTACAAAATAGAACATTTCCTCAGCAGGGCAGTCTGTTCAAGCTCCAGCAGGTGGTGCCAGCACTAGCACACGACACTGAGAGGTGAGGGAACCGTGATGCTGCGATACCATGCTTAAGTTTCTATCAGCCGTAGCTGGTTCTTTCAAATATTGTCATGCTCCTTAGCTTCAGAAGAATAGTTGTTTCCTTGCAAACACTTTCTCTCTGTCCCTCACCCCTTCTTCCTTGTGCCAGCAGCAATGAGTTTGAGGTGGGATCTCTTGATCATGACATCAGCCTGGCTGACATGTACAGATGGAAGGTATCTGCGTATGCACCCTGCAGTTCAACATGTACCACAGGTGCAGCTATGATCCACACTGACGTGCTCTCTGTTGCCAAAACCCTGCTAGCCCTAGCAACAATTCACATGTGTTTCTCACCGCCGGTGACGTGCCAGATTGCTGTCATCCCATAACCCCAGCAGGACTAGAATTTAACTGATCCAACTTAAAATCCTGGCAAAATGTCTGTCTCTCGTGCCAGAAGTTGTTAGGAAGAAACTTTTAACTGAATCTCTCAACTGGCTGTATGACGCTTTAAATTTTGTTTAGTTGTTCCCCTTCTAAGAAGGATATTTTTATATTCCGTAATGCCTGAAGTAGCTAAAGATAAAGTAGATTACAATTTCCTGGAACAAGAAATGAGAATGTGCAGAATTCTAGTAAAACAGATCTACAGTGGCTTGAGCCTATTGCTGGATTTCTAAAAGTGCCTGTTTTTGTAAGCAACTGTTGAGTAGTTGCTAGATTTTTAGTCTCTCAGCGTTGCCCATTAACTGTGAAATGGTGATGGCAAGAGTTCATAATTGCTTATAATCTGGCTCTAAAATTCCAAAATAGCAAATGTTGTTTTATGAGATTATTAACAGCAGCATCTCGAAAGTTTCAAGGTTTTTAGTTTCCACCATTTTTAAATAAATCCTAGAACACGTTTATCTCTCTACATATATTATCTACGTTTATTCGTTTAGCTGACGCTTTTCTCCAAATCGATTTACTATGTTAAGCTACCTGAAATTATTTACCCATTTAGACATCTGGATAATTTTACTGGAGCAATTTAGGGCAAGTACATTGCTCAAGGGTAGTACAGCTGGAGATAGGATTCAAACCTGCAACCTTTGGTTCCAAAGGCAGCAGCTCTCACAGCTACACTTACTGTTGGGATAATAATATTAGTTATATTGAAGATACACTCACCCTTACATTACTTAAAGAAAAATGGTGTTCTCGCGCAGGGATAAGCATTTCCTATGCCCTGTGTGTTCGCTTTGATGGATCTGAAGTAGACGAGAGCCACTGCGATGCTTTAACCAGACCGGAGCCCACCCATGAGTTCTGCACAGGGAAAGAGTGTCCCCCGAGGTGAGAATTACCAGGTGGGTGGGTGGATGGATGGATATAGGTGGATGCTGCCATAACTGCCGGGAATATCGTACTCCATCCAAGAGAGTAGGTTACCGTACAGCTTTAATGGTCCCGTTGCTATGTTCATGTCTAAGATCTGGGGTGTGTGTGTGAGAGACACAGATCTGTGGCATGTAAAACTGATCCCTGTTTGAGATCACTTACAATGATCTGTGTGTCTGCTTGCTGAGGTGTGGTCAGCCTGTGTTGCTTTGAACGGGTGGGATTGAGTTCCACAAGGCGCGGCCCACACCTCCTGTTCGTGTGGTGCAGATGGGAGACGAGCCGTTGGAGCGAGTGTTCCAGGACCTGTGGCGAGGGCCACCAGTTCCGCACGGTGCGCTGCTGGCGGATGATGGCGCCTGGGTTCGACAGCACTGTGTACGATGAGCTGTGCCGCGCAGCTGATCTGTCCAAGCCCATGGCTCGAAAAGCGTGTCGGAGCCAGGCGTGTGGACCGCAGTGGGAGATCTCTGCCTGGTCTGAGGTGGGGCCCTGTTTAGAACCACACTGTGTATTTGCAGACCTTTACCTTTCTGTACAGTTTTTATGATCCCTTTTCTATAACCATGCCATTTTTATCATATGTGCCCTTTTATAATCTCTGTAGGAGAGAATTAAACTTTCTCTTTGGGTAGTTGATGGCATCTGGATATCTGCTGTTGTTATATATTACAAAGAACCAAATGTGTGACGCGAGATATTGACATTTTCTTTTTTTTTTTTTAGACGCTTTTACCAAAGTGCGTAACAGTTCTAACATCCTTATACTTAAAGTACCACTTTATACAGCTAGGTATTTTTTACTGTAGCACTTTACGGTAATTGCCTTGATTGACGGTAATAAAGGTGGAGGTGGGACTCGAACCTCAGTTCTTCAGATGTGGAGGCGGTGGCTGTAAGCACTACATGCTCATGTGTACGCAAGAAGTCGGACAAAGGTTTGCTGCTTGGTGACGGTCGCCGCTCTCCCTTGCAATGTGTCAGTGCTCAGCGCGCTGCGGTGGCGTGGGCCTGCAGACCCGTGAGGTGCGCTGTTCAATGGACACGCGGCTCTGCAATAACTCGACCCGCCCTCCGGCCGAGCGGGAGTGCAAGGGGCCGCCGTGCGACCGCAGATGGACCGTGTCCGACTGGGGCCCTGTGAGTTTCACTGCTCTTGCTATGACCACAGCTTCACCGCGGCAGCATGGTTTATATTTCCTGTGCGTGCTAGTTAAATCAGCGTTCGCATGTTGCTGGTCTGCTTTCACCACACTTCAACTTCTCCAAACTGAATGAAAACCAGTATTGTCCACTATGAAGAAAATGGACATTTTTGACAGAATCGAAGGTAATCGGCTGAGCAGGTCGTCCTCCTTGGTCACAGTGTCCAGCATCGCTGTCTGTGTCTGTCTCTCTCGCTCGCTCGCTCCGCTCTCAAGTGCTCAGGGCCCTGTGGAAAGGGCCGCATGACGCGCTACGTGGTGTGCAAGAACAGCCACGGCAGCGTCATCTCCGATGTGCAGTGTGACCTCGACCTCAAACCCCTGGCTGTGTACCCCTGTGGGGATAGAAACTGTCCCGCCCACTGGGTGGAACAGGAGTGGGAACAGGTGAGCCGAGTAAATTCTACGTTTCAATTTTGATCTTTCAGCTCATTTCACAGCTCAGTCAATACACCCATCCCTCGCCTCTTAGGTTAGCCCCCAGATAGGTGAATTTCCTTTGTGAGAGGATTAAATTAACATTATTATAAAATAATTTATAATATTGTTATATTATTATAGTTATGTATTATATTATTATACAGTATATTATAAAAATGAAATCAGTGCAGGTGTGTGTGTGTTTCAGTGTAATGCCACCTGTGGGCGCGGCTCGAAAACACGGCAGGTGGTCTGCTCTGGCCTAGAGAACGGTGTCTTCAAGGAGTTCCCTGAGCATGCCTGTGATCCGGCTCTGAAGCCCGAGGAGACGGCAGCCTGCTTTGAGAGGCCCTGCTCCAAATGGTTTACCACAGCGTGGTCCCAGGTAACTGTGCGCGTTTTTTATAAAATGTTTCCGCAAAGACCGATTCTAAAAAAAAAAAAAAAAACGACACAGACTAAAATGCCCTTTTTAACAATGCGGTGAGCTGTTCCCTGTGAAATGTGAAAACGTATTAAGTGTCAGGTGCTTTGAGTTGTTTTCGGATGGGGTTGAGGGTGCTTTATTAGTTCGGAGCAAGGCAGAGCGGAACGCCAGCGAACGCTCTTTCCCTCCATCAGTGCAGCAAGACGTGCGGCAGTGGGGTGAAGGTCCGAGAGGTCAAGTGTTACCAGGGTGAGGAGCTGGGCCACAGCTGCGACTCCAAGATCAAACCTGAGGCTAGGCGGGTGTGTGAGGAACAATCCTGCCCGACGGAGGCGCCAGGTACGCACCCCTCACGTGGGCGGCAGGTCTCGTCCTTGTGCTTCGCATGTAAATTCACTGGATTGACGGAAAAATCCAGTTGTGGCTTACTTTTTTTAATGCTGACTGTAATAACGGTGTCTCCGAAACAGAAGAGGCGTGCCAGGACAAGGCGACAGCGAACTGCGCTCTGGTGCTCAAGGTGAAGCTGTGCACACACTGGTATTACAGGAAGGCCTGCTGCCTGTCATGCAAGAACAAGGCCCAGTAGGGTTTCCTCCTGCGAGCCGCTGTAGTGTGTTGTAGGGTTGCCCTGGGAGATGGAGCAGCTCCAAGTGAACGGGCTCTATAGCTCTCCAGTCTAGCTGGGTCCGCTCCCAGCGGGCAGCTCCTGAGGGTCAGCCGACAAAGAGTGGATCGCAGAGCCCAGGAGGGAACAGGACGGTTCATGGGGCAACATGTTCCTGGATGGACTGCTACCTGGGGTGAAGCTGCCTAGTTTGTCCCTTTTATTTTACCTGTACACATTTTTGTGTAATTGTTTCTAAGTGTAACTGTTCTAGAAAACCTGAAATAAAACCAGATGGGCTATTTTTAGGAAACTGGGCTGTTTACTTTCACATGCTCATGGACACACATGCATGCATGCGTATGGACACTCAAAACAAGTGTCCCGTGTGTGTATGTGTTTCCTCCCCAGATTGTTCACAACACAAGCTCTAAGGAAAGGGAACTGTAGACCCGTTTCATGTTCATTCAGGTCTTAATCCACCTTCTTGCCATTTCCAGCTATTTATGAGATTATATTATCTCACCTTCCCAACTGAAACCCATTTATGTGTTAGACTGTCCTTTGGTCAGTTTTTCACTCTCATTAAGTTTAAATGTAGTGTTTATTACATTGTATGTATACCAGCAATTTCAAAGGGAGAAAAACACATCGTTCCTTATTTGAAACTTTTGTAGTGAATGTAATAATTTAACGTAATTTACAGACTAGCAGATATATTTCTTGTCGAGGACAGTCTGATGTTTGTAAATATTCTCTCTTGGCTTCTTGTTTGTTTTATATATCATCCTCCATAATTCAGTTTTCCAATATTTGGTTGTTCACGTATCCAGTCCAAGATCATCAATAGCGCTTATCGGCAATTGATCCAATTTTTACGTATCACATCTGCAACATTTACATTTATTTATTTAGCAGATGCTTTTGTTCAGAGCGACGTACATCTCAGCAAAAATACAATTTATCATTACATTAAGAGAAAGAGACATGGCTGCAGACATATGACTTAAGTAAACCTAGTTTGTTACCTACCACTTGATGCATCGATTTTCATCGCTGGAGTAGGTGCATAAAATGCAGGATAGATAAATCCTAATAACCTCCCATCGTTTTTTTTTTCCTTCAATAAGATATACAAACAATCGCATAAAATCCTGGAGTAGCAGCTGTATAAAGGCTTATCTGGGGATGCTCATAAAGTTACGAAGCATGAATATCTACACCATACATGAGCTGGAGAGATCTTGGGCAAATTGGGTCCGGAAAAGGTGAGTTTTCAGACCCTTCTTGAATGTAGACAGAGTTTCCACAGTTCTGAGTGAGAGGGGAAGGTCATTCCACCACAGCGGAGCCAGAACCGAGAACCTCCATGCTTTACCTTTTGTGTGTGGGACCACCAACCGAGCAGAAGTAGAGGAGCGAAGGGGTCTGGCTGGGGTGTAGCAGTTGATCAAGTCTTGTAAATAGCTGGGAGCAGTTCTATTGATGCATTGGTACGCAATAACCAGGGTCCTAAATTTGATCCGGGGGCTATAGGAAGCCAGTGCAGAGAAACGAGTAGAGGAGATACATGGGAATGCTTTGCCAAGTCAAATGCAACTCGTGCAGCAGCATTCTGTATCAGCTGTAGAGGTTTGATGGCAGTAGCAGGAAGGCCACACAGGAGAGAGTTGCAGGAGTCCAGACGGGAAGTCATCATGGCCTGGACAAGTAGTTGGGCAGAGTCAGTTGTGAGGTAGGGACGGATCCGACGAATATTATGCAGGATGTATCTGCAGGACCGGGTTGTGGCTTCGATGTGCCGAGAGAAAGACAGACTCGTGTCAATCATTACTCCCAGAGTCTTAGCTGAGGAGGTAGGCAAAATGAGTGAGTTGTCCAATTTGATCGATAGGTCGTGACAGGAGGACGGGCCAGCTGGGAGGTGAAGAATCTCTGTTCTGGAGAGGTTGAGTTGTAGGTGGTGATCAGACATCCATGCAGAGATGTCCGACAGGCAGGCAGCAATGCGTGTGCAGATGTCTGATGCACCAGGTGGAAAGGAGAGGAAGAGCTGGGTATCATCAGCATAGCAGTGGTATTTGAATCCATGGGAGGCAATGACTGGGCCGAGGGAGGAGGTGTAGGTCAAGAAGAGCAGAGGATCCAGTACCGAGCCCTGTGGGACACCGGTTGAGAGGTGGAGGAGAAGAACGAGAGCTCTGCCAGACCACTTGATAGGATCTGTCAGATAGGTAGGACTCAAACTATCTTAGTGCTGCTCCTTTGATCCTTTGACTGTGTCGAACGCTGCAGACAGATTGAGGAGGATGAGGACTGAGGAGAGGGAGGTGGCTCTAGTGGCTTGGAGAGCATCAGGCATCGCCAGAAGGGCCATCTCGGTGGAGTGACCAACTGTGAAACCATTTTACTACGGTGTGATAAACTGAGACTGCACTTGAAACCGATGACCTGTGGGAAGCTTTTTAGGCATGAGATCGACTCCAGCTTAGTCTGTGTGGAGTTTGCATGTTCTCCCGGGTTCCTCGCACAGTCCGCAAACATGCAGTTCAGGGGAATGAGACACTCTAAATTGCCCATTTTTTGTGTAACTGTTGTGTATGTGGTTACCCTGCAATGGACCGGTGGCCCCACCCCGCCCCTGGCCCCCATCTTGGGCCCATTGGTTCTGGAAAAGTCTCTGGATTGCCTCAACCCTGACCAGTAGAAGCAGTTACCGGCAAGTGAGTGTGAGTGCACTCATTCACCATGTACCATTTCAGCTCTATTGTGTCGCTCTGCAGTTTTGCTTTAATTTATACAGTACATGAAGAATGACTTTCAATATAAAATGTAATGAAAAAAATTAATTGCTCTTGCCTTTATTCCAAATTTAGACTAAAAAACTCAAATGTACAATGATGAATATGCTTTCTAGACACAGGCCCACGTTTGCTACTATAACTCCTGGAATTATTCAAAAAAGTGGTTCAGACAAGATCAAAAAATACAAAAAATGACTTAATTGTTATTTTAAAGAGTTACACATTTTTTTCCTTGTGACAGACATATTTGGGGTGAACTTGGCATAGGGTTAGGACAAATTGATTTTTTTCCCATAAGAAATAATGAAACAAGTAATTTTGTTGGCAGGTTTTTCAGTAATCTCTCCATCATCAGGAATGAATAAGGACCAGAGAATGGGGGGGGATAAGTGTGTTTTTTTCAAATATATGAAATGCATCCGTTTAAAAATTCCCAGTGCAGTACAGTACCAGCCAGAACAGCAGGATTATTTTCTGATAACGTATGATTGTAAAAAATGTATTTGTGTGTGAAAGGAATGTTTTTCCATGATGAAATGCAGAACTCGGAAGGTATTAATTGAGCTCAGTGAAAGAAAGGCATTGGAAGGAGAGCAAGAACTGGCCCCATTGCTGCGGAGGGCGACCTGAGTTTCCTCACGTGAAATCTAATCACCTGCATAATGCATGGAATAACCACTTGACTCCGTGACACACCCCTACATGAAAGCTTCTGTGTGTGTGTGTGTCACGCATTCTCCCCTGGGCTGGGGACCACTGTCCAGACACTCGGTGTGCCTACATCCTTTGTCTTCACCTCTCGGCATTAATGGTAAGTCTTTCTACAGGTCAATGTTTAACCCGGCAGAAGAATACATTAGAAATGCATTAGTTTGTGAGGAAATATTGCAGGATTTCTTGCCCTCTATTGTCTCCCTCCATGTCCTCTGTATGTCATGCTTGTCTTGAGTTTGCTTCCATCCAGCTCCTTTTGAACTTTTACATGTTTATGGGTTTCTTTTGTTTTCCCAAAACAGCTCATCCATCACTGCCTCTAAGCGGTGCCTATGTGAAAATAATAATGTGCTTATGAAAGTTCCAGATCACAAGCATGTTACTGTGTGTCAAGATCACATTTTTGGACTTCTTTTCATGTGTACTGCAGATGTTTTGGTGGCTGCCTGCTGTGGCTGTTCTGCACCTGATGCTTGTTGGTGCAGAAGCCTTCTCCAGTGGCTTGGTCACACCAGCCTGCTACTCCATGGTCCCCGAACACTCGCCCAACTTGCCCCAGACCTCCCAGGCTCCTTACAGCGTATCTGTGAGCGACCTCACCTACAGCCCCGGGGGTGTAGTCGCAGGTGAGCAGCGGTACCACCCCAACCCCAACCCCACACACTGTAACTCGCCGATGACTTCTCTCCATTCCACATACAGGCACAAGCGAAGGGAAATCTGATCCCTGAATTTAACATTCTTTACATGTACACAGATTTGCTGCTGAGTGGACTCTGGATTAACAGTGGAGATACAATGAATGGCTGGTATACAGTGCTGCTTGAAAGTATGTGAACCCTGTAGGGATGGCCATTATTCTTGTATCAAATCTACATGTTAAATGTATAAAATGAATAAATGATTATGATTTACACACCTTCTTCTTGGTTAAATTATTGAAACTTGTTCGCTTATTTTTGCACCTGTTCTACTTCTGCCTTTCTACTACACACATGATTTCCTCTAAAGCAACATATGGAACTGGTCATTAGACACTTTTTATGTTTGATGACAAAGACTGCTTCTCATTAAATAACCATTACGTGGTAAGACTAAGTGACACAGGGGCTTCACCTTCAAGCAGCACTATATTTTGTGAGATAAATACAGTTGCTTTTTGAATAAACCTGCATGGTAAAAGTGATGTAATATGACAGTTAAGATACTGTATTTCCACCTAATATTTTTCCTCAAAACCATAAAGCAACAAAAATGTGACACGCAGTTGATTTCCTAAAAGGTGAATTAGCTGTAATTTCTAACTTGCAAATAAATACCAGTGTGTATATGAGTGTAAACAAGCTTTGCCTGTACAGAGTTGTTGTTCCGTTTGCAGTGACGCTTGAAGCTATTGGAAATTCAACGGTCTTCGAGGGGTTCCTATTGCAGGCTCGGACAGTGGGAGGAAAGGTCCCCGTGGGACGATTCACTGGCATTGACACCTCTCTGTCACAAGGCCTTGACTGTAACAACATCACTGTAAGCCCAGATATTGCAGTCATTTAAAATCTTTGTTCACTGGGATTATGAACAGCATTTAAATATTAGTTCAGCACACACTATAGGTTTTATACTCACCTAGTTCGTAAAATATTTTGCTGCTGAGGTTCAAGTATATTTCTACATATATTTGAGAATCTGTAAAGCCATGTGTCTCTGTCCCTTAATAAACCTGCTCGTTTTTACTCCAGAACTCTTCAGTGAGTCATTCATCTGCAGCAGAGAAGACGAAGCTTCAAGCTGCTTGGGAGGCTCCGAATGAGCCGCACCTTGGGGACGTTCAGTTCAGGTATTGCGCTCTGCATCCCGCAAGTGAGAAACATTCCCAAACTGATGTGCCTTTCACAGCCTCTCGGGCAATATGGATGTGTCATTTTTTCCAGTGCAACATTTGTCCGTGATTTTGAGCAGTTCTGGGTACAAGTGAATAGTTCAACGATCCAAGCAAGTTCCTCACCACAGCAAGTGGTAAATGTTCTGATTTAAACTCTTTTCCATTTTGCTTTTATAATTGTATTTTAAAAAAAACTGTTTAAACATTGCTGAAAATATTTCTTATTCTTCTGTTTTCAGAATTTCACTCACTTCAACTTCTGCTTGCTTGTTCTGCTTGGGATAATATTAGGTATTATAATATAATTTGTATTATTAGAAATATAAATTTAATAAAATTTCTATGTGTGGCTTTAAAAGTATTTAACATATTGTGGAATTAAGGGTTCTTACATGCACTGCCTCCTGGTTTTATAAAGGGTCAAGTTACACATTTTTGAAGGTAATCTTTTTCCAGTACATTGACTTTGTAATTCTGTTCTCTTCAGTTATCCATTTCTTAAAATTTTATTTATTGGTGAAACAAATGCACCCGTGATTACCTGCTCTGCTGAGAGCAGTAAAAGTCAAACACAATAAGGTGGTATTGCATTATTTCAACTCAACTCGTGTTCACAGCTCCCGATCAATAAGACGAGGAACATAACACGTTTATAGGATGAATAGGATAAGAATTTATGAAGACAATATAATTTGTTTTAACCATTTTAAACTGGTTTTACTGTAACTTGAAGTTAACATGTTTTATTCACTAGACATGTTTTTACAAAGGGGGGGTGGGGGGGCGCGGTGGCACGGACCGGGTCCTGCTCTCCAGTGGGTCTTGTGTTCAAGTCCCGCTTGGGGTGCCTTGCGACGGACTGGCATCCCGTCTTGGGTGCATCCCCTCCCCCTCCGGCCTTACGCCGTGTTGCCGGGTGGGCTCCAGTTCCCCGCGACCCCGTATGGGACAAGCGGTTCAGAAAATGTGTGTTTTTACAAAACCTATTCTGGAATTAAATTATGTGACATCTGTATTAAGCTTTTATTCATTATGACCTAGTGATAAGGGACTTTTGACTGCCCCATTTCCAGTCCCAATTGTGTTTGTAAGGGGAGGAGCCAATGTAATAGACACAAGGTTAAACTCATCACTGTATGATTCAAATATAAGGACTGATCTGATTATTAAATGAAATACAGTACTGGGGTATTGCAGACATTGTCAGAAATAGGAAATTGCAGTATTTGGATTGAGAAATGCCAAGGTGTGGTAAAAAAAAAAAAAAAAAAAAACAAAAAAAAAAAGCACCACCTGAACTGTATTATAATTCCAATGAATTGTGGAACATATAGTCACCCTTTTAGACAGCGCTACATGACCACCTCTGCCTTTAAATTATCTATACATCTGTATGTATTTGCAGTTTCCCAGTGGATTGTCTCTGCTGTGATTAGTGTTCTAATTTTTAAAAAAGTGGGATGAGCCTTTGAGTGACTTCACTGTACTTGTGCTGGACTGTTTTTAGCTAGAAATGAATACCAGATACAGACAGCATGATAAAGCATAGGAAATAAAATGTTATTTGAACCTCTCAACATGTGACTGGATGAATACTGTACTGCCTTAGTGTGAACTGTTCATTTGGACAGTGACTTTACAAAAAAAAAAAAAAAAAAGCATTTTATTTTAATGCTTGTCTGAGTAGGAAATGTAGTCTATTCTTAAATCACACACAGAGAGCACAATAATAATGCAACATTTAGTACTTTTATAGGTTATCTACAAACCTGTGAAATGTGATACTACGAAAGGCATCTTCCTAGCACCAGAATTGCTGAAATCAATGATCGATCACAAATGAAAGCAAGCTGGACAAACACATAAAGAAAATAAAATAGGTTATAGTAACGTGTGGTTCACTGTGAGGATTTCTAACATGCGACAGTGGGTAACATGTGACACATCCCGTTAATACTGACACTGAAGATTAACCCAGGATTAACATTGAGCATGGTGGCGTTTACCAGTGCTATAGACTACAGTTGTATTAACACCGGAATTTCCTACTTGCGTAAAACGCACAAAGTGCAGAAGTGAGGGACTCAGTAAGGTCTGACATTCACTTGACTGGAAAGGCATGGTGAAGACTTGGGCAGCGAAGGAAGTGAGGCTCTGATAGAAGTGAAGCGTTACAAGTCATGCAGGACCTCCAGAAGAGAGGCAATTGACCACGCCTGGGATTCACAGCTGAATGGACAGTGCTGCCCATTCGCATTGGTCAATTCCGGCAAACCTTTCCAGGGAGATCTGGAAGCAGAGAGTGAAACATGCACAATGCTTTCTGATTCTACTCTGGGCACATTTTATTAATGTAACAGGACTCTATTACTATGAACCATTATATTAACTTTTCACTAATGTCTAGTGTAACACAGAGAAAGACATGTTTAATTCCACTATTAATTCCATTTCAATCATTTGCAAGTTAAAAATTTTAGATTAAGGAACAAGGCACCTACGCACCTCTCCAGGTGTACATAATGTCGAGACAGGACATTCTTCACCAAGTAGACAGTCTTATCATAGGTGTCCTTCCCCATCTTCCGGGCAAAATAAAGCTTGGCACGCAGAAAGTAACCGACTGGCCAAAGCCATTCCTAAAAGAAAACAGTCAGTCCTCACAGTTGATTGCAAGCATTGTCAAGGTGCTCCACTGTGCATTGTGGCATCTGCCTACACAATCAACTTACAGGCCCTTGGTGGTAGTTGAAACCCCGGGCAACATTGTAGTTGTCATTGTCCAGGGCATTGTCATAGTCACCGCAGTACACCATGTCACTGCAATGGGGGAGTGAGGGGTACCAAAAAAAAAAAAAAAAAAAAAAAAAAAAAAGTTAACTGCTTCATCATAGCATTTCATCTGTTACTGCCTTGCTGACATCTATATACCGTATTTCCTTGATTCTAAGATACAGATCTTTTCCATTTTTAACTTCAAAATCAGGATGTGTCATCTTTTGCATCCTTAGAATTGCTGATGTAATCACATGTGTGTCACTTCATTACTTTATTTACTGTGTCAGCTGACTTGTCTATTTTTAGTACCAGATGTTGCATGTAACCTAAATTTAGCACAGAGAATGATATTTTGTGGGAAGAAACTGACAGGAATCGGGAGTTCTAAAGGGAATACTGATTCAGAAAGATGTGATTTTGAAGAAGGCTCACAAGCCAACAGAGAGGAAATCCACAAATAAACTGATGAGTTTTGTCCATTTATTTTTGCAGTTCATCTTTCTCCACTATTAGTTTTATTGGAAAAATTAATGCAATACAGAGCTTAAATAAAGTTTCACAATTTGCTTCATATGTTTGTTGAGGAGAGGGGGTGCGGTGGCGCAGTGGGTTGCACCACAGTCCTGCTCTCTGGTGGGTCTGGGGTTCGAGTCCCGCTTGGGGTGCCTTGCCACGGACTGGCGTCCCATCCTGGGTGTGTCCCCTCCCCCTCCGGCCTTATGCCCTGTGTTACCGGGTAGGTTCCGGTTCCCCGTGACCCCGTATGGGACAAGCGGTTCTGAAAATGTGTGTGTGTGTGTGTGTGTTGAGGTGTTGGTATTTTTCTGTTTTCACAAACATGCATCTCTAAAGCCAGGGAGCATCTTAGAATGGAGTAAATAAGGTAAATGGCTCAAACAGAAGTTTTGGGATATGAATGAGTACAGGAGGAAGATGTTGCTCCTCCAGTGCTCACTCATACCCATGGTATCCTGAGACTCTGTACTTGTCAAAACATAGCAAAAGAACTCCGATGTACGGTGGGATAAGGGATTTACTTACTCAGGGTCCAGAGTTTTCATACCGAGGGGCCCTAGCAGCTTCTTCTCCACAATCTCCAGAGCCTCCCACGCCTTCTCCACAGTGAAGAGCTCAGGGGCCTGGGGTGGACACCACACAGATAAGAGGTATGGCTACGCCGGCGTAGCCGTGAATCTAAATTATTAAAAACATGAGATTTGTCAACCTAAGGGACATCCTGGTTCAGGGGGATATTTATAAACAACCCTGTATGTACAGTATTCTATTCCAGACAGCAAGTTTAAGCTCTATAACTGCATTTACTGCAGCACTTACCGTGGTTGCCACGCAACACGAACAGAGTGAAGAAGGTAAAGGGAAAGATTACTGCGTAGCTACGTACGTGGTCTACATCTTGTGTTTTCCATGCCATGACCAGACATTTTAATATGGTGGGACAGGATGTGGGTGCTCTCTGCTTTATGAGTCGAACTAGTGAAGTTCCCAAGGAGCACTAGTGACAGGGAAACCCCTTTGTACAGCATGGTACATTAATTTATTTTAAACACAGAATCACTGAATGGACTTAATGAAGAGATATCTTTACACATTTTGTAACTCGGCATCAATAAATGCTGTTTTCTAAGCAATGCTTTTCACCAATGGCTCCTCTGCCTTTTCAGTTCTGTTTTATTACACATGCATATGTACATCTTTTTCAATCATTGCTACTTTCTGTTAACTCTGCACTCAAAAAAATATTTCACATTATCTGTTCTACCTTTGTGTGTCACTGATTCATAAACTTTACTATGTTTTTGGAATTCCACCACCTAAGCTTGTTATTGGTCTTTTGTTATTGAGTCAAGCATGCCTTTCAATAGTTCTGATAGTATCGGTCAAGTCAAAATGGCCATGCCATTTATTTGTCTCCTCAGAGATGGCTTTGGAATAGGCTTTCACTGGGAACAACTGGAAACTTACCACCACCATGGTGATGGGGAAGTTGGGCCTAAGCTGGTAGTCGCACCAGGGGCTGGAAGCCCCAAAGCTGTCCTTGTAAATCCCCCTCTTGTGCACCAGGTCTGCATGCTTCTCATTCGGGTCCATGGGGTCATGGGACACATAGAACATCTTCTCAAAGTTGTCCTGGATCTTTCTGTCCCAGTCCTCATATGTCACACTCAGCTGTGTGCCTGAGGAAGAGTCAATATCAGCTGTGCACTGATGAAAAGCAGCCATCCTATATATATATATATATATATATATATCCACTCAAGGCTCTGTTATCAGTGCTATTGTCAAGCTTTGTGCAGCAGGACTACTGTCATAATGTTACCTGGGCAGAGCTTACCGTCCCTGTGGATGGTCACCCCAGCATAGGGGTACAGCCCTTGCTTGTGGAGTTCCGCTAGCCAGCGGACAGCAGACTTGCTGAGGCCTACAATCTCCACTGCAGAGCCATCCCTAGAGCCACACAGAGCTGGGTCAGGAGTGCAGTTAGGGTTCTACGCTCCCACAGACATCACACATTTCCTTGCATTAACATGTTAATAGTGCACTCCAAATTAATGAATTCCTGCCTCGGTGTAGCTGGCATTCCTTTATTGCGGGCCCTGTCGCTCTCTCCCATTTTGTCCATCCACGTCCCACAGTTGAAACGATTTCCACCGTAAACAAAGCCTGTGTCAGGGTTAACTTTAGCCTGGATATTGAAGCCTGTAAGACATTTTCAAAGCAGAAAACCAGAATAAATGGATATACTTTATTGTATGGAAGACAGGTACAGAACACGTAGGAATCTGTGCCTCCGTCACCTTCATCCCTCATGTTCTGGTCTATCTGGGGACCAGCGTTACGCTCTCTGAACTCGATTCCTTGCATGTGACGCTGCATGGCCTCTTGAATGAAATCATGCAGAGGCTGATCCTGGAAGAATCCAAGACAGAAACGATCATACCGTGAAAGTATTTTGCCAAAAGACACAAGAGACACGGGCTTAGAACATACCATCACCCCGGCAGGTTGGGGCGAGGAGTCATCCGTAGGGTACATGCGGGACACAGGACATGTGAGAATGTCTGTGCCACTTGGCACAATGGTGCAGTAGTCCTGGATGCACTGAAGCCACCACCACACGGCATCGCGGCAGTTGAACCGCGCGCAGATGCCCTGACCTAGCAAGTTGGGAATCAGACCATGGCGGAGGGTTCCAGCAAACGCCAGTATGATGTTCCTGTGAGGCCCAAAAAAACACATTTTCACGTGCATTTCCAAGATCACAGTTATCACAGCCTAGTACAGATCAATTTTTCCCTCAGTTTTATGGTGCAGTACATGTCAATCACAGTTTACTGCTCTAAACAAGCAGTGTATAATTAGTCCCTAAAATAAAGCTATTTAAATGAGATTGTGTAGAGCTGACTCCAGGAGCCCACAGAACAGCAGTAAACCAAAAATTTAATTGACAGTTTTTGCCAAACTCATTCAACTTTCTCCCCGAGTTGGGTTTGAAGAGCCCTCTCTTGCATGAACAACAAACTCTGCAATTTACGTTTAATAATTTGATAGACACTTTTCTCAAAAGCAATGTAAGACGTTCATCATATAGTATTTAGTTAACACCTTTGTCCATGACTTACAGTGATAGATACACTGCTCCAAACTCTCTATAGTCACACATTTATACAGCAAAGAAAGACTACACACATATAAAGGGCAATTTAGAGTAATCAATGCCTCTGAAAGACGTCTTTGGACTGTCGGAGGAAACTGGGGCACCTGAAGGAAACCCCAAGCAAGCAGAGGGAGAACATCCAAACTACAAGGACAGAGCAAGGATCAAACCCATGTCAGCTTGCAAAGGTTGCAAGCTACAGTCATGTGAAAAAGAAAGTACACCCTCTTTGAATTCTATGACTTTACGTATCAGGACATAATAAAAAATTATCTGGTCCTTAGCAGGTCTTAATCAGGTAAACACAACCTCAGATGAACAACAACACATGACATATTTCACTGTGTCATGATTTATTTAACAAAAATAAAGCCAAAATGGAGAAGCCATGTGTGAAAAACTAAGTACACCCTTATTGCTTCCATAGGAATTAAGAGGGTAAGTAGCAGGCAGGTGCTGCTAATCAAATGCCCCTGATTAATTGATCATCAGCAAGTGTAAGCACCTCTATAAAAGCAGAAGTTTTGGCAGTTTGCTGGTCTGGAGCATTCAGGTGTGTGGTAACACAATGCCAAGGAAGAAAGACATCAGCAATGATCCATCTTAGAGAAGCAATTTTTGCTGCCACTCAATCTGGGAAAGGTTATAAAGCCATTTCCAAACAATTTAAAATCCATCATTCTACAGTGAGGAAGATTATTCACAAGTGGAAAACATTCAAGACAGTTGCCAATCTTCCCAGGAGTGGACATCCCAGCAAATTCACCCCAAGGCCAGACCGTGCAGCGCTCAGAGAAATTGCAAAAAAACCCAAGAGTTACATCTCAGACTCTACAGGCCTCAGTTAGCATGTTAAAGTTCATGACAGTACAATTAGAAAAAGACTGAACAAGTATGGTTTGATTGAAAGGGTTGCCAGGAGAAAGCCTCTTCTCTCTCAAAAGAACATAGCAGCACGGCTTAGGTTTGCAAAGTTGCATCTGAACAAACCACAAGATTTCTGGAACAATGTCCTTTGGACAGACGAGACCAAAGTGGAGATGTTTGGCCATAATGCACAGTGCCACGTTTGGTGAAAACCAAACACAGCACATCAGCACAAACACCTCATACCAACTGTTAAGCACGGTGGTGGAGGAGTGATGATTTGGGCTTGTTTTGCAGCCACAGGACCTGGGCACCTTGCAGTCATTGAGTTGACCATGAACTCCTCTGTATACCAAAGTATTCTGGAGTCAAATGTGAGGCCCTCTGTCCAACAGCTAAAGCTTGGCCGAAACTGGGTCATGCAACAAGACAATGATCCCAAGCACACCAGCAAATCTACAACAGAATGGCTGAAAGAGAAAAGAATGAAGGTGTTGCAATGGCCTAGTCAAAGTCCAGACCTCAACCCGATCGAAATGCTGTGGCGGGATCTTAAGAGAGCTGTGCATAAACGAATGCCTGCAAACCCTAATGAACTGAAGCAACGTTGTAAAGAAGTGTGGGCCAAAATTCCTCCGCAACGATGTGAGAGACTGATAAAGTCATACAGAAAACGATTACTTCAAGTTATTAGTGCTAAAGGTGGTTCTACAAGCTATTGAATCATAAGGTGTACTTAGTTTTTCCACATGGCTTCTTCATTTTGGCTTTATTTTTGTTAAATAAATCATGACACGGTGTTGTTCATCTGAGGTTGTATTTACCTGATTAAGACCTGCAAAGGACCAGATGATTTTTTATGTCCTGATACGTAAAACCACCGAATTCAAAGAGGGTGTACTTTCTTTTTCACATGACTGTATCTGCTGTACCTCTGTGCCATTGCTAGTTACTCTTTTTAAAATCAAGGCAGGACATCTGTACTTTAAAGAACTTCTAGGGCACTTGCACACACTGACCTTGCCTCCAGGTGCCGGCCAACCACGAGCATCAGGCCACGCAAAGCAATGAAGGTATCTCGCCCCCAGCAGCGGAAGATCCCGGACGAAAAATGAGGCAGGCCTAGAAGAGTTGGGAAGGAGTTTGGCAGTTAGCTACAGGTGAGGTTCTGGAGATACAAGAGTGTGTTGAGTTTATGTGGCTGGTATCTCGTGTGATGAGGCTGGCGTATAAGGTATTGGTGGTTGGGTCTAGAAGACCAACCTGCCGCTAGTGAGACGCAGCACTGTTCCTTCTCCTTGGTGACATTGTTCGGGCGGTATGGTACATCCTTCAGGGCAGGGGAAAGCGGTGGCAGCGCTGGGAAGCGGCCCACCCCACACATCTGCACGGAGCCCAGGGCCAGCAGCTTCACAAAGGTGGACCCATTCTGCACAAAACTAACCACCCAAGAGGCCTTCAGTCAGAAGATACACTTCTATTCTACCACATTGAATATCAGTTTAATAGAATTTAAAAAAAACATTTTATATCCTAGCTGCCTGTGTTTCATTAAAACACATCTAATTATCAGAAGTCATAACATAGGGTATCGTGATAAATAACTCGATCGTGTTTTGCAGTAGCAAAAATAGAAGAGTTAAATCCAACCTTGACATTTTCTTGAAAGTCACATCCAAAGCAGTGGTGTAAACGCCGACGAGGATAGCATCAAAATAGCATGGGATCAGATAGCGAGGGATATGCTTTAGGTAGCTGAACATGGCTTGAAACCACTTGCCAACCTAAAGGGAAAAATTATAAAAATCAATTTTCCAACTGGGATTTTTTAAGTGACAGACTTTAGTTTTTGTTTATAGGTTAATCATGAACAGGCAAATAACCACATTTTATGTTATTAATCTGCATGCTATTTGGCTTACAGGTCTAACATCTTCAGTAACACTAATGCTAGAACCAGAAACCTAATCATACTGAACTGTACTGAAGAAAAAATGTTAAATTGTATGACAAGTTTAATAATTAACACTGAAATTCAACAGCTGAATTTTGAGTTAATTTGGTCGGAAAAAACAGCATTCTCAGCCTCATTATAAATTCAACTTTGTATTGACAACACAAAATTTAAAAAAAAACACAACACAAAATTATCGGAACGCTTAAAACATAAGGTGAGTTCCAGACTGTAACAATCTTTACCTAATCTGAACATTTGAATATGAATTTTACCACACTGCTCTTGTCAGTTTGGAGTTTATTTTCAGAGCTGCAAACTGTCTTTAGCTAAATACCACCTCAGTGACAAAAGCCGAATGTGCAGCCCAGGTGCTGTGAGGCACCAGAGCTACCTGCTGTGCCACCAGAGCCCATGCTGTTTTTTTAGTATGGTTCAGGCAGGAGCAATACAGTCATTACATTTACATCACATTTACTTATTTAGCAGACACTTTTCTCCAAAGCAACTTCCAATGGATACCATGTAGTGTTTTCAGCCCACACACCTTATTCACCAAGGTGATTTACACTGCTAGATACACTATTTACAATGGGTCACTCATCCATCCATCAGTGGAACACACTCTCTTTCACTCACACACTATGGGGGAACTTGAACAGCATGTCTTTGAACTGTGGGAGGAAACCAGAGCACCCAGAGGACACCCACGCAGACTTGGGGAGAACATACAAACTCCACACAGACAGAACGGGAATCGATACAGACACGGGCTTATGATTTAAAGGTCAATGTGAAGAAACCCTGCTGTTTTACTGTTGAAAAGGGTACATAGGCTGAATTGCTCAATTAAACATGTCTTGGAAAATGAACAAATATCCCATAACAAGTTGCAGTAACAGTGATGTCGTATTGATTAAAATGTGTTTCAGTATCTGCCACAATGAGCTCCTTCTCCTCTCTCACCTCTGCCAGCACACCTCCACGGGAGACCAAACGGTTGCTCACATAGTCAATCATCCAGTCCCCTTGCCTCAGGTTGTCACAGAAAGGATGGCCCAAATCATTTTTCGGACGTACGTCTGCCAGTACTGACATGAAACCTTTGCGAACAAAGTTAAAGACAAACAGTGCATAGAAAAAGAATAACTACAAACTGTGAGACACTAAAAGCAACAACAGCACACCAGTAAAGATCCATACATTTCACTCGCTCAACACCTGAGAAAACTGAAGTATATGTGAAGATGCAGCACTCCTGTCCATTTTGTACCTTGAAGGCCACCATATTTCAAGGCCATCCAGGACGGAATGCTGTAGCATCCGCCACCATCCTCCTGCTCCTCAGCATCGCAGCGGAACAGCAGCACGTTCATGTCTGCCAGTGTCAGCTTGGACATAATCCTGGTGGAAGTGGAACATTATGGTGCGATTACAGATGATCATTGCAGATTCCAGAAGAGCAGAGCAATTGATGCAGATAAACTCGCAGCGTGACAGCAGGGCCCACACTTACGACGTCAGTGGCATCCTGAGTATGGCTGCTGCTTCATCATCTGCGGCGCTTCCTGACTCGTAGTGACGGCTGAACTGAATCAGGAGGTTTCGCAGCGCAGCCACTATTTCCTGGGCTTTCGGGTCGAGGCTCACCCTGCAAAAGGCGAAACGGAGGAAGTGGCTACCAAGGATGTGGATGGAATCAATGGGAACAGGTGATTCAGTAAGTGCCTGCATGATGTATGATAAGCCCTACACTGGCTTCAAGTGGGAGCTGTTAATTCATCATATCATAAGCTGAACACCACTAATCAACCAGAATAGCACTTTTTTAACTTCTCTTTTCTTCTGGAAAACTTCAAAATATTTATCCATTAATGACCAGAACCATATTCGAACCCACACCCGAATAGACACTGTGAGGCAGTAGTGCTGCTGTGGCACCATGGCACCCACTTCATGATAATTTTTTGTATCACAGAGCAGATTAATCCACCATAATGCAACTCCGTCTACTGTTGTACTGAAATACTTGGCACAAGCAGATCGGTGCTCATTTTTTTCCAAGGGTTATTTTTTCTGTTTTCATCTTTTTACCTGAACACGATCACGCTGCCTGGCGTCAGGTGCTCAAATGCAATCTCCTGCACAAACTCGCTGCGGCCCTTTGACGTCACCTTGGCCTGCTTTACGATCTTGCTCTCATTTAGCTTTAAGAAGAGAGAATTCGCATCACAGGATAACTAGCTGACATGTTGCAGTGACTGGAAGTGAAGCACATTTTCTCTGCTGATTTCTAGAGAAATTTTGTCAATTCAACTCCAGTGTTTCACTCCAGGCAGCAATCATTCAAATAATTAAACTGTCACCCTGACACATAGTGCCACATATCAGACCAAATGGTGGTTGCTGAAGAATGTTTACAATCCCTTTATGTTGCCTTCAAGCAAATGATACGGTGTCACTCACAAAAAGGCAGGATTAGAAGGACACTTCAAGTTTATGTGGACAAAGGCAGTTTCCAATAAAAGCAAAGACCCATGTTCTCTAGGGGGCACAAAGCACTCTCAAGACGGCTGGACACCTCACACATGCTGTTATGCTACCTGGATGTGCTCTTTAATCTCCACTGTGTATTCTGGCAAGCCATTAATGCTCTTCTCGTTCTTTTTGTAACGCCCAGCAGGCCTTTCAACAGTCCTGGCCTCCAGCACAATCTCCTCAATTTTACCTGCAAGAGGGAGAGTAGTTATTTTCCTGAGAGTTGCAATGTTGTCAAACAGAAGCAGAGTAAGATAAAGCCAGACAATCTAGTTCAACACATGGAATATACAAATGGGACTTGTCATGAAAACAAGCCCATATTCAAAAGTGCATAAGCTCTCAGTGTAAACCACCACAATGACGGTCCAGTGAAATTACATCTCTATGCCACCGCTAATTAAGGCCATGGAATAAAGTCTGCCTTCCTGGGCACAACTGGGAAGTACCTGGGATAAACATGGGTGGCACATCGTCACTGTAGTGGGAGGTCTTGGGGTTCCGGAACGCAGTGCGACACACAGCCACCACCGACTGATGCGTGCTAGGACAATGCCGAGTGACGGCAACAATGTCCTCATCCACCTGGTCTACGTACACCTACGGAGATGAAAAGATGTGTTAGACAGGAATGAGGCTGATCAACGCAACATAAACTTCTAAAATGGGGTAGAGGTTGTGCGACGGGATAGAGAACATTATACCGAAAAGAATCCGCAAAAGCACCAATTGTTCTCAGTTGGTCCCAGAACACACTAACTGCACACCTGGATGAAGCCCTTGGCTGCCAGTTCCTGGTGCAACCGGTTCAGCGCGAGCTTCCCAGCGATGATCCCACTCTGTAGGTTGACCTCCCCTGCCACCGCGGGTGTGGCCTGGGGGTTCCACTTGGAGTAAAGGCGCTCCTCAGTAACCACGGAGATCTGAAGGACACACAATGTATGGAAGTCAGTCAACAGTCTAACCTCTCCATGTTGGCCATTTAGCCACAGTTTGTATGTACATGTTTTCAACTTTTAAGCTTGGGCATTGAGGTTTTGTCAACTTTCCGAGACACCATGAATAGAGGATGATCACAGTAAACATAGAAAACTGGGTTGTACTGAGCACTTTGTGAGGAGAAAAAACATGCAACGCAAAACACTAAAAGCAAAGAGTGAACTAATGTTCCGTTGAGGCAGACAACATGGGATACGTGGAGCTGAGGAAAGGCTTCATTAGCAGAATTATATACTGTACTTACCTTTGATGAAATACAATACTGATTACTTTCTGTTGTCGTTAGTCATTTCACTGCTAGCACAGTAAGTTATTGTATGTACTGTATACAAAGCAACATGTAGCTTTACTACTTGTACCACTTGTTTTCGTTGATTCTGTGGCATCTGGAGCTTGGTGGAACCTACCTGGTGTGGGACAAACTCATCATAACCCCTGGTGCTTCCAGTGGCACAGCAAGCCATAGAAACAATGGCAGAGCTGGGCAAGGAGTCGTACGCTGAGCGCAGCTGTAAACAGACAACCACAGTTGGAATACACTTGATCTTCACCCTGTCATGATGCTAACTGTAACCATGCCATCAACTTTGAGATAACTGGCTCATATCTACTAAGGTCACTCATCCTTGAGGCGACAGCTACGAATGGGGTAAGGGTCATCTAGGGACGACTAACCTGAGGCAAATCTGGTTACATGTAAAAACGATTCAGACCTAGTCCCTAGGATACCATCAAAACTGAAGACTATAAATAATCCTACAGTACCTGTTGAAATAATGTTAGAATAATGAAAGAATATGATGGTAAATTACCTTCCAAGAACTTCCAGAGAATCACCATCTACTGTAGCGCTATTTTTCAGCTCCGTTCATACTCACCTGAATGGGGCACTCATTGTCATGGGTGACGTCCAGAAACATGGCATGAGCAATACCAGGCACCAGTGGTCGAAGGCTAGGCTGGACAAAGGCTCCAACAGGCTCTCCCCCAAAGCGGTACACTAGCCGTCCCTCCTCATGGCTGTCACCGGCACTCATGGCCTCTATGTAGATGGAAAAGTTTGGAGCAGAGTATCACCCCCTACATAGCCAGTACCACAAAGGGATGAGCTCAAACAACACAGAGCTATGGCATTCATCTATACAAGCTGATTACAGGTAAAAACATATTATCATGCATATTTTAGTAAATCAAAGCTTTTATTGAAGCAAAGTACTGTTCTCAGGACAAAGTACTGATCTCATAGTCCTCATGGGGACTGAAGAACTCTGCTACCTGCTGTGACAGGCAGACCGGAATTTAACAATCTGATGGACTGTTGGACATTTCTGGTTAATTCCTACCTCTGATTAGAGAGCTAATGCCCAGCCTAGTGACAAAGATATTGTCCAGATCCTCGCTTCCTGTGAACAGCTCGGCCACCACATACAGGTCAGGCCTCAGTGTACGGGCGGTGTCCAGCATGTACTGCAGTCACGCAAGTGGTTGGACCACAGGTATCCAGGAAGAGGGGGAGGGTGTTACAGAGTATGGGAATTAGGAGGAGGGAAAACCAGCCCAGGCAACAACACAGTATTAGAAAGAATGCAAAAAAGACCAGTGTTAAAAACAGAAGAAAGGCATGAACCAGAGAGAGAAGGAAAAGAACGTGTTCAAGTTTATACGTGAAGTAATAAATTGAGAAAATACAGTTTAAACAAACAAAAAAAGCACCAAAATGAAAACCATTAAGATTAGTGACAGTAAGTGCAGGGTCATCGGAGATTGTTAAGAAGTCATGAACAGACATCGGGGTTGAATCAAACACAGACAAACAGAAAGAAACAGACAAACACAGAGACAAAATTAAGTGCCATGCCTGAATGCTTCACTCCAAGCGTTTTTGCAGCCATTACAGTGCAGTACCTCGGATAAGACTGGTTATCCCCAGTCGGTTTACAAAGACATTGTCAATCAGCTCGCTGCCCGTAAAGAGCTCGGCTATCACATACAGATTGGGTCTGACTGCCCTGGCCGCAGCCAACATTTCCTATGGAGCACAACACAGGTCACGTGGGAAGGGACACTTAAACACCACCTTTGTATTCATTAATCAACACCTTTTTATATTCAAACCTAATGCATCAAGAATTTGAAACTTTAACGATGTTTGGAATGACGCATTATAATTACGAAAGTATGTATTCCTTTAACAGCAGATTACATTTAGGAATCGTTTTCCACACATCAGTTCACTTCAGTATACCTGACAGTACTGGACTGCCTGGGCGCTGCCACTTCAGTGACCATACCTCTGCCACGTGGAGTGGGGTGGAGTGACAGTTGTCCAGTCGCATGCCACTGAAGTGCTTAGCCGTGATCTCCGTGTACTTCTTCATGTGAGCCCAGAGGTAGGGGCAGTCCTCCGGCTTGTTGCCATAGCGTAGCTTCACACTGTCACCCCAGCATATCAGTTCTCTCCTCAGATAGACATTGGACCCTGGAATAGCAGGGACAAGGTCACATATTTTTGGTTTGTTCTGCATTTGATAAAGGGAAAGGGGTCTCCTATGAAAAGCTGGCCTAATGTTACCAGTAGCATTTAATGAATGATTTCAGCTCACAGGAAGATGAGAGTGACCACACAGATTATACATCTTAGAATCCAGAAAATCTCTGCGGGCTTTGCTGAACTGCAGATTTGAGCACAGCTGTGGACCTGGTTCTGCGAAGTTCCTCAGGGGGTCGTCGGCCATCACCCAGCCATTGTGTGCCAGGAAGTGGCACGCTTTGTCCGGTTGGTGCATCAGCTGTAGCTCCTGCTCCAGGGTGGTCTCATTAAAAGGGAACGTGAAATACCTGTTCCAATACAAATACCATTGAACCCACTGAAAACTGAAATAAATTAGCATGAGCAGGCAATGACTGCATTTACTCGAATATAACTCGCCCTCACGTATATCTCGCACCCTTAATTTTACTTTCTGAAAAAGAAATGAAAACGTTTTGCTTATACCTCGCACATGAAAAAAGAAGAGATACGAAATAAGAAAGAAACAGATAATGTTGTTACGGCAGTTTCAGATATTTCGGAATTTGGTTAAACATTTCAACAATCGTCAGAGTCGCGTGATCTTCTGTCAATACCGCAAACATATGCGTAACGGCCTACCATTGTTGTCCATTCCATGCTCACCTTTCAGATCACTTCTCATAAGTCATTCGCGAAGCATTGTTCGTAATGTATCTGAAGTCTTGTAAATTACTGTTAATTTTTGCTTGAAATATGTAGACACATTCAAATTAAAGTACTGGTTTTGAACTCAAAGTTATTGATTTTGCAGAAAAACATGGCAATCAAGCAGCAGGGCGTGAGTTTACAGTATCTCAGTTTAATGTGTGATATTGGCGTAAACAGAAACTTGCATTACAAAGCCCCAATAAGCCAAGAAAAGCATTGAGGACCTAAATGTGTAAAGTTTCC
The DNA here is from genome assembly GCF_900964775.1 of Scleropages formosus. Lineage (NCBI taxonomy): Eukaryota > Metazoa > Chordata > Actinopteri > Osteoglossiformes > Osteoglossidae > Scleropages > Scleropages formosus. The sequence goes on along the minus strand of NC_041808.1, from coordinate 22,031,260 downwards.
TGTACTGGACGACGAGATATTTGAATATGTGCTATGTTTGTGTAAAGAGCAATAATGAAACCGTTTGTTTTAATTTAATTACAGAAGCACTGTCGCTAAAGATTCAAATATATCTTGTGATGAAAGTGAGTGGCTGATCATGTAAATAACGTTGATAATTAAAATTTAAATTCAATCATTTTTATAAGTAATGTGAGTAATTATAAATTATTATGCATACCGAGGATTTAATTATAAACGTCAATTTAATTTTTTCCTGAAAAACTTTAGTTTCCGAAAATTCCCGCATATATCTCGCACCATGATTTTTTATTTGAATTTTGGGAAAGAAAGTGCGAGTTATATTCCAGTACATGCGATACTATAAAACTAATCTGACTGAGTAATGTTAGCATGTGGTGCAATCCACAAATTTCCACAAAGCGCACTCTGATTCAAAATATCTATTCTTTGATTAATGCAGCATACCCATCCTTCTTGGTCCCGTTTCAATAACTTTGTGGGTCAAGTCTAGGATGTGTAAATTCCGTGTATCTAATTATAGATGTTCATAAAACAGCGTAAAAAATGTAAGAAATTGTCAAAACAGAACTGACTAACTTTTTAAACATTTATTTAGAATTAATATATTTCGTCTTATCTAAAATACAGAGTATGGACCATTTAAACACATTAACATAAATACGTACCTTGTTACCAAAGGATGTTTCTTTGTAACAGGACCCAGCTTGGGACCATGGTCAGCAAGCCGTTCATAAACTACATTTCCCACAATGCAGTTTGCAGCCTGGGTAGAAGCATGGATGGTAAATACTTGAAGTGCAAATACTTACAGATGGGCAAATACTGAGACGTTCATCAGAAGGTTACCTGTTCCTGATGATATTGCATGTCCTTGTACCGTTCTTCATTTATTTCCTGAAGTCTGTTTCGAAACCAGTTGCAACATTCCTCAACAGCAGAAGGGCTGTTTCTGAGAAATATTACAAAAATAAGAATAGAAACCAGTGGAATGCTAGTGTTAACCCATGTTGTGCTTCAAAATTGCCATTCCGATGCTATTAACCATGACTGACCACGGTGACATGTCGGGACAACCCACATTTTTTTCCACCTTCTTGTATCTGCTGAGGAGAGAACCAGATGACACTGGTACTCACCCATGTGGAATAAAAAGTGCTAGAGCTGAGTTCATGTCCACTGTGTTCCCATAGCGCCTGTAATTAGGGTCTTGGATGATCCTCAGCTGTTTGCCTTTCAATTTACTTTTATCTACTTTGCTGCCTGCAGAAAAGGGCATTAGAAGTTTTAAAGACCATTTATTAGTGAAAACTTGTTCAACACATATACAAAGTGAGAGTAAAGAAGCCTTTTCACTTTTTTGCCATTCAGCATAAAAGCAATCAGGCAGGTTCATTAACTTCTAAACCGTGACTAAGAGACAGGAATATCCAATGTACTGGTTCCTACCGCTCTGAAGAAGAGTCCGAAATTGGGCTACAGCTTTCTCCACATCGACCTGAAAGAACTCCCACAGTTTGATCCTGGGAAAAACATCCTGCCAAAGGACACTTCTGATGGCCTGAGAAGGAAAGAGACACAAGGTTCACTGGAAAAGGTGACGGGCCTGGCTGAACCCACTGGCAGGCTCCTGTGACGACAACTCACATTCAAGTGCCGATCACTCTGTATGAGCGCAGGAAGACCCCTGTCAACATATTTGTCTTCAGCCAGGTCACAGGTCAGGTGCCAGATGGCCCGGTCCAGCACCCAGGCAGGCTTCAGGTGAGGAGAGTTGACCAGGTTGTAACCACACTCCGGATGCTCCCGAATCCACTTACTGTTGGCCGCTAAGCAGGAGAGAGAAGAAACAGTTGGAAGAGAAGTAAAAGAGTGTAACACAACATACATTTACATGTAATACCATATAGACAACATAGTAACCGATCAAACTGGCCTGATCCTTAACACGATGCATTTCAGTGGCTTCACTGGACTTCTGTAGCAAACACCGCTCCTTTTCCAGTCTAGCATTCAAAGACGACCAATGCACCACTTGAAAATGTAATCATCATCCTTTGAGCAACTTTCACAATAGGTCAATAAATATGAGAGCACTAACACACACACACACATTCCTGACAGCACAACTGCCATTCCCGGTTATGAGTTGAAGCAGTCATTCAACACAACAACAAAATAAACATGGAATAAACACTCATTGGCACATAAAACAAAATGATAAAAACACAAATTTAATTAACAGAAACTTACTAATGCTTAATGTAAAGCAACATGGGCAACAACACCCTCTCATGTCAATAGTCTGAAACAATCACTACCATCACTGAATGTCAATCTAATATCACAGCTGAAAGAGCAGATGCTTTTCTCCAAAGCCACTTAAAATAATTAATAGCTTCATGTTGTAACAATTAAAATAACAACCAATCCAGGTCACTTTTAGTGTATTAATTCAGAGTAAAGTACCTTGCTCAAGGGTACTATACCAGGAGGTGGGACACTACCCTGGGTCCTTTGAGTCCTTACAGAATTAAATGATAAATGTGTCACTATTAAATCACGCACTTAAAGCTTTGTGATAGGCCAGGTTCTTTCAGGGAGCAGGGCAGACTCAAGGTGCATACAAATCTTAGTTTTATTCTTGCCATTTACACAAACAGTCACTGGTGAGGATAACAATGAGGGACTGGACACAGGGAAGGTTTGGGAAGCAGATTCTTGCTGGGAGGGACATGTGTTCTGGGCTCCTTCGTGGGGTTGTAAGCCTTTCTACGTCAGGGAAGGTTTACACACATCTGCAGCTATGTCTTTTTCTCCTAAGGTAATGCACAAATTGTATTTTCTGTGAGATGTACGTCGCTTTGAAAAAAAAATAGTCCGCTAAATGAATAAATGTAAATGTACATGTTTAAATAAAGCGGTATGGTGACACTGTCCATCCTCCCATCGTACTGCTGCAACCACATGCACACTGCAAAATTCATATAAACAGCTTTCATAACATGAATACCGTTACACACACGTCCATACAGCTTGCAGTGAAACAAAGATAATCTGGAGTCAAACATTTATTTGTAATGCTGCACAGAGCCTCGCTGTCACACATAACAGACCATATGAGACACGTCTTTCCATCTGGGAACCAAACTTTTTTTTTGCTTAAAAAATAACGTTCATTTGATCCCCTCACACTGAGAACTAGCCTGATGGGGTAATTTCACAGAATCATGTCATAAATACATCATTGTCAGGCTATATGTGGAACTGTGCTTCAGCCTAGGTTCTGGGATGATACCAGAACCTGATATCTAAGCTATAGAGAGCTGTGGATTTCACTGGTTGTGTGACCTTTAGAACATTAAGTATAGATCAGAAATAATGTGGGTGTGGACTTCTGCTCACTAAAGGTGAAATACAGTCCAGCAGTGGCCTTGCTTGGTTTCATATTCTTAATTTCAACGGAAACTAGGATCCAACTGCGTGAAGGAAACTGGATCACATGACATTTCAGACAGGCTGACCTTTAGAATGCTCGGCATGAATACTCAGCTGGATGGATAATGAACGGCTTCAAAACAGCCTCTTTCAAACTGTGACTATAATCACTGGCAGCATTTGGATGTTTAGTAATGTATGTAGGAAAGAGGGCAAAATTCACCTTCTAGTCAGTGCACCCATTTATCAGTCGTGCCATAGCTGTGTAAAACCCCTCTGCGACAGGTGGACCCCACACCCTCCTGTTCTCTGTGTGAAAGGCACTGCAACTGCAAGAGCTTAGATGTTTCAGAGTCCTCAGCTGGGTATAGCAGTTATTTTTAACACAGTTGTCATACTCCACTGTTTCAAAATTCACCATCAAAGCAATTAATGGGAAACTCACTCATTCACTCACTGACTATCCTGAACTGCTTGTTGTACTGCAGTGTCGCTGTGGTCAGGAGCCTATCCCAGAAGTACAGGGAGCTGCACTAGTCAGGGTTCAGCACAAATAGGATGGCAGTCCATCAAAGCAGACTACAAAACTGACACTGGTAATATACCAGCTCTCAGACACTGGTTCACATGAACTGGAGGAGTGCTGCCATACATGTACAATATTTTACCAAAACAGGTTTTCCCTCCAAATGTATTATAATGAACTTTTGCTTAGTAAAGGCAAACTTAAAATATTTAAATTTCTTTGGGACGTAAAGGCTGAAGGGCCACAGAAACAGCAGTGGGACATGATAGTTTGACCTCATCTCTAACGGGAAAATGTGTTGGGATTTTCAAAGGCACACATACCGGTGTGATTGTAGACCACATCAGTGATGCACAGCATTTCCCACTCTTTCTTTAGCTTCTCCACCAAGTTTCCAACCTCGGTCCATGTGTACTTCTTCCTCGAGGGAGAGAAGTCCGGATTTAGCTCTAGCTGGTCAGCCAGAGAATAGCAGGATCGGGACAGGCCCAGTGTTTGCAGGGGTGTGAAATGGATCATGTTGTATCCTATAAAAATCAAAAACTCATTCAAGAACTCTGTATGTAGCTCAAGAAATAGCACCTCTGTGCAGAAAATTTTATATAAACATGCTTTGATCATCTCTTAGCCAAAATGCCTGGAAAGGGCTGAAAAACTGAAGCTGTTATGAAGTCACTTTGTCAATGACAGTTTGTTGAGGGCCAGCTGCCCCTTACCAGATTCCTTGGCCACACGCAGCCTGTCCAGCCACTCATCCAGGGGCCCAAGACACTTGGCCAGGTAGGTCTGAATAGCGATGCAGTCCAGAGGGAGGATGTGATTATCAACTCCCACACGCAGGACAGGGTTGACCACAATGTAGCCACCGCCATTTTTTTCTTCATTCCTGGAAATATAGAACTGTGTTAGGCATCGTCCTCTAGGTCTTACTCAGTGTCTGACATTTTAGTCTTGGTTTAAATTCACCATGAGATATATAAAATGAAATACGTAAGAGGGGATGCTGTATTAAACATTTGGACAGATAAGAACTTTATACTTTTGAGGTGCTGTGTTTCAGAAAATTCTATGACATAAAATGATAACAGAAATGCAGAACATTAAAAAAAACATAGTATATATGTGAGTGGCAAAGTCTCACCCATAGCCAAAATAATATTGATATGACCCGGCAATCTGGAGATCAAGCGCACAAAACTTATCAGAATCATCCTCCTTTCCCGTGGGGTTGACCCATGTTAGAGCTTGGAACTTGTGCCGGTCAAATATCTCTCCCTGAACTGGGTAGTTGGTATAAACCGTTACATTCTTCCCCTGTAGAGTTGCACCCAGGCGGAACTGGAGCTCAAAGCCTTGCAAAGGGAAGTGGGGGGGAGACAACTGAACTGATTTTCAATTACAAACAATAAAAAAAAACAGTTAATTTTTCCGAAGCACATTTTTACATTAATATATTGAGCTGACACTTCTACCCAAGGCACATTACAGTATTGCACACTCCATACTGAGGTGCTTTCAATAATTTACCCAATTATACTGTTTTTCATGGAGAAATAAGAATTCGTGCCTTTCTCAAGCGTGCAGCACTGGGGCCAGGGGATCAACCCCCATGGGTCCTTCCAGCAGTAAGATGAATAATAGCAGCTACATGGCTCTAACTGCTATACCACCATCTGCCCTTGACAACTGTACATAAGGGTAACGTTCGCTCCACAACACAAACTATTGAAAAGAGACAAATGAAGAATATGCAAACTAGCTCAGCGTAAAAAAATAATATTTTAAAGAAAACTGTCATTGAGAATGAAAACCAACATGAATATTCACTACAGTTGAAACTGAGCATTAAATATGGAAATTTCCTGTGATCTTCTCCTCCAACTTCTTTTATCGTTACTAAAAACACACCCCAAAGACCATTTGCCTCTACATAGGTTTTGGCAACACACAAATGTTAAACTATCTATAAATAGCAGCAGCTACATACTAGTTTGCAGGCCTGATATTTAAACCGTGCTTTAAATGTCACGGAGGACAGTTGTCTGCAGCATTAAGTGTATGATTCCAATACCTTGGTCAAGTCGAAACAAAGCTCGTTCCAGCTTCTCCATGTCATTGAGGATCAGGACTCTGACCTGCTTATTGTGGAGCATCTTGACGGTCCTTACTGCAGAGAGATTTCACCCGTACAGCTACTGGCCACCTGCGATGGAAGACGGACCTTCACTGGAACAGGTTCGCAGGAACTGTTAACGCACAGAGAGCTGACAAGCTACAAACTTACATGCCTCAGGGCAGGCGTTTCCTCACCGATCTCACAATATTAAAACATCTACAACTGGTAACTCCACGCCGCGGTTAAGACTTGGAGCTGTGGGACAGTGGCGCTGTGTGCGATCCTGCACCGAAGACCCCTAAAGGAGCAGGCTGTCAGCAGACAGCCAGCAGCATCCTGCACACTAAAAATAACCTATCCAACACTAATACCTGTAACACAATATACTGGAGCCCGTTAATGCTTTTTATCACTTTCTGCTAAGAGCGCGCGCACACACACACACACACACGGCAAAACAGTATGCAAAAGCCCCCACTACTAATTACCATGGCAAAATCATTTTTTTCTTGTATTACAAAAAATTCAACAGGTATGGGCCTCAAAGGCTGCAATGACTTAATTAAATGACATTAAATCCAGAAAGAATAGATATCATTTACATTTATTCACTTAGCAGACACTTTTCTTTTACAACAGATACTATGTAGTGTTACCAGAACACACACCTTATTCACCAAGGTGACTAACACTGCTAGATACACTACTTACACTGGGTCACTCATGCATACATCAGACTAGTGAAACACTCTCTCTGTGACACTCACACACTATGTTAAATATTTCTGCATATTTTATTTTTGCATATTATTTTGCATTTATGCATATTAAAATAAAAGTAAAAAGAAAAGAAATCGACATGCAGATGCCTCTCAGAGACTGCAGATTAAGACACTTCTCACACTCACACACACACACACACACACACACACACACACACACACACACACACACAGGCGCGCGCACGCGCACCCACGAGCGACCCCTTCCTCTCACCACAGAAAGTTCACTCAACAGCCATTTCCATCCAAGTGAGTAACCCTGACACAAGGTCACACACTCTGGGGAATGTGACACACCTCCGGCTCACTGCAGCGTTATCCCAAGAGCTGCTTTAGGGAGCAGCGACCGTCTTTTTGTTTGTAACTTACAGCCGATCATTAACCTGTCATTGATCGAACAGGCCTGACCTTCGTCCCAGCTCACCTAGCTCTGCGGACAGGGGAATTTCATTTTTCTACAAAGCATTCATTGTGTCCGTCAACAAATACCTACGGCGAAACACCAACAATACGCCAGGAAATGTGTAGGAGAGGGATTAACTTGTCACCTCGTTCTTTCTTCCTTAGCCTGGATGGCGTCCGGCCGCCTGTCAGCGCAGGGGGCGTATCCTCACTCGAGCCTTACCCTCGCTGCCGTACCTCTACGAGTATTTGTGCAAGCAAAAACCTAACCGCAGGGTTGGACGCGTCGCGACTACGTCATTACGCTATCTTTCATGAAACGTGCTCTAATGTAAACAATGCATAATACATTTCGACGGCAAGGTGCCGCACGAAGTAGCGCTGGTCCCTAACATTCCTTAGTAATATCACTTTTCCTCCTGGATTCTGTGAAGGGAAGGGAAGAGTTTAGTAATTCATTTCTGAATGTTTTCTTATTGGAAAAAGTTACAGTAGAACAATGAATGAACCACATGAAAACATGATTTGCTGGTGGGGGTGCATCTAGCTGGACGGAATGCCAGTCCATCGCAGGGTAGCCCCCCCCCCCCACACACACACACACACACACACACACACACACAACAGTCCTTTTAGCATCGCCTATTCACCTGAACTGCAGGTCTTCATGTACCTTGTTATGTGAAATAGCCTATTAGTTAGTGTTTGCTGGTGTGACTGCAACATTAGTTACAGCGTTTCATTGTTCTGGTGCCAGTACTACTAGGGTCGGTCTGCATCGTGTCAGTCTGCAGCTGAAAGTGAGTCCCACTGGTAGCACAGGTGTGCTTAACTTTTCTTGGATCTGCATTTGTGCTTTAGTTCATGGGCAATTATTTTTGTTCCCATATCCATAAAGGGAGGAGTGAAGGAGCAGATTTTATTGCCTGGGATGTAGATTTTATGCCAAGATTGGAGAGCAAACACTTCTTGAGTAGCTCTGTATCAGGATTAAGAGCATTCGATTAGCTCAGTGATGGAATCTGTTTGGTCTGTCAGTTTATTCCTCCGAGCGTTAATCATATGAGCTGTACATAATATTTTCTCGCTTCTCAAGAAGTTGAGTCTCTCTATAGGTCACACTCTGTGGAACAAGGAAAATCTGATGTTTAATGATACAGGATTGTGAACAGAGATAACAGTGGCCAGTTGGTAGATTCTACAGCTGTTATTAGCTTATGGTCAATAAAAAAGTAATCAGTACTAGAGAATTATTGGTGTCCTGGTGGAAGGGAAAAGAGCACCTTGACATTCAGGCTGAAGTACTGCTATGGATCAGTGATACCATTCTCTGTCATAAATTTCTTTTAAAAAAAAAGCCTTGGACAAAGCTGAAAGTGATTCTTTGTACATGAGTGATCAAATTGGGGGTCAGTGACATAAATTAGGATGTACTCCGAGAATCAACAGAAACACCTTGGTGAATAAGGTGTGTGGGCTAGTAACACTACATAGTATCCATTGTAAGTCGCTTTGGAGAAAAGTGTCTGCTAAGTGAATAAATGTAAATGTAATGTAATGAATCAGGTGATGAGTGAATGTTGACGAGAGAGGGCAGAAGCTTATTTGCCAGTTATTTCCAAGTAGGGGCATAGACATTAACTAGCAGCACCGGAACTTAATTCCTCTAACAATAACCTGTAGCAATCTGCCTCTGGGATCAGAGAAAGTTTCAGTGGGGTTAAAATTTAAACTTTTATGATTGAAAATAAGAAGCCCTCTGGCACTGGTGCTGAAGTTACAGGAAAGATTTGGCAGCCCAGGAGGGTTTAAACTTATTCTGGTACTTAGGACAAAGGTGAGTCTCTATGTTATATATGCATCAAGCTGTTTAAGATCAGACAGCTGGTGACTTCATAACTGAGCTATTAAGACCCTTCCAGGATATAAACTTGACTATTGTGCTCCTGTCCACACCTGTATTAAAAGATTGTATAGAACCTTTTGGAAAACAAAAAGTCCTCTTTAAAAAAAAAAACAGTTGTTGATGTCTAGCCCAAACTTCACCGAGGAGCTACCAAGACAAAAAAGCAAGGCCATTTGTTCAACATTCTAAGTTCCTTTAGATTAAGGTCTCAGCTAAATAATGACTATGAAAATGGCTCTGGCCTTTAATTTTAGAATATGTGATCTCAGTACCATTTGAACTGCTACCCTGAAATCTACAAAGTTGTTTACAAGACAGCTTCTGCTCTTGTGGTTAGCACTGCCAGTTTGAATCCCACCACCAGCTGTAGTATCTGAACAAGGTACTTACCCTAAATGCTCCAGTAAAATTGCCCAGCTGTTTACATGATAAGTAGCTTATATGTTGTTTTGGAGAAAGTATTCATTCAGCTAAATCAATAAGTGTAGTCATCCTGTTGATGTGAAGTATTTGATAAGTAAAAATGTGGGGTAATTTGACAAATATTAGGATTGTACTTGTAACGGACCATCTTAGAAGTGCAGCTATTGCATTTGAGCAATAATGGTGAAGGTTATAAATCACATACAGTATATTTATGCTATTGTTAAATTATCTATAGTTTCTACTTCATACAAATGGCCCAAAACCCTGTAATTTTACAAAATTTCCTCTTTGAACAAAAACAAAAACTGAAAAGTGTCATTGATTTTTCACAGATTTATTTCACACAATGGTTTCAACTGGATTTCATCCATAAAATCAGTCAAGCTATTTTTTTTCATTTCCACAAAAGTGAGTATAATTCTTTCATAATCAAGCTGTTGATATGAGGACTTCTTGAGTTTTTGACATTTAAAAAAAAAAAAAAAAAAAACTGGGAAAAATATCACCATGCAAGTGTGTTTGGTTATTAGGTGACATTACTGCATGAACACATAACAACTGTCTGTGAGGAAAAGAAGCACAGTGCATTTTGCTGCTAAGATATAACAAGAACAGGAGAGGAGAGGAGAGGAAGAACCACCACGTTGTTGGTTCCTGGAAACTCCCTTATTGGACTGCGGCTGGAACTACAACACACACTGTATTCGCAAGGATCTGATTTCCTCCAAGTGCTTGATGTGGCTCATGTGAAAGATCCACAGTTTAGGAAAAGCGTCTTACGTGGTTAGCTTTTAGTTCTCTGTTGTGGCATCGATGTCAGGATTGCTGTCCTCTGAGATACTGAGATCACTGCTAATGAAACTTGATTTTCTGCAAGAAATTGGAACAAGGAATTGTAATTTCCTGAATGAAAGTGCTGAAGTATTTGCTTTGGATGACATTTTAGATTTTGCTGCACATCATGCAATAACTCCAAATGTAGGGGCTCAGATTATCACTTTGCTCATTTCTGCAAACAGGATACGTGGAGTAATTCTTTCTCTACCTCATTGCCATGGTCATATACAGTAACTTATCCTGTCTATATCCATGTTCCACATGAGAGTATGTAACTGTTGCTTTTACCTGGTTTTAAAAAAAAAAAAAAAAAAACAAACCAGCAGGTATATGTGGACAGAACAGCTGGTTAACGTAAGGTACCTGTCCATGGTAGTTAGCAGCTGTGTTGTCACCCTCCAGCTGTCTCCAAACTCTGCCACATTTTGAGCCCGGTTCCTATCTGGCTTCACAAGGTCATTTTTCTTCTTGCCGTCAAAATTACCACAGAGCCCCACCACATGGTTCTTGTAGGTGTGCGGAAGGATTATCTCTGTAAATAATCGCAACAAACAACACATGAGCATGAGATAGGTATAAATAAAAGATTTTGTAAGTCAAATTCCTTGGGGCATTTTTTTCTACAATTGTGGGACATTAATATTTTTATGTCTGTCCATGCCTTTAAAACTCATGCTAGTTTCACCATCTTATAAGGAGTAAAAAAGCTAGTGCTCATTAGAGGTGTGCCTCTCTCTCTCAGACAGGAGCACTTCAATGGAGAGGGCACCGACATCAATAATCCCTAGCATCAGTACTCATCTGAAATCACTGAAACTTTCCTGCCTCACCTGCCTTGGCCCTGTAAAACTCCACTGAGAGGCCAAAATTTGTTTTCAGGTAAATTCGAGAAGCACGTTCCATGATCTTCAGCCCATTGTTGAGGAGGACTGGCGGATGTACCATTTCTCCATTCAACTTTGAGACACACAAAGGGAACAACAAAGAGTGGCAAACATTTTTATAATGCTGCATTTGTGAATCTCGCTTCCATCCTTTCTGTTCTCGTCGGCTGGACTAGCTCCAATTCAGATTACACATTCAGTCTGGCGTCCTTTGTTTGCATTGGCTGAACTTCTTCGCTGACCCAAAGTAATAGAAGAAGCACTACACATATGCAACGCGAATAGCGGAAGTGTTGCAAGACTGCTGTTTGAAACAAAAGGACCTTTGTCATGTTGTTTCCAAGTGGATACTCCAAAGGTGTGATACATTAAAATGTGTGTGTGTGTATGTGTTGAAATGATCATTGTGCTATCGCTCCTGAACTAATATGGCTTGCTTTGTTCAGACACACAGAATCACTGGAAAGAATAACAGTGCTGCACAGCGATTTACCATATGCACATAAATATACTTACATATATATGTATGCATGTGTATATATATATATACCGTATGTGTGTTTCATTTTCACAATGAAAATGCGTAAATATTCTTCCATATTTACCACAATCCTTCTTTTAGCCATGAATTTTATAGTGTGGTTGTACACGCTGAGTGTGACACTCTTCAGTTCGCTTTGTTCCTTCTCTTCACTGCTATCGTCTTCTTCACTGCTGTCTTCCTCATCGTCAGCCTCAGCTTCGCGTTTGTCCTTAGTATCTGCTGTTCGCTCAATATTGCCCTCAATGTAGACTTGTGGGAGATTCGTCATCTGTGGTGTCGTCTGGACCAGGATATACGAGTACTTGCCCTTGAACTCATTTTCCAGGTTGTCAAATGTTGTGAACTTGAGGCCTCCAGACACTGAACACTCACTGAAGCCTAAAAGAAGAGTCCACTGAGTAGGGGATTGCCATGGTATCACTTGGTGCTATAGCTAAGGGGCTATGGTGTGCCATACCTGTGGAATTGCACCTGAACTGCCCATTGTCAGTGAGGCACACTGTACTGAGTTCACATTCATGGTCTTCACAGGTGATCTGCCCTTCACCTTCCTCTTCCTCACACATACACTTCTGGAGACAATGGTTGGTCAACCAGAATTCACCAAACTGTCAAAGAATAAGAAAAGTTCATAATGTACTACCCCATCACTTTCCTTTTAGATTAATTTCAATTAGAAAATGGTTTACTAATGAGTATGGCACACATTTACGTTATTGTAAGATATACTGCCTCTGTGGGAAAATATCAATTTCCGATATTTTCATATCCAGACACTGACACTGGATTCATATATTCATACAGGCAGGGTGAACAAGCTCATCCGTAAGGCCGGCAGCATCATTGGACAGAACATGGAGATGTCTGAGTCAGTGAGGAATAGAAGGTCACTGAACAAACTGCTCTCCATCATGGACACTCCTTCCCACCCACTGCACAGCACGCTGCAGAGACAGCGTAGCTCATTTTCTAAAAGACTCATTCAGCTCCGCTGCCGTAAAGAACGGTTCAGGAAATCATTTCTATTGTTCGCAATAACTTTGTACAACAGCTCACCTCTGTGTGACAGACGAACTATTCAGCACTATTGTTAGTTCATCTTGTTACTGATTGTATTACCGTTTTGTACAACTTGCACTTTACTGTTGCACTACATACTGTTTTAATTTATTTAATATACTTTTTATTCTTTTATTTTTCCAACAGTATACATAATTGCACATATATTTTTATCTTGTATTTTTAACTTGTATTTTTCCACTTGTTTTATATGTTTTTTAAATATATATTGCAAGTATTTATCTGACTTGTGTTCTGCTGCTGTAACATAATTTCCCGTGTGGGATCAATAAAGTCTATCTATCTATCTATCTATCTATCTATCTATCTATCTATCTATCTATCTATCTATATGTTGCTCTATATTCTGTAAAATGTCTCTAGTTTTTAAGTATGATTAACAGGCCATACGTGAATGTGTGAGGAGACGATTGACTTACACGGTAGTTGTTACCCTGGTTGTCCTGGCAGCCACAGGCTGTGATGGGGATACACTGGTCCCCCTTGAGTACAAAGCCCTTATCACACACACAACCCTGTTTGCAGGACTCTTCAGTAGGGCAGTCATCTGCACCATTGAGGGTCTTGCACGTGACTGGGCACAGGGGCATGCATGTGGAATGGTGGCTGTGCTCGGGGCAGGAGGGGCCTGAAGGAGAGGCTTAGCAGGTGGGATGAGGAGGAACACGTTCACAGATTACAGCAGTGAACTGTCTGGTACACAGACAATGATGAGCTCTTGGAACAGGCTAATGTCCACAGTGCAAATGTGTTACCTGTTGATGTAGTTTCTGGTGAAGCTGCTGTAGTATGAAGGTTTGACACTGAAATGACAATTTTGAATATGAAGCAATGCGATAGAGCTCTTTTTCTTTTAATAGATCTTAATACAAACTGGAATGAGCAAAGCACTTTGTGTTCTTAAAAGGAACCAAGCCAGAAAAAGTCAAGAGGGACATTTTGAAAGTAATCTCTGTCCATCATGGGTCTGAATTAGGTTGCAATGGTCATGCATGTATTTGAGGGTCTATCTTCTTGGTTATCTGAACTGGTTATATAAATGCCGTTCCTACCTGAACACCGGCCTCGCAGAAGGGACACGTCATCCACTGCTACATCCGAGTGTTCATTAGTTCCTCTCCGTCCTTCAAAAATAATCTGTAAACAGACATCATTAAAGTGGTAAGTGTAACCAGAAGAAGGAAAAGACAAAAAGGCAAATATGAAAGAACCTGCAAACATTAAGATTTGCAGTATATCTCAATCCATAGCACCTCTAGATGAGTTTACCTGGAACATATTGGAGGGCTTCACCTCCACCTGTGCCTTGTGCCACATGTTGCCCTGGTTGTCCTGCAGAGACCACATCATCTGCGCTGTGTGGTTCTGCAATAGATATATGCTTATACCCATGTTGTCGGCTGTACCATACATGTGGTACCAAAAGTGAAGGCAGAGAGGACCTGGCTCTGGACACTCTGGACTCAAAAGACGAGCGGTGTCCCCGTCGTAAACATTCTTGGCCTCAATGTACAAGTAGTACCCATCTGAACAGGAGAAAGAGCACTTGATTCAGTTACTTTTAGTTTCCTCTTCTATTTATGCAAAATGAATGGTCCCATTGTAAAATATTAGATTTAATTTATTTTCAAATCCTGACAGTTTTGCATTCATAGTTAACAATACCATAAGCTATATACAGTGAAGGTCTACAACACATTCAGTATTTAAATAACAGGCTTGGAAACAACATTTCTTGTGTTTGTCCCACCTTTCTATACTCTCCTCTCTAAAATGTGAGGTCAGTGATATTAAGGACACTCTGCCCTAAATCATGCCGGTTAACAAATTAACAGTTAGAAACATATTAAATGCATTAGAATAATGAGTCAATATTTGAACTCTTTTTCACTTAATTCTGATAATAGCTTTGAATACCTTTTTGTCTGCTCTCACCACCAGCTTTAAAAAAAAATTTTTCCTGATGGTTATTGAAAAAATGTCAATACCCACAACTCTGTTATGGTGCACTCTTATCATGGCACCACTGCTGCTATTTTACCTGCAAGTTTTTGTGCGTTTTTTTTTTTTTTTTTTTTTTTTTTTCCAGTCTGTCACCAAACTATGCATATTTTGCTTTAAAAACATCTTCATAGTATAGGGTATATACATGGAACTGTGCTAAATCATGATTCCACCAGACTAGGTCTGCCATTAATTTGATTTTCAATGCAGAAAATCTGTGCCAGGCTAGTGAAAGAATAGTTTAATGTCATTTATCTATTTATCTATTTTTATCTCTCCATACAAATGTTTTTGTTTGGTGTTTGATGGTTGTGGGAATAAAATCACCTGTAAGAGCAACCATTATTGCTTCACACACACAGTCACAGCCCAGATCAGATGTCCCCATGTATTACGCCCCATATAAGATGGCAATTGATCTCTCCTCACCTCCAGTTGTGTGATCAGAAGAAGGCCCTGTCATGGAGGTTGAGGTAGACCCTCTCAGTCTTGTCCAGTCAAAACTGTCTGTCTGGATCTGATTCCAAGCACAGATGTCTTTGTCAAAGCTACAGTGGAAGCTGCACACTGTATTGGATCAAAAAACATCACAATGAATATGTGAATTACAATAAAGGCTGAAGGTACTCCAAAGAAGGTGCATTCTGTAGTTAGTCATCCACTAACCTTAGACCTAGTACAACATTTGCATATAATAATAGTTATAATAAAAGAAACAAGCCAATACATTGACTCCTGAAGTTACGAGTAGACCAGTTATAATTTTAACAAGATTAAAACATCTCACAGATGGTTTATTTTTAATAATAGGTTTTTTAAAACTTTTTTGCCTAATTTCAACAGTTTAAGTTTGTAATTAAATCAATGCAGTATGTTTAGTTGTCAAAATGATAAACTGAGATTAATTAAGATATGGGGGGGGTGCAGCGGGTTTGACCAGGTCCTGCTCTCTCGCAGGTCTGGGGTTCGAATTTTGCTTGGAGTGCCTTGCGATGGACTGGCGTCCCATCCTGGGTGTGTCCCCTCCAGCCTTACGCCCTGTGTTGCCGGGTTAGGCTTTGGTTCCCCGCAACCCCGCCTGGGACAAGTGGTTTCAGGCAGTGTGTGTGTGTGTGTGTGTGTGTGTGTGTGTGTGTGTGTAATTAAGATATTAAGTGAGATCAGATTAATTCAAGTTTCTTCCACCGTGTTTACGGCTTGTGTATATCTAAATGTAACCTAACCTGTAAATTATTCCTTATTATTAAGCTTTCATTGATTGTCATTTAGGAAAAGTGACTTTGTACTCACAAACAAAATTAATTGTGAACAGGCCTTTGGCAAATCTCTGTTCGTAAATTGATGGGTCCAGTGTACCCGATAACCTGTGTGTTTTGTACTTGTCATGAATTCTGTCAAGGCAACACCCTTAAAACAATAAATCTGTGCAAACAATACCTGATCTACTGATGGCAGAATGAGTTGTGGTCTCCAGCACTGTATTTGAAGAGCCTGTCCCAAGAAGAAGATGAAAGAGCCTTGGTACCATTTGTGTTGTAAATCACTGCTATGAGCAACAGTGAGTTCCAGAAAATGACCAATGCGTCTTACATTTGCATTCCTTTACATTCATTAATTTACCAGGTGCTTTTCTCCAAAGCGACACACATCTCACAGACAAATACATTGAGTGCATTACACCAACAGAAGGAGAGATTTGGATGCAGACACGTGATTCTTGAGTACAGTCAATCATCTTTACTATATTGTTGCCATATAAAAATATAGCAAGCAGCAGAAATATCATTTCTCTAGTAACAGGATAATCATAAACTTACTTTACATTTACATTTATTCATTTAGCAGACGCTTTTCTCCATAGCAACTTAATTTCAGAGAGCAATACAATAAAATAATGCATTACAATACATACAATAATAAAATACAATACAATACAATAATACACTACTTTAAATCCTTAGACTGATCCTGCCATACCTGAACAAGTTCCTTGCTGCAGAGAAATATCATCCAGGGAAACATCAGATTGGTTGTTTGAACCTCTGATCCCCTCCACAATAATCTGTTATAGAAAACATGGTATTAGAAATGTTTTTTTTGATACAGAAAATAAATATTGGTCAGATTTCAGGTGTCCTTGGAACTTACTGAACTACAAGTAGGTTTTATACTACAAGTAGGTTTTATAATGTTGTCTGGAACTGAGGACCTACCTGGACTTTGCCAAAAATGCTTAAGTCTACATATGCTGGGTGCCACTGATCTCCCTGGTTGTTGGCCTTTGACCAGATCTTGACTGCTGTGTTTCCCTGCAACTGGTAGAGGGTCAAGGCCATAGCACTCGCAGTCCCATACATGTGGTACCAGAAGCGCAGGCAGACAGCACCCGTTGCATAGCACACTGGACTCAGCATGCGTGCGGAGTCTCCATAATGGGGCTCATCTCCCTCTATATACATGTAGTACCCATCTGAGGCCATGCAAACACAAACACACATATAGACAAATCTGAATCAATACTCTAATGGTTTTAATTGCATATACACATATATCTCTGTCATGTGTGTCCACTGGATGATGCTGTTTAGAGGTCAATGACAAGGCGGCATTAGACATCTCTTAACATAAAATACATTGTATGTGACTATCTGTTGATGGTGGAAAAAACATGTCACATTTTCTAGCTGGAGGCATTAATCTGAGAAGCTAAGCCGCACAAAAGACTTCATGAGTAGACCACATTAATGGTACAATTATCTGGTGGTTTTTGAGATTTCACTGAGGGGTTCCAGTTACATTTTGGAATCTTCTGGTTTAGTGACACTTGGACTGAAGTTGGTCCAAATCTTATCATCTTATCTTGTTTTCAAATCATGGATTTGGAAACAAGATTTATATCAAACTTCAAAAGCAAGATGGTCATTTTCACTCACATTAATTTCATTTTCTTTTGGAAATGCAACTGTTCAGTATTTTCACAAAAAGTGTTGAAAAACTATCTTTGACATCACAGTGGACAACGGATGCAGTGCTCCAAGATCTCTTTTACTCACTGTGTTTAACCTGGATTTAAGAAAAGAATCAGCTGCCTTGTTGCAAATATTTCTACAGATATGTATTAATATAAATATATTTTAGATATTGTACGCCCTGTGTTGCCGGGTTAGGCTCCGGTTCCCCGCGACCTCGTATGGGACAAGCGGTTCTGAAAATGTGTGTGTGTGTGTGTGTATATAACATATATTTATATCTGAAAATGTGAGCCATCTTCTGCTTAATTGTAGCCACCCCTAAAAACTTGTTTGTTGGATCCTGTGTTTTTTATTTCACAGATTGTAAGAGGTGAATCTTGCATGCTAGATGTTACATGCTAAATTGTTGCTTTCTCACCTCCAGTGGTGTGGTCATGGGATGGCCCAGTGAGATCTGAGGGGGTTGGTCCCCTGTGTCTTAACCAATCGAAGCTGTCGGTTATCATTTGTTCCCATCCACAGTCACCATTGTCAAAGTTGCAGTCCAGAGGAGAAGCTAAATGAAATTACATCAAAGGACATTTCTGAATTCGGGACAACTTAATACATCACTGAAACTTGAAACTATAACATGGGACAATACACATGTTTGCTTACCTTCTTGCGAAGGAGTTGCAGTTGATGGATCTGTTGGTTTTGGTGTAAAACTATCTGTAAATATTGATTTTTTAAATTTAATAACAGGCACGAAAGCATGAAGGAGTGTTTTTTTATACACAGGAGAATGTGAAAATACTGCCCAGTACCCTCTGACATTCCCTCCCACATACAGTGACCCACCGCAGAGGGTGCCATCTCTCCATTGTTCCATGTGCACCTCTGCCAACTGACATGTTGCCACATATGACTCCAGGGAGATGCAAAGCTGTTGAATATCACCCAGAGTGGCGCAGTAGTCATATACGCAGCTTTTCACATACAGCTGCGGAGGTACAAACCAGTGGCAGGGTTTGAAAGGGTCCTCGAACAGGATGTTGCATTCTTCGTACCCAGCATCCCACAGCTGAGAATCACATTCAGGCAGTGGAGGGGGGTTGGGTTCACAGCTGGAAAGAAGAAGCACGTAATTTACTATGATAGGTCTGCCGCACGTTTGTCAAATGACAATATCTAAATTAACCGTTTTCCAAGAGCATAGCTGTAGGAGTGTTAAAGATTCAGGCTGCAGCTGCTGAGCTCTGAACTGAAAACTCTCCAATGTGAGTTTAGGGCACTTACTCCCACTCATGGTCTCCTGTCTTCCAGCTATTTCCGAACTCCTGAGCATTGTCCAGGAGTATGCCGTCTGGTGTTACAAAGTCATCGAATTGATAATTGGAGTATGTGCCACAGAGTCCGCACACCTCGCCATTGTATCGCTCATCCACTTGCACAAAAAGCCTGTGTGCCCCATCAAACAGGAGCTTCATGCCGAAGGTGGTCTCAACTTGGACATATGGTCCCTTTAGGGACACTATGACTTCGCTGTTTGGCTTCACTGGGAGTTCTGCCAGATGGCCGTTAACCTGTTTTAATCAGAGTATTTACTCTCCTGACAATGATTTGAATAAACTCTCAACAAGCAAACAAAACAAATAGAAAAAGCAATACTTACATAAACCTTCCTCTCCTTCCGAAGGGCTATGTGCAGCCCTTGCACTGACAGAGCAACAGAATTTAGGGCTGACCATGCTGGGTTTCCTCGATTTTCATTCCGCACAGTCAGTTCAAACTGGACGGTGTTGTTTCCACAGGTTTTCACAAGTGTGTAGTTACAGGGACCTTGGAAATCGAAAAACTTGCCATCGAAGGTGATGTAATGAGGATCTCCAAAGACCTGGCACATAGCCACGGATGAGGTGAAGCATCCAAGGACAGCGTCCTTGATTTTGCACACCTCACCACTGGCACAGGAGGTCGGGGTGCACTGTATCTGGTCTTGTCCCATGCACTGGCACAGATTGTCACATTCTCCAATCATGAATGTCTCTCTTTTCTGTTTGAAAATGAAATGAGTCAAGCACATTATATAAGGATTGTTACCTTCCTGCTTCCATGTAGCAGTTAAAAACGATATAGTTTTTGTGTGAATTCAAAAGTGGAGGATTAAATTGTATATTTGCTTGTAATGATACCTTATAGTACTGGCTGTTCATCCAGCAGCCACAGTCTTCTGCAGATACACATGAGCCCCCGCTAAGCATGAACCCTGGATTACACTCGCACCGCTCTTCACAGCTCCCATAGCCCAGGGGAGTGTCCATTGCTGAGCATGTGGCAGGATGGCTGCTGGCACACACATTGTAGTGGCTGTTGCTCGAGCACACCATAGCTGTAGACAGCAGATAGCAAAGACACAGCGTCTCAAAGATGAGCTCTCAATAACTGAGAGAACCAGCAGCCTGGAATAAACTGTACATGCAGATTCAAATATAAGGACTTTACAGCTTGAACGGAAACACTATGAGACATCTGATACTGAATTGGTTGGCCAAAGAGAAGAAATAACCTACGGCAGAAAGATTCATTCCTCCAAGCTGGAAGCATCACACCAGCCCTCTTGCAGGCTTCTGCGTAGGCCTGTAAGGCGTTACACAGAGTATTGTGATCGCCATCTGTGCTGCACATGTCCAACACACACAATCTAAAGAAGGGATCAGCACTAAGGACAGTCGGGCACTTGGCAAATGGGCCTTCCATTGATAGCATGATGCCACAGCCAAGCACACTCTCATACTCTGCCTCTTCCTGGTCAGCACATAGTTGAGGAAGAAAGGATGTTTCACATTTGGGGTCTTCCTTCTGCCAGGTCCTCCCAAGGACATTAAAATCTGTCTCTGATGAGTCTGACTGCATAAAATCATCATCTCTCAGGCGGTTGAAGTTTCCGCACAGACCACAAACTTTGGTGGAGTACAGCATGGGAAGTGTCACGCGTACTTCATTGTCTTTGTTGAAAAATACAATCAACTGAAAATCAGTCTGGAAGATGACTGAATCTCCCCTGAGCTGAATTATCACCCGGTCTTCATTCAGAGTCAAAGGAAGCCTCCTCCAAATCCCATTGACCTTGAACATGAAAGAAGACATCACTGGCATGTTAACTTATTATGAATTTTTACTTCTCATCTTGCCACCCAGGTTTCTACATCTACATAGAACAATAGTTTTTAGATGGATCTCTCTATGGACCAATAGTAAATGGACCACTCACTATGACTTTGTGCTTCTCTCTGTGCAGCATTGAGACTCTCAAACTTTGGAGGTCAATGCTGATCTGCTGGATGGAGGAGGCTGATCCATTTTCTCCTCTCTTATATTGGGCTTCCACACTGAAATAGGGTAGGCCCGATGAGACAGCACACACCTTTGCCAGGTTGTAGGTACAAGTACTCATAATGTGGGATTCAGCCCCATCAAAAGTGCTATAATGAGAATTGTGCTGGACAGTGCAGGTGCGAGAGGTGGATGGGTAGCAGCCCAACAGGCCATTGTTGGCCTCACAGATATATTCCTCTGGACAGGAGGCTGGGGAGCAGGTTAACCCAAGGCTGGAGCATTTGCACTGGGTGGTGCAGGCATCATCAACCCAGAATTCAGAGCCTTGGGTACACTGTTCTCCTAGTAAATCACACCCAAAACAGTTTAGTTAACCTACTGCACTACACTTCAGCCTATTTTTTAAGTCAAACAGAAATGATAAATTATCGAGGGTTCCTGTGAACGTGAACCTGAAAGCTATAGTGAAGATTTGCATTTTGAACTTCTGATGCAGTTTGCAGCCCTAGATAATGGAAAACAAGTAGAACAAATAACACTGATGTATGATGTTTATGTTTACTTGTACCTAGCATATAGAAAAGTTACTAGAATTAAGGAGAAGAAAACACATGAACACCTACCACATCGGCCTTCTCTTACTCCTACATTGTCAATGGCTACATTACCATCTTCAGAGACTTCCTGCATGGCCTCAAATATGATCTGCAAATGCCACATCAGATTCATACAATTATACAGTTTATTCTTACGCGGTGGTCCATACTGAAGACATTCCGGACACACGGTTACAGACAAAACAAATGACAGACCATCGCATATAACACAAATTTGGTGGAGCCATTATACATGAAAGAAAATAAAGATAATAAGGACAAAACCAAACAAGTAAATAAATTAACAAAAACTGTACAGTCATCACAGATGTACTTCATGATGATAAAATGAAGATGGGAGGATGAAGTGGCCACCTGGCAACAGAGAACAGGAAGATCAGGCCGAAGAAAACAAACCTACAAGGTTGCAGTGGTCTGGAGCCTATCCCAGAGGTATACTAAGCGAGGCAGGGTACACCTCGGAAAGTCCACCATAGTGTAGCGACTCACACGGTTACTCATTATGGGCAACTGAGAGTCACCTGTCCACCTGACATGGATATCTTTGAACTGTGGGAGGGAACCCGCATGAAAATGGCAAGAACATGCACATGAAGCAGGGATCAAACCTCGGTCCAGTCGAACAGCTACAGTGCCGCCATAATATACTGTGAAATGTAAATGAATGAGACTGATCACTGAAGGAACTGACTTGATGTTGTGTTTTGTTTTGAAAGGCCACAATATTCTCATCCTTTGGACTACTTACAATACCTATGGAATTCCATATGGTACAACAAGAACTGGTACTGTATAAATATTTGAAGAGTTTACCTGTATGCTATTCCCCTCACTGTAGGACAAAGGGATGAACACTTGTTGCCATGAAGAAGCTATACTGCCTTGTGAAGTCCAGTGTTCTCTCTTCCCAGAACCATCCTGTGTAAGCATTCTAATGTCTGGGCTATTTTGCCCTGGCTTGTGGAACCAAAACTCCACGCACACATCATCGGACACATTGAGCAAACCGCTCTTTAGACGGCCGTTCCCAAAGGGGTTCAAGAGGACATTCTTCTGAGCGTGGTGAAATTGCTCTGGAGTGGAGGGAAAGGTGTATAACAGATTAGGTGCACAGTATAACAGGTTGGGAGAATGACACATGGCACACAGATTCTTATGGACACATAGTGTACAGGGTCACACGTTTAGAAAAATCTCTCGATAAGTAGCACAGCATACACCGCATAACACATTTTTTACGAAATCAATTTTCCATGGTGTAGCAGAAACTTCAAGTCCTGATAATTCAGAGCAGAAAGCGGTTTTTCCAGCAATATGCTTGATAAACAGGACACTATAAATACCTGCTGTAGTTGGAGTCCTCTCTTGGCTCTCGTATGTCCACCCACAAAATGGAGCCAGATTGTTATTAAAGTTGCACTTTGTTAAATACTCTTAAAACAAGGAAATTAGGTCAAGGAAAAGGATAAAAGAAAAAGGAAAATCATAGTATTCAGGAAACTGCAATAATGTGAAGCCTGTTGCATTGTGCAGGTTTGTCCTTACTTACTGTAGCAATAAATTGGCGATAAGCGTTGAAACTGACACTCTAATGAGTGTTACAAACAGGACAAAGAGCTCACTATAAAATCACTACGATCTTTCCAAGTGATTCAAATTAAGTGTATCGTATGGCTACAGAAGAAATAGCAGTACAATATATGTTCAAAACGGCATCAAACCCATTGTTACATATTAACACGTGTAGCAACAGAAAGACAATAATTCTCTTGATAAAGTCAACATTATTTCTCTAAAGTGCAATCTCTCATTTTAAATCTTATTATTCAGAAAAAAATTTATACTGGCATAAAAGAAAAAAGTAACATCATTAATCACATCAGTGGTACTGTATTAGAAGTGCTGATAGTCTAGATTCCAAGGATACCTGCATTTTGCTTCCATCCTGGAAGGGTCACCAGTGGGATTGTGTCATTGTTGCTATAAATAAAAGGACAAATCAATAGGAAAAGCAGCTAATTTACAGGATTCAATAAAGATATATTTTTTAACTCATTCACATAACTATACAGGACATAAATTGTTTCTCTTGGCACATTCTATGTGAAGAAATCGCAAAAGAAAACAGCAACAACTTCAGCTGCGCAAGAATTTCGAATAAATGAAAATCCACCATGGTAGGTATGATAGAACGGTTACAGAACTGACACAGATGTAAAAAGTGGTAACGAGGTTGTCACAGACACTCTGTGTCTAGCACTGAGGGTAAGATATAAAGACTTACCTCGTACTGACACCTGTCGTTGTGAGGCAGGAGACAGTACCCAGGAACCATAGAAATAATTTTCCACCCATGTTGTCAGCTGAAGAGTCGCAGCTATCTGTTTCAGAGAGCAGAGAGCACTTTGCATTTCCAAGAGCTCATAAAGCCAGGGAAGGAAGAGGGGCGGGGACAAGTGCTGCTGATACTACTGCTTCACCAGGTGATAGTTTACTGCAGCGTGGACTGGAAGAACATTGGAGCTCTCCTGCCTTCTGGCTTTGATCAAACAAGGTGCACCTGGCAGGTCAAAATCATTTAGTATGCTGGGTGGGTTTCTGAAAATAAAAAAAATACCAAGGGTGCCATGTTTAAACAGCTGCAGAAGTCAGTGTTTGACATTGAAATTCTGTGGCTATGCAGTGCTGCAGCGGTCAACAGGTGAGAGATTCCCAGTGCCTCCTTTTGGTCCTCTGTCTTGCTGGTCACCCACACAAACTTCCCCACCCCATCAGGTATTATCCAGTCCTTTTTCACATGGGCTTTCAAAGTGTGACACCCTTCTCCTACAGCCAGATAAATCACACCAGAATTGGACAACTTCTTTTCACTTTGATGTGATATGCAAATCCATTAAAAAGCCATTGAAAACTTCTCTTGTTACTTTGAACACCTCTCAAGGCAATGCCAGCTGAAACGCTGATGAAAAACAGGCTTTGGGAAGAAGATGAAGGTAATGATTTTTCTTTAGACTATCAAGATATGACTTCCTCTTTGGTTTAATGGTTAAACTTTTTCGGAAGATGTTCCAATAATTGAGTCTGTGTTTGTCATAGAAGTTCACTTTTGGAATGCTGCATATTCCAGTAATATGTGCTTAGCCTTTATGGCCATACAAAACCATAATTCTAGTAGTGTTGCTATGTGTAACTCAATGACTCATTTATTGGTTGATTTATGAATACTCTATCTGTGAGAATGCCAGCCTCTGTCCCTGTGATGTTACAGTAGCCTGACAAAACCTCAACAGTGACACATAACTGTTAGCGCAGACTTTTCAGTAAAGTATGGAACTGGCATCTCCTGAATAGCACTAGTAGACTGTGGCTGAATTCAGGTTGGCCTTTTAGGAAGTCTTTCAGTGCTTCATACCCTATAGTGCTGCTGAGAAATAGAGGGTGAGGGATCTGGAAGAACTGCTGGGCTTAATGAGTTTAGTTATCTTTTGGCTCAATGCACATTTCAGAAGCTTCTTAAAGGTGGGGCATTGTGGCAAATGGTTGTGATAAAATGATAGCGCTTGGGTCCATAGTTAACCCAAGGACTGGAGAGTACTTGTCTTTATCATGGCAGTACGTGCCACTTCTTGCTAATGTTGTGACCAAAAGACTGTAGAGATGAACTGGTGGGCATATTCCAGAGCATTCTCTGAGATTTTTCACTGATTTGTGCTCTATATGATGTTTGATGGCAGAAGTCAGTGAATGTTATTCATTCTGGTATAAGTTTAAAGTCTGTTTGACACTGAAGATGAAATCAGCTAGTTGAAGGAAACAGTAACTCTTGCAAGTAAGTCATTATTATTGGTGTAATTGTTTTATATCCTGGATTATAACACATGTAAATGATGATATTTGACCCGCTCATCCACAAGTAATGTCTCTGAGCATCTAAAGGCTAAAAAGCACTTTACATTGTGGAGTTAGGATTAAATATTAAAGATCCAAGATTGTATATAATATTATGTACCATTACCACCTAGGAAGTAACATAATAGACATTGTCTGCCAGTAGGTTGTGCTGTTATTTTTTTGTCGTAACATGATGAATTTAAAGAAACCCATAACAGTTTGTTATATGTTTCATAAGAAACAAGCCTAACAAGGTGTCAAACGTGTTGGTGTGCCACTTAAAAACAGCTAACTGCAAAAAGCTTATTGTCCTTTTTTACTGCTGGAGAAAATGGTGGAACTCTTGAGAATATCATTGTGAGTAAATCACATAATCTGAAAAGCTGTAACATGTTGAGTCAACCTAGAAGAATGTGTGTGACAGGTGATCTGGCCAAAATTGTGTGTGCAGAGAAAAAAAAAGACAAAGGATCTGATCAATACTTGACAAAGAAGCTCACTGTTAGTAAACCATGGAAATTTTTGTGAGTTAATGGTCTATCCACTGAAAGACAGAATCATATCTCCTGCTGCAGTTAATGAACTATAAGAAAAGCTGCTAAGAGAACAGGATTTAATGTTAGATAAACATTAAAGCAGCACAGTCCTGTTGAGTAGACGAAATCACCAGGATGCAAGCTAAGGATCTAAACAATACCAGTGAAGGCACAGGGCATGTGGTGAAACAATTATTGTGGAGGAGCAGTGTAGATCCAAAACAGAGAGCAACAAAATGACCATAACTGTGAAAGATATGAAAACAAAAATTGCAGAGATTGTCCGCCATATGGAAAACATGCAAGAAAAGTGACAAAAAATTATCATTTTGCTAGATAATGCATGACCACAAGAAAGTGCATATGGTACATAAAGACATGAGGCAAAAGTCCATACGAGTGTGTGGTACAAACTTACATATACACTCAGCAAGTAAAGCATGAGTAATGGTTGATGTAATGACTAGCACAACTGTGAAGGTTAAGCTTCACACTGGAGCACAAGTGAATTTAATTTCATAGAAAGATTAGAATGCTTTGACAACAAGACACGTAACACAAACAGCAAAGGATAAGATTAATGGGATATAAAGATCAAAAGATCAGTGTAAAATAAAAATGCTTGGTAACTATCAACTATAAAGGTAGACAACATGTCATTAATAACTGTAGATAAAGATTCAGCTAAGTTGGGCTAACTCTTAGCATTACTGCATGTCAGACAAATTCATTGAAGGAACCAGGAGGTGACAAGCTGAAGAGTACCAAAATGTGTTCAGAGGTCTAGAATGCTTGACTGGTGAACATACAGTAGAGTTGTGAGAAAAAGTTTGAAATTGTTTGAATTTCAGTATGAATGGCTCCTAAAATGAAATCTCAAGCTTTTGAGATTAGAATTCAACTGAAGTGCAATATGACCAAATGAAGAGGTTTCAGAGGATTCAGTTTCATACCTGTGGTGCATCCTTGTCAATAGGTACCCTTCACATGGAAAGGTACAATGAAGGAGGAGCTCACTAAAATGGAAAAAACTGAATGTCATCAAAAGACTGGATGAAACTAATGACTTAGAGTTTTTGGGTTACTATGGAGAAAAATATAGCAAGGCACAGCATATTGTGTGTAATTCTTGGAGCTGTTGCTTTTGGTCCCGAAGATTGCAGGTTTGAATTATACCTTCAGCTGTAGTACCCCTGAGCAAGGTACTTACCCTAGATTGCTCAAATAAAATTGCCCAGCTGTATAAATGGTTAAATAAGTGTAAGTAGATTAATATTCTAAATCACTCGGAGAAAAGAATGAGCTAAATTAATAAATGCAAGAATTTGTTTAAATCTCTGGGCCCTCAAGGCTATTAAAATTGAATATTTCAAGCTGCCTACAAAGGAATAAATCATGCAAAGCTTACTGGGACTAAGCTGTTCAGTAAGTTGGACATATCCCCAGACTTCCGCTACAAGAAGTTGACAGAAGAAAGCTCCAAGTTGAGCACCTTCAATGCTTCTTAACAGATTCAGATTTCTTTGCTTTTTGTATAGGATTTCTTTCTGTGCTAGAAGAAGTGTATCACAACTTCAAGTACACTTGAACTTTGAACATCTTTCCAAAAAAAAAGTGTTGTGTGTCTAATGGGTATCATGATATTGGCTCGGGAATATTGCGGTAAACCTTGGTCAGTCACCACCATTTGCTGCTGCATCCACAGATGCAAGCAGAAGCCATACATCAACTGGTCCAGAAGCACCGCGTACTTCTCTGGGCTCAGTCTCATCTGAGATGGACAATAGTAGAGTGGAATTGTGTTTTGTGGTCCGACGACCACAAACATTTCAACTTTTCAAATAGTTCTTGGAAAAAAACAGCTGCCGTTCTCGGGGCCAAAAAAGGAAAAGTACCATCCAGGCTGTAATCAGCGTCAGGTCCAAAAGTCAGAATCTGTCATGGTAGGGGGTGTGTCAGTGCCCATGGCATGGGGAACTTGCACTTCTGTGAGGGCACCATAAATGTAGAAAGATATGTACAAATTTTGAAGCAACGTATGCTGCCATGAGATGCCATCTTTTCCAGGGATGTCCCTCCATTTTCCAGAAGGACGACACCAAACCACATTCTGCCCACATTACAAGTGCATGGCT
The DNA here is from genome assembly GCF_900964775.1 of Scleropages formosus. Taxonomy (NCBI): domain Eukaryota; kingdom Metazoa; phylum Chordata; class Actinopteri; order Osteoglossiformes; family Osteoglossidae; genus Scleropages; species Scleropages formosus. The sequence goes on along the minus strand of NC_041808.1, from coordinate 22,002,825 downwards.
GCGTAGGCAGAGGGTGCGGGTACTAGACTGGTCTGCCTGCAGCGATCCATCTCCAACTGGGACTGTGTGGCGCATAATGAAGCGCAAAATACGGCAATGAAGGCCCTGTACAACTGCACAGCTGAAGACTGGCAGTATAATGGAGGAACGGGGCTCAACTTAACCAACTGGTGTCTTCAATGCCCAAACGCTTAATAAGTTATTAAAAGACGTGGTGATGATACACAGTGGTAAACATTCGACTGTCCCGACTTTTTTGGAACGTGCAGACATCAATTTCAGAATAAATGTATATCTTCAAAAAACAATGCGCCCGAACACGAAATCTCTTGACTCGTCAAATTCTTTTGTAGCGTCACCGTGTCAGGACGAAAGAAGTCCGACACACGGACGCGCGTTGCTGTAACGACGTCCGAACACGGAGGAAAAGTATAATAATGCCCCCACGTGCAGAGTATATTTACGTATAAGTACACAGTGCAAACTGTAAAGTACCGGGTAGTAAGTACGTAAGTACATTCGCACGAAAGTGAACAGAGAAAAGGATGGAACAAAAAAGGACTCCAACTCGGAAGCGTGACGAAATAGCAGACTGGAACGCTGGACCTGGACTGGAGAACAACAAGCAGGAGTAAATAGGACGAGCACTCGGGACTGGAACATAAACACCTATAGAACAAAACTTGGGAAACAGGTAACTACCGATCACCAAAGAGAGCACAATGAAACGCTGAATAAGAATCCGCGAACTGTTCAAGGCCACTTGCTCTTTTAATGCCCTACTAGCCACCAGCTTGTGGACAGGTGCATGGGTTTGGCCTATTGGCACCGAGTGGCACCTCTTCTGGCCAATATGGGTATTGTCCCTGTGGGTCGTGACAGCTTTTTTTGTTTTTATTAGCATTTTCCATCCTGTCCCAACTTTTTTTGGAATTGGGGTTGCACTACAAGAAAGGAAAATTGGAACAGAGGCAAATATTCATTCCACATCACTGTATATAAATATTCTTACTGCATATCTTCCAGTACAGCACCAAGATCAAAACAAATATAACATAAAGCTGAGAAAGATGGATTAATGAACATTCTGAAAGCTATGGCTTTGAATACCTGGCCTAGTGCAGAAGAATGCATATCCTTTTCCCACCCAAGTTTGCTGGATGCACAGAGGGTAACTGACAGTACATGTGTACACACACACACACACACACACACACACACACACACACACACACACACACACACACAGAGTCTGAAACCACTTGTCCCAAGCAGGGTCACGGCAAACCAGAACCTAACCTAGAGAGAGGGGACACACTAAGGATGGGATTCCAGTCTGCTGCAAGGCACCCAAAGCAGGACTCGAACCCCAGACCAGCCAGAGAGCAGGACCCGGCCAAGGCCGCTGTGCCACCGCGACCCCTTAATTGACAGTAGTAGATTAATATTTTAAAGGACAAGATTTCTAGTTCAAAAGACCATGTGCAAAGAAATTCTGAAAAAGATTTATGAAGGACTGCTGCATGAGGAAAGATGTAAGAGAAGAGCTTTTGTGATAATGTATTTGTGGCATATGAACCTAACACTGTGGCACACGGTGCTGGCAGGGAGTGACCAAATTGGAAGGTCATCCCACGAATGCTGAAGACTCATGTTAAAGTGAAAAACTGTCAACTTTTCTAAAAGGCAAGCATTCTACATATTGTATAAAACAGTTATACTTTATACTGTAAACAATTTTACTGTATTCAAAATGTTTTTAAAGGGAGGGAGAGTTGGTGTTAAATATAAAAGACAATAAAATATTATTCATATAGAAGGACTACTGTATGTAGGAAGTGACATAAAACACTGATGTAAGAATATTTATTAGTGATCAAACAATGACATGGAGATTGTGACTTCTACAAAGACAGATCTCACAATATTTGCATTGTAGAATAATTCTGACTGTAACGTTTTCCGTTAACTTCAGGGGAAACTAAAGCAATTTGTACAATTTACAGATCATCATTTTGAATGGCTCCTGTTGAACGTTAGACTGTATAAATGGATTAAACATCGTATGCTTTATTGGATAAAATGGTCACCTAAGCAACAAATCCACAGTATTTTGCAATAATATTTTATTACTCACCACAAATATGATTTCAAGACGTACGCCACACTGGGTTTTGGACAATGATTTCCTATATACAACAGAAAGTAAGATGGGATTTGGTCAGCAGGCTCGGAAGTGGGCTGTGCGTGCTGATAAAGTCTGACCGAGCAGGGTAACACCAGTACAGCACAACTCTTGTCCGATCTACCTCTTTATTGCAATTCAAAGTCCATTAATATTAGTACTATTAACGGGGGGGAAGTACTGATGTTATGCAACAGTGTATTAGATGAGTTGAAGGAAAATGAGTTTTAGACCTTTACGGCCTTTTATTCGACATTTACAAAACATTTTGAGACACAGAACATGGTGAGGGGATGTTTTTCAGCCTGAAAGAGTCCTCAGTAGAAAGTGAAGACTGATATTTTTCACTTACATTTACATTTACATTTCTTTATTGAGCAGACACTTTTCTCTAAAGCAACTTCCAATGAACTCCATGTAGTGTTATCAGCCCATACACCTTATTCACCAGGGTGACTTACAGTGCTAGATACACTACTTACACTGGGTCACTCATCCATATATCAGTGGAATACACTCTGTGTCACTCATACACTATGGGTGAACCTGAACAGCATGTCTTTGGAGTATACCTCACATCTACATTGGTCTCATGCAATGTCTGTTTGCCTTTCACAATGTCCTGCAGTAAATCAGGATAAGAACTGCGTAAAACAGATAGGTTTACTTGATTCCTGTCATTCTGGAGAAATTACGGTGGTTAAAAGGCAACGATTCTTTGTGAGGTGAATATAATGTATTGTGTGGAGGTATTCAACTACGCTCGTACCCTTAAGGAACGTTTGTTTATGACCTAAGTTCTACTCAGAAAATTATCAATCAGTCATATAAGTATGACAGGTATATTTCCCATGATGTTGTCATGCATGGTGGATAATTTTATAATTAAGCTGTTAGCCATTGCCAAAGTGAGTAGAGTACAGGTATGTCTCGCTTAACGTCCTTCCGCACGACATCCGACTGCATATACGTCCAACAACCCATAACGTTATAATAGTGTTGAGAAAATTCGACTGGCTAACAGGATGTAGCAGATGTAAGCGGCTGTAGTGCATCTTCACGCAATGCATGTATCCTATGTAAACAAAGTGATTCTGCTGCCAGGTGTGTAATGGTACAGTACATATTTATGCATAATACTTGATAGCGATATTAAACATCTATGTTACTGGCCAAGGCACGTGAACATCATGGTGCTGAGGGGGGTACGCTTCTGGGTCTGGTTCTGAATCCACGCCATCAACAATTTCTCCATATCAGATATAGGCACCTGTGGCACTTGCATAGGATATACGATTTTGGCACAACATCCCAGTCGCCTAACGTCCTATTGGATGGGAACGTATCCCGGATGTTAAGCGATGCATGACTGTGTATGTGCATTGATGCATGGATTTCTTTCAGGTGCTTCTGCTTCCTTCTGTAGTCCAATGACATCTGTTTCAGTTGAATCTGTGACCCTAAGGGCAGAAGGGTGTCACAACAGATGACCTCAGCTCTTAATCCACAGAAGGGGATAGCCTCAGAAATGCAGTGCTGGACATTATTTTTGGGTTGACGTTGTAAAATTCCGTAGAAGCCCAGAGATTGTCATGCCAATGCAAATGGGCTGTCCCACCTGCCCTTGGGCTAGGTCAAGGATGAACTGGGTGAGGAGGGAACTGTGGACATGTTTCCGGTTGTACAAGTTGAAAGCATTCTTGTAACAGCAGGCTTGGTAACATCTGACACTAGACCTGACAGGATTCTCTCACTGGTGTACATGGCAACACAAAAGGGTTGGACAGCTAAGCAGAAGTCATTGCTAGCCGAGTGCTACCCGAAGTGAGATGAGCTGCTCTTGAGCTCTGGCTGGGTGATATGGAGGTTAAAGACTCCGATTCCTGCAAAGCTAAGACCCAGAGTTCTAGAAGAACTGCATAAGAACCATTTGGGCATAATGACAATGAAGGCACTAGCCAGATGTTTTGTGTGGTGGCTAGGAATAGAAGCTAGCAACTGGCAATGTAGTGCTCAGGGTGCCGGTTTATAAAAAAAAAAACACTCAGCTGTGAGCTACAATACCCATGGGAATGGCTGACATCGTCATGGAAATGGATCCACAGGCCTTTCTCTGGACATTCAGAGACACAATGTTCCTAGTGCTTATAGACCTTTGTTCAAAGTGACCAGTAGTAGTCTTCACCGAAAGCTCCACCATGTCTGCTCACACTGTCGATGTGCCAGTGGAGTTGTTTTCCGGAGCAGCTGTCTCACAACATCTTGAGAGCAAAAACGGACCTCAGTTTCCATCTGCCGACTTTCAAATGTTCTTGAGGAAGAATGACATTCAGCATATGACTTCCACCTCATGACATCCTACAACAAGTGGCCTTACGGAGAGGTTTGTGCTAAGCCTGAAATGATCCTTGTTAGGATAGGAGGTATGTTGAATGATTACTGTCGTACCAACTGACAGTGTACCCAGTTCCACAGTGGAGCCTCCACCAGAGACCAGTTCTGAGTCCAACTAATCACAAGAAGTACATAAACACCACAATCACAGCCCACCTCTGCAGAATCTCCTGAGAAGTTGCTTGTGTCAACGTTCAAGTTTATGTCTGCATCCACATCGAAGTCCAAGTTCATCATTATCATTGTGTTCACTTTTGGCACCTGCATCCGATCTATGTTTTTCTCACAAAAAGCACTGTACACCTTAACAAACTCTGCACTTGGGCTCCTCACTGCAACACAATTCTACATCCTTATCACATTTACTTTATGACAATTGCCATGTTATAAAGTGTTAAAATAATGATAATAATAAATCTTTCTTTCATATATCACATTTAAAAGCAGCTTCTCAAGGTGTTTTACAATAAAAAAGAAAAGTGTTTGGGTTATGACTCTAAATCACAGAAAGCTGACACTTAAAAACCAGAGGAATCCATTCCAAAGATTGTGTCTTGTGTCAGAGCCATGGCACGTGTCCCCTGTTGAACGATAACAGCTAGTCGATGCAGCAAGGGGGAAGCATCAGTGTTTGGCACATTGCACCTGGCAACTGTGATCCCACTCGTCGAGGCTGGAAAGTATAAATTCTTCAAGTCAGTCCTGTCATCTGCGATCTGAGGAGTTTTGGCAGAAGTATCTGTGCAAGGAGGCTGTCTGCTAGACCCATTCCTCTTAGAATAGGAGCAGTTAATTGATGAGGAAAGGAGTTCATTAAAGATAGAGGTGGTTTTAGCTTGCTTGAATTGCAAGGTGTATTGCGTAAGCCTTGTTCGTGTTTTCCCCTGAGCCATAGACAATGGATTTCTCTGTAGCTTGAATTTGGTCCAGCTCTTATGCAAGGAAAACAACTTCCTGGGAATGTAGCTGAAATGATGGTATTGTAACAATTAAAGTCTCATTAAGAGACATGGGAAAGAGCACCACTTTCTCTTTCTTAGTGTCTCTGTGGCAATGTACAAACACACCATCACATAAATATATGAAGGAATGAAATAGATATTACTTTATGCCATACACCACACAGTTTGGTGTAGCCAAAGCTGATATAGACATATAATTATCGAAGGAGCTTATATACAATAAGCTTATATAGGTGGATGAATGGTAGTGTGGTGTTAGAGCTGCTGCATTTGGATCCCAAGGCTGCAGGTTCAAATCCAAGCTGTAGTACTCTTGAGCAAGGTACTAACTATCAATTGCTCCAGATATACCTGTCTAAATGGGTAAATAATTGTAATGGCTCAGCCTACTATTTTTGAAAAATTAGACCTGGCACCTGCATTAGGTAAAATAGTGGCAAGATTGTTATTACAGGATCATGCCCTTGTGTTAAGTGAGGAACTGCACCAGTTTATATTCAGGATGGATGAAGAAATGGTCTTATAGTAAAAACTGGCAAATCTTCTAAACAAATCACAGGGTTTTAGGGCTGATGCTTGGTTTAAACGGCAGACTGATTTCTCAAACTGATCACAGTTATTCATATATTGTGCTTTGCTGATGGAAGTCCATTTTTAACACTCTGCTTTGTGTGTGTGTGTGTGTGAGGGAGACGGCTTGCAGACAGCTGAATGTGACATGCTTTCAGACTGGCCTAGCATTTGGATTTAAAGGTCTTTAATTGTTCTTGGTACCGAATGCCAGGCCTGCTGAGGTCTCAGTCACATAGACGTGTCTCTGTTTTACTCCTTTGGGTCTGACCTTCCTTTCACCACGTTCTTACTGAGAGGAAACCGCATATTAATAATTCAGGAGATACTTCTCACCCATTCATTTTACATTTATATTTACATTTATTCATTTAGCAGATGCTTTTGTCCAAAGCGACATACATCTAAGCAAAAGTACAATTTATGCATTACATTAAGAGAAAGAGACATAGCTGCAGACATGAGTCTCAAGTAAACCTAGTTTGTTCCCTACCGCTTGCTGCACCGAGGTTCATCGTTCGAGTAGGTGCATAAGACACAGAATAGACAAATCCCTGAACCCTCCCACCATTTTTTTAAAAATATTATAAGATGCACAAATGAGCAAGTACAATGCCAGAGTAGTGGCTGGATAAAGGTTGTATCTGGGCAGTACGTAAGCAGCAATGCAAAGCTATGTCAATTTGAAGTAATGTGATTCATTTAGCTTGCTTTTCCATTCTCGTTTTAAACTTTGGGAATAGCACTGTATCTTTCAGGTATTTGCATTTTGTTTGTCTGGTGTGTGTGTATATTGTAACAACCCGTGTTACTGAGTTTTAGCGGGAAATGTGTTAATTGTTTATTGGTTAGCGTTCGGTGACGCATGGGGAATATAAGGGGGTGTTTGCGTCTGCCTGAGGCGAAAGAGGAAAGAGCCTGGGGGTGCTAAGCAGGCTGGGAAGGCTGGCTGTAGGTGCAGGTCCTGGAGGAAACGTGGTCCTCGGACCGAGAGCGTTATTTCCCTGGTGCCGGTGTTCTAATAAACCGTTTATCATGAACGCTGCCTCTGCGTCCTTCTTCGCCCCATCCAAACCCACGGCACTGCACGCCACAGTGGTGTCAGAAGTGTGATGGGGCAGGACCATGAGAGGCTGCGTCAGAGAGCAACTGAACACCGAGCGCGAAGAAAGAGGAGAAAGCCTGGGGGCGCTAAGCAGGCTGGGAAGGCTGGCTGTAGGTGCAGGTCCTGGAGGAAACGGGGTCCTCGGACCGAGAGCATTATTTCCCTGGTGCCGGTGTTCAAATAAATCATTCATCATGAACGTTGCCTCTGCATCCTTCTTCGCCCCATCCAAATCCACTATGCTGCGCGCCACAATATGAAAATAAGCTAGGACACAGTGTGCATGTGTGTCCTGTCACTCCCTCCATTAATGTGTGTGTGTGTGTTTGCAAATGGGAAGAGGCATCTAGGACACTGTTTTCATATGAGAAGGTGAGACCATTTGTGTGTGTTTGAATATGTAGAGGGGTGATAGGACTGTGTATGTTTGTGACAAAAGGATAGTAAGATACTGGCTGTGCATGATACAGGAGATGTATGTAACTCTGTGTGAGGAGCCTGAGTTGAGGTAGTGGAAACCCTCCCCCACCGATTTATAGTTATGATTCGGTAAATATCTTGGATATAATATCAGAAATGAAAATACTTGGGCTTTTCATTTAAATATTTTTACTGTCTCGGAGCTACATTAAAATGAAAAGTAATTTACGTATAATGACCAAATATAAAAACATATACTCCAACTGAACAGCAGTTGTTGACTTATTAATTTCATAAACACGTGCAATATTTTATTTTCACCCCTGACACTGTGGAACACCAGGCACAAACTGCAAACATTGTAATGATCCCAAATGTGTTTCCATCCTATCTTTGTGTGCTTTGCTGCCAGCCTATGGCACAAAACAGAAATGCAGGTTATGTGCTTTGCAACTTAGAAATTTTAGAAATCAAAACAGTGAAGAATGCACAATATTAATTTATTGATATATTATTAATTTAAAGTAATTAACAGGGAAATTTTTACTTCTTGGTTATTTTGTAACTCAAATGTTCATAATGCAGGACACCTGTTTTTAGTTGTATTTGTAGTTGTATAGTTATAGTTCCAGACATGTCCCCATCGTCTGCCACCCATATTTGCATATAGCCGTATATTGATATATTATTTCCCAGTGCATAGAGGTTAATCTGTATTTATGTACAACAATCTTTTGGGTCTTAAATATTTAACTGCAGTCGGTTTTATTTCTGTCATTGTTACAGTTCATTAATGTTTTCAAGGCCAAGGTAATTCACAAGATCTGCACTGGTCATGTGCATAGTAATATCATTTGTATTTAACTTAAGTCTTTTAAAGTCCAATTAAATTTGAAACTGAATAAGGTATGAGGGCACAATATCCTCACAATCCATCAAGGGGTTGTTAGCTGTGACCTGCCAGCCCCTTGTAGTTGTATGGCATATTATATATTCAATTGTTTTTATTTTTGTTGTTTGAGCTATTGTTTTATTAAATACATATTTGAGTTTTCTTTCATTTCAGCTTAGTATATTTCTGTTCAGACAGCATTCCAACAAGCATTTCAACGCATAAAAAATATGGAACATTTGTTTGCTAATTATACTGATATGGAACAAACAGCGAACAGAAAAATCTTTGGTTTTCAAGTATTCAGTAAATAATGATGGAGCATTATTTTTGGAAAATTATTTTTCACTAATCTGAAAAAAATTCATAAATGAACAATGGCAGATAATGGTTCCTTATGAGAATTTTTGCTAAATTTTGTGTTATTTTTTCAAAACAATAAGGCAGTTAACAGTGTGCCAAGTAAGGGATAATGAACATAATTCCTGGAGCAGGCAAGGACAGCCTCCACATAGGCAAGAGTGTTTGGGCTTTGAAGACCACCTGAGCCATGAAAAGCATTGCCTTTCTCCAGGATTCTCTGCATACACAGCCTGGGGATTTATACTTGGTAAAGGCAGATAATGACAGTCTGGATTTGAAGATGGAGAATTGTTATATCCCAGCTGCTTTACTAGAGTGCACAGCCCACAGTGGAACAGAAACTGGAACTCCACTAGTACAGTAGTACAGAGCTTGTAGCTCCTGATCCCATTCTCCTGGGAACCTCTCAGTCCTGTCTCATGTTAAACACTCATCGGGCCAAAGTACACGACAGTTTGCAGTGTCTCAGTGGATTAGACAAACTTTTGAAAAGCTTTCATGTTAAATGCTAATTCACAGTACGGAGGGATGTGTCACAAGTGTTAGGCCCTTAGCGATAACATAACGGAAAACCTTTTAAATGATTAAAGGGTTTCTCCTCAGAAGACAACCCAACAAGATCACTTCAGAAATTAGTGGATAGCTTTTAAAAGGAAAACCTTTTAATGTTTTTGGTTCTGTGCATGCATCTGTGTTTCATAAAATTTCTCGGTTAGGTGTTCATTTCTAATCTTGTGCTTCAGACATTACAACACAAGTGGCGGATTTGAAACAGTTGCCATGACAACACGTAGTTCGCTTAGTGATGCTGCTTGTGGTGAATTGCGTGATTCGTTTTTGAATGCACAAATGCGCCTTATTTGGCACATGCGTTGCACTAGCTCCACTCCCTCCTGAACATCCACCCTTCAGCTTCAGCACATCCACCTCTTCTTCACTTTACAGTTGCAAGTAAACATGGATGCAGCAACAATGTCATCAACTGCAGTCTGCTGTGTCGAACAGTCTTCACAGTGTTCATCCCCTTTTGAACAGACCCTTGACACAGAGCAGACAAAGTGATTGAGCTTCAGCGATGTTGATGCAAAGAGGCGGCGTTCAGTGCGCACTCAGTCATTCAATGCCCACACTGATTCACAGGCCTGTCTGCCGAGAACCTCTATTCTCAGTAGGAATCAAAACAGCAGAAGCATGGAGTTAGTTCCTGTGTAAGTTAGTACAGAATGACCCATGCTGTAAACATGCACATCAGTCATAGACACTGATTCCACCACATGAAAATTGTATTCGGAAAGCCGTATGATTAATCAACGTACATGTCGAGTGCGGTACAAAACCGGGTAGCAAATGTACACGTTGCAAAACGGTGTGAAATGAACTGTGGGCATAAAAAGGTATAGTCAAAGGCACAAAACACGTGATAGTGTTTCTGTATTTGATGAGATAGTTGTGATTTCGAGATCGCAGTATGCACGTAGCTACACTGCCCTATTAGTAACCTGCTGCCTTGTTTTCCACGTGGAGATTGTTCACTTTTCTACTGCTACTTCCAGCGATTAGCCATAACATTAAAACCACCTGCCTAATATTGTGTAGGTACCCCTCGTGCCACCAAAACAGCTCTGACCCGTCGAGGGATGGACTCCACAATACCGCTGAAGGTATCCAGTGGAATCTGGCACTAAGATGTTAGCAGCAGATCCTTTAAGTCCTGTAAGTTGCGAGGTGGGGTCTCCATGGATCAGACTTGTTTTTCCAGCACAGATGCGCGATCGGATTGAGATCTGGAGAATTTGGAGGCCAAGACAACAGCTTGAACTTTTTAACAATTTTTGTAGTGTGGCAGGCCACACTGTCCTGCTGAAAGAGGCCACTGCCATCAGGGAATACCGTTGCCACGAAGGGGTGTATGTGGTCTGCAGCAATCTTTAGGTAGGTGGTACATATCAAAGTAACATCCACATAAATGCCAGGACGCAAGGTTTCCCAGCAGAACGTTGCCCAGAGCATCACACTGCCTCCACCGGCTTGTCTTCTTCCCATAGTGCATCCTACTGCCATCTCTTCCCCAGGTAAATGACCCAAACACACTCAGCCATCCACATGTTCTAAAAGAAAACGTGATTCGTCAGACCAGGCCACCTTCTTCCATTGCTCCATGGTCCAGTTCTGATGCTCACGTGCCCCTTGTAGGTGCTTTCGATGGTGGACAGGGGTCAGCATGGGCACTCTGACTGGCCTGCGGCTACGCAGCTCCATACGCAGCAAGCTGTGATGCATTGTGTGTTCTGACACCTTTCTATCATGGCCAGCATTAAGGTTTTCAGCAATTTGTACTACAGTAGCTCTTCTGTGGGATCGGACTAGACAGGCTAACCTTTGCTCCCCACACGCATCAGTGAGCCTGTCGCCGGTTCACCGGTTGTCCTTCCTTGGACACTTTTAGTAGGTACTAACTACCGCATACCAGAAACACCCCACAAGACCTGCTGTTTTGGAGATGCTCTGACCTAGTTGTCTTGCCATCACAATTTGGCCTTTGTCAAAGTCACTCAGATCCTTATGCTTGCCTATTTCTCCTGCTTCCAACACATCAAATTCAAGGACTGACTGTTCACTTTCTGCCTAATATATCCCACCCCTTCACAAGTGCCACTGTAACGAGATAATAAATGTTATTCATTTCTCCTGTCAGTGGTTTAAATTTTGTGCTGATCAGTGTATACCAGAACAGCAATGTGCTATGAGTTTTCATAATTATAAGTTAATAGCATCTGACGTGTTTGTTTGTAGGTTCGTGTGGGAAATAGTGTTGTGGATTTGCCAGAATGGGTCCAGATCTGTCACTGATAGCTCTGACAGACAGAAGTGGTATTTCTGGGTTTTCCTTAAGTAGACACATTTTAATTACTGCAGGCTTTTCATGGCATTTGAGCCTCATTGTTGAAGGGAACTGCTGAGAAGTATTAATAATGTAATTACAGTGGTATCCACAGACTTTCCACAGTATATGAGTGAGCTGAAATCACAGTTTGTGTTCTAGGGCCACCTTACCTCATTCATCCTTTTGAAACCTGGTGCTGGAAGGGGAAACTCCAAATGACAAAGTAATATGTTCTTCAGTAATATGCCCTGGCATCTTCTGATCTCAGAAAATCTGAGCCAAATGGCTGTGGAACTTCACACCCTGCACAGGAAAAAAGAGGTGTTCATTCCACATCAGTAATACATATCTCCTCAGGGCAACAGACAAGCATCATTTGTATTTTTTCACTAACAGTCTAGTGCTGTGCTATAAAGTAATACAGAAAGTGTAAGTGTTTTCATGGCCACATAGCTGTGTTGGAAACCACCTATTTTAACAGCATGTTGATTGCAGGGAAATAGAGCAGCAAAATGCAAATTGAGTAATAATTATATGGTGGAAAATCAAAATATTAGATTGCAGGAAACTGACATAGGAAGGTAGACCCCCCATTGCTGGGAAATGATCGGTTTGGTTTGTTGCAGTGGTCCCTGCATGCTGACACAGTCAAACAAAACAATCAAGAACAGAGAAAAGAGTATGTGGATCTCCCTGTCAACCCCAGGGAAAGAGTTGGGGAATGAGCCCTGCTTGGCAGTTTGGGCTTAGAAGTGGTTTTCTTGACACGAAAGCACCCGATATGATATAGACTGGACTGCAGAAAACAAGTGCATCCTTATCTATTATAAAATTATTTCAGTCCTGGCTCAAAAGCCTGCACCCTGAATCTGTATGTACAAATGTAGTGTAGACACTATGAAAATACTGATCAAATACGATCACGATCCAAATATAATGTCATTATTCTTAGCCCGAACAGCTATGGTGGTACTTGTAGTAGACTAAATGAAGAGACTGAGGTTCGTTGGAGGTTAGGTTTTAACAGCTGTTTATCTGATGTGATTATTCTTAACTCTTAATGGTTTTTCTACAAATATTGTTTCTCCCGCAGGGGGTGCAGTGGCGCAGTGGCGCAGTGGGTTGGACCACAGTCCTGCTCTCCAGTGGGTCTGGGGTTCGAGTCCCGCTTGGGGTGCCTTGCGACGGACCGGCGTCCCGTCCTGGGTGTGTCCCCTCCCCCTCCGGCCTTACGCCCTGTGTTACCGGGTTGGCTCCGGTTCCCCGCAACCCCGTATGGGTCAAGCGGTTATGAAAATGTGTGTGTGTGTGTGTGTGTGTGTGTGTGTGTGTGTGTGTGTGTGTGTGTGTATTGTTTCTCCCCATTTTGCCTGGTGCTCCCAGGAGTGTAATGCTGCTGTCAGACTGCTGTGTGTGCTCAAAACTGGTCTCACACTTAATGAATGTGAACTGTCTCCGAACAAGCTGTTACTGGTGTGCTTCACTGTGTTTCATAGCCTTATGTGTTTCAGCCCGGACTGGCCAAGTCTCCGAGCTCAAACAGCATATAAATAATTAATTTGACAGAGGCCATAATCAGACCACTGGTGGCTTGGAAGTGGATTTTTACAGCTTGAATGCAGAAGGTGTGAATCTCTTACTGGCTGATGTATTAAAGCAAATTAAAGAAGAAACCATTCATTAGGTGTCCTCACATTTCTTTTCCACAGCAGAAGTAACACCAATGAAGGGCCTTATGAAAGCAGGTCGCAGTGCAGGCTAGATTGAATCCTGTATACCTCAAGAACCAGGAGTTTCAGAAAATGTCACTAACCAGTTGCAGTACAAATATTTACATCTGTAGATCATTCATTTGTAAATAGAAAACAGCTGTTGTTCATATGGAAATAATACAGTTCTTGGTAATGACTTATTTTATCTCAAATCTCAGACTAAGTTCAAAACTTGTACATGCTGTACAGATTGGACTTTGGAGTGGAGTAGCAAAACAAAGGTACAGTATAAGAGTCAGCTTTACTTTCTGAGGAGGCTCAGGCCCTCTAGAAAATGCAGGTCTCTGTTGTAGATGTTTTACCAATCTAATAGAAGGTGCAGTTTTCTATGCAGCTTTATGTTGAGGCAAGGGCATTGCTACAGGTGATGCCAGCAGACTGAATAAATAAATCAGGAAGGTTACTCAGTCAAGGGAGTTAGGTTGGGCTCTCTGAGAAAACAGTACACAGTGGGACACTCTATCATAAGCAATGGTACTCACCCTTTGTCTGCCACCCTGGCTAAAAAAGAAGAGTACCTTCAGCAAAAGACTGTTCCATTTGCACTTTTCCAAGCGTTGCCTGAGGTCTTTCCTGCAAGTGTCCTTTAGGTTAATGAATTCTCAGTCTGTCAGTGTTGAACTGACCCCTTATTACCCATGTGGTATTGAGTCATCAATACTCCTTATTTAGTTCCATACTGTTGTTCCACTGTTTTTGTTTGTATGCTGTTGTAGCCTTGGGCAATTTTCTTTAAGATCAATAAGGTTTTTCTTTTTTTTTTTTAAATCTATCAATAGCTGATACTTTCAAGAAAATAATGAAGGGTATCAAGTCATACAGAGGAGGATAGAACAACCTAGCAAGAATTAGAAAACTCATAAATGTCAACAGGCAACAGAGACTGACAAGTTTAGGAGACGAGTTTCCTCTCATACAGTTTAGCTGTGTAGGAGGAAATGATAAGTATAAAAAGGAAGTCCTTAATTTTTGATAATTAACTCTATGACATGAACAAATATACATGCAGCCTCCTGGATTCCAGGCAATAATTAAGCTTTTTTTTAGATATTAGATAGATCAAAATAATTTCTTAGATGGTTGAAACTTACATCCATTTGATCCGTTCCTAAATATGATATATCCATCACCTCTGTTGCCAACCATTTCCAGTACCCAAAGTACCTAATAAATCTGGGTTGAGGACAATACGATACCATAATGATAATCCAGTGGAGATCCTTAGGTATTTCCAAACTAGTAATCACTTTATAAACAACAGGTAGAGAACTTAATCTGGGATAACATGAAACTGACTCTGTAACAACCCACATGGAGGCCCTGTCTCTTTCTTTTGGTAATTCCTATAAAGTTTTATTCTGGGACTTTTGGGGTAACAAATGAACCTTGAAAACAAGACAGCTACCTTTAAAATAAATCAGTTGACAAGTGACACAAAAAATTTTGGAATACATATTGCCGATGAGGTAAATATTCACCCTAAGAATATTTTTATTTTTCTGAATATTGAAATAGGTAGAGAGGCCCATGCAGCCAGGTCCTTCTGATGGGTCATTGGCATCTAGCAGGTGATTAAAATCAGGACAAAAATTCCCAGATACCTAAAACCAGAACTGATCAGTTGAACAGAATAGTACCATGTAAAATTTTGAGTATTCATTTGCATTGCTAAGTATTCAGAGATATTAACTATATAAACTGAAGTTTACTGTAAAAGGATATCACATTTACAATTGTTGGAGCTGATATATCTGGGGTTTTCAGACACATACAACATTACAACAGTACAGCATCAGCATACCAGGAAATACAATGCTCTTCTGCTCTTGTAATGGACATGTCCTTATTGCTTCTAATAGCTTCTGCTAAAGGTTCAGCCATAAGTGTGAATAATAATGGGTAAAGGGTCTTGCCAGCAACCTACAATCAATAAGTTCTAAGGATAAAGTATGACTGAGAGAAAGCCATTAGCTTAGCTTGTGGCCAGAGGGTTCGAATATAGAAACTTAATTAGGCACCTTGCTAACCACTTGTCCAGCCAGGATTGCAGTGGTCCAGAGAAATTCCTGGAATCACAGAGGTGCAAGGCTAGTCAGGGTACACTTTGGATGGGATACCAGTTCATTTCAGTGTAGTAATGCACTTGTTTACACACCAAAGGTAAATCTGAGTCATCCATCTGTCTGATACAGACATCTTTGGACTGGGATAGGAAAACGAGCACCAGGAGGAAATCCATGCAAATTCACAGAGAACAGGCAAACACCAAGCAGACTGAGCTGGATTTGAACTTACCTTTGCACTGCCTAGGTGCAGTGGGGTGGCAGCAGTAGTTGCTGAGACAGCAGTGTAAATCAGCCTAAGAAGTTATTACCCCTCTAAAACATTTCCAAAACTGGGAATAAAAAACACTACTCTACATTGTCATTTTGCACAAAGAGAAATAACCAGATCAGGCTCCTGCTTCCCAGTAATGAAGTCTATAATATTTAAAAGCAGAACATATGTCATAAGAGTCTTGCCTAGCTTTAACCAAACCACTATGTTCAGGTTTGTCCCTCAGGGCTAAACCCATTAGAAATCATGCTCTAGTTAACTTGGGGGGAATTTTTCACCCCAAAAAGTTTGAGCTCCAGATAGAAGTTACTTTGCTAAAATTATTTTTTTCTATCCATTCTGTAATTAATTTTTCAGCTTCTGCACCACAAAACCCTCAAAACCACGTTGACCTTTTAAAATCCATTTCTGAAGAACCTAATTTAAGAGATTTAAACTATAAAACTGCACATGCATATTTAGATATAAATGTTTTGGGGAAAAAATATTGTTAAGTTAAATTTAGTTTTTTTTGTCAGCCTTGGAGCAAGCTGATGGGTGACTTGCATTCACAAAGATTTCCTCTGCCTATACTTGGCTGTTGCTGGCTAACAGAGACTCTGCCTCCGCAACACCCACTTTGCTAGATTGGTAGAATTCCATCTTTTTTAACATATCAAGAATGGTAGTTAATAAGCCATATTCTGTTAAGCAACAGAGTAGTTTCCAAACTGCTGTCATTGCGCTTTTGCTGTGTTGTGAATCTACAGTTCCCATAGATGTTGCTTTACTCTTTAACTAGTAACAAAACAAACCTACCTATGGATTGCATAGGTACCAGAGAATACTTATAATCTTAGTTTAGAGGTCTTTATTTCCGTTAAAAAAGAAAGATTATGCGATTGACTCTAATACTTCTGCCTAGTTGTACTTTTGATTTCAGTGGGAAAGATTTAGATTTAGATTTTGCAGAGATGTAGAAGGCAGCATCAGAATAAATGTCTGAGTGGTGGGGTGAGATCAATCAGGGCAGGGCAATCAATTAGGGCCTTCATCCTGGAGCAGCCAAAACTCTTGGGTACCATCCTTTATTTGATTACATCCTCTCTAATCTCCGAATAAGAATTTTCATCTTTCAAAGACACTATGTGGTGACCCCCTGCACTGAACAAGAATAACTATTTCTCTCTGTCTATTATGATTTATAAAAATGCGCCCATTTAGAGGTATGAATTTAATTTCATACCTGATCACTTGCTACCACCCAACTAGACAATTACACTCCTCCATGTCAGCCTGCTTGCTGGTCCCACGCATGAAAGGTCCAAAATCAAAAGCAGAAAGGTTTTCGGTTCTGGCTCTGATTTGGTGGAATGACCTCCACCTTTCACCCAGAACTGCTGAATCTCGCTGTACATTTTTTAAGGGTCTCAAAACTCATCTTTATGGACTCACTTCTTCCCCGATCTCTTAAGTACAATAAACGTATAATGTTTATGTTTAATAATTTTGTGATTAGAAATAGTTGAATAATAGGTAAACGTTTATGCAGCTACTCATGTGTTGTATACTGGTTTATATGGTGGAATGTGATGAATTGACTGTACTCAGGAATCACATCTTAATCCAGATCTCTACTTCTGCTGATGTAATGAACTCATTGTATTTTTCTCTGAGATGTACTTTGCCTTGGAGCAAAGTGTCTGGTAAATGAACAAATCCAAATGTAAAATGTAATTTTTATACAGAATCCAGAAACACGCTTTAAATTTAAATCCAAGACATCTGTCTTTTTAAAGGAGCACAGTTACCACAAACTCTAAGGGGGTATTCCAGAAACAGCTGGAGTTAAACAAGATCTGCTATACTGAAACAGTCTGGATAATGCTAATGCTCTTCTGGATCGTGTTCCCTCTTGCCATTTGAAATTCATCGATCTATTCTGAAGACATCCCATTGAGCTAACCACTGATCTAATACTGCAGTGGACCACATCAGTTCTCACAGAGAAATTGCAGTAGTGTTGCAGAGGCACTTATCTATGTGTGGGTAACTACGTAAGTTTATGTTGACTGCAAATACATTGTTCTTGCGGATGCCAAAGTTCCAACTGAAAACAATAATCTATGCAGTCACAGAAGGTCGCATCAGGTAAATGTAGGACTGTCATCTATCCCTCTCTACAGTGTACCCGCTACTTTAGGTGGCAGAGCTCTTGTTTCAATTGTTTTTTATGTTGTTCAGCTTGCCAGAAGATTTTTTGGGTATTTGAGTAAGATCCCTAATTCACATCTTAAGTTTAGAAGGCCTTTTGGTTAGACTGGGGATCTTAGCGTTACTTCAGGTTATTATCCTCATACAAGTTAGCTTATAGAATAGTTGAACCAGGTGATGTCGCTATTTGAGGAGTTATAACCAGGATTGGAGAAGGGAAAAAACATTCCCTGAACCAAATATGCCAAAAATACTTCTACTTACACAAACTGATCCCTTTTCAGTGCATCCTAGGCTATCAATCTCTTGTCGGTGGTGCATGGTGGGAGCAGTTCATGTGGGGAATTGTCAGGTTCCCCAGAGAGCACACTTACAAGACAGCCAACCCTCCTTGCACACCTCTCTCGAATCACCAGGGTTCTGATAAAGCACAGAGGGACCCTACGGAATATAAGTCACTGCTTGGCTTATCTGAGAGAGTCCTGAATTCTGTTTTCTGTGTCCTTGATCATTTTCCTAGTTCCGTTTGTCCATCACAGAGGTTTCAGTTTATCAGATCTTACCACGTTTGTATACTCTTCATCCTTTTGATTTCACAGTTTCCTGTTACCATGTCTTTGTTTGGAATAAATTCTGCAGCAGAGTTCACCACATTATACATCTCCAAGTCTTTGTTTGTGAAATACACAAGTCATTTCTCTTTCAAAGCACAATGTGAAACAATACCAAATCTTACCAGGTTGTCTGAATACTGGAAGAATTTTTATGTCTACGATACAACATCTTTAACTGCCCTTACAAAAATGTTTGCAGGAAAAACTAACAAGAATGAAAATTCCCAAGATAAGGATGAAGAACACAATCTGAATGTTGCTGAAAACTGAATTTAGAGAAGAGGGTTAAATCAAAATGCAAATTACATACATTTAGCTAATGCTTTTCTCCAAAGCAACTTACAGTGTTAATGTACTTACCAATTTTTACAGCTACATAATTCTACTGGAGCAATTTAGGGTACTACTTGCTCAAGAGTACAACAGCAGTAGGTGGGATTTGAACCACCAATTTTAAGACCCAAAACCAGCAGTGCTAACAGGTGTCCAATTTAACATAGTGAAATACTTCTCTGTCATAGGCTGTCAGTTGTTAAATAACAACAGAACAATTGCTTTGATTAGATTCTTTTCTGGCCAAACACAATATACAATGCTTTTTAGTGCAGTTGCAAAATGGAAAACAAGCCAAACATTGCCAAATGTTTGCCACAAACTTTTAATTGGCATAACTGGAAAAATATAGAAAAAGTGGATTAGTGCAGTTATCAATAGTGCAGGGAAATCAGTGTAGACTCAGAAATAAACAAACTGTACTATGTCAGTGAAAACAAATACACTATGATCAACACAGTATATAACAATCATTAAAGTGAAGAGGTATTATTATTACACCACTAATGTTAATGTAATCCTTTTAATAACAAAATCAAAATATAAAAACAAGCAACGTACCTGGCTAGCACAATGTTATTTACCCTGTGGGCAAAAAAACTGCAAAGACAAAGTCTCCAGTCTTCCAGACCATTTCTGTTTTGGTATTAGTCATAACTCTTCTTGGTCTGTCATAACTGCAGGTCTCTCAATTACATTTTATTTTATTCAGATCATGGAATATATTGACTCTATGAAAGTGCAGACATTATAAATGAGTGCAATGTCCTCAGGTGACAAGTAGTCAAAGAGTTCTTGTTTCAGTAACTTTTTCTAACAGGAAAGAAGAATGTTTTTCACGTAATTGGACCCTGTTACAACCACAGTACTATAGTATTTGGTCACTTTCCCAAAGAAAAGTCAAAAGCATGTGGTTAGGTGATAAAAATCTCTACGTATAGCTTGTAATAACATATTTTGAATTCCATATATGTATTTCTTGATCAGCACCCTGATCAAGACTAAAAGAAATTTTCTGCAGTGGAGACTATAGAATTGAAACTCTAATATTCTACAACATAACAAACATATTTGCACTAGAATTTATACATTTGACAGAAACTCTTTAAAGTACATGATATGAATGTGAACAGCCTTCTCAAATGTATTCTGGATCTCACATGACACCAGTCTGCCCCAACACTGGTGAGGGTATTTTGATGGATGGGTAAGAAGTAACTTCAAGGAGAAAAGACACTGGGTTATGCATCTAAGTACCAGCTATAACATGTTCAAGCTGGATGACTACGAACCTTTTCTACCTTTGCTTAATATTCACACAATAACAAGGCCCCTTTTTATTCGTGCATCTTCCTAACTGTTGGCCCCACTTCACATTGAACTACTATGACACAACATGTAAAGTTTTGTGCTATTCATTAAGTTTATTCATTTGCAATTGTTTTAGTACAATATCTCTCACTGTTACAAACTGGAACAAACTCAACACAATAAATAAACGAATCATTGTACAACTGCACAAAGGAAAATGTCCAGTCCAAGCACCCCTATGTACAATACAATACATTTTCACCCTGCAGTACTGAAGGTTGTGTTTCCCAGAGGAGTGTTGATTTTAATGGGCTGTCCTGAGCTGTATTTGTTCATTGGAGCAGCATCCTGATTTTCATTGGTCATCCTCAGTACACTTTTTCAGAGTAACGCCTGCATCCCCATTGCTTTTTTATTTCCCAGTGTCCACTGTGATTCAGAATCAAAGAAATATATGGAATTTTTTTTGTTGGTTGAAAGTTTTGTCTTGTTCTTCGGAATAATGTTTGGATTTTTATTGACTACTCTGAACTGTGCTTGTTTTTCAGTAACATGAGTGGATTCCCACTGGCTGTCCTGAGCTCTGTTTTTGCATCTTCCACAGTCCTCTGGAAAACAACAAAAACAAACAGCATTATCATGAATTGTGAGCGAACTGTACAGTCATAGCTGAAATAACATTTTTACCAAGCTCTGATGAGTACGGAAGCTTTTTGAATACTTTAGTTTGCATTGCCCAAAACAGACAAACCTGCTTAAAAAAGACAGGCTTCACATCTCTCAGTTCTCTGAGAGTCCTCTGACAGGTAAAGAACAAAGTAGAAACTACACTTTGGTGGAAAGGTGGTGCCTTGCTGCCTCACAATACCTGGGTATTTCAGGCTTAGATTCAAACCCTGTTAATGTCTGGGTGGAGTTCGCATGTTTTCCCTGTGTGTGCCTGGGTATTCTCCAGATACTCTGGTTTCCTCCCACAGTCCAACAACTTCTTTCAGGTTAAATGGTGATGATAACTGAAATATTTACTTGCTTGGTGTGAAGTATTTTGAATGTGTTTTTGGTAAAATGTGTTATTTGGCTAATCCAATTAAGTATTTTGTGGGTGGCATTCGTTATTTTGAAAATGTGAACTTTGTTTAAGGAATTACATTTAAGCAGTTGAGAAAAACCATAATATAGAGCATGCCTCAATATTAAGAACTGAGATAAGCATTACCTGTTTTTAACACCACAACTCTAACAGGGCAGTCAGAATTGGGAATACTTTTTCCTCTTTTTGCTGGTCAATGACGCTTGTAGTGGTGGCATGTAAATTAAGTTCAGATCATTAAATACAACAGCATGTAGTCAGATCTCCATCAGTTATGACTCGCCATGTAAGAGCACCTCTCCTAACATGAGAATTCTGTGCTTATGTGTCTATCATTAGTATGCCCAGTAAATATGAAAAAAATCTTTGGCTGATGAGAAACTGAGCAATTTGTCCAATGACAAGAAATTGAGAGGCATGATTATCAATACTTTCCATGGACACTGTCAACTAAATCGCTACGCATTGGAGGAGATCATTGGAGGTAATTAAAATGGGTTCAGCCACAGTTAATTCAATTACGACTCACAGATGCATAATAGGAATGTTCAATCCCTTCAGAAGTTCTGGAAATTTTTTTGTCCTTCAACTGGCTTCTGCTAAAATATGATCTGCATTTCTCTTCAGTTCTCATTTATTTGCCTTACCAATTACTTTAGTTCTGCTTTATTGGAAAACTGCTGAAGATAAAATTTGAATTATTTATAAAATCACTTGAACTCAGTCTAATAGGCTGTAAGAACAATTTTTGCACAAGATGTATGAGGGCTAACTTTACAGTTTGGCTAATCTCTTTCAGGGTTACACTGTGAATTTTTGCAATACAACACTGCTAATTTCAGCTTTTCACACACCTAGAGTGGAGGAGAAGCAGACTCAGAGCATATTGACAATGATCTCCTACATACATATTCTTTAAAACACATAGGAAGATGTAATGGTACCTAGATACACATTTTTGCCAAGTTCTTATTTCTTTCATTATAGAATGAAGTATCATTCATCCTGTTTTTAACATCAAGTGTAGAAACAATGAAAAAACATGTTTATAACACACACTAGCAGAAGTGAGAGCTATTTACATACCTTGAAGCCATATTGCAGGGAAGATTTCTTAGAATTATGCAGACAGGATTCAACACAGAAAGCAGATGAGGCAATGAGGACTTCTCTACAGACATGATGGTTAAGCATTCACCAAGGAGCTGCAGCATGAAGAAGCCACATGATGCTGCCTGAAGAGCTTTAGTTCGTCTCTCTTCAGTACTGTTACCTGCATTAAAAAATCTTTGCACTGCGCTGTCCATGAAGCTTGTTCTCATTGGTATCTGTGGTTTCCTTGCATTACAGTCCAAAAAACATGTTAGCCATTACTGCCATCTGCAACATCTCCTATACACAGCACATCTAGAAGCTACATAAAAAAAAAAAAAAAAAAATCACATTTCAAACCACACACACTGAATTGCCAAAATGCAAGCAGGGAACACATACATAATTACATAACACCTTCAATGTGAAGATATATAGATATTTATATCTTTGATTCCATTCACTTGGGCTCCATCAGGTTGCACTATCACCAGGAAGAAGCAACTACTGATAAGAATACAGACACACAGAAAAAAGTTTCATCCTGATGGAAGAAGTCCATCAAAAAGAGGACCAAACCCAAAATGATGGGTTACTCTATAGCCTTGGTATCAGTAGTACTTCATACCATCACCAAAATATTTACAAATTCTTGTATCTTTTGCGTCTGTGTTTCTGTTGTTGAACAGAAGAATATTTTATTTCCTTTGTGTGTTTGCCTGCATTGTTCCATTCTGTTGATCAGTCCCCCCTGGGAGAGGAAGGGGTGGAAGCCATCCATATGGGTTAGAGCGGCAGTCAGACCAGGACGATATGCTCAACCCTGCTGTACTGCCTTCTTTTAGAAGTCCTCAGGGGGCTCCTGCAACCCACAGGGCAGAACACCCCCTCTAGTCATGCTGTCGAAGTGGGAAGTCTCAAGGCCTGGATGCTGTGGAGGATCTTTTGCTGGTGCCCTGACAGAGTCACACCTAACCCCCGAAGGTCCCTGTTGGAAAAACACACAGACACACTGATGAAAATATAATATGAGCCAGGCACTGAATACCATCATCTCTTAAACAATAATCAGCACGGTAACCGTGACCTCACATCAGCTACTTTCAGCAAAACCCTATTGGCAGGCAAGTCAACAGTTCTGCCTTGAGCTCAACCTCACTGATCCGCAACATCTACAGCTGCAGCAGCATGGAGAGTAGATGGCAATTAACCAAGGCTAGGAGAATTTACTATTCGCTGCTGCCGTTCATAGACTTGCGCCATTTTGTTTTTCTGAAATTGCTACGCCCAACATGTACTGGAGCATAACATGTTTCAGATATCCTTCTCTTTATTCAGTGATTTTACTGAAGCGCAAAACAGAAACAGCTCTCTCCATCTCTTTCCATACAAGTCCCTCAATGCCGTTGACATCTTCAGGAATTACACTGACACTCATTGGTCAGTGACCATCATATGGTGTCTCTCTCTTTCTCTCTCTCTCTCTCTCTCACACTCTATTCTCTATCACCTTCTCTTCTCTTTCCATGTTACTTCTTCTTCACCCTAGGAGTCACATATCTGTTTTATGTGTTGATCAGAGAATAAAGATGGGATGTCAGAGGACAGGAAGCTGGAGAGTGACAGGAGAGGAAGCTGGGCAGAGACAGAACAATTTATGATGGCACACTCACTCAGAGGTCATCTGAGCCACCAGTTGTAGGGAACTAAAGCTGCTACCCAAGAAGTTTTCTCTGTATTGGTTCATCTTTATGGCACTCAACCAGTCCTCTACTGACATAAAACCATTGACGTCAGGCACAGAGTGGTCCAGCAGGGGCTTTGAAGGCCTGGATGTGGTACAGCAAGGTGGGACAAGTGGAAAATATTACAAGAGGCAGACATATCCAAGAGAAAAGACAATAGCAAAGCTGCTTCTTCAATGTGCTCATATGTGTTGTGTGTATGTATGAGCATGTGTACATGGTATTCTGTAGGACCCTCACACCGGTGGGACGGTGGACAGAGTCTTCAAACTGCTGGGGTTGCGGATGAGTTTGTCCAATATGTTGACAATGTCAGTAAAGCGGGGCCGTGTGCTGCGCTCTTTCTGCCAGCAGTCCAGCATGAGCTGGTGCAAGGTGGTGGGGCATTCCATGGGTGGTGGAAGTCGGTAGTCCTGTTCTATAGCATTGATCACCTAGGAGTAGCAAAGTAAGACAAAAAGACAGAATGAAACCAGGTCAAGACTAGGTAAAACATCTTTGCAGGACACAAGAGGAATTTTCTGGAATTGTCTGGGAAGGACAGCATGGGAGCAATACTTATATGACTCTCAAATGCTACAAGCCCCTGAAGGGTGGACTACTAAAATAGACAGATATACTTTCTTTTGCAGAATTTTCATTTTGCTGAGCCCAAGTATGTGAGGCAAACAGACAAAAACCCCGATTAGAGAAATAAACCCATGGAAACTTACATCCTGGTTGCTCATGTCCCAGTACGGTCGCTCGCCAAATGACATCACCTCCCAGATGACAATGCCATAACTCCATACATCGCTGGCGGATGTGAACTTCCTGTAGGTAATGGCTTCTGGAGCAGTCCACCGCACTGGGATTTTCCCCCCCTTGTGACGTTAAAGACAGACAGATATAGAAAGATAGGAGTGTGTGGCTGGTTAGATGTAGGGTATGCCTACTTCCTCATGAATTTGACTCTCCCAGTCCCAAAGCTATGAGTCACTGGCTTTCAACATTCAGCTGAAATGATGCCTTCATTTTGTACGTATAATAAATTATTATGTATCAGGCTCAATGCACAGGTCTGCAGGGACAAACTCAAAAAAGCTTTGCATGTCTCCCGGTCTGCATACATTTCACACCACTATCCTTGGATAAGAACAGGAGGATCCATTGACAGTTGGACAATAACACCCTGTGTTAATTGGCTAGATCCCTTGAGGTATGAGAATGACCAGATGGGAACTTCTATGTAACACTTCATTGCGGTCAAACCATGCATCACCACTTATCCATACACACCCACAATCCAGCCACCTCAAATACTGACATATTTAGATCCATCACAGAAGGATCCTTCTCCAGAACAGTACCTCTCTTCTTTTGGACTTTGTTGGAAGCAGGGGCAATACAGGATGCTACATCTGAATGTCCCTCTATAGCAGGTGCAAACACTGTAAGATGCCTGGCATATTGGTTTGATTAAAATCCAACTAATTCAGCTAATCTAGTTCAACTTGTATGCTTTTAGAAAAGCCTGGCTTCAGTACAGAGCAAGCATTCAACAGGACTTTCTCTCACAATTAGCTTTTGGCTACATAGCAGAGGGTTACTGTTATAGAGTGAACTTGCCCTTCACACAGCTATAGCATTTCATACATGTTTTTGCCCCCAAGATCTGTGCCATCACCTGGAATTCCAATGACCGGATGAGAGATTAGTCCAGTGGTCTCAAAAATGGAGGTCAAACACTCATTACTGAATATGAAAGCTGATTTCTGTTCTTCAGACTTTCCTCTGACCCTACCCTTGCTGGCAATGATACTTGTTTGTAGAATTAAAAAAACCCAAAAATCACCAAAAAAACTGATCAATGGACATTTCATAATATTACTGATACAAACCAGGTTTCATTTTCCAAGAAAAGTGTTCAGGAGGCTTTGACAGTGACAGTAGAGCTACAATGATGTAGTGCAAGCAGAGTGTCCGGGCTGTTCACACAGGTTTCCCAATGCTTTGTACCTGCTTCCTCTGCCTACCTGCCTGCTGAAGACAGCAGTGGGTGCCGCTCCTCTTCTGGCAGCATCAACACAGTTGAGGTCATAGCAAATGCAGGTGTAATTAATGCTGTGGGGGATGAAGTGCTGCCAAACTTTACTTTAATAAAGTTCATCATTAACACGCCAAGGCAAACACAGACTGGGAAAATACATAAGTGTTTTTTTTTGTGTATTTACTCAGAAAAAATGAGAATACATCAGGGAATAGAGCTTTGAATAGTATTTACAGAATTTAAAACCAGCCCACTCTCAAGAAAGGCTTAAGGCATGTTGCAAAAGCAAGAACCCTGTTGGACTAAAAGAGACATGGCACATAGCACAGCTTGTTTACAGGACCATAACAGGTGACCAGTCTGTTTGCAGGAACCCTGGGAGTGACACTTATGTATCACTTCTGTGCAGGCCAGAGTATGATGCATCTGATCAGGGTAGCAAGACTAGCACATTCTGTAAGCAATATTTTCCTTACAGTGTCCAATATGCTCCTACCCCTTTTATAACTCCAAAACTTGCTTAAAAGATATATACAAAAATGTAAGGAAAAGCACTCAAAAATGAGTGATTAAAAATTCTAGTATTTTAACTTTTTAAAGGATCAACTCCACAAAATTTTCTTGTTGTTGTTGTTGTTGTTCTTCTTCTTCTTCTTATTATTATAATATCTTTATATAATAATAATAATAATAATAATAATAATAATAATAATAGCAAGAAGAAGGAGAAGAAGAAGAAAGCTCATGCTTTACCAACACAGAGCCAAAAAGTAGTCTTCTTAGTTAAAATTAGAATTTAAGTTTTTTTTTAACCTTTCATTAATTTAATATGTGTCAATGCCAACTGCATGATTGCCACAGAGCCACATCTAATCCTCCTTACACAAACAGTCACAGATGGGTATTCAGTAGCAAGAATTAACACATGAGACGCAAGGCATAAACCAAATAATGAAGCAAAGAAAAACAAGGGAGTTTACAGATATACACAGCTTTCCTTCAGGCTCAGCCAGCCACTGGTAACATCTCAGGATCTCTCAAAAAATACCAGATAGATCTCTTCAACTAGAAATGCTTGCTGGAGATTCTCTGACTCTGTGTCATCACTTTACTGCTCTCTGCACAGACTTAACAATTTTGTCTTGTTCTTTAGAGACATAATTGTTTCCATAAGAACAAATTCTTGACAGCCACCCCCCCATAAATGCTAGTCTTGTTCCCTGCATTTCAAACTCTTTCAGAAAGTGAAATCTGACCTTCTGCTCTCATATACAGCCACAGCCTGCTCCCTTGATCCCATCCCTTCACCTTTCTCACAAATCCATTTCCTCACAACTTGTTCATTTTGTTTTGTGAATCTCCAATTCCTCACTTCTCTGGTTGCTTCTGATCTGCTTTTAAAATAGCATCTCAATTTTATATAGAACCCAAACTCAGTCCAGAATTACAGTCCTGTCTGTTTTCTACATTTTCTCTCAAAAAATCTTTGATGTGCAGCTTACAACCAATTTTCTATATTCTTGGCCCAGAATAACCTCCTTGATGGATTCAGTGTGGATTCAACATCATTATGATACTGCCTTCCTTGCAGTGTCAGAAGCTCTCCAGTTGGCTAGAGCTGACTTCTTTTTCTTGGCCCTCATTCAACCACCAGACCCCACTTTCCAAGACTGAGATCCTCCATCTCCTTGCATGTCGATCCACCTGTAAGGAATTTTGTCAAACTAGACAAATCAGTAATTTCATCTTCTTCATTAGTTAAGAACTTCTGGCCCAGGTCATAATGATATAGTTCCTGTAGCTTCCTGTAGCTGCTCAACTCATTTCAAGATTCTGCTTAGAGCTTAAGAGAAAGTCAAAGAATCTACACCATGATAACTACAATATCTCATCACTCCCTATACCCCCCGCATTAGACTTACACTCTTCTGCATTGTGGTCCAAAATCAAAAGTCTGTAGGTTCTTGGTTTTGCCACTGATGTGATGGAATGAACTTCCTCTCTCTATTACAACTGGTGAGTTTCTTTCAGCACTCAAGAAAATTCTCAAAACACTTCTCTCCTGATTGCCAAAAAAGCTCTATACATTTTCAGCATACCATTTGTCATGATCACCATTGCATTTGAGATACATTTGAATTCTATAGGCAGCTACTTATATACTGCATGCTGAAAAAAATGGTTTTACTGGACAAAATAACTGTGATTTAACAATCACATGTGTGCATCTAAAGCTCTTTGCCTGTTCCAAAATGCAGTTATTTGAAGAAAAGTATTAACTGAATAAATGTAAATGTGTGTAGTCAGTTGACCTTGTATTTGTGTTTCTTCTTTTACTGGTTCATATTATGCGTTTGTTAAAAATTGTGTTGTAATGGTTATAGATTTGTTAACTGTGGTATGATTGTGCTATTTGCATTTGCATTGCTGAACATCCTGAGGCAACAAATTGGGAAGGGAGTGATACACACATAAACATTTCCCTATATTTAGGTAGTCAACAAAATAAACTGTATTGTATTTTTCAGCATTAAAATAAACAGAAAATGAATCCTTCTCACTGTACTCTGATGTCTGGCTGTTGTTACACTTCACCATAATTACATCCTACATACAGTGTTCTGTACTTTCAAGCTTGTGTAGTGGTATTTGTCCTGTGCGGTTTCAGAATACTTTCACCAACAAGCTACAACAAAATAGCCATGTCTCAGCTTGCAGCTGACACAGCACCTATGTTCAGCACAATGGCAGCCCTGCTTTGCCGACCCTGTTTAAGTTCTTCCTGTTGTCACCTCAACTTTCTGTCCCCAGCATCCAAACTAAAGATATTTAGCTGTTGGGTCAAATAGGTTTGTGGTGTCCTTGTTATGTCCAGTCAAACACAGCCCCAATGATTCTTTTTGAACTGCTTTTGAAACTACCTACCTTAGTTCTCTGTTCCCATGGGGAATTATCAGCTCAAGAATACAATTACTAGTGTCAAGGATTACTCTTTAGAAACAGGTAAAAAAAAAAAAAAGGATTAACCAAAGAAATCATTTTCAGGCAGCCTCGCTAATTAAGAACGCAGCTGCAATGTCACAACCTGCCCCTACCGTATCAATCCAGAAAAAAAAACATGCTAAAACGTTATAGAGCTCTGTAGAAGTTCATTACAGTCATTCAGAAGAGTGTTTACAAATTGTTTAAATTAAAAGTTCACAGGTTGTTAGATGTGGTTGGGATCACTCTTCCAGCAGCCATAAAAGCTTGGCCTTTGGTTCTTTGGCTTGTTCTATGCTTTTAATGCTACACTCTTCTATCATCGGGCTTGTTACCCTCTTAGACTAGTATCTTCATATTGGAGTTATTCCAGAATTGGACATACTACTCCTACATACTTTTTTATCATGTATCACCAGCAATCAAATGTGAATTATGTTATACAGACACCCTCAACTTATGCAAATAGACCGTTCTTCAACACCTTACGTAAGTCAAAAAGTTATGTATGTCAGATTCCCCCTCCTCCCCCACCATTCAACCTAATAACATTAATAATTTTTCCATCTCAGTTATTGCACCTTGATGTTTCTTCGTTATTAGTGTTGTTTTCATGATAGCTGTTCCTTTCACATGTTCCTTTGTAAGTGCAGCATCCTTCACTATCGTATTCACAGTCGATATGGCTAAACCTAGTTCCCGTGCTATAGACAATAATCTTTGTCCACCTTCATACTTCCTTATTATTTTCAATTTCATCTCCAAATTGATTGCTGTACACTTGCGAGACGGTTCTCGTTTTCCTTCAAGTGCACGTTTTCCACCAGGCAATCTGAATAATGAAATGAGTAAAAAATAGGGGAAAAAAGCACTACACTAATGAGAGGAGACACATTCATGGCTCAAAATATGCAAGAACTGGGAAGATGCAGCTTCCTGTCTTGTCTGGCTACGCAGACTAGAGCTTAACGTATTTCACATGTTTTGCGTAAAATAAAAACGCGATGCGTAAATAATGTGCATGCTGGGTTTTTTTTTTTTTTTTTTACATAAATCCGGATTTACATAAGTGAAATTTCCGTAAGTAGAGGGGTGTCTGTATTACAAAAGAGAAGCGGGAGATATCCCCCCCCGGCTTGTGCAGAAGATCTAGCTAAAAGGACTTACCAAAGAACTGGTGTAGGTTGGGTCAGATGTATCATCCTGCAGGTACCGTGACAAGCCAAAGTCGGACACCTTGCACACCAAATTGCTGTTCACTAAGATGTTTCTGGCGGCAAGGTCACGGTGCACATAATTCATCTCTGACAGGTACTTCATACCTGAGGCAATGCCACGCAGCAAGCCAACCAGCTGGATGACAGTGAACTGTCCATCATTTTGCTGCATGGGGTAGAAAGCAGAAATGGACCCCCATTTAGGCATTATGGAGCTATGCAATGCTATCCGCTTTACCTAATTTTCCTAATGCCATTTCAAAACACACACACACTTTCAGAACTGCTTGTCCTATACAGGGTCACGGGGAACCGGAGCCTACCCGGCAACACAGGGCGTAAGGCCAGAGGGGGAGGGGACACACCCAGGACGGGACGCCAGTCCGTCGCAAGGCACCCCAAGCGGGACTCGAACCCCAGACCTACCAGAGAGCAGGACCTGGTCCAACCTACTGCGCCACCGCGCCCCCCATTTCAAAACATTTTACATAAAAGATCGGACACACACCGTGCAGTACTAATCTAGCA
Organism: Scleropages formosus; assembly: GCF_900964775.1. Classification (NCBI taxonomy): domain Eukaryota; kingdom Metazoa; phylum Chordata; class Actinopteri; order Osteoglossiformes; family Osteoglossidae; genus Scleropages; species Scleropages formosus. The sequence goes on along the minus strand of NC_041808.1, from coordinate 21,971,807 downwards.
GGAAGGATGTAGCACTCATTGCGTACTTTGCAGCAAGGATTTCATGCTTCATAACACATTAAATAGGGGCCTCACATTCACTATAAACCTGACAGCAGGGACCTCACAGTCACTACAATATTCTGCAAGGTGCATGAAATCTCTCAGTACGCTCTTGCACTCTCGGAAGTCTAATCTGCAATGGAAGGCTAGACAGGTTGTTACAATTTTGACAAGACATTGTAAGCATTACCTGTTATTTTGGCTAAATTGACATGAATCCCACCTTTCTGATGTCCCTGAATGCCATTTTTATGACATCCAGAGATAACAAAGAGCTCCAGGCTCTGGTTCAAGGTTGTCATGACCCCATTTCTGAGTACCATTCTCAGCCTTTTAGTATTTCTTTTTACCAAAACTCCTGAAGCTGTTCCAAAACATCCTTTGTCCTATGGACATACATTGTCCAAAAATAGGTTTGCTGCTGGCTAAGATGTTTGTCTGTAGTTATTGTTGCAGCACAGCCACAACTTCAGATTCTAGCAGGAGTGCCCACAGGCTTTGAGCATGCAGCCCTCAACCACATGCTTTGTCTGCATGAAAGAATCCCCGGAAGCCCACTTTAATTGGAATTCAAGCTAAGAACAGGGCAGAAAGATTGATGGGAGCAGTAGTAGAATTCGGCAATAAGCAAAAGCAGCTTCAAAGTTTTTTCACACTCGCAGTAGATCAAAGCGGAAGGAAAACAAATCCATGCGATTAGAAGAAAGTAGGACAATATTGACAAAAGCACATGTTTCAAGGAAGCAGGAGACTTGAGCATGCTGATGAGATGACTAGTTGTTGAAGAAGCTTTACGCATCACTGTCAAGAAACAAAGCAAACATCAAAACATTAATCAAAAAGAATAAGCCTGGAGTAAACCAAAAGTCAAACTTGAATCAGCACCAAAAAGCCTCAAATCATCAAACATAGCAACAGAAATAAACCCATTTATACGTGTATACATTAATGTACAGTGCTGCGAGAAAGGTATTTGCTCTTTCCAATTTTCCCTTTTTGACATTATAGCTTTTTTGACATTGAGTTTGATCTGATTTTTTGTCAGTTTTAGCAGCATATGAATGAAGCTTGAGACAGAAAAACTGACAAAGCTAATGTTTTATGTCATTTCATTCATGCGAAAGAATGAAATGTCCAGTGAAATTCTTCTGCACATTTCTGTAGCTTTTGTTATCACAGGAAAGCAGAGCATGAACCCACATCACTCACCCTAAGAAAGGAGTCCAGAGCACCGTTCTCCATGAACTCTGTGACAATCATGACAGGACGGCTCTTTGTGACCACGCCCTCTAGGTGAATAATGTTAGGGTGGTCAAACTGGCCCATGATGCTAGCTTCACTGAGAAAGTCCTGTCTCTGCTTGTCAGTGTAGCCTGCCTTCAGAGTCTTGATGGCTACACAGACCTCACGCTTCCCAGGAAGCTTTAGATGGCCCTTGTACACCTCTCCAAACTCTCCTGGAGGAGTAAGGCACATTTTAGATGCTCTGAAAGACAGTGACATGTCAATCAAGATACAGATGTAGTTGATCATACAACAGATATACCTGCCCCAATGACCTCCTCAATCTTTACAGAGGAGACATCAATCTCCTTGGCAAATTCACGGACTGCCTCATTGGGGTCCTCATAGGTGAAGGGGTCAATGTAGATCTTCATCCCAGGAGAGGCTTAAAAATGTGTGGGGCACACAGTGGAGCAATGGAAGTTAGGCATATTTACATATATATTTATTTATCTAGCAGATGCTTTTCTCCAAAGTGACTTCCAATGAACTCTATGTAGTGTTACCAGCCCACACACCTTATTCACCGTGGTTACTTACACTGCTAGATACACTACTTACAATGGGTCACTCATCCATACATCAGTGTAACACACTCTCTCTGTCACTCACACACTATGGGGGAACCTGTACAGCACATCTTTGGACTGCAGGAGGAAACCAGAGCACCTAGAGGAAACCCACACAGACACAGAGAGAACATGCAAACTCCCCACAGACCAATCAGGGATTGAACCCCTGTCCTCTCACACCACCCAGGCACTATCAGACAGCAGCACTATTCACTGTGCCACCATGCCACTCAGACATATGGCCTCAAGAAGAGCTGTAGGACAGTGACAGGTGTGTGACACACAAATACACTTTCAGAAAGCTTGCTCTAGGACAGTATAGCCAGCTATGGTCAACCGTACAACAAGCAGAACTTCACAGCAGAGCAAGATATAAACTTTGGGGGTATCGCTCTACCTAGAGATTATGCAGTATAAAACAATAGTTTAGTTTATAATGTGCAACAACAGGCTCTACCCAGGCAACAAGTGATTAATCAGACCAGACTCCTCTAGACCGGCAGGGTATCTTCCTCTTTTAGAGCTTGGGTCCTCTGTGGCAAAGCTCTCCCCCTGCTTTTTCAGAGCAACCTCACAGCAGGACCATAAATAAAGAAAACCCACGCAGTGTGAAGCACTGCTTCATGCCAGCTAAGGTGAGTCACTGCTTCCAGCAGGTTGAAAAAGACATAACCAAGTGTGTGTCTGTGTGTGTGATGCTTCTGGTGAGGAGGGTAGAATGGGCAGAAGAGAATATTTCTTCATCCCATCTTCTATTTTAATCATGAGGATAATAACTTTCCATTAGCAGAAATGGAAGACCTTTAGTCTAGCAAAAAATCAGAAATGTATATTATAGATGAAAAATTTAAAAATGAAGTACAGACGGTCCCTGAGTTACGATGGTCCAACTTACGATTTTTTCACTTGCGATAGTGTGATCGCGATACGCATCCAGCAGAAACTGTACTTTGAATTTTGATTTTTTTCCCAGGCAAGCGATATGTGGTATGATATTCTCTTATGATGTTGGGCAGCGGCAGCAATTCGCATCTCCCAGTCTGCCACGTGGTCACTAGTGTATACAACCAATGCTCCACAGTGTTCTTTGTTGCCAGTATTTTTTTGGATACCCCCTTGTATCTATATTGTGTTTTGTGCATCTAACATCTCTACAAAATGCCCATTTGTGTCTCCTGTTACTAGTGAGAAGAAGAAGAGGAAGGCAATTTGTAATGTAGCATGCCGAGGTCTGCACATTGAAAGTGATTATCACTTGACTCAAAGAGGTAAATAAGGTCTTACTATATACAAATGAAGATCTGAATGCCTGTCATCACTCTTGAACATTAATGCTGTAGGTGTTTACTGTCATAGTTAGTGAGTCTGTCATTACTGAGCATTTGCGTCTCATCACAGTTACGCGTCGCATAGCAGCATGAATTCAGTAATGAAACAATTAATTATTTGCATTTTACATTGTTTTTTTCTAATTTCCTCCTTTGGTTGTTTCTGTTGTTGTTTTGCCTCTGCTTTATTTTTCATACTTTGATAATTATATTTTGATTCCCTTCTCATACCAGTGGTCAGAACTTGACCTCTCAGGATGTGGGCAGAAAGAATGTTTTTTTTTTTGTCAGAAGACTTTAAGGAAATTTCTGTAAATACACTCTGACACAGCAGAAGCCTGGAGACATGCTGCTCAGAAAGTAGCATAATCCAGACTAATCACAGCCCAGCCAGTGACTGTGATGGGCCTCTTACTTGTCCTGCAGCTTCTACTTTGCTCCAGCACCATGTTTACTCCTCCCTGTCAGCCAGTCTACTGGTTAGGAAAATCCCTTATCATTATCATTATCATTATAACTGACAGATTGAAATGAATCTCACAGACTATAGTAATCGCATGCAATGATCTCAGCCTGGAAAAGACAAACGCAGTGAAATTAATTTGTGTATGTACAGTATATATGAAAGAAAAGAGGTGCCTTACCACGACCAGTGCTGTAGTGCTGCAGCTTGTCAGTGTAAATGGCCTCCTTGGTGTACACTCGCTTCCTAAAAGTCGGTGACAAAGAAGGCTGCCTTAATGAAATGAGGGAACCCAGCTCAAATCAATGACCACTGAATATGAATCATGGTCCGCCTGATGCAAAGAAATTGTGAGAAGCACATAATGAGAATGATACAAATATTAATCTATTAGTCATAACAACAATGTCTGGATGTTTTTATTTCGGAGGAGTATGATACGATCGATTGGCATGAATGTTGTAGTCCATCTGAGACTGCACCTGTTATATAGTAAATAGGAAGTTCTGGTGCAAGAATGCCAGTAGCACTATAATATTTCATTGAGCACAGGGCATGTTATATTCTCTTAATACATTATGTAGAACAGGAGACAGTAGAGACAATAGAATGTAGGAGCATCTACTATGGTGCTCCAACTAAAGAAGGAACAATACCTGCTGCACACAATGCAAATGGCCACCAGGGAGACAATGCAGACTACGCCGGCCACGGCAGAACCAATGACGAGAGGCAGCTTCTCTCTGAATTCAGACTTGTAGTCTTCTACAAACCAGGAAGACAAGGGGGTGGGTGGAGAAAAACAGGGAGCTTTAGGAGCAAAAAACAAAACCAATTATTCAGGGGTTTCTCTTTAATAAGAGACACTAAGTCATGAGTCCATCGTCCACATGTTATCCTGATATAAGAATTGTTCAGATGTTCATTATTCCTCCATTTAAATCCTTTTAAATACACTGAACATGAATGAAATTGTCATTCTTCCCAAAAGTAAAACTAGATTAAACTGATATTTATGTTTTCAGAAATGTCTAGTTGCAAGACATTTTTTTTGTTGATTTTAACTTTATATTTTACATTGTAAACATATATAATAATCCAAATGTCTGGATATCAGTGCAGCTCTGGCAATGACGTGGCAATAAGGCAAAGGCCCTGTAAAATAAAGGACACTGTCAAACCAAAGCATGAACTACAGATTTTCATGAAGTACTTCAAGGGTATGATGATAACTTTTTAAAATTATTTCACAGAAAAAATTATGATCATCATCATTATCACTTTGTTCTTCATCACTTAACCTAGTCTGAACAGTTGAAATAGTCCCCGAGAGGATTAGAAGTCCAAGGACTAACCTCCCAGCTCTCCTTCACCAACAGTGCTACATTCATTAAAACAAACATTATAACAAAATGCAATTTCATCTGATCACTCCATTCACTAATCCTTGCTGTGAAATGCAGCATTTCACATTTTAAGAATTTAATCAATCAAATTTGTTGCTGAAAAAAGCACACACCCTCATGCGTTCAGTATACAGTAATTCAAAGTGGATATGGAGAACAAAAATGAGTTAGGAAATCACTATAGACCCATGCAGTGTACACCATAATAATGGCCAACAGTGTACACATAGCATGAAGTACAGTAGAGGGAGGCTGGGCAGAATTGCTGATTGTATTTTGCAGGGCAGGCTAGATGAGTGCAAGAGACCTGGTAGTAACATCTGTCCAAGCCTGGTCCCATTATCCTGACTGCCATGTTCTGCCATCAGCAGTTCAACTCTTTTTGCTAAGTGTTGTAACAGTTATTAGGGTTATTACAATTTTTGCGGCTATTCTTGTGTTGTTATCAATTTTTCACTGCAGAGAAAAAAGCTAATGATCATTGAAAATTGGATGTGCAGACCAGTCAGTTTGGCTTTCCTGATCAAAATTACCCTGTTGACTTGTTTCTGAAAAATGCAATTTACATAAGGAAGTAACAGAGTACTCTCAGGGAACTCTCAGGGCAAGGAGAAACGTGAAAATCTATCCACCAAGTGATGAGTACAGTATCGTCTCCTTCAGATCCGCTGAGTCCCTTACACATATGAAAATTTTAGAGTAACTCAGTTTTGGAGTGCTGGGACAGAGGTGATGTGTACAGAGCAGGATCTTCCTGGAGGAATGTTTTTTAATATCATAATCTGATCAAGTGCTTGGACACATCATAAATGATGTAAGTCACCGGGTATTTCAGGTCCCAAAATCAAAGACCCTCACCCAGGCAACCTGATGGGATATGAGATGTAAACCTGCATCCAGGTAGGGCTACCTTGAATCCACAATTCATACCTCCTCATCCATAACTCAGCCTCAGTAATAGTGTTGATGACCTTCCTTCTCTCACTGTCTCCGATACCCAGTATACTACGGACCATACAGAGTGACTTTCCCAGCAACTTGCACACCCCTTGCCCACTAGCCTTTTGAGTCCTCCACCAGTTCTTCATATCTCACCCTCTTTCTCTCTCTAGTTACTTCTACCTGTTCCACCCAAACAACTGTAAGTTCGAGCAAGATGCTTGCTGAGAGGTTTCAGATGGCGGTACAATGCGAGGCCTCGGAGATGCTTGTTTAATGATGGCTGGAAACCAAACTCAACCATCAACTGTCAGTTTCGCACAGTCAACATAAACCCTTTCAACCACCTCACTGACCAAGGGCATTAGAATAGCAATGAACTCTAACTCTAACAATAAAAGTCTCTGCTTATTTAACGCATCAACACACCTGCATGATACACCCTTATACCACAACACACTCCACTCAGTTTCTATAGTATCAGACTGACTGTACATGAACTGCATCTGTATCTGTTTGATGGTGAAATACATTTTTGTAAGTTGCACTGGAGAAAAGCATCTGCTAAATGAATAAATGTAAATGTAAGTGTCCATGGTCGGATACATTTTTCCAGTGTTCACTTTCCTTGTGGGAATATTTTAGTGAAAAAATTTAAGTAGACAGTTATTAAAATAAGGTGCTGAACCACACACATACTCCCACTTACCATAGGTGAGGGTCTGGAAGAAGAGCTTGCCACTGTATTTGCCGAAGCCAGCCACGGTGCGGGCTCTCACCTGCACCACATACACAGTACCTGGACGAAGATTCTCAAGGTATGCTGTGTTGGTTTGGGTCTTTACCACCGATGCGTTGGACTCGCTGTGGTCCTGTGATGAGTGGGGAGATGTAAGCCATATAGAACTGAGCTCCCAGCGGGGGAACATAACTAAAACAGGCCAGAGTAGATGACAAAATAGTAACCCTGTTCCAAGCTGCTCTTACATTGTTGCTGAACTGTTATAGAAGGCATACTGAACCAAAACAACAAGGGAGGGCTTTGACCTAAGGTCTGACATTATTTGTTCGCAACATCCGACATTATCTGTTTTTTTTTTTTTCCCCACCCATTCCCACCGCAGATCTATCTGGAAGTGGACACAGTGGAATTGAATGAAATTAAATTAATTAATAAAACTTTATCCAGGTGGAAAAGGCAGTTGGTTACAGTAGCATTCAATATACAACACATGTTCACACAAACATACAGACAGATATACGTCTACCACATTGGGTAAATAAGTACATAAATAAATAGGAAATGGTTGGTGTGCTTGCTCAGAGGTCAGGCAGGTATATATCTACTGTAAAACACATGTACATATGGTATATGTGAACAGTTGTCAAAGGTGTCCACAAATAATGTGTGTGGAGAGGTGACAAATGCTTGTTACAGTGGGTATTACATTCCTTCCAATGTAAATCACTAAAACATAAAATGACTCTAATACCTTGGACCTTAGTGTACCTGGAATGTTAATTACACATAGGCAACAGGCCTAAAGGTTCCATGTAATGTTCACTTAATGTGTTGAGACCCCACCTGATGGATCTTGCCGTACTGGTATCTGGTTGGAACAGCGGGTGCGAAAAGCTTTGCCCCATATGGGCTATAAGAAAGTGTGAACGCCTGATATTAGAAAACTTTGCTCGGACTTTGCTCGTGTATTGCTGGATTTTTGGAACGCAGTATTAAAAAGAGTTCTACTATCAAAAAATTTTAATATTCACATTCTAAATTTTATACATTATAAAAAAATGAGGTTATATACAGTATGCACCATATGGTTCAGATTAAACCATCTAAACAGTATATTTCTCCATATGTCTGTATTGTATATTACCACGGTAATCACAAAAGAAGTGTGAATGCAAAGAATTAACTTGGAAACAGACAGCAGAGCACTCAGCTTCTGTCCTTTACCAGCAGTCAGTGTGTTTGTGTGCTGCCATGAAGCCTTCAAAGAGGGCACTTTGGTTGTGTGTCTATAAGCTGACATTGGTGGCAAAGACTGCCCTGTAGAACTGCTCCCAGTTCCCACTCTCTGCCCCTACGTCGCCCAGAGAGCTTAGTAAGCCAAGCAGGAGGTGGATGCTCCATAGCAACATTTTGCAAAATCTTCATATGCATCCAGATCAAAGTCATGCTTTCGAGAACAGGGCCCTGTAGCACATGAAAGCTACACATGTCCCACTGTTAAATGCTTTCTCTGAACAATACAAGCTTGTTATAAATCAGGCCTGGAGTGGGAACAATATTTTATCCTCTCACTGAAAGGCCTGGACATACCATCTTGTCTTTGAGATGCTGTAATTATGGAGTGTCTCTAAGAGGAAAAATAAATTAATGTCTTAATGTTTTATGCATGTTTTCTCCTTAAAATAAGGAATCACCTATGTATATGGACAGAGGTTAGCAAAGTGAAGACTGCCATCACTACCACTGGGGAAGAGGTAGACAGGGATGGGGGGAGGGGCCTTGGAAACAACTGCCTATGTTGGTTTCCGCTATCACAAAGAGGGACAAAAGAAAGATGGCGTCAAAAGCAATTTGCTTGTGGTCTCCTGTGCTTAGTGCTCTTCCCTAGTGGCCACAGTGGCAAGTGTATGAGCCACAGGTAAAAGGGCAGTAAGTTCATACTATTCTCCTGCTGGATCACAGTTTCTCTACAGGAGGCATGTGCACTATTGCCACAAAAATAGCAAAATTCATTGACAATGTCTGTCTTCATACTCTAAGATATGGCCTGGTTGCAGCAAGCTGGAGCCTAACCCAGCAACACAGGGCACAGTGCTAGAGGGGACACACCCAGGACAGGATGCCACTCCACTGCAAGGCAGTCCCAGCAGGACTCAAACCCCAGACCTGCCACACAGCTGACCCAGTCAAGCCCCACGTGCCACTACACCCCCCTAACGTAATGCAATGCAATGTCTACAACCACTTGTCCCAAGCAGGGTCATGGCAAGCCAGAGCCTTCCTGGCAACACTGGGCACAAGGCCAAGTGGGGAGGGGACACACCCTGGACAGAATGCCAGTTTACCGCAAGGTACCCCAAGGGGGGCTTGAGCCCCAAACCTGCTACACAGGGGGCACGGGTCTAACCCTTTGCACCACCACACTCCCCATGACAAAGACAGACATTAAATATGCTGTACCAGTTAAAAGTCTGAGTACACCAGGGCAAGACTTGCATGATAAACTGGACAGAGTCAAAGAGTTAAAGTGATGCAACACACACATCCTACAACTGTGGACATTGCTATAGAAGAGACCTTGTAAAAGTTAGTTTTGGACATGTGTACTCAAAATTTGACTGGCACTTTTTTCAAAAGCTCTAAGACTTGCTTCAAAAACAACACAACTATAACCCGAACCTATACATCCAATAGAACCTTAAACCAATGTTTTCTCAGCAGATCTAGAAGTATCAGTCCACTGGAGCCAGTATCAGTCCACCAGAGTACACCTCTTTTCCATTAACTTCAGGAAATATATTCAATTTTATGTATAACTAGTTAACTACTTGTTATACTAGTTAGCAAAATGTGAACTAATTTAATTGGATACTTGTATGTATTTCTTGCTCTATACTATTAACTATAGCAATGATCAAGAGCTGTACACAAATATAACAAGTTCTAAAGGGTGCACTTATCTAGTTTACCTGGTAAACATCAGAAGCTTAAGTGACTTGTACACTTTCTCCATATGGCAGCAGCTGCATAACTGAACACAACAGTGGACTCAACAATACACATTCCAGTAACCAAGAGTCCTGTTACTGAATTCTGGAGGCATGAATGTATATTATATACAGCATATTATGTATAGAAATGACATATAACGTACACAATATGTATGTTATTTTTCAAGAACAAATTTCAGCCTTAAAAAACTTTCTTGCTTGCAGTGATTACTATTGTGAATATTGTGAACTTAACAGAATAAAGAAAGCCAAGAAAAGCCAGTATTAAAATGGAAATGTATTCCCATAGGTGTGAAGACTGTTATTTTTAAGTATGTAGAAAATGCTATGAAAAACAAAGACATTTGTCTAGAAATGCAGAGATCAAGTTTTGGAATGCACACAATTTGGCGAACCAAATTAAAAAATTAAACAATGTACTGCAAGCACTCTTTGTGGTTTCAAATAAACAGGCTCAGCAGAATACAACTCAAACCTTGTAGAACACAAGTCCAGCTTGTGACCTCAGCAACAACACAGTAGCTGCCTCCTCAGCTCTCCACTTCACACCACCTCACTAAGCACTGTAACTGAGTTACTTGTTAAATTGTTTTATTTTCTAAGCATTTTAAATGAAAAAAAAATCATTAATAATGAAAATGAGGATGATTATTATTACACAGTGACGTGTATTATTGTTTTCTTTATTTTTTCCATTTGGGGTGAAATATGGGTGATTTGTTGGTGGTCTTGGAATGAATTACAATTTTCCCTGTTAAATGCACATAAATAGAGTCTCTTCAACTGAGGTTCACTGAATGAACAACTTTTACAGCACATCATGAGTTTACTCTTATTTTCTTCAGCTGCCATATATGTCACACAGTCTTTAAAATGCATAGTATAGTATTATGAGGCTTATAGTCTAATATTGCAATATAGAAATTGGTGTTTGGGTTTACAGAGTTTAAATGCGATGGAATTAAGGAGAGATATTGCCCCAAGTATTTAAGTTATGGTGCCATAGACCTCCAACCTTACCTTCTCATGGTAGCGCAGCTCATAGTCCAAGATGATACCGTTAGGTTGCTCAGGCTGTGGCCACGAAAGCGTAATGCTCTTCATGGTGGAAGTAACCTGATGCATGGTGTGAATCATGGAAGGAGCTGAACACCAAGAAGAGAACAGGCAGTGTCAGCTTCTCAAAATGTCCACAAATTATTTAACAGGAACCATAAGAATTTTGCTACTTCACTTGACCTACAGGATGACCTATTGCCATCCAATCATCACACTAAATCTGTATATGGGTAATACTAGCCTATTACCTCAAAGGATCACCATCATTGGACCATTCTACAAAAACTATTATTTTCTCTTTGTATTTTGCACAGCAGGCACCTAACAAATCTTCCCTTGATGGTGATTTTGAATGAGTTTGAACCAGTTTCTTTACATTTGTAACCCACATATCTTCTTTATTGTAAAGCACTTTGAGAAGCTTCTTTCACCTGGGCAACATTAAAAATACAAATTCTTATTATTTTTACAGAAATAATCAGAATACCACCTAATGAGTCAATTCTTGTAATTACCATAATTACTCATGATGCTCACAACCCCTCTGTGTAAGCTATTGGTAAAGTGTCATTTGTATTAGAAGAATCATTAAACAAGTCACACAGTCATTTTGATTACATCTTTCAAGAGAATTCTGTGCATTTAATCACTTCAAGTTTTAATATACTGTAAATAAGGCTTTCATTGAAACTGATGTGTGCAGGAGAAGCCATGCTCTATGTGTGGGATCCTGCTCTTCTTGTTGGGTGCAACATCACCAAGGCACAAAACTGAACCGAAACATTTGCTCTCATAAAGCGTTTCTTGTGAAAACTGATAGCTTGTAATCGGAATTTCACCAAACAAATTTGTTTGTTAAGTATGAATTCTTGTAAAAGGTGACATCTTTATTTCAGGGAATCCCAAGCTGCATCCCAAGTGTTAGTTAAAGACTCATCATAATTTTTTAATTTTGTAAACAAAATGTGTATTTATACCCTGTGATGGATTAATGTTACAACTATCTAAATTAGGCATTGCTTACATTTTAGCAATGGAAATGCCACATGGAGCTGAAGTCGACTCATACCAACTACGTATTAAGCAATGGAGGGAACAGAAGTGATTGGCCATGGCCTTCTTCTGTTGATATTTGCTGTGCTCAGAAACAGGGTGAACACGCAAACTTCACACATTCTCAGCTGGATTCAAATTGCACACCTGCCGATCAGCTCAGAAGCTGACATTTTAGGAATGATCGAATAAAGGAAGCAAATTTTACTGGAACAGTTTTCTTAGATTTACAAAAGTTTGGTTTCACACAGTTGAACATCCTTTGAATCCTGTAGTGCATTCAGTCATCTAAGGCACCAACTCCTTTAGTTAAATAAATCAAGGCAAATTAAGAGCTCAAGTGTACGAAAAAGTATGCATTTTTAGAACAAGGGTTAAAGCTGTTCACATGAAGTTCTTACAGCACTGCTGTGCTCAACAGCTTAATTTAAGCCTTTCCCAACCATTGGGTGTGCGGTCACCCCCTCTGCTGTGGGCTAGGCTCCAAATGCCTCAGGAAGTTTACTGAAGAGTAAAAAGTCTGCTGCTGCCTGTGCTGGGCTGCCAGAAAAGGTCTCCTTTCACCACAGGACAAAGGATCATCATTATATTGTAGTGTTTAAAAAGTCATTTATAGACTCTCTAATTTTTTTCTTCCACATGATTAATCACATTTTCATTAGAAGGCATTTGATAGAGCACTCTGTATCTAATATACTGATCTCCCATTACAAGAGGTATCAGATCCCCATTTTCATAGAGAATGTGCATAGCCAGATTTGCACAAACTGGAACTGGCACTCATAACCCTATAATTTGGGACTCCAGAATCTGAAAAAGTGTAATATTATGAACAAACAATAAATGACAGATGTGGTGATTTCAGTTATTCAGCCTTAAAGATTTAAAAATACATATTATCACTTGCTTTACTGTCGCATTATCATAACGTATTAGATTAAAAATATCTATAAATTAAATGCATAGTTTTTAATGACAACTCAAATTAAAATTGTGTTATTAATGTGAAATAATGCATAAATATTGTTAAAAATCTTAATCCACAATAAGAAATACAAATGTCTTGATAGGTTATTCATATCAATTACCTTTGTTCAAGTGTTTATTGTAGTTACAGACAAGATTTCAAAAATGTTTGATTGTTCCATGATCTCTCATCAAGAAATTAACATTAAAGATCTTTTTTAAACCTTAACACTTGTTTTTTCTGTAACCCTTGTAACACCATGAGTTCTCATTATTGTAATAAGATCTTGCTGAAAATTTTAAAGAAGTACAAATAAAATGATTAATCATTTTGAAAGACACTAAAGGGCCTAAGATTATGTTATCAAAATGTTTGCTGGGTCATTAACGCTCCCATCATTGTGAGCAAAAAATGCTGAGGAGTCATTACCATAACAGACAACTTTCTCATCTGGTTTAGTTTAAAGTTCACGAGACTGACCCAGATACACAAAACTGGTTATTTGGTGAGGATAATGCCACCATGATGCTAGTTCTCCTGCTGTTTAAGCAAGAATCCAGTTTAACACACAGAGAGGAAAGCGCAGGGAGATAATTTCCGTAAGCTTCGCATTCTGCAAAAATAACACATTTGTGTTTTATACATACAACTTCTAGTCATAGAGCTCCGCATCTATACAACTATGAACACATATTAAGATGCCTTATTGATCGCTAGGAGAGATACATCATCTCCAGGCCTGTATTTGTTGCTCATACTGAGGTAATTATTGATGCTCTGTGCTTAGGGTAGTTAGTCAATGCGGTAAAGTTAGAAGGGTGATGAAGAGTACACACAGTGAAAAAATATTCCACTTACTAAGGAAATCATGAACAGTGAGGTAGTTTGACAAGCCATGAAGTCATTTTTCATTATCAGATCACAGACTTATATAAAAAGTGGGGAAAAAATTTTACTGATCTTGAAATGACACCTTTTGTAGGGCAGAAATTGCAAGAAAGCAAACTTTTTTTTTTTATCTTTTAGGGTTATGTCAACTTTTTAATAGCCCGTAATATTAGATAATAAGAACTCGCTGATGAAAACAAAAATGATTAGCGTGGCATGTTATTTAATTTGTTCTATACTTTTCCTGCCCTAAATTATCATTCATCTTACTTTAATTAAAAGAGAAGATATCTTGGGAGATGCATTTCCACAGACAACTCTGGAAGTACGGACACCAAAGCAATAGAAAAACATGAAACACAGATGTCTAACTTCTTTGTGAATTACAGTAAATGCTATAAAACAGAATACCAGTTCAAAGATAAACGCATGGCAACTGTGCAAAAAATACAGTTGATGGCAAATAAAACTCGTTCTATCATTGTAGGAAGGAAGAAGAATCTGTGAACATACCAGCCTGGTTGGTCGTGATGTCAATGGAAACATGTTGAGGAGGGTAGGGGCTCTTGCTGGTGACACCATTAACTGCTTGAATCTCAAAGGTGTAGAGCGTGTGTGCTAATAGGTTGCTGATAAACACATGCGTCTCCGTGAAACCCAGCTGCCGAGGGACGAACTCCACATTGTCATCACAAGGTGAGCACACTCTTTGGGTGGAGTGGCACTTCCTGCACATTATATTATACATCACATCTTCCCGGCCACCTGTTTCCCGCGGTGGTTGCCACTCCAGTGTCACTGACGTCTTATTGACAACGGAGATGACGTTGAGTGGGCTGGACGGGACACCTGCATGCACAACATGAGAGACTGGGGTAAATTTCAAAAGTGTTTACCATGTGTTTAATGTTAGGTGTGCCCCCTGAAGCTATACTAAATTTCTCATAATTTTAAAATCAAGGCCTGGATTTAGTTTGTCCTTACTATGCAATAATATCTTTGAATCAGATCTAAAAATTGATTTGTGAAACTTCAAGATTTGTGAGATTTGCCTCTTCCCAATGACAGTTCAAGAGACCATAATGGCATTTTAAGTAAACGTACTTTTTCAGTCCACTGATGATACTTTATTAGATATGTACTTGATCGTTTCACATTATGCAGTATCCTTCTGCCACAATCTACCAGTTTTGGGTTCTAAACTAGACACACAACTTCTGCTCTAGATAATTTATGCCTCTAAATTAAAGACAGAGAAATAAAGTCACAATTTCCAGTTACCAAGCGGTAAGATCTAAATTCAGCAAGAAAGATAGTTGGAGGGTCACTCCATTTGGTCCTGTACTATAATGGGCCATCCTGCAAAACTACTTCAAGTGGTTGAAAACCAAAACTAAAACTAAACTAAAAAAAAAAAAAAAAAAACTGTAGGAAGGTGATCAGGATTCGTCTATTCTGAGTTTTCTGCAGCTACTTGTGTGATGAAAATCGGTGCATATAGTGAGATATACATTGTTTTGGAGAAAAGCATCTGATAAATGAATAAATGCAAATGGAAGTGCAAAGAAACCATTTTTTTTAATTATAGCCACTACAGAGTTCTGCCAACTACAAATAACTAATGTTATTCAACCCTAGCCTAGTGTAGCCCACTAGTGTAAAACCTTTTGCTTCCTAGATCATAATAGTCTACTGGAGTTCAACATCCTACAGGTCTGTCAATAAACTGCAAAACAGAAATCCCATATGAACTTCAAAAACAAGTAAAAGAGACAGCTAGGAGTCCTGTTTTTATAATAAGTCTTATTTACTTTACACTTTATATGTATGTTACTTTGGTCTAGAAGTGCATTTTATGTGTGTGATCCAGTATATGCAAATCTATAACAGCGTGTGCCTGTAAATATGAAAGTGCACATGAGCAGAGGTGGGTATAAATGAGTTACTTACTTGTACTCAGGTAAAATTTTTGAAGGAATTGTACTTTTCAGAGTACATTTTGACATGGACACTTTTTACTCTTACTGAAGAACTTTTGTAAGAAAAAAAATTTGTTTTACATAGTTACACGTCTGGCACTCTCTTTTTTGTTACTTTTGATTTTGTTCACGTTTAATGTTTTAATTTTTTCTTATTAAAATTATCAAGACAGTATCATGGTGACATTTACAAGTCATATTTATTGTGAGCCTTAATTTTACTTGCACAACAAATTTTATTTACTGAAAAGATTAAAAATGCATATTGTAGAAGTCAACATTACTACTTGTTCATAACATTAAAAAGCTTATTTTGAGTCAAAGTAACTTCTGCACTTGAGTAGTTTTTGAACCTGAGAGTTTCACTTGAGTAATTGTTTTTTCAAAGTTATTGTACTTTTATTTCAATACTGTGTCTGACTACTCTGCAATAAGTTAAAAAAAAAAAAGCAGCATCTGAACACAACCAGCATTTACATTTACATTATTCATTTAGCAGATGCTTTTCTCCAAAGTGAAATACATCTCATAGAAAATACAATGTGTGCATTTTATTAGAAGGAAGAGAGACTTAGATGCAGACGTGTGATTCTAAAGTACAGTTAGTTTGTTTCTTTCCACCATTTGAACCAATGTTCATCACACAAGTAGCTATATAAAAGTTTATCAGAATATCACGATTTCTGATCACCTTCCTAGAATTTTTTTTTTTTTTTTTTTGTCATCTGTCAGCAAACCTCTGCCTCCCATGTAGGAAGCAACGATGCACCAGCAAACAGAGAAGCCAATTAATAAGTGAACTGCTGTCTGCTTCGACTCCTTTTGGCTGCTTTAATCCACTTTGGGATTTACTTAATTATTCCTCCGCATGGCTTAACGCCTTTTAACCAGGCTGTGCTGGCAGAAAGAACAGATCCGGCTGTGTTTACGTATTGCCTGCACCACCTACCTGCCCATCTCATTATCAGCCCTATATATAAAATATTTCTTCACATTTTACATTTATTCATTTAGCCGACACTTTTGTCCAAAGTGACGTACATCTCAGCAAAAGCACAATTTATGCATTACATTAAGAGAAAAATTTTCTTTTATTTGCACCAGCATCTGGTACAGTACAGAAGAGGTGATGGTCTGGCTGCTTTGTCAGCTCAGCCAGTACTGTTACCACCTCTTCTGTCAACAGTCACAGCTGCCTGAACAGCTGTGTCATCTGCTGAGTCAGCGATCTACATGTTCCTGGAATCCAGAATCTCGCAATCACCTTGGCTTGCTACTTTTTGCCTGCACATGCAATGGGATATTCGCCATACATCATTACTCTACGTCTTTCGTATATTACATGTCTTTTTTGTATATTACAGATACCACAGCAGTTTTGCAGACATATACCGAGCCATGTTCTTAGATCTGAAATGTCGCTTCCCAGTGTCACCTGGTGCCACATACTGGAGCAAACTACAGTTGGAAAGTCTAGACTTTATTTTAACTGAACTGGGCTGCTACCAGTTTTCCAAGTGAGCACACAGACGTCTCATAAGCACACAAAATTTTAATGAGTGCCTCCAGGCCTAATGAACGTGCCCACTTTCAGAGAGAGTGTCCAACTCTCCAATTTTCCATCAAATGTAACACAGTACCAATAAAATAACTGGAACACAAGAACTGATGATTCAAAAGCATTTTGGTCAATGTTTGTTAGTTTCCAGGAAAGGGTGGCAGTGGCAGAACAGATGAACTGCAACAATTAAAATGCTCAGAGCAATAGCTGGTGGAAATATTGGCTGGCATGGTGTTTTCAGGAGGTTGACCTGAGCTGTGGGGACACACAGGAGGAGGAGTGGCAGCTGCTCGAAATGGGGAAGGACCCGTGGAAAAGGGCAAGAAAGAGACAAGTTATCATTTAACTTCCTGCTGTCAGCATCTGAAACTCGCCAATCCATCACCCTCTTGATCAGAGGAGTGTTTTAGCCTTAGCAAGCTCATTGTACTCGATTCACAGCACAGCGTAGGGTGAGGCAATGGTGGAATAAAGGATGTAAATAAAGCAAAGAGGGTTTGCCCATTGTGAGAGAAGAATAAGAAAATTGAGCAGAAATGATGACATGCATTAAATGTCCAGCTGACATGTTCTGTAACTGTTGCAGAAAGCCCATTGTGTGAGAAGCAGGAATGTACTGAACCTGCACCCCCAACTCAGACCCTAACCAGACACTGGTACTGAAAAAACAAGAAAATAAATAATGCTGACAGGTTTAGAGATAAATTGAAGGGGTGTTGGGTGCCTGCTTTATGATGCGCATACCTTACTTTAGCCTATAGGAAGCGCAGTAGATACGTAAGTAACAAATTAGGAAACACAAGATGAACACGTGTTGATCATGCAGAATGAAAGTCAATGAGAAATGTTGCCATATATGTATCCTGCGTTTCTAGAGCTATATAATATATGTGTATTGGATGCTCGGGGAGACTACCTAGACTCTGACACAGGGGACAGCGGACTCTCCCTCCCACTGGGGTGAAATAAAGTAAGATACTCTCTCCCATCTTGGGTCCTTTGTTTGAGTTATGTCAAACTTCTTCCACAGCATCATTAATGAAGAACAAGGAAAGACAAACTTTTGCAGTGGACTCCTGATTTCATGAATTTTATTGGGGAAACTAGTAAATATTTACTCTGTGACATGTATCAAAGTAAATTTCTTACAGTACAATATAAAACTAATTGTATCATATTTTATTGCACTGATGTTCTGGTTAAAAACCACGCAGAGCTTGCTACCTGGCTAGTGAAGAGTTACCAAGCTAGTTACACAACAGGAGAGGAGCAACACCTTACTGTAACCTTTCGTGGATGTGACGTTAATGTCTACTGAGGATGACATCCTCTGGCAGAAAAAAAGGATAGCACATGTGTGAAGTGCATGTGGATGTGTAGCTAGTGCTCCTTTCAGGGTGAATAACCACATAACCAGACACTGGTTTCAATGAGAGGTAATGATGTTCAACAAGACTAAAGTGGGGAAAAACTGTCCATCTTAACTATAAAATATGTTCAGAATTCAGAAGTTACACACAAGATTAAACTAACATAAATGTCAAAAAACTCACTGACTTGGTATTCAAAGATATGTTACTTTAACATAATAGTGAACACTAATCACAACGTTACAGTTGCAGCATTTCTAGTAAAGGAAAGTATATGCCACCAAAATGGAATAAACTGTATAATAATTAACATATTAATTAACATACTTCTGGAACTTTCTAGAGCTGAATTCTAAAATTAGTGTTCAATTCCAACCCTCACGTGGCTTATATTTTTTTTTCATTTAGCAATGATTATATATTTTCAAAAACAGATGACTCTCTCCAAAGTGACTTACAATATTAAGCTACCTACAACTATATATATATATATATACCATTTTTTACAGCTGGAATGGGAAATTTTATTGGATTAGAGGATTATAGAAACGTAACAAATTAAAATTTTGTTTTCTTTACATAGGTACTTGAGTAAAAATAAAAAGGTATGTATGCCAAAAATTACTGAAATCGTAGAATTTTTAAAGAACTTTTATTGAGTACTAGAAACTTACATTTACACCATTACTATCCACCTCTGGATATTACACAATTAAACTTAAGAAAGTTTACACATGAAAGAAAGCTTATAAAATACTCGGACTGAGAAAATGATCCACCAATTAATTTGCGATTCAAGTTCTAAGTTGCTTGGACTTGAACGGTAAGAATTGAAATACACTTGTGCGGTACACGGAAGGAAGGGTTGAGCAGCTGACTCACTGGTACAGGGTGCGTCTGGCTGGTCTGAGTCCCCACGGTAGTAGCCATTGCGGCAGGCACAGGTGATGGCGGCCTCCGTGGTGGAGCGGCTGTGGAGTGGGCATCGTACACACAGTCCCCTGCCTTGGCTCGACTTGTATGTCCCAGGTGGACAAGCTACAGAGGATCAAAAAACAAGAGCAGCCGCTTTTCAATATTATTATTTAAACTTGTAAAATTGCTGAGATGACTGCAGACAATAAGCTATGTCATGATATGCTGCACACACACCACCCGGCACTTCACAGAGAAAAGGTACAAGGAGCAATCGGTGAGATGTAGAGGTCCACAGAGTAGCTTCATTGATATATAAGGTATCGTGTCAATCCCAAAATGTCAGATTCATCTCATTCTGTTTGTTGTGATAAAGCAAAGAATGACCCATTAAAAGTTGTCACATTTTTGACAGTAACTAAACTAAACATCTTGTCTGCTCATCATGATGAAATTTACAATCGGCATGAATACGATATACTGTATGCTTCATATTCAGTAAGGTACAATAGAGACAATTTAAAAGCTCTTAGTTCTAGTGCCATAAAGCCCAAACACGATGTCTTCCCAATCAACAAACGAAAGCAGCAAATATCACTGGCCGTTTCATCCTCAGCCAACCAGCAATGGTCATGAAAATGCAACGAATGAGGCAGCGCAACCAGGTGCATTTCTGTGTTCATACATATACTTGTGAGAAATGGACAATCCAGATCTCCGTGTTAGCATCACCATCGAGAACTGGGGGATGCAAATGATAGTTTAAAACCGAATTAATCTGTTTTAATTACATTCTACAGTAGCATGGCCTGTTGCTCTCTGCATGCCTTCACCGGTTCATGGCCAGAGTCATGCTGAACTGCCTTCAGACTGCGGAGAGCCTACAACCAGTGATGAAAAGACCAGGCCTAGAGGAACTAGACACACCTCCTCACCTCACCACAACGATTACAATACATACTTCATGAACTCCTTTCTATATCACAGTGAATATCACTGTACATCTGCATTTAAGGACTTCAGTCCTGTTCCACCCAGTGGGGCTACCTCAGTTTTTGGCATGCAAAGTGTCTAGTGTTGCCAACTGTCCCGTATAATACGGAATCGTTCCGTATTTAAGGGATAAGAGTTGCGTTCCGTAGTAAAACCATATGGAATGCGGTTTGTCTCGTATTTTAACCTTTCACAGCCAGAGACATTTAAAAGTATTTATTATATATATTTATTACATACATAAACTTCACAGTTCGCATAAAAGTGTTTAAAGATTAGGAAAACAAATTGCAAAAACGGATGTGAAACAGCTGTGTTGGGTGTCTTGAGTCCGACTGTCATTGGGCATTGGGCTTACGTTAGTCAATCACTCGCCTCAAGTCCTTTTGATAAGTCTTGTGAGAAGTGAGAAGACGTACTCATGGAAAAAATAAAGAGGAAAGAGAAGGGGCTTTTTTTTGTTTGCACTTTAACCAGTCAGAATATTGCACTTTTCTTTGTGCTGTTCATAAAAATTTGTGAAATGCAGTCTACTTTCAGTCAGTTGCTGTGCTTCAAGATAAGTTAAGCTTCTTTCATTCATGCAAATTTCACTTCTTTTGAATTTGTGTCTGTTCATTAAAATAAAATAATAAAAAAAAAAAATCACTCAAAAGGGCTGTGAGTCTGTTCCTCATCAGTTGTGTAACAAGTGTTATAAATCGCCTAGGCAGACGCTATAGTGATATGCGTGTAATGGTGTGCGAGACTTTAGCACGACATTAAAATTAATTTATTTTTTACAACTGACATGTATGTCAGTGAGCTAAAAGCAAATTAATCGTGTCTCAGATTCATTTTAGCATTTAATTCAGTCAAGCAGAGACTTCTTTTGTACACGTATACGTTGGCTACAACGAAATCCCGAGTGTCCCTTATATTATGCGTCTCTTATTTTCTTCTGCAGGAGTTGGCAACCCTAATAGTGCCATTTCTGTCACTAAATGTATCAAAAGATAAGCTCTGTGTCTGTGAGCACCGGATGCCAACAGCGACATCATTGTGCAGAAGCAACCCCCTGTGGCTTAGCGTGGGCTTGCCGGATAAGGCTGTGGCACCCCATGCATCCGTGCCGAAGGGGCCAGGCTCCTGACATTTTGTGAATGCTGTCTGTCACTTCTGAATTAAAAGAAATACAATGTCCTTGAGAGTTTCCAGCAGACTAGACCTTCCATAGAAATGCGCCTGTGCTGTATTAGTCAGCTGCACCGTTAGCATTGTCGGGCACACGTCCGCACTTAGCAGCTAGCCCAACACTACCGCCTGGCAGACAGCAGCTACAGTAGCAGCAGTGAACACCACACTCCACACACTGCGTGTGGCTGGTCAGCCTGGAATAGACCTTAAAACCTCCTTAGTCCAGCGGAACCCCAGAACCACAAGAGATTCTAATGTATAATGTATATAACCTGTACTTAGCACTTAGCTTTAAATAATGAAGGTAGGATTTCCTTTCAAAACCATCACTGAAGTTCCAAGAGCTCCCCAGAAATCAGTCTCTTCCCTTCCTCCTGCAAGTGACCCAAAATCACCCAGAAATTGCCCCCTGTCTGAAAAACCATCTGGAAATTACAGAGCTGTGATTTCTTTGAAAGGGAACCCCCAGTGAGGAAGTTTAGTACTTTTATGCTTTCTGTTATTCAGAGAGGGCAGAAAGCCTACCTATACCCCTGTCAATGTGTGAGTTACAGATACTCATTTAGCTGACACTTTTCTCCAAAGCAGCTTACAATTATTATAGGCTTATAGTTATTTACCCATTTAGACAGATGAGTAATTTTAGGGTAAATACCTTGCTCAAAGGTAGAGATGGGACTTGAACCTGCGGAGCCAAAGGAAGTAGCTCTAACCACTCCACAAATGGCTGTATATTGCCATTTCCAAACTGTTTAACTAAAAGAGTACCATTCATAGGACCTCGCAGTACAGGGCATGTCCAGCAACTGCATAGTTAGTGGACAAGAGCTGTTACATTCTGGACTTCATTAAAAATCTGTGAGTCAAAATTAGTTAACTGCCAGTGTGTGTCTCTAAGTCTGAGGACAAAAAAATGCTTTGTTTCTTTGATTTAGCCAGAAATGCCTGACCTTATTGCACAACTAGTAAATTAATTATTCTTCATATGGCCAAATTGTTATGGGTAGTATCATACAGTGACAAATCGAGACGGCTGCAGCTAAAAGAAGCTTATGGTGAGAACATCCAATCACTGCAGGCCAGATGGCAACCACCTGCCCGTACAACACACAGCACTCCACCTCCCCACACATTAATAAGAGGGACTTCTCAGGTTCTAAATTCCTGAGGGCTTTCATTTAATGATGTTAACAAAGGGTGTTCCTGTTCGTCCGACAGGGAAGCGCTCCAGCTCTATTCCCAACAGTCATGTGAGCCTTGGCAGGCAGATGTGCTGGAAACCGCTGGAATATCAGCAAGATCATCATCGCAATACGAGCACTGTGCAAGTGCAAAGCCAGGCAATGCCAAGACCACTATGCTGCAGCTGCATAGAGTTCATTTATTTGCTGCTCAGCTTACACACACTGCATATTAATGTGAGATGCATGTGAGAGAGAAGCAAGAGGAGGAGGACAGAAGAGAAAGGAAGAGAGAAACCAGAAAAAGGGGAGTTTGTAAACAATTATTTTTCACTAATCTCTTTTTCAGTGCTGCTCCTCCTGGTGTGTAACAGGGAATACAAGTAAATGCAAAATGCTGCTAAAGTAAAATTTATCATATGTGACTGTTTTACTCGTACTTAAAGAAGAAAGACATTGGTGCATGATGCATTGCATGTATACATGAGATGAAGTAATATTTACCAGTAATGTTTGTTGGGTAATTGTTTCCCTCCAAGGGACATTAGTAGTTCATAAGTGGAAAGATCACAGCACAACCAACATGCCCACCCTGATCCTAACTATAGTTGTGAGCACTGCATTTGTAACTGGGCAGGTTCCATATCAGATGTCGTTCTATTTTTTTTTTTTATTTATAGCCTCGCCTAAACAAGTCATTTTCTAACAACATAAAAGGAACTTCATCTAATTTTTTTGTTTCAGTTATGAAAGCAATAGATGTTAGCTGATTCTGCCTTGAGTAAGGTCAAACATAGTCCTTGCCAGGTTATATATTGAGTCATAAAGCCATTGCTTTCACATTTTATTAAAGGTGTTATTGGACACTGTGTACCATTTACAGGGTTTCTTCACTGTAGCTCATGGAAAAATCATTTCTGATCACGTTAAGGTCACTGGTGCTGAGACAGAAGTGAGGGGACAATCTTACTGACCAGCTAACTGCACTTTGGATATGTGTTGTTTGTATAAGAATGAGAAAGTAAGTAACAAAGATAGATAGACAGACAGAACTTGCTGAATTTCTCTTCAGTTGTATCTTTCCACACTTTTTGTTCACTACAGGGAACATGTACCTCATCGATATTGTTTCCAGGTATATCTGAGTTTGTTTCCTGGGTGCTTTTCTTTTCTTTTTTCTTTGGATGCAGATATCTTGCAAACCACTTGGGAAGAAACCACTTGCTAAATAAATGGAAATATTATGCTTACAGGCTTCTCTCCTACATTAATGGTTCCTTTTATGAGAATTTTGACTTCTGGGCAAATGTAATTTGTACTTAATGAGCTACATAATCAACTTACCAGCATATCACAAAAAAAGCATACACTTTAAAATTAAAACAATAAAAGAACAACTGAATCTATCCACTATTTATGACAAAACAGGACACTAGCCCATTACAATCACACACAAACAAAGGGTAAATGAGAGTCACAAATTCTTCTTAAACACAATTCTGGCCTCTTGGATATTTACTATGTTCACCGTTCCTGCCCGTATCAAGACTAAAACATTGTTTTCGGTCTACAAGACCGGCAACATATATGCTCTCTGATACCTAAAGGACCTCCAGTGCAGTGGAAAGATTCTCCTCTTTCCCTCAGAGCTGCTGAATCCCTCTCAATGTTCAAAAAGGGTCTCAGAAAATGTCTCTTTCAGGCTCACTTCTCTCTGGATCTCCTATTTTCTCCACAAATTTACATTATACTGTATAATTTGTCACAGATTCCTTTGTATGTCTGTCATGCCCTCCACATCATCGCAACTAGAAACACCTGTGGTGGCTCACGAGGCGGGTGCATAAAACAAGAGCTCAGAGCACAGACAGATGCGGAACCTTGTTCAGCCTTAGTATTTGCTCGCATTTATTACCTCTGCTCTCCTGCCTTTCCTGATCACCCTGTCCTAGTCCTCGTTTTCCTGCTCCCTCTCTCGTACCTCTACGTCTTCCTGGTTTCCGTCTACTTCTTGCTTGTGTTTTGGGTTAGGACTCTCGGATTCTCCCTTCGGACTATGTTTGCTCATCGGTGACCATTTGCTTGTTTCTTGACCACGTCTTTCGGATTCCCCTTAAGGAAACCAACCTGTGTACCGCACTTGGGTCCGGCGCCTCCGCCCCGGGTGGAAACTATGACGAAGTCATCATTTCTGTATACTGTTACTCATTTAATGCTATTGTCAGTGTTATCTGTCTTAAAATTTTGTGCTCTCTACCAGTTCTATGTACAGTTACCCATTTAATGTGAGCTGGTTTAAACAGCAACATCAAACAAACTGACGGTTCTTTGAGAGTCACATTTCTCCATCTATGTCTCCATCTGTTGATATGTTTTCAGTGAGTTGTACTTTGGAGAAAAGCATCTGCTAAATGAATCAATGTAAATGTATTATAATGAGCAGATTTACTCTTATTTATAGACATTGGGAAGCAGGGGACACTGGACCCTCAAACATGAGACCTGAAGAAAAGAAAAAACATCTGTGGAATACCCCTTACGCTACATCTACTCACAACTAAAGTGAGCATAGGGTCTTAAAATTAACATTTTGTTTGGAATCTTTACATAATCACTTAATTTCTGCTTCATTAACATTTCCCCCATATTCTGCATTCTTCAAATGTTTTGCCAATTCATGTTCTAGCGAGATGTGCTACGCAAGACTTGTCTAAATGAGAAAAGATACGAGAAAAAGAGATGGATGGAGAAGAGTAAGGAAAGTATTCTATTATATGCCCTGCTGTCCATTGTGGCCATGCTGAGATGAGGAGAAGTGTTGTGCTCCTCATTAGAGACTACTGCTGCCTCATTAGAGCATGAAACACCTATGTGCTCAGGTCACATGGAGAGGGGAATAATGTTGCTACTGAGTCTCTCTGCTTTCTTCACTCAGCCTATTCACACTCTTGGAAATACATCCAACCAAGTCGGTGTCAGAACTTTCACAACAAGTGTTTTGTTGTTTCAGTCAGGAGAGAGGATCCAGCATAAAAGGACAGACCCTTTTAACTGGGTTCAAAAGCAAACAGTTTAAAAGCCTGACAGTCACCTGTGTTTTAGTGAATGTGTGTTTGTGTGTGCATAATAAAAAAGGATATGCGGTTCTGCATATCAGAGAAATGCTGAAAAATAAACGCTTTGAATGGGTCCAACAATAGCTTTGTCATAGATGCCACAAATATTATTTTCCTTTCAGGGCCTCAGAAAAGTCATGCTTTGGTCTGCAGGAGCCGTCATTCTCTGGACACAGAAACTGAAATGTCACACAGGTTCAGAGCCCAGCATGATCACCCCCTGGTCTTCAGCCTGCCTTGTGACCCTAGTAGGAGTCAAACTCAAGGGTTCTCATCTGTTTATGGAGATTACCATTAGTATATTCAAATAACAAATGTGTGTGCCTGATTGTGTGTGTCCACAGGGGTATGCAAAGCTCTCAGAGATGAAAAACAGGAAAGCAAGGTCAGAGCCTGCTTTTTACTACATGTACAAATAGCACCACATGGAAGGTAAGGGGAATGGTACTGCTACAATATTAGGCACTTGCATCTATAAAGGCCATGCATGAAAACTCCTCTGACACTTTAAAATCCGGATTTGTGGTATCAAGCCATAAAAGTAGCAATGTGCTGAGTAACAAATAAATCAGAACATAACAGCAACACGAGCCTTTTTGCCACAGCACCTTTGTTGCATTGCATTAATTTATCTAAATATCTACACAACAGTTCCTTCTGTTATGAATGTTTGAGTTATGAATTTTCAAAGACAGGAACATTTTTCAGTTACAGTACTTTATATAAAGTTGTTTTTTTGTTGTCCGTTTTCAAAAATTTGTTTGTGGCAGAGCGCAACCTCTGCAGCCGGAAATTTGCTGACAGCACAACACAGTCAGTTTTGGCCCACTTGTTACAACATTGCTTCAGTTAATTGATTTTTGAGAGTATTTGTTCATGCACAGCTCTCGTAAGATTCTGTCACAACATCTCAATTGGGAATTAAGGTCTGGACCTTGACTCTCTGACTTGGCCATTCCAGCACCTTGCTTGTTTTCTTTTTCAGCCTTTCACTTACAGATTTGATGGTGTGTCTGGGATCATTGTTCTGTTGCACAATCCAGTGTTGGCCAAATTTTAGCTGTTGGACAGATGGCCTCACATTTGTCTGTAGAATATTTTGGTATAAAGAGGAGTTCATGGTCGACTCAACAACTGGAAGGTGCCCAAGTCCTGTGGCTTTAAAACACGCAGAAATCGTGAATCTTGTATCACTACGGATTACGGTTGGCATGGGGTAATTGTGGTGAGTTAAATTTTCCCCAAAAATTGCACTGTGCATAATGACCAAACATCTCCATTTTATTCTTGTTTGTCTAAAGTACAGTATTTCAGATATCCTGTGGTTCGTTCTGATGCAACTTTTCCAACCTAAGCCATGTTGCCATATTCTTTTTGGAGAGAAGGGGCTTTCTCCTGGGTACCCTTCTATGAAAGCTATACTTGTTCAGTCTTTTTCTGACCTTTTTCTACAGTTATGGAATTGAACATGTTAATTAAGACCTGGAGATTCCTAGCTGTAGCTCTTGGGTTTTTTGTGATCTCTCTAAGCATCATATGGCCTGATCTTGGGGTGGATTTACTGGGATACCCATTCCTAGTAAATTCCCTTTCTGTGTTCACTGCTGGTATCTTTTCTCCTTGTCATGGTGTTAACACACACCTGGATGCTCCAGACCACAAAACTACGTAGAGTTCCAATTTTCACACTTTCTGATGGTCATTGCTGATTTCTTTAGGAGCATGGCTGCTAATCACCTTTTTAATTCCTATGGAAAAAGTAAGGGTATACTTAATTTTTCCCACAAGGTTTCTCATTTTGGCTTACTTTTGTGGAATAAATAATGACACGGTGAAATATTTCAGGTGTCTGTAATCTGAGGCTTGACTAGTCTAATTTGATGAGGACAAAATGATTATTTATGCCCTGATATGTAAAACGAATGAATTGAGAGAAGGTGTACTTTTTTTCCACATGACTACCTTTATTTTAGGTTTTTTTTGGAACCTAACCTGTGAATAAATGGTGGGACATCTCTATTATTAATCAATGAGAAGAAATCGAGACAAAGGAAAAAGGGGAGGAAAAGACACAAATAACATTTCATGGTGATAAAGGAACACTTTATGCTGACATTCACTGCCAAGTCCAATGATTAATTCTTCCAAAAGCCTGTCTGATCTGTGAAATTCCTACTGCATATGTGACAGACACTAGTGGGGTGTATGGTCCATGTCAGATGTGAGACTTTGTGAAATCCCAGGCTCTCTCTCGCAATACTGTCAGGGGGTGTTTTATCGCCTCTTCAGCCGTGGTGTCTGTCATTCTTGACAGGTGACTGACAGAACAGAGTATTGGAAGCAG
Source organism: Scleropages formosus (assembly GCF_900964775.1). Lineage (NCBI taxonomy): Eukaryota > Metazoa > Chordata > Actinopteri > Osteoglossiformes > Osteoglossidae > Scleropages > Scleropages formosus. Next base: position 21,943,418 of record NC_041808.1, on the reverse strand, counting down.
TGCTGGAGTGCATGTGTGGGTCGCTGTGATTTATTTTAGCTGGGAAGCCTGCACTTCTGGTGTTGGAGAGAATGCAAAGAGTGTCACCACAGCTGACAAAGAACCACTGTCACTTATTTAGTGTATATATCGCTTGGTCAACAAATGCAACCTGGCTTCTGGTGCTAATTCTTGCATTTTAAGATTTATTTTTATATACACTGGCTCCTAATGTTACAAATATTCAAGCTACAAATTTTCAAAGAAAAAAAATCCAGTTTTTGTATATTTTAAATTGTATCTAACATCTAAGGTCCTACATGGTGTCAGACATGAAAAAAATATGAGGACAGGTCAGTGGACTCAGATGCAAAGTTTAACGAAAACACTTGAATTTCAAAACTAGGCAAGGTGCTGAACAAGGCATGGATGAAACTAAGATCATCTAAGAAAACATTCTGACAGTGGAGGGGGGGAGAGGTCAGTGATACATGGCTTGGCTCCTTACTACTTCCACTCTGTTATTTCTTCATAACTGTGCTTTGTGGAATCTCAGTTGCATGGACCTGCCTTCTTTCATTAACTCATTCCATGCGCACAGGGAATAATCACTCATTCCCTCCTCTTTCTCCCAAAGTGAGCTGCCACTTGACATCAGGTATGCTACCGGTCTTTTGACCTTAGATCTATGTAGCTTGAATACACGAGTATGCATGCTTCTACTGTAGAATGCATAGATTTAACTTAAGTTCACGTACGACACCACTGTAGACAAGCTCTGTGCCGTTTGTCCTCCTGTCCTGTCATTATACAATTAAACGAATAATTTTTCAGCTTAGAAATTTAAGTGTCACTATGTCATTTACTGTGATTCTTAACGCATATGGCCCTCGACCCACTCCACTGTAAGGATTTTAAGGATTTTGACCAAAAAGGCAGACACCCCTAGTGAATAATATGCAGAGTGGGGCCAGCAAGACATTGAGCAGCCAAAAAGTATCCAGAAGAACAATATTTGTATTGCATAATAGAACTGGGAAGAAAAGTTATGGATTTCTAGCTGAAACATTTTATCCAAATGCCTGGTGAAAAATCCCAATTTCTACAAGTGTACTCAAAGGTACTGTATTGCACCAGGGACTAAAAATAAGTACACAATAGGAAAAACTAGAAGACTGACCACTGCTGGCTAGCAGTGACCAGATACCATTTACTTTATTGCCCATTTATTAGACAGAGTCCCCAAACAGGCTTATTCAGCCTTGAGTCCTACTACTGAGATATAGAACTCAGTTGAAATATTTAATGGGATAAATAATTGGGCAGATAGCAGAGAAACAAGCCCCAGTCTGGCAGCCAGTAACACGCTCTAGCTTGTAAATAATAGCCTCCAACATGAAAGAAGCTGCAGCGGTGTGGTAGCTGTCTCACTTCAGAACTGAGAGCTAAAAGTAGCTCTGACAGAAAAAAGGCTCTTGACAAAGCAGCGGAACTGAAAACAACTTTGGATTGTTTCTGTTGAGAAAATACTGTAAATGTGGTTATCTTCCTTTAATTTAATTACAACTGATAAAAGACAACAGATGATCATCCCTCGTTCCCTGCAGATATCAGCAAGGAGCACTCAAATACCCACTGCATCTTATGGCCCTGCCAACAGAACCCAGTCACAAAGTACTGGTGCACTCTTCTGCAATGATCCCTCCCCTGAGTCCTTTCCTCTACCACATTACTTCTTTCCCACTACTGTACACCCTCCTCATTTTCTTTATAAGCACTCACTAGCAAGGTCTGAACATGTGTACCTCAGCCTCTCTATAACATTCGTTGTTAGAAGATATTATGTTGCTCTCACTGTTACAAGACTGCTATAAAATCTAGGTTCAGTGAGCCCTAAAAAGTCTATTTTTGTGCAATCTTACCTTTCACAAACACAGAAAATGACAAGTCGACCACATCAGGAACATGCTACAGACACATACAGTCCATATTTTATGTCACTGTCTCACTTTGAAAATGTGAAATGACACACACAAGTAGATGAGCAGGTGAGACACACACAAAGGGGTTGTCAACTGGACAACATCTCCTCCTTGGAGAAGGTGGAGGAGCCCATCCTCACCTTGACACATGTTCCCGTTGTCTGCTTCATATCCAGCCTTGCAAGAGCAGCTGCCAATGGGCACCATCCACTCGCCATCACCATTGCAGTACAACTTGATGGGCACGTCTACCTCCTCTGAATTGGGAATGCAGATGCCACGGGCAATGACCAACGACGTGCTCTCAGCACCTGTCATAGTCTCGGAGAAGATGGCAAAGTTTTGCACCACACTGGGGCAGCGTTTGTAGAAGACACGGACAGAGAGTAATGACATGCAGGCACCATAGTCCTGAAAGGCCAGGTAGAACCCAGAGCGGGAGAGTGGCCCAAAGCTGCGCACCTCTGTGTTCACCTTCATTAGGCGCCCACCAAAGTCCACCTGTGAAAAGCTCTCATCGGCAGCGATGGTGTCCACCTTCAGGAAAGGGGCTTCCATCCAGAAGGCTGAGCCCTTGATGGTGATGGCTGAGTCTGTCTCATAGTAGTAAAGGTTGAAGGTCTCCTTGCAGGAGCCTGGCACACTGGGGATGCTGCTGCAGTCACGTACAGTGAAGCGTATCTCTATGTAGATACGCTGGGCACCACGGCGCTCAATAAAGGTGGTCAGCAGCCAGTTGTTCTGACTGGGTTCGAAGACATTGCACACCTGGTAGGTACGGATGGTGTTCAGGTTCTCATCATACCCACTAACTTCCTCCCACTGAAAAGGAAAAAAAAACAGACTGGTTAAGAGAGGAACTAGATACTCATGTGACACTACCTAGCTAGCTTTAATATGGCCTAGTAGTGCAAGGAAATAGACCTATATTTAAAGCCAGTATGAAAAGCTTCCAGTGGCTGCCCATCTTAAGTTCAAGATGCTGTTACAACCTAGAAAATGGTAAAAGGATATGCAGCCCACTACCTACAAGACCTGATTGCACCCTAAACCCTAGCAAGAGTGTTATGTTCCTCCACCTCTGACCGCATGAAGGCCCCACTCAGTTCCAAAATGTGAGAACATACTTTGAGTTTAAAGTTCTTTGCCTGTTGTGAAATGCACTTTTATTTACTTTGACTTGTAAGTCTCTAAAGAGAAACGTTTCTGCTAAATGAATTTATGTAAATGTCCTGCAGCCCAAACAATAAAAGCCTGAGGGTGCCATACCCATTACACACTAATTAACAATGTAGTAGATATTCTTCGGAAAAATTAATAAATTCCATGAAAATCCTTGAAATTTACAGGGCTTTGTTTCCATCAGAATCCCTCTTGGCTAAGCGTTGCTGCTCACTGTCTCAGTGTATAATAAAAAGTGGTGTATTTAAATTCAGGATTATGTGCTATTGAATTAGAAATACAAAAGCTGCAAGAGCTGCTCTCATAACATGGCCAATTGCCAACAACTAGGCATTCATTTCCAGTCTGTACCAACAAAGAAACGCAAAAAAGATTCTACCTAGATTATTCCTTACACTGTATTGCTTTTTCTGCAAGGGACAACTATTGCAGTCAGACATTTGCTTGTGAGTTCCTACCTTACATACAGGGTTATAGCCAGTAGCCCTTGACACCAGTGAAAACCATGTGTCTAATGGATACAAGCTGGGGCACTGACCAGTCACACCCTATGCAGAGACCTTAGATATGATGACGCACAACAAAAATCTCACTTGTCTATGGAGTACTGACATATAAATGTTGATTGTATATTTATCTGACACTTTTGCCCAAAGTGACTTACAATAATTTACTAAGCTAGGAGTAATTAACTAACTGGAGTAATTTAAGGGTAAGTATCTTGCTCAAGGGTATCACACCTGGAGGTGGGAATTGAACCAGCACCCTTTGGGTCCAAAGGCAGCAACACTGACTACCATACTGTTTGCTGTGCTCAGGTTTAGATGCATGACTCCAAAAAAAAAAAAAAAAAAAAAGATGAGAACAGGTCCTCAAAGTTATATATTCAAAACAGGATCTGTTGGTATCCACTACACCCCCCCCCCCCAAAATGTAAGGGCATGTAATATATACAGTGTCCTTTTACCAAAATGTCTATATATTATACCCTGAGAGGACAGGACACAATTTCACTGAAGGCTGCCAGGACACTTGGATAACACCTGAGGACATCACTACACAACAAAAGCACAACCAAGAGGTTTAAAAGGGAAAGTACTGGGAAAAGAGAATGTGAGAAGACTGCTAACATGGTTAATGAGTTTACAGAAATACAAGGGACAAATTAAACCTTTTCTTTCCCTTAATTCCTTCCTGATTTTTGCCACTGCTTGGTAATGACCATTTATCAGCATTACAGGAACCTGTCCTTTTTACTGCCAGGCAACGATTAATACATTCCCCTAGAGGCTCGAACCACTACTATACATCTATTAATAAAGAGAGGATATGCACAGCTAAATATCAGTTAGAAATCTTCCTGCGAGCCCCACCCAACATCAAATATCAAATACAGCCCCACAGAATCACTGTGCATTGTTTGATATTAACACCATGCCCAATAAGTCCCTGCCCACCAAGACTTTTTTTAGTGAATCCAATGACACTCTTGTATCTTCCTGCTCAAAAGACTCTTGAGTCAATCTTCCTGGAACATAATCAATAAGCCTCAAGTTAATTTTGGGACAAGCTTGCAAACAGGAACTGAAAATACACACAAATTCCTTGCTAGCGTCACATTGGAGTAATAACATCATCATCGTCATCTGTAGTCCAACCCATAGGCTTAAAGAGGTCTCTGTGACAAAGGAGGCTCTATATACATTTATTCATTTATCAGATGCTTTTTTCAAAGTGATGTACATCTCACAGAAATTACAATGTGTGTATTACATTGGCAGGAAGAAAAACTTAGATGCAGATGTGTGATTCTTAAGTGCAGTTAGTTTGTTTCTTTCCACTATTTCAACCCATGTTCATCACACAAGTAGCTGCATAAAACTTTATCAGAATATCGATGATTTCTGATCACCTTCCTAGTAATTTTTTAAATGTGGACAGAGAATCAACAGTTCTGAATGAGAGGGGGAGGTTGGTCCACCACAATGGAGCCAGAACCGAGAACCTTCGTGCTTTACCTGTCGTGTGTGGGACCACCAAGTGAGCAGATGTGGAAGAGTATTTCTGTGCTGCAGGTATGTTACCAAGGTCGTGGTATCATTTAAGCAGCATCACAGCCCATTTATTGTAATGTGTGCACTATCCAGTCTTTTTTCAAGTAAAGGTGGCTTATTTGGACCAGCAGTAAAGATGATCCCATGCGCTAAGTCAAGCTCAATGCTAAAAAGTGAAAGAAAATGTCTCCTTTACCAGATATTTTAATCACTGTTATTTTAACATATTTCATTGGAAACACAAATGATGAGACTGAAGTCACTATGCTTTGAAGAAGTCACTGAAGGTGAGATTCTCCTCAGAGCATAAATTCTTTACAAAGCTGGGGGGAAAAAAAAACAGAAGAGGAGAACAACCAAAAACCACAGGGATGTATTCATTAGCAGTGACAATGGATGCCCACCTTTCAAGCCTAAGGACAGAAGGGAGGCTCTCCTTATATGGGGTCACTAAGAGTTGATATCAGCTTTACAGCACTTAATTTTGATATGAGGAATTGCTCAAGAGGTTTAAAAAAAAAAAAAAAAAAAAAAAAAAAACATTTCAACCTACGAGACTTTTCAGCTGACAAAGTTCGAATTTATCTTGCTATTCAGAAATCAACCAGAGGTGAAGGTCAATCCTCGATCATCAATGTCTGTTAAATGTGATCTGATATTAATGATAATAAATAGCATCTTATTTAATAAACACACAGCATTTACATTTCCATATTTTATTGAACAAATGATTTGAACAATCAAGGCCATTAACAGGAAAAATTATGTGTATATACTATATGTAAAAGCATACGTATATACGTTTGAGTAATAGTATACAGTATGTATATACTGCTATACATGTACTTAGTAAATATTGGAACCTCCACTCTTGGCCCAAGTTCACTCAAATGACCCAAAATGTTCACAACAATAAAAACAACATTCTAATCTTTATAAAGAATCTTTTCCTTACAAACTGCTATATTTTGTTAGCAAATTGCAATTATTCTATGATAATTTTCAGTTATACAGTAACAGCAGTAAGACTATTTTTTAGCCCTTTGTTTGCTGTTTAAGCAAAGTGTGCAACAGAAATAATTTAATTACAATTTCAAAGTGAAAACAAAGAGAGAAAAAAAACCCCACTGTGAGCGCAGTCCATCAATGGAAGAAGTAAGGACTTTAGTTATGAGCCAACATGTTACATGTCCTATTTGCTTGCAGTGTCGAGATTGTCTGTGGTTTTCCAGGTAGAATTTTTTTGCACATAAGGTGTTTCTTGTAACTATGGGCAGCTGCTCCTAAACCGAGAGTTTGTTGCGAAGGTAAATTCTCTGGGTCTTTTAAACAAGGGTATACATGTACAGCTCGGCATTAGGAAATAACTGAATAATTTAACTGTCTGGTGCTCTGAATTGTTATTAACAGATTTAGCCTAAATTAATTTCTGAGAACTACTTTAAGCAAAAAATGTTAACAATAATGGTCCTGAGGTCCAGGGAATTCTGCAGCTGTTTTTGAGGCCACTTGATCAGCAATTTGCATTGAAAGCTATAACTCATGACAGCACACTGCAGCACCTGGGCTGTTTGGGTGTAGGTTCAAACCTAGCTTAGTATGTGTAGAGTTTGCATGTTCTCCCCGTGTCGGTGTGGATTTCCTCCGGGTACTCCTTTTTCCACCCATACTTCAAAGACATGTAGATCAGGTATGTGCCAAGTGATTCAGAAAGGGGGGAAGAAGAGAGAAGAGGAGAGGGAAACAAAAAAAAATAAAGAAAAATTTGGCACATTGCTCAGGAATACCGCAAACAGGGTCATCCCTAGAACATAAAGAATATATTTCTCTTCGATCACCCTTTCCTTACCATAAAACGCACATTTGTGCTGCACTGGACTAAACTGGAAGGTCAGAGGGAGTGCCTAAAAGGTAGGAAAGGATACCCATTTGTATACAACATAAATTCAAATTCTTCAGACTGGATTGCAGATTATGCTGGAGTTTACTTAAATTTAACATACATTCTTCCGAAGCACGTTCGGAAGGCTTCATAGGATAAGTCCTAAAGTGTGCCGTTCCTTCCAGATGGAAGGAATTTTTAAAGTTTAAACTGTGCCCTCTCAACCAGATGGGGAAGGATCACAGAACTTTAAACTGTGCCCTTGTCCAGATGGAGAGAATCAGAGAAGTTTAAACTGTCCTCTCAACCAGATGGTGAAATATCTGTGATATTTACGTCCTGCCCTTGCATAAATCTCAGAAAACTACGGCTCTACTACGGTTTGCTTTTCCAGATCTGATCCACTCAAGAGCTGCATGAGAACAAAATGCTTTTCACAAAAGGCCAGTGAAACCAAGAGCAAGTTTAAGAGGCCATGTTTAACAAGTAAATGTTCCTTACAAATTTCCGTCAAACACGGAAATAAAACTGATTTTTTTTTTTTTTTTGATGTGACAAATTCATCCACTACCCTTTCTCTTATATAATACAAGACATCGGTGTACAGAGATTTACAACAGATTTAAGGAAGGTTCTCTTCCTTGCTCAATGCTGATTGCTATCTATTGTATATCCATATGGAAAACCCACTATGGAAGCTGTTCCAGGTGACCAGGACAGAAAGAAAAGGTAGAGGAAGCAGTTGAGCAAAGTGCTTTCAGAAGCAATTCCAGTACTGAAACAGAAAATGAACATGCTATTAATGCCTACCAGACTCCATCCATCCATCCATCCATCTTCCTCCGCTTTTATCCGGGGCCGGGTCGCGGGGGCAGCAGTCCGAGCAGAGTACTCCAGACCTCCCTCTCCCCGCACACCTCCTCCAGTTCCTCTGGGGGAACCCCAAGGCGTTCCCAGGCCAGCCGGGAGACATAGTCTCTCCAACGTGTCCTGGGTCTGCCCCGAGGCCTCCTCCCAGTGGGACAAGCCCGGAGCACCTCCCCAGGGAGGCGTCCAGGAGGCATCCGAAACAGATGCCCGAGCCACCTCAACTGGCTCCTCTCGATGCGGAGGAGCAGCGGCTCTACTCCGAGCTCCTCCCGGGTGACTGAGCTCCTCACCCTATCCCTAAGGGTGCGCCCAGCCACTCTGCGGAGGAAACTCATTTCTGCCGCTTGTATCCGCGATCTCATTCTTTCGGTCATGATCCAGAGTTCATGACCATAGGTGAGGGTAGGAACGTAGATCGACCGGTAAATTGAGAGCTTCGCCTTACGACTCAGCTCCCTCTTCACCACAACAGACCGGTACAATGACCGCATTACTGCAGACGCCGCACCGATCCGTCTGTCGACCTGCCGCTCCATTTTTCCCTCACTCGTGAACAAGACCCCAAGATACTTAAACTCCTCCACTTGAGGGAGCAACTCCCCCCTAACCCGGAGGGAGCAATCCACCTTTTTCCGACTGAGAACCATGGCCTCGGATTTGGAGGTGCTGATTCTCATCCCCGCCGCTTCGCACTCGGCTGCAAACCTCCCCAGTGCACGCTGCAACTCTTGACTTGATGAAGCCAACAGGACCACATCGTCCGCAAAAAGCAGAGACGAGATCTCGCGGCCACCAAAACAGACACCCTCCGTTCCCTGACTGCGCCTAGAAATTCTGTCCATAAAAATAATGAACAGAATCGGTGACAAAGGGCAGCCCTGGCGGAGTCCAACATGCACCGGGAACAGGTCTGACTTACTGCCGGCAATGCGAACCAAGCTCCTGCTCCGGTCATACAGGGAACGAACAGCCCGTAGCAACGAGCCCCGAACCCCATAATCCCGAAGCACCCCCCACAGGATGCCACGAGGGACACGGTCGAATGCCTTCTCCAGGTCCACAAAACACATATGGACTGGTTGGGCAAACTCCCACGAACCCTCCAACACCCTAGTGAGGGTATAGAGCTGGTCCAGTGTTCCACGGCCAGGGCGAAAACCGCATTGCTCCTCCTGAATCCGAGGTTCGACTATCGGTCGGATTCTCCTTTCCAGTACCCTGGCATAGACTTTCCCAGGGAGGCTAAGGAGTGTGATCCCCCTGTAGTTGGAACACAATCTCCGGTCCCCCTTCTTAAAAAGAGGGACCACCACCCCGGTCTGCCAGTCCAGAGGCACCGTTCCCGAACTCCACGCGATGCTGCAGAGGCGTGTCAGCCAAGACAGCCCCACAACATCCAGAGACTTGAGAAACTCGGGGCGGATCTCATCCACCCCCGGAGCCTTGCCACCGAGGAGTTTTTTGACTACCTCAGCAACTTCAGCCAGGGTAATGGACGAGTCCCCCTCCGAGTCCCCAGCCTCAGCTTCCTCTACGGAAGGCGTGTCGGAGGGATTGAGGAGATCCTCAAAGTACTCCTTCCACCGCCCGAGAACATCCTCAGCTGAGGTCAGCAGCGCACCACTTCCACTGTAAACAGTGTTCGTGGAACACCGCTTCCCCCCTCTGAGTCGCCGGACGGTTTGCCAGAATCTCTTTGAGGCCGACCGAAAGTCTTCCTCCATGGCCTCACCGAACTCCTCCCAAGCCCGAGTTTTTGCCGCGGCGACTGCCAGAGCCGCGCTCCGTTTGGCCCGTCGGTACCCGTCAGCTGCTTCAGGAGTCCCATGAGCCAGCCAGGCCCGATAGAACTCCTTCTTCAGCTTGACGGCATCCCTTACTTCCGGTGTCCACCACCGTGTTCGGGGATTGCCGCCGCGACAGGCACCGGAGACCTTATGGCCGCAGCTCCGAACAGCCGCACCGACAATGGAGGAGCGGAACATAGTCCATTCAGACTCAATGTCCCCCACCTCCCTCGGGACCTGGTTGAAGCTCTGTCGGAGGTGGGAGTTGAAGACCTCTCTGACAGGGGCCTCCGCCAAACGTTCCCAACAGACCCTCACTATGCGTTTGGGCCTGCCAGGTCTGTCCAGCTTTTTCCCCCGCCATCGAATCCAACTCACCACCAGGTGGTGATCAGTTGACAGCTCAGCCCCTCTCTTCACCCGAGTGTCCAAGACATATGGCCGAAGGTCAGAAGAAACGACTACAAAGTCGATCATCGACCTCCGACCTAGGGTGTCCTGGTGCCAAGTGCACTGGTGGACACCCTTATGCATGAACATGGTGTTCGTTATGGATAAACCGCGACTAGCACAGAAATCCAATAACAACTCACCGCTCGGGTTCAGATCAGGGAGGCCGTTCCTCCCAATCACGCCCCTCCAGGTATCACTGTCGCTGCCCACGTGGGCGTTAAAGTCCCCCAGTAGAACGACAGAGTCCCCAGTGGGAGCGCTTTCCAGCACGCCCCCCAGGGACTCTAAAAAGGCCGGGTACTCTACACTGCCGCTAGGCGCATAAGCACAAACGACAGTGAGAGACCGTTCCCTGACCCGAAGGCGTAGGGAGATGACCCTCTCATTCACCGGGGTAGACTCCAACACATGGCGGCTGAACTGGGGGGCTATTAATAAGCCCACACCAGCCCGCCGCCTCTCACCTTGGGCAACGCCAGAATAGTGGAGAGTCCACCCTCGGTCGAGTAGAGTGGTTCCAGAACCCAAGCTGTGAGTGGAAGTGAGCCCGACTATATCTAGACGGTATCTCTCAACTTCCCGCACCAGCTCAGGCTCCTTCCCCGCCAGTGAGGTGACATTCCAAGTCCCAAAAACCAGAGTTGGCGCCCGAGGTTTGGGTCGGCCGGGCACTCGGCCCCGACCACCGCCCAAATCACAACGCACCGGCCCCTTATGGTTTCTCCGGCAGGTGGTGAGCCCACCGAAGAGCGGCTCCACGTTGTGGCTTCGGGCTGAGCCCGGCCAGGCCCCGTGGGCATAGACCTGGCCACCAGGCGCTCGCATGCGAGCCCCCCCCCCCAGGCCTGGCTCCAGGGTGGGGCCCCGGTGACCCCATACCGGGCGGGGTAAACGGACGCCTTGATTTTTTTGTCATAAGGGGTTTTTGAACCGCGCTTTGTCTCGTCTGTCATCCAGGACCTGTCTGCCATGGGAGACCCTACCAGGGGCATGTAGCCCCAGACAACATAGCTCCTGGACTCATTCAGGCACTCAAACCCCTCCACCACGATAAGGTGGCGGTTCACGGAGGAGGCCTACCAGACTCACCATGGTGAAAGCCAGTCAAACCCTGTATTGTGCACTCTACGGTATTATCCAACAAGTAAAATGACTGCTAAGGTGAGAAGAACAGAAGACAGAACCTGAGACAGATCCTAGAAAAACCACATGTCAAAATGTTGACATGTACGCTGCGCTGGGGAAAAGCATGTGATAAATTAATAAAATGTAATGTAAATGTGTAAAGACCTTTGTTCTCCCGCAACCTCATTCCTTTACCTGAAGTTTTCTGTAACCACAAAACAAAGGCAAACCCAAGGCAGCAAGAACTTGTAGAGGTACAAATTCTAAAACCACAACCACCACAAAAAAAAAAAAAAAAAAAAAAAAAAAAAAAACACGTAATATTCATGGAGCAAAAAGATGGCGCTAAATGCAGGAGACTGCCAGTCTTACCTGCAGTTTCAATATGTTTATTCACATTGACTTTACTGCATCCTTTTTATCTTTTCTGATGTGCTCGGCCCTTGCAACAATACATGGGCTTTGGACTGACTCCATCCACTGCTTCCTCACCACTGGTCACTGTTAAAGCCACCGAACCCTGAATCCAACAATTTATAACTCTTTAAAATTAATCACTGTCTGGTGAGCAGATAATCATTTTAGTTTTTTCCCCAAAATGCAGGTGATGTTTGCTTCACAAAAAAAAAAAAAAAGAGATAATTTTTCAATTTTTTTTTTCCAGCTACTGAGAACATTGGTAGTAATGAGGCCATGTAGATAAAGCTCCAAAACAACAGAATTATTACAAATGTTAAATGCCTGAAAAAGAAATATGAAATGTGAATAGATCTACACTTTACGACAAAAAAACGGTAAAAAAAACCAATAAAATGACTGCTAATTTCATAAACATAAAGATGCAGAAACCATGTAAGATTCTAAGCAATTCCCACTCTCTGGTCTAATTTTAACCAGAAAGTGCTGGTTTAAGTTCCTTTATACACATCATGTTGGGTATGTTCTTGATGGACTGGGTCTGATTACTCTACTGATAAAACTGACACTGATACCAGGGTGGCAATGATGGTGCAACAGGTAGTTCGGGTGCCTCACAGCGCACAGGCTGTGTGACTGGATGCAGGTTTGATTCCTGTTAAGTCTGTGTGGAGTTTGCATGATCTCCCAATGTTCGCTTGGGTTTCCTCTAGGTGCCCTGTCTCCTCCCACGGTCCAAAAGCACTGTGTTTCACGTGAAACGGGGACGTTAAAATTGCCCAGATTTGTGTGTCGCAATGCTGTTGTGCGGATGGACAGAGACAGGGTAGGTTAGTGCACCATTTCTAGCTGTACAAGATGCCTTGGACATAATTGTCAGCTAAATGCAAATTAAGAATAATAAAAGTGTCAGCCAGCAGCATGCTTCATAGCTGCGATTCTCAGTGCAGCCTACAGCCATTGCATGAATCCTCTTTCTGTCCGAAGCAAGGAGATAATTCGAGTGCACAGTGTTTCATATAAATACATCCAACCGCACCACTTAATGTTTATTTTATGCAGTATGAAGCACTTGAATATCTGAAGCATTTAGTATAGTGCAACTGGAGGCAGCATGAGCTCCCTGGATAGAAACACGGTGCAGCACTCTTCATACGAGCGTTTACTGAACCCGACAGCAGAAAACATTAGCGGTGTGCCGCACAAATAGATAATGTTATTTTATGTTCTGTAAATGCCATTCATCGCGAGGCCAACATCGCAAACACATTTACATCAAAAAGAAGCATATCATTTGTTATCTAATGCTTAGTGTGTTGGGAGGGCGTGGAGGAGAGCTTGTGCTTGTGCAGCACCGTACTTACCCCTGAAGATGGGTAGGCTGTCCAGCCCAGCTCTGCCGTGGCTGTGCGGGTGTCCATTAATGTCTCTGCAGGAGACAGAGACAGAAATTAGACACAAAGAGCACCTTTTACCCTGGCAAATCTTTACATGAACACAGGCGCTACAGAAAAATTCACTGAAATGGTCAGTGTTCGAGCGAAGGCAACGTTGTACCGACCCGTCAGTAACGTATATATTTCTAAGGCCAAAATCATTCCCACGGTTCCTGGAAAGGTCCGGTAACACTCATCGCACACAAGAATTCTACAAAAACCGTGATAATAAGGATTCTTTTCTTTTCTCCTCGTCATGCAGTCGAATAAGTATACAGTTCATTAGGTAAGCTGTACCTGAAGTGCAATACAAACAGCACACCCTCCAGTGCTGAGTGCTTATGCATGTACTTTCTGCCTCACTTCAGCCACTAAAAGTGCAGGGAAAAAACAAAGAAAAAAAAAGCTGTCAGTGAAGTACTGTTTTAACTTGCACTCTTGTGCAGGCAATGAAAGAATGGAAAGCTCAGGAACAAACTAACTAACTAACACAAAGACTTGGGTTTAGAGAGAGATGAGGAAATAAAATGGGATGCTGCTTGAAGAAGCTGCTCGCTGTCAAACAAGTTAACAACATATAGGACTAAGATATACCTAGGGCTGTGCGTTTTACAGGTACTCCACCGTTTCTTCCACAGGGCACGACTGCCCCGTAACAATAAGCTCTCCAGGGAGTCATCAAGCAATTATCCCTCTCTTGGTACTCATCTGACTGATTCTAGCTAATTATATACCCTAAATTATTCCGTATGCATAACATGTGGCAGCAATGACCACAGTATTTCTGAAGATATACAGCAATTGTGCCTTTCTTTGAGTTTACAAGCATCGGTGGCCTACAGTTCCCTTCCATTCCTTTTACGCCATCTGTGTTGGCCTTTCATGCAATACAGGTGATCGGAATTGCAGGAGACGTACCATGCTGAGCTGGGGATTCAAGATACCATATAGCAACAATATCATTATTACTTGTTAACTGGCTTAGAATTGTTACTAATCTAAAATGCCCAGGAGGGGTGGGCAGCCACTGGTCCTTGGACCTCCCTCGATTTTCAGTTGGGAGTTTTTGTTCCTTTCCTCCGTGGCCAGTAGGCATACTTATAGTGCTATAAAAGTACTATATTATGATAGTCTGTAGTCAATTGTCTTCTTTGTTTCTCTATCTGATGTATTTGTTTTTTTTTGCCTTATGCCTGTGTTAAAGCGCTCTGTGTCACTGCGTGAGAAAAGCACTCTATAAAAATAAACTGAATTGAACTGAATGTGAAGTACCTCGGTGAAGAAGATGGCATGGCGACATGGTGGCACAGTGAGTAGCGCTGCTGTCTCACAATGCCAGGGTGGTGCGAGAGATCATGGGTTTGAGCCCCACTCAGTCTGTGTGGAGTTTTGCATGTTCTCCCCATGTTTGCGTGGGTTTCCTCCCACCGTCCAAAGACATGCTGTTCAGGTTCCCCATAGTGTGTGAGTTACAGAGCGAGTGTGTTCCACTGATGTATGGATCAGGGACCCATTGTAAGTAGTGTCTCTAGCAGTGTAAATCACCGTGGTGAATAAGGTGTGTGGGCTAGTAACACTACGTAGTATCCCACTGGAAGTCGCTTTGGAAAAAAGCATCTGCCAAATAAATAAATGTATAGTACTGATATTGTAGCTATGACAGTGTACATAATCAACCACCCTAAAAAGAGGCTGACTTACCAATAATGCATAAGCCCTCATTATTAAACTAACTATTACAGCACTTATAGTTGACAGATGGTACAACTGAACTTGCTGCACCACTGTGGCACCCAGGTAAATATTAAGAAAAGCACATTTTCATTATCACAGTCCTTTGCTAAATTTCACTAGACTGTGCCACAAGTGAAAGGAGGCAGATTTGAACATGTGAGATGCTTCTATCATCTCCACAACCTCTTCCCAGGTTCAAACGTGTCAGGAGTATCCATCTAGGTTGAGGCAAACAAGCATGGGACAGGATGACAATACATTTAAATGTACTTACAGTGTATTTGGAAAAATTAAAGAGAGCAATCAAAAGAGTTCTGGAATTGTCTGGATACCCTTATGGAACCTGTTAGTACTAAATGATTATACCAGTGAATATTTTAAGCATTTCCTCATCAGCCCTTGCTCTCTATGTATGAATGTATTTGCAATTTCAGATAGTGTACTGTCTGGGTGCATGTTGCAGTGACCTTGCCCTGTTCATGCATTTAAAAACCAGTCCAAGTCTATAAATCTCAGCTCTCATCATCTCCGACGTGTTTAAAAATCATTTCTAAAGTGTGTTAAGTGCCCATCAACTCATAATTTCTGAAGGAATCCATAAGTCCACTTTGGGGAAAAAAAGTAGCAATAACTACATAACATACATCAAACATCTTCGAGTGGAAGGAAAGGCAATGAAAAGCCCTCCTCAATCTGAGACAGAAAGCTCCTAAAAAGCACTGCCACACAAAAGTCCATTCAGTCTACTCAAACCCACTTTCCGAAAACCACAACGTTCGAGACAGCCGAGGTCTCTGCGTGACGATGTTGGACTTGGTGCGATGCTCGGTCATTCCTATGAGAGGCTGGGTTTTGGAACACCAGCACTGCTTTGAGTGAAGTTATTCTCAGCTTGGCAAAATTAATTGTGATCCTTCTTCCATGTTCTTCATGGGTGGAGGGTGGCAGGCCCAGATCACAGGAACAAAAAGACAGCAGCCCCAAACAAGTCTCCTTCTGACTAGACGTTATCTTCTTAGCCAGTATCCCATATGCAACAGACACACCCAGGAACACATATATCCTTCAACAACCCAGTTCCCATCACTTAACCTCACATAAACAGTGCAAATACCAGTTCAGACACATTTCGGTAACAGCTTTTACTGTCTTGTACATTTCCTAAACCTGTTTCAGGTTCTGAATACACAATCAGCAGAAAGTTTTTTCCCCACATATTTAGAAATAAATGCATCTCAGGATATAGGACACATCTGAATGCATTTCAAAATGATCTCACAAACCGTGTTTACTGTTACATAAAAATAAACACTGCATTTTCTGAAATCTTAAAGTGTATTTGTATGATCCCAAAGGAGACACTAAAAAGAAGCCATCAAGAGTAAATAGCACTCCTGAAGGGTAGCATATTCACCATTCCTCAGAGTTTGGAGTAGGTGCTACAAGAGTAATGAGATCCTGTCTATTAAGAAACCCTTGTTGAGAGAAGCTGAAGAACACCCCCTAGGGGCATCTGTACCCAAGAGTACTACTGCAGCCTCCGGCGTCCATTCCACAATCAAGGAACCGCACCTGAGGAGAGCTCTGCACCCTCAGCCTAGCCATAACCTTTCACTAACACCAAGAGGCCACTTCAGCCGAGGGAATATGATAGACACGTGAAAAGCTGTCTTGAAAGACTTACAGATCAGTCCCATTACGTAACCCCATAATCTGCGCTCATTGCTGAAAACATTAAAGGAGCAGCAGGGAACACTCCAGAGTGTCAGCATCAACCAAGATGGGCAATGACAAAGCCCTGAGAAGAAATGTAATAGGCTTGGCCTACAGAATAAGCTTACCTCTAGGCCTTGCATTGAGCTGACAGTCCTCAAAGTTTATGGAACACCGGATGAACACTAAGCAAACACTAAAGGCAAGTTGACAGAACAGCTGCTGCTGCTTTGTAGGAGTGGGTTTGAGGTCCATGACAGACAACACCGAAGACATGCCAAGGCAGTCCATCTGGACCGGCTGCTTGTGTGGTGGTTAGGAGAATCGGTGCAATCTGTCACCCCTGCCGAAACCCACAGCAGCCTCATCTCAAAAGGTACATTCTTTTGCTGCCAGTCTGCGCTATGAGGCTGTGAAAGGTGAGGACGGATATATAAATGGATACTGAAGCTCAATGCATCGTCACTGCATTAACATATGTTTGATGGAAAAAAAAGTAGCCTTCAAATCTCCCCACACAACACAGCTGGATTGAAAAGATGCTGTGGCACACATTTCTTCGAACATAATTGCTCAACTCATGATGCACGTCAAGAGGAAGTATTCTTTTTGCTGGTAAATAACTACATTTGTTCCCAAAACACTAGATGGGGCTGCAAAGATACTTAAAATGTGTATGAACAACTATTACCCTACTTCTGTCACATACTGGTGTTAAAATGTTCATGTATACATTTATTATGGCAATTGTATTCAAAGTGTTTTATACAATTATTTACAAGGGCTTTACATTGTGTTAACATAAAATGCAAGAGTGATATGTTTGAAGTTCTCTTCACAAGAGCATTAAACTATCACTTGCACTGTATTTTCATGTGGGGGGTTTGGCCTGTGCCTGCTCTCTGGTGGGTCTGGGGTTCGAGTCCTGCCTGGGGTGCCTTGCGACAGACTGGCATCCCATCCTGGGAGTCTCCCCTTGCGCCCTGTGTTGCTGGGTTAGGCGCCGGCTCGCCGCAACCCAGCTTGGGACAAGCGGTTCCAGCGTGTGTGTTTCCATGTCTGCAACCTTGCAATCCAATAAATTTGTGGCCCCTTTCCAAGGCAACCCCCAGGAATGTTAGAGTGACAATTAAAATCATATTTCATCTGTGGATGAATGACTTAGTCATATTATATATTACACTTGAGGATTTCAAAATGGCTATTCTGATTTGTTTTAGAGGAAGCGAAATGTCATTTTGCACGAAAAGGTACAATCTGACATTTGTGTAAGGTCT
This sequence comes from Scleropages formosus, assembly GCF_900964775.1. Taxonomy (NCBI): domain Eukaryota; kingdom Metazoa; phylum Chordata; class Actinopteri; order Osteoglossiformes; family Osteoglossidae; genus Scleropages; species Scleropages formosus. The sequence continues at coordinate 21,925,527 of NC_041808.1, read as the reverse complement.
GCAAACTAACATAGAATGAATTCTGGCATAAATTACCATGTATGGTTTTAGGTAAAAAAAAAAAAAAAAAAAATTCATTTTACAGATGATAAACTGTCATAGCCCATCTTCTGCCCAGTACTTTGGAATCGTTTGGATCATTTTGTTTGAAGAGAAAGCTACAGAGCTGTACGTTGCGCTTAATCCCTCATTACTGCGGCGGCAGAAGGCACTTGACATACACTTTTTTACCATGTCTAATTGGTCAGGAATTACAAGCCTAAGATCTACCAGACAAAGTACTGTGGTTATTTATGCAAGCAGGAAAGCTTGCTCAGAAGCATTATATATATATATATTTATTTATTTATTTATTTAATGCATGTTTTTCTATAATTCTGAATATTAAAGGGCCCTGTGAGCATAATGATTTTGGACAAATTCCACATCAGACAGCAACAGTCATTAAACCTCTAGGTAAGGTTTACCACTTCAGTAAAAATATTCCCTCCTCATTAATCCATGAAATCATTCTATTCACATACTGACTTCGTTTAAAGCACAGCCATTAATTCCACACAGCTCAAATGCATGGCTGAAGTGCATTATATTCACACGTTTCTCCAGTGTGTCTGGCTTATAATAGCAAATTTATGCCACTTTGCAAAACCTTTAACTTTAAAAGAAGTGTGTACTAAGTTATCAATTAATTGGAGGCATATGTCATACTTGCGAATCGTCATGCCGGAACAAAGGTGAGTGGGACCCAAACGCGGGTTCTGTTTAATGAGCAACAAATCCAAAGCACGAGACAAAATCAGTAGTCTGGGACAGGCGGGGGACAGGCGACGTGCGTTTGAGGTTTTGAGGACAGACGAGGAACGTAGTCGACGAAACAAAACGAGGTCAGAAGCCAGGAGAGCAGAACGTAGAACGGGTGGGAATCGCTGGAGAGACCGAGGACGCGGTTGCTCGCGAGAGGTTCCGCAATCGGGCGTGGATTCTCGGTCCTTTTAACCCCTGGCACCTTGATGAGGGGCAGGTGCGGGCTGGGTGCGTGTGACACAAATGACTACACCCAACCTACTCTCATCCTGCATTAAACCTGCTGTCATGTCTGCAGACCTCCTCACAGCTTTGTGGGTATGCACAAAAGAAGAATGCAAAGTCTCAGAAACAGTATCTGGAGTGAGAAATAGAATGGCCCTGGGACTACATTTCAGGAGTTTGCTCTCTGCGCACAGTTTTGATCCTCTTCTCAAGAATTCACACACACACACGTTGACTGAAGCCGCTTGATCCCAAATGGGCTCGCAGGAAACCGGAGTCTAACCTGGCAGCACAGGGCTGGAGGGGGAGGGGACACACCCAGGGCGGGACGCCAGTCCATCGCAAGGCACCCCAAGCATGACTCGAACCCCAGACCCGCCAGCGAACGGGACCCAGCCAAAGCCACTGCGAAAATATAGCGAAGCAGGAACACCTGAGTCCGTGTCCTCTTGTCCCACAAACCGGTACAGCTGTCATACACTTAAAAATAAATACATTCAGTATATTACAAAGCATTCCATTATTACTTTTACCATGTATTGCTTTTTAATGAGTTAAAAGTTTCACATTGTCGCTGCCTGTGTTCAGAAACATTTTTTATGTGTGAAAACAGCTTCGTCCATTAGCACCTGGTACAAACAGAATAAGGTCATAAACAGCTGATGACAGGAATATGTTTAGAGTCCTCTGCTCATCTTTCCATTAAATTCAACAAAGACTCCCATCCCATCGTGGAACTATAACCGTCTCTATTGCTTTTAGTTAAATGAAGGCTTTTCTCCCTCAGGTGTCAAAATTTGTTCAAAGACCACACTGAAAAATGTGAAGAGCGTATGGACAATGGAAAGAAAAGGCATTGCTGCTTTGTATGTGTAGCATAAAAAAAAGAGAATTAAGCAAGTTCAAAGTTATACCTGCCTCCCTCAGACCACAATGGTAATTCTTTCCTAAAGATTTGCTCAAGTCAATTCTCATTATAAGAAAAAAAAACTTAATGCCATTCATTTAACTGGGAAAAATAAATCATTGAGACATAAAAATGATTCTTGACTTATTTTTTTTTTTTTTTTTAAAAGATTGACTAAATTGACCAAACCCAGTGGCACTCCCCCCATTTTTATAATGTTCTATAATATTTTCTTTTAATTTTCTCTTTTTTTTTTTAAAATTTTTTTTTATTGTGTTGCCCTAGAGAAACACAGGAGCACAGCAGGTGCTTTGCAGTCCTGGGACTGATTGTTCAAATGGAGCTCAGTCTTTGCAGAGTGTGCATGTTCTTCCTGTGTTTTCGCCCTGTGCTCTGGTTTCTTCCCACAGTCAACACCTTCAAATACATGCATATGATACTCAACATCAAGATTTGTGTATTAATTCAACCTTTAATGCAAAAAAGAGAAATTAAAAGACACAAATGAAAACAATGCAAATGAATCTACTCTCACCAGTGAAGTGAACATGGTGTCTCACAGTGGCTGGGGTGTGTGATTCAACGTGGGTTCAAATCCAGCTCAATGGGGAATTTGTATGTTCTCCCTTTATTCGACCGAGTTTCCTCCCACAGTCCAAAAACATACTGTTGTCAGCCATCAAACTGGGGGTATTAAGTGAAACTCTTTGTAAAGTCTGTACGTTTGTCAAGGTTGTAAAGTTTGTAAAAAGTGGGTGCGGTGGCACAGCGGGTTTGACCGGGTCCTATTCTCCAGTGGGTCTGGGGTTTGAGTCCTGCTTGGGGTGCCTTGTGATGGACTGGAGTCCCCTCCTGGGTGTGTCCCCGCCCTCTCCAGCCTTGTGCCCCGAGTTTCCAGGTTAGGCTCCGGCTCACCCCGACCCCGTATAGGACAAGCGGTTCAACTGATGTGTGTGTGTGTAAAGTCAAACTCCCGTCACTGAATAGAGTGTATCGCAGGGTATGACTATTTTTGTTTGTTATCCCATGTCTCCCTAGGCATGTGACAGGTAGAGATCCCTGATTGCCTTACCAAACACCCCCCCCCCATATCACATTTACTGGTAGCAGAGATGGGACAAACAGGCGATGGAGTACAGATTTTGATGGCATCACGCTTAAGCCACCACCAGACGCAAACTAAATCTTAAACTAAAACCAAATCTTATTCCCAAAGCAGCAGGTATCTGGGTCTCCACAGCAAATTGACATGAGACAGCACACTCGACATGGGCAGAGTCAGACATTCAGGAGACGTAGAGCCTAGTAGGGTTGAACTACCTTCTCACTGGCCCCACAGGCACCGACTTCAATAGGGTGGGATCCTGTCCAGTAGACGTGTCATACATTATGTCCCTTTACATGCAGCGGAGCCTCATCTGTACTCTGCAGCCGCCGTGGGCGACGCAAGCAGTATTTGCAATCAGTGGAATCGCTTCCAGGTTACTCCATGCAGGAAATGAGCTGCTGCTTTAGCAAATTACTCTGGATAATGGAGCAATTTATTAGGATGAAGAACACTGAATGTGACCTGATTTGCTCCCTCTGCCTGTGTCAGGAGGCGTGTGGATGAACAGGTTGAGCCATTTCACCTGGTTTTTTTTTTTTTTTTTTAATGCCCTCCTTCCAGCACTTGATGAAGCCTTGCAGTCCACAGCAAATCAGAAGCCAACAAAAAAAATCTTAGAGGAATGTACAGCAACTTTAATTCAATCAGTTAAGATTGGTCTAGGAAAAACCAGATGCACCCAAACTAAGGCTGCCAATGGAGATCATTTCACCAACAACAGATTTCACACACCTGTTCCAGAAAACAGGACATCAGTCATTGTTTTCATAAGCTAAACAGTAACTTTAAAATTGAAAAAAAGAGGGCGATAAATACTGGCAAAAATGTTTCTTGAGCTCTAGCCCATGGTTTGTACAAGTAGGACACGCTTCTTTGCAGATGCAACAAATAGTCTCAGACTAAGTGCTGAGGGTTTGCATGGAGGAAGGAAATAGGACACAAAACTGTAACAGGAGGCTGGCCAATGCTGCCCCTCCACCATCAATCACCCCACTCTGCAAAGGCTGAAAACAATTTTAATCGCTTTCCAATGGAGGTGGCACCTTTCCTCTTGCCCTCCATTTCTCACGGCCACTCCGGTCCTGAACACAACAGAACTTGTTCTTCGGGTAAGAGCTCCGTCCGCATTCGTCCACTGCTTCCGTACGCTCACCACAGGCTGCAAGCTGCACATGGGGGCCACCCTGTTTTAGATGCAGAGCAGCAGCTGCCTTGGGCTGTGGATGTAATTGCCCCATTCTGCAGTAATCTTCAGGAGCCTGGTGCTGAAGGAAGCAATCTACTTGTGATGGAAAGAAGACAGAGCAGAGAGTAAGAGGATCCATCTGCATATAAACCCTGCAGGGTAAACCGCCTTTTCAGACCCTGTCTTTGATGGATAGCGCTGCTTTGATGCAAAACAAATTTCAGAGAAATCTGACTAATAAAGTCAAATTGTATTGCATTGTGTTGTAGTCCCAGACGCCGCTTGAAACCCCGATGCACCTGCAGGACCAATGAGCTGTCATGAATTTCAGAGAACCTCTTTCACTTATGCAGAGGAGTGTTTGCGCTAATCGTGTTCTTCCACAGCTTCATCTGAGGTATCTGTCCACTCACCGGGGATGACCACCGACGCTCCCTCAGTTTTCTCCAGGATTTTTACTCTACTCCCTCGTTGGGATTTGAGCGGTCCCAGTGGGAGGACTGGTAGCAACTTTGGAGTTTTTCCTGCACACTGAAGACATACTATAAGGTTCTGGCTGAAAGATTTCCCCACAAAATACAGCCAAAGAGTAAGAACACTGACATGCACCCTACAAAGTGTAACGGTCATCAGTGGCATTTGTAAACCACAAACAATGCCTTTTCCTCACCATTTATTACCGGTATTAGTTCCTCACTAGACGGTCCATCTTATCAGAAAGACTATTCAGGCATTCTGCAAGGCATCTGATACATACCGATTTTAGACCTTAGTGTTTAAACTCATTGTTGTCCAGGCATCCCTACGACTCCTGCCGCTTCTAAGCTATGGGAATGTCATTATGCAGCTGCTTGACCATATTTGTCTGCTGTGGATGAAACTTCTCAATCAGTACAGACAGCTCAATTCCACTGTTTTTTTAATACAGGAGACCAGAAATATCCACTTATATTAATCTATGCAGAACACACACAGTCTAAAACCACTAGTCCCAATCAAGGTCGTGGCAAACTGGAGCCTAACCTGGCAACACAGAGCACAAGATTGGAGGAGGAGGGGACACACCCAAGACAGGACACCAGTCCACCACAAGGCACCCCAAGCAGGACTTGAACCTCAGACTCACCACAGAGGAGGACCCAGCCAAACCCGCTGCACCACTCTGCCACTGCAACTCCCTATACAAAACAGTAGTTGAAAAAGCATTTCTAATGAGTTTCACAGTGAGAACAATGTCTGTATACGTTGCCAGCTGCATCGGATCCAAGTGTCTGTATGAGGGGTAAATCCTGCCTCATAGGCTCAGACTCTCAGACAGAAGCGGAAGCTTAGACATTGAGCTAAAAGGAACCTGGGTCACTAAATGTCTCAAAATCAATAATCACTACACAAACACTTAAAAAAAAAATACTGTGCATTTGCTAGAACTATTCAAAAATCAAGACAAAAAAGTCTCACTAACAGAAAGGGTATTCACAGTGAATAGAATGGAGCATGCGCAAATGTATTAATTGTGAAAGGAGATTTGTACACAGATACATTCTACCTGAAAGCCTCCTTCAGCATGAATGGAACATTCAGAGAGCAAGAAAACATACAAATAATGTCACTTCACTCTTATGGCATCATATCATGGGGAAGAAGTAGACAGAAGACACCATGAATCAAGAAAAAGGATTACACAAGGGGCATCATACATACAGAAGCAGGATTATACACAGAAACTGTTCAAAATTTCATTAAAAGGATCTGCATCATGATACCCAAAGTGAACTACCTCTCTCCCTCACAACAGCTATATCCCTTTCGACATTTCAGAAGGGTCTCAAAACGCATCTCTCCCGATCTCCTAACCACTCTATAATCTTGCATCTCATCATCTTTCGTGATCACCTTTGTATTTCCTATCAATTGCTCTTCGTGTAAAGTGCAACTCTTGCATGGGTGGTATTGGACAACCGGACAGTGCTCTGGCAGTCATGGCTACGTCTAAAACTCTTCATTTGTTGTAAAATGTTCTGCCGTTTACTCTGAGTTGTACGGCATTTTGAGCGAAAACCACAAATAAGTAAATGAAAATGTACAACTATGTCCGTTATCCTGCTTTTACTGTGTTCTCTATTAAAATTCACTAATCTGCCCTTAGACAAATATTTTTGGAGTGTCTGTAAATATCAGCAAATGAAAGAGCACACCACATGACTGATGAGCACAAGGTCCCCACCTACACATATGGGGTGTTTACTGCAATTTGCTTTAGTAGGAGTGAAAAAGGTGGCTGAAGCCATTTTGTAAGCCAGCTATAGAGATGATGAAGAGACAGAAGGAATTTATTAGCTTCTGCATCCACCAACAAAGCTGGGGAGAATCCTTTCATCCAGTTTAAACTCCTGTGCTTTTGGGGGGGGGGGACAAAAAAACAGTAATGTGGTGAAACCTCAGTCTCAATGAAAACCTTTTTTTGGTGGTCTTTAGTTATGACTGAAATCAATCATTTACTTTGCTGTTTCTATGTGTTTATGATGGTTGTGTAATAGATACATAGACATAAATGTCACATTGTAACCCAAGAGCAAGAGGATAATTGGGGAGTCTAACAACCAGTGGAAAAAATAATCTCTGGTAGCACTGCTTGGAAGAGTGCAACTGGACCAGTCTACTGCTGAAGGCATTCCTCTGTTTAGTCAGGGTGGCATACAAAGGGTCCAGGTCATTCTCCAGTGATGAATAGAAGTGTCTTCTACCACTATAGTGCCAACTACCCCTACAAAAAAATCTCTTTAGTTAGATGAGCAAATACACAAACACATAGCCAACAATGTCTTTAGAACATGGAAGCACACACGCATACTCAAACGTGCATCACCAAGCTGTCCAGCAGCAATCATTATGCCACCTGCCGCACTACTTACACAGAATAATATCATTATTATACATATTTGGAATAAGATAGACTGATCAGTTTATAAAAATTGATTTTTTGTCTTATACTTCCATTTACAGGTATATACAGTATACAAATTATTTGATTAAATTGCTACAATAATATGAATTGGGACCATTTCTCAAGTAATCTAGCAACCTGAAACGCCAACTGATGTCAACCATAACTGCAGCAAAGAGACATCTATCTTTTCTATCTCAACAACCATCTATTTCTTGCTATGACAATGTTAGCCATTCCTTGCCTCTGTTGAAAATGCAAAATAACAATGGAAACCATTCAATGCATTTACAAATTTAGCATTCCTATGAGAGTAACTCTGGTATAACTAATGTATAATAAAAATATACTGAAATTGTTTGTTTAGTGGGGGGCTGTGGTGGTGCACTGGTGCAACGGGTATGCCCGGGGTCTGCTCTGTGGTGGGTCTGGGGTTCGAGTCCTGCTTGGGGTGCCTTGTAATGGACTAGCATCCTGTCCTGGGTGTGTCCCCTCCAGCCTTGTGCCCTGTGTTGCTGGGTTTGGCTCTGGTTTGTTGCAATGCCACTTGGAACAAGTGGGTGTGTATAAAACAAGCAATAAGGCAAATAAAAGACCCAGATACTAACAACAAAACTGAAGAGCCTTCCTTGAATTCTAAGCATAATCATAGGTTTGTATACCTAAGGGCAAATACTGACTATTAAATTGTTATTTCCACCCAAAAATATGCAGATTTAGCTGATTCCTCAAGCCAATGGAATGGCAATCATTTGAACACAGAACAGTTGTTTTTGTTCAACTTGTCAGCCCCTAATTGAAATGGAAATAAATTTTTGCAGCTTGTAGTTATGGGCTGCATGACCCCAACATACCTTCACTGGTACTGCATAACTGCTTACTTCAACTGTTCAAGAGCACAAAGCCTCATTGGTCAAAGTCACTGATTATTCAACACCGCAGATGTAAGAAAACCTCATCACTTTTCTGCTGCAATGGTCACATTCTAACATATCCATTTAATTAGCAAATGCTTTTCTTCAAAGCAGCTCATAATGATCAACCCATTCAAAGAGTTGGATAATTTTCGGTGGAGCAATTAAGGGTGGGTCTGGGGTTCAAGTCCCGCTTGGGGTGCCTTGCGACGGACTGGCGTTCCGTCCTGGGTGTGTCCCTTCCCCCTCCAGCCTTACGCCGAGTTGCCAGGTTAGGCTCCGGTTCCCCGCGACCCCGTATGGAACAAGCGGTTCAGAAAATGTGTGTGTGAGAACTAAGGGTAAGTACCTTCCTTAAAAGTAACACAGATACAGGTGAGATATGAACCAAAACCCTTCAAGTGCAAGCAGACACCTGCAACCACTACACCGCTTGCTGCTTCCACAGAACAAAGCTCTTTATTTAAATGTTCAAATGCATGAGCACATAGCAAAAATTACTTAGGACATGGAAGCACACACACATGCACACACAAATATATACACCACCAAGCTGTCAAGCAGGAGACTTGGATTGCCAAGAGAGTGACAGATTACATAACTCAGCTGGACACACTGGTGTAAGATGAAATATGGCTTTGTATTTTCAATTTGTGGCTACACCAAGTAAGATCACAGGCATGACAATACATTGAATTTCGATGCATGACTAAACAGATGCTCCGTTTAGCTGAGCTTCTATAATGCTGATCTGCCCTGACCTTGGTTGAATCACTGTAATCCATGTAAAAATACACAGAAATTCTAAGCAATGTAAGCAACATACTCCTTAAAAAGCTGAGAGGTCCTTAAAGACAATGAAGAAGCCTGATGGTAGAGTACTGGGTCCATGCAGTAAAATATCTGTGGCCATTGCCTGCAGACTGATGGATGAACGATAGATGCTTTGAAAGGTGGACAGGAGACAGGAGATTACTTAGGCCTAAGAAATGGACTCCCAGTATGCCTCATTCTTGACTGGTGCAGGGTGAAGGTGGAGATATTCGTCATTACGTCTTCCATTTGTCACACATGTCATTTTAGACGTGGCAGCGGCTGAAATAGTAGTTAGTGTTACACTGAGCAATGATGTTGGGATGTCAGACCCCCTTCCTCCCAAGTACCTTGAAAGATCCATAGTGCTACCAGCATGATCAGTAACAAACACAAACTTTCAAAACATTAGCACCTGGAAGCCATCCGCCAATCTAGTAGAAAAATAAAATCAACACACCTTAGGTGTAATTCATCTTAACTGAAGGAAATGTGTTACAGATAGAAAATGGGTTTGAAATTATCCAACATTATCCTTTTGGTGTGATGGGCTGAATTCAGGGCGATATACAGTCTCTGTCACTCTCTCTCTCTGAGAGAGCACTCGGCTATAAAAGACACTTCTCAACCTCTTCCCAGTTGTGGAATCTCACTCAATAAAACCGTCCCCGCTGAGATGTCAAACCTACCTCGCTTTGCTCTTCCAAGTCCGTCCCCTCATCATTCCCCAGTCCCGTTCCACATCTCTTTGATAACGAGCGTCCACCTTGTCCCTCGACCACGATTTCGGATCCTCACCTGTGTTTGGTTTGCCAATCGACCGACTGACCATTTGCCCGTCCCCAACCACGAGAACATGTCCAGTGCATTGATTCTGAACAAACGATCCTGCACTTGGGTCCAGCCTCCTGTGTTCTCTGTTCATCATGACAGTAGTAACATTTATCATCGCTTTCTATGTCTCTCTCTATTATAAATACTGTAGCTACATTTATTATTATTCTTATCATTACATCACTACATTGTATTATAATTATTATTATAACTGTACTGTCATATTAAAGATGTTTTAGCGTATCCAGAAATGTTTCTTTATTTTTATGTCTCAACAGCGCATTGGTGACATGATCTCTAATATGTCATAGACCCATACACCTGTCCCTCACCTAACAGGGTCCCATACAAGGAAAAATTGATAGAAGGGCTTGGAAAAATGTATGTCCTTCTTTACATGCAACAAGCTTATAAATTAGATTTTCATTTTTTTCTGTTATGCAGTCATTCTGTTTTCAGCTATGTACAGTACATACAGTATATAGATACGGGCAGTCCCTGGATTACGAACGAGTTCCTATCCTCAGTCTGTCTTTAAGTCGGATTTTGACGTAAGTTGGAGCAGTTCAGTATGGTGGGTATCTCACATCAGTTTTTGAAATGTTTGTCTTAGTGTATCGTATATTGTATACCTTTCTATATAGCATTGAGACAAAGCACACTTGGTACAAATACGGCAACGTGACCATCCGGATAGTCAAGACGCCAGAGGGACAATAATGTGATCTTAAGCTGGGGGGGAGGAGAGAGGTTCACACGGGGAATGCGCTGCATTATGGGAATCCAATTCTGTCCTTAGAGATGGCTGGGTTTCTACAGAGCTGGCACTGAAAAGCACACCCACGGAGCCTGTCACAATCTGGTCTCGTCTTGTAAGATGTCATCTAGATCCACACAGCACAATGGCAGCCCGATTCCCCGTTTTTTAAATGACAGCTTCGCTGATCGGCTCTTCGCTAAATATCTCCCAGTTATCATTTTGAAATCTGAAATGATAATCCCTAAATAAACGGAGCTGGGACACATTTTCTTAGAGGTACGCAGCGAAACCGCAACATCAGAACTTCTGATGTGATCACGGGAGGCCTGAGGCTAATCGTATCTCTGAGCGTTACATCCATACCTTTGGAGATGAGTCACCATTACCATTTCTGTTAGCAGCATAATGAAGGACCTGGAACACTAGCACGGTTAAACCGGAAAAGCAGGCTGCTTTTACTGTAGAGGAAACTCAACCCTTTCTCTAAGGGTAGGTGCTGTGGAGTCCAGCTTGACTCATGGTGATGTCTCTGCTGGTTTTCATGGTAAAGAAGGGTACAGAAGCAGTTTACCATTCCCTTCTTTTTCATAAGTGTTTGGAAAGGGAATATGGGGAGAACATGCACACTGTGCCTCCCTGAGCCAGATTCCAAACTATGCCCAGATGCACAACTCCGGGACAGCGAAACAGCAGTGTTACCTGCTCTGCCACCAAGACTTTTTACCTGACATCCAGAACCCTACAGACAAACAGTCTACATTTTCAACTGTTGACAACACTACCAAGGAGTGATTCTACCTCTGGTAAATACTAAGGCAGCTGTAGGAATTACAAATAGAGTACACACACACACACACACACACACACACACACACACACACACACACACACACACACAGTCTGAAACTGCTTGTTTCAAGCAGGGTTGGGGCAAACCAGAGCCTAACCTGGCAACACGGGGCATACGGCTGGAGAGGGAAGGGACACACCCAGGAGGGGATGCCAGTCCATCACAAGGCACCCCAAGCAGGACTCAAACCCCAGATCCCCCAGCGAGCAGGTACAGGCTAAACCCGCTGCGCCACCACACCCCCGCACCCCCACAAATAGAGCACAAGATTTTTAAACAGATGCTGACAAACTGAAATACAAGAGAAACTTTGCCAGACATCTAAACATGTAGTTTTAAGTCTCCCAGTCTTAATAAGTACAATCACACAATTTCTCGGGACAAGGGAAATTACTAGGCAAGAAAAAAAGACTCACTTCTGCAGTCAGGAACTGATTATAGTTTTACATGAGTGGTGGCGAGAGACCAGCGGAAAGCTTTAACAGCTTCACCGCATCAGCGCCTTGTGCTGAATATGAAACGCGGATCGATCCCATGAACATCGGTACCGGAATTGGAAACGGTCTGGAGAAATCCACCAACACCATATAGCGGCGGCATCCACCGAAGAGCCCCCGCCGAGCAACGGTACTCAACATCAACCTCCGGGGCCAGCTGAGACCTGCTGTCTCATGGCTACCAGCAGGGAAGTTCCCCACCCAGACTTAGAGTAATGAGTCCACCGAAAATGAGACAGCAGACACTCCTACCTTCCCCCCCCCATGAGAAGTGCTGCATCAAGACATTCTTGGCGGAAGAAAGAGGAGGAAAGGGAGCGGACACACACACACACACACACACACACACACACACACACGTTCATTTGAATTCAGACATGTAGGTGTGAAGCTGTCACACATTAGCACTGGCGGCACATGAAACATACATCAAAAGCCTCGTTCTGCTAGCAGACGAAACACACCAGGAAGCAGCAAGGACCATCCTACCTCCCAGTAAAGGACAGGGGGTGAAATTTTGAAGGGGGCCATCTGGTGTGCCAAATTTCCTAACTTATTAACACTAGGATTGTCCAGGGGGCCACCAGCATCCCTAGTGAACATTAAGGGCCCTGCTTCTAATGAGCTTCACCTCAGCCGTACCACCAGATGGAAGAAAATGGTGGCAACGAACAAAGCCAAAACGCTGAGCTTTTCGCATCTGTGGGACGAAGGTGAAAGACAGCTTTCTTAATAAAACTCTCAGCTAAAAATGATACAGACTAATCACAGCCAAACCAACAAGGATTAAAAATCCTGCATTAATGTAAACTTTTACTAATTAACAGTTAATCCTTGCCTGCAAGCCAAGAGAACTACACCATGCTGTAGTGCAAGTCTTTCACTGGTGCCACAGCGGACACACACACACACACACACACACACACAGTCTGAAACCGCTTGTCCCAAGCAGGGTCTCAGCAAGCCAGAGCCTAACCGGGCAACACAGGGCAAAAGGCCAAAGGGGGAGGGGACACACCTAGGACGGGACACCAGTCCATCACAAGGTACCCCAAGCGGGACTTGAACCCCAGACCCAACAGAGAGCAGGACCTGGCCAAGCCCACTATACCATCGCACCACCCCCACAGTAGAGGCCATGCTGGTGTATAAAGAGCATACCCTTAAATCAAACCAAAACATTCCCACATCTCCATACCCCAATACCCATGCACCTCTCAAGCCTTCCTGATCCTCTAAACTTAAGGCTGCTGTTTTACATTGTACATTACACACACATTTTCTGAACCACTTGTCCCATACGGGGTCGCAGGGAGCCAGAGCCAAACCCGGCAACTCAGGGCGTAAGGCTGGAGGGGGAGGGAACACCCAGGATAGGACACCAGTTCATCACAAGGCACCCCAAGCGGGACTTGAACCCCAGACCCACCGGAGAGCAGGACCCGGTCCAACCCACTGCGCCCCCCCCTTGTACATTACAATTAAAATGATTTTCCATCTGAAGCAGAAGCATCTAGAGAAAGACTGCAGGCTATGCATGTTTTTTGGGAGAAAATGAGGGTGGAGGTTAGAACCCTTCCATCAGCCCAGGTTGCCTAGTCAGCAGGTTCCTTGAAGCCCCCTGGACAGGGAATGGTGGCCTTTACTACTTCGTATTTAGCAAACACCTTTAGACAAGGTGACTAACCTTGTTAGACACACTACAAAAAGTAACTTACAAGTATCTACCAACAGACCCAACAGAGCAATGTAACGAACACACTGGTGGTCACACACCAACGGCAATTTTGAGTCACCACTGAAACTGATATTTGGACCCCAGGCTAAAAGAGGACGAGCATTCAAATTCCAGCCATGTTCGAACCCACAGCCCATGACCTGTGAAAGCTCATGCTATACGGAGAGCTGAGATTCCAGCTGGTGCTTTTATTCCTCTTGCACCAGCGACACTTTTTTTGTATGCATGTGAGGGACATTTTGGACTATTCTTTGTCCAGCCTTTGCCCTCAGACCTGTTCATCAAGGGAGACCCTAAAAGGAGCAAAGCCCCAGACAACAAAGCTCCAAGGTTCACTGAAACCTCTCCACTCTTACTAATGGAAATCAGAAAGCACAGCTGCAAGTAGAACAGATGGTAAAATGCCATCTAGAGAACCATTTTGACTAATTAAAGCAAATAAAAACTTGTGGCTGCGCTTTCATACGCGCCACCGACCCTGCCTATCGTCGGTGTTATCATTTTGAGCTTAAGCCTCAACCCTAACCGGTGCCTCTGCAGATGGATACATTCGAGGCTCAGTGGTGATGCCTGCCAGGCTGCTGCATGAGCAGCTTGTAGATCTGTGCTGCAAGTTGGCTGCTGAAGGGCAGAATCAGCTCTCCTCCTGCACACCGATGAGCAGACCGAGCACCACGCCGTTCCTTGCTTCTGAAAAAAAGTCACGGGGCAAAAATGAGCGCAGAGCCAGAAAAGTCAATGGCCTTTCACAGGGAACCATTTCAACTTTGCCCCCTTCTTCGCTGAACTTCTGCAGGACCCTAGGATGGGCTATGGCATTTCATTGACCAACCAGTGGCTCCTTGTACACCTAACATCTACTCTTTTTAAAATGAACATCGCGACGGCAAAGGACTCAGCACTCGTATACAGTGCTGCTTGACAGTACGCGAAGCCCTTTTGTCCCTTAGTTTTACCACAAAATGGTTATTTAATGAGAAGCAGTCTTTGTCATTGGACATAAAAGGTGTGTAATGACCAATTCCATATGTTGCTTTAGAGGAAATTGTGTGTGGTAGAAACACGGAAAAAGTGCAGGTGCAAAAATAAGGGAACCCCAAGATGTACTTGCTTAAACCAAGTATGTAAACAGAATCAAGTGAGTAAATCATAATCATTTATTCATTTTATAAGTTTAAAATTTAAGAATGAGATTTTGTGAGTTTATTGTAATATTTTGTACAAGAACACCCATCCCTATAGGGTTCCCAGACCTTCAAGCTGCACTGCAAATCGTACACAGAAAAAAATCTCATGAAAATATATTCCCTTTTTAATACCAACAAGTTTATTATTCACTACACTGAAATTTTTGTCCATTGCACAATCATTTTATTCCCACAATCAACATTTTATTCTGTACAAAAACTTGTATCAAATTTTTGTAACAGATGCTTTGAAATAAGAATGCACTTGATGTTTTGAAGCAAAAATGTAATTATCTATTTACTTAACAACAACAACAATAATAATAATAATAATAATAATAATAATAATAATAATAATAATAATAATAATAATAATAATAATAATAATTCCCACAAATTTCCAAGCAGGTCACCCCACAGCTGCTAGTCAGGAACAGAAATCCTCATAATAAATGCATCACAGTTCTTTCAGCGCTACCCTGTGTAAAACTCAATGTAAGCCCTGGCAGTGCTGGGGATAATGATGACATCTGGCACAATTCTTATTTGTAACTCCATCAGGAACACCTAAA